>NC_138075.1:223379185-224078185 GCF_964212035.1 Myotis nattereri
GTCCCATGCCTGGTGCAGTCTCTCCTTCAACAGTGTCACCCAGGTGTCTGCGTACCGGGCACCTCTTTTGGGTGAGGTCTCCTGCTCCAGGAATTCCAGCTCCACCCCTGGGAGGAGGAGAGGCTGTCATCCAGCTTAAGGGCTTCACAAAGATGACTGGGGGCAGGTTGAATTTTCACCGCCAGTGCTGACTTCAGGAAAGATTCACTCAAAGTACTAAAACCCAGGCTCCAAATCTCATGCCATTTCAACTGGTCACCTACCCCCCAGGATTCACTTTCTCAAAAAGCTCTTTGAGAAACAAAGAACACTTTTCTCCCAAAACAATGCATGGACAAAATTGTTTTGGTGAAATAGAGGGGTGGGGGGGGGGGAGGGGTAGCACCAGATCTGCTTGTTTCACAAGACAGCAAGTGCAAAAGTGGCGGTTGTTGTCTTGTGGTTGCTGTTTTGTTTTAGTTGTTCTTATCACCAGAGGTCAGGGAGAGTTTTGTAATTAGCTAAAGTTGGGTTCTTTTTGTTTGGTTTGGATTGGGTTTCCTGTTGGGGTTTTTGTTGTTGTTGTTTTTGTTTGTTTGTTTGTTTTGCCTGATTTTTAACCAAGTGTCCTTTCCTCTTTGGGTGATCCCATTTCTCTCTTACCTCCCTTCCCCCAATGCCCGAAATCCTACTCACTTCCTATTCTCCCATGAGCCCCACAAACGCCATCCCTGCCAACCACACCTACATTCTTTTCTTTTTTAAAAAATATATTTTATTGACTTTTTTACAGAGCAGAAGAGAAAGGGATAGAGAGTTAGAAACATCAATGAGAGAGAAACATCGATCCGCTGCCTCTTGCACACCTCCTACTGGGGATGTGCCCGCAACCAAGGTACATGCCCTTGGCCAGAATCAAACCTGGGACCTTTCAGTCTGCAGGCTGATGCTCTATCCACTGAACCAAACCAGTTAGGGCCACACCTGCATTTTTATGTCCAGATTTCCCTCCTCCCTCATCCTGGTCAATCTTTGGTCCTGTGACCTCTTCCCTCTGGCTTTCAGCCTCAGTTCTAAAACCAAGAATTTGACCTAGTTACCGTGTGGCAGGGTGTGGTTTGATTGGTCAGCTTCAGCAGCAGCTGGTAGTCTTGCTCTGAACTGTGACAAGGATCCTTGGAAAGGAATGCATTCATGAATGCCTTCCCTATCTGTCCGCAGTCTTTATGTCTGTGAGATGAAACATGGAAAATAGAGTGAAGCATGAATAATTAGATTTCGAACATACTTTTGGAGCATAGTTACCCCATCCCCTCCACCCCCCCACCCCCGCGAATATCTCATGTAGAAGGCATCTACTGAATGCCACGTAGTTCCTATAAAGGGTCTCGTCTAAGCTGTACAACATTTTTATGGGTGAGCATGACCATTCCTGCCCCACAAAGTCCCTGCCTTCATGAAGCTCACTCTCAGGTTAGAGAGGCAGACAGTACACATACAAGCAAATAAACTAACGAAGTAAGTACAGATGATTATTAATATGCAGAAAATCAGCAGGGATGGATGACAGCAGAAGATAGAAGTGATGACCACTCTAGGGAGGCTGGTCAGGAGCAGTCTCCCTGAGAGATCATATAAGCTGAGGTTAAAGGATGGGGAAAAGTGCATTCCAGCCCAAGGGTCCTGCATGAGCAAAGGTCCTGAGGCAGAAAATCCTTGCTGATTTTGAAGAACTGAGAGATCAACAGCATCACTGCAGTGTAAAGAAACAAGGGAAGGTGTGATATGGTGAGAAATCAAGTCAAAAAAATAATTGAGAGGCAGATGATTTGGGCCTTTGGGACCAAAGAAAAAACTTCAAATTGTACTTTAATTGCCATGGGAAGTCATTGGATGGTTTTAAGCATGAAAGTGGCCTCATTTGATTTTTGTTCTGAAAAATCACTCTGGAAAACTGAGTGGGCCCCACAGGAGAAAATGATCTGAAACAGAAATTTTCACTCTAGCTCCCCTTTAAACAGCCCCTGGTGGTGGGAAAGCATCGCCTTCCAGGACAGGCTATTCAATTTCTCCAGCCTCAGTTTCTTCATCTATAAAAGGGAATAATAACACGTTTACTTTCTGCTTCATGAATTTGACTATTGTAGGTACCTCAGATAAGGTATTTTTCTTTTTGTGTCTGGCTTATTTCACTGGGCATACTGTCCTCAGGGTTCTTCCATGTTGTGGATGTGCTAGGATTTCCTGCCTTTTTAAAGTCGAGTAACATTCTATTGTAGGTGCATACTGCAGTGGTTTATCCATTCATCCGTCATGACACTTGGGTTGCTTCTTCCACCCACTCTTTTATTCCACAAACTAGAGGCCCGTTGCAGGAAGATTCCTGCAAGAATAGGGCTTCCTGTAGCTGGAGCGAAGCAGAGAAGGAAGCAAATCCCGCTGAGGTGGGCTTCCCTCCCACCTCCGCTGCCAGCTTGTTTCCCTCTTGTCTCCGCCACCCTGCTTGCTTCCCTGCAGCTTTGCTCCCTTCTGCAGCACTTGGCTTCCTTCTACGTTGTCTTCAGTCTTTGCTTTCTGCCTGCATATGCAAATTAACTGCCACCTTTGTTGGGTTAATTTACATACTTATCTGATTGGCTGGTGGGTGTAGTGGAGTGACACCAATTTGCATGTTTCTCTTTTCTTAGTGTAGATACTCACCCCGAGCCCATTAGAGCCTCACAATGGGCACAGGGCTGTAAAGATAAGTATGTGCTATTTCTACCCTTTAACCACTATTATCACAGTGCAGGACAGAGAAAGAACAGAATTAATTACAGTTACAGCACTGGTGACTTGCCCGAGGCACTAAAATCTGAGAACACAATAAACAGTAGAACACGTTCTAATTTTCTACCACAGAGGACAGAAACAGGGTTTAACAAAAGGCCTTGGCTGAGTGACTCAGTATCTTCACTTTGAAAAGGTTCTGCCTTTGTTTGCTCCTCCAGTTGCTGTGACATGGAAAATCCATCTGTATTCGTAACCACTGTGAGTTTCTATTTGACCACTCTCTGGCTTTGCTTCCTTCGATGGGGTCCAGAATGAGTAGAGATGTGCAGCCAAGGAGGAGGGGAGGTTTCCTAGGGTGCCTCTGCCCAGTGGACTATAAAGCAGCCTTTGAATGATGTGCTTATTCACAGTTTGGGATAGCTTGGTGAGTGGCTATTTTCCACTGAGTGAGAAAAGTAGACTTCAACTTACAGAAAATAGAAGAAAGGCTGAGTAGCACCCTGGTAACTGGGGTTGTCTCTGGGAAGAGGAATAAGGGGAACTTACACGTTTGCCTTATAGTTTTCTTTATTGTTGGTTCAAAACAAAAATGGATGCATGAATTATCCAAAAAGAAGGGTTAAATTTTTAAATGAAAATATGGTATGATTGCCACCAATTTTTAAAAATTGAAGGAAAAAGAACATAGTAATTAAACCATGTTATAAAGATAGCTATATTTAGTTACTAGGTATATAAGAATTGCTTCCTAACATCATGTTTATACTTTTTATAATAAGCATAGATTACATTCAGGGGTCAAAACAACTTTCATGTTCTTATTAAGTTGCTTGAGCAATTAAACCAAACATTTGAGAACCATGGAATGTCTTAGAGCATGGGAACCTCAGGCCCAAGCGCCCTTGGTTGCCCTCCCCGCATCTTTTGTCTATGCAGTGTCTTTTCTCATCCCTCAACCAGTTAAAGACAATAACCAAGTAAGACTTAGCATTGTGCCCCACCCACTTCTCAAGGCCTAATGATGTGAAGTAAGGGTTGGGATGGCGTGCTTGCTTCGGCAGCACATATACTAAAATTGGAATGATACAGAGAAGATTAGCGTGGCCCCTGCGCAAGGATGACACGCAAATTGGTGAAGCGTTCCATATTGTTATTTCACCTTACTTATATATCTAATTTCCAATCCCCTGCTCTAAATCCATATACACCTCTCTCTTCTCTTTCTTTACTATCCAATTTTTTTTTCTCTCTGTCATTTTGTTGTTTGCTTGATTGTTGAGTATATTGGGGGTTTTTTTTGCTTGTTTGTGAGATTGTTTTGCTTTTGCTTTTTATTTTTCTGTTGGCTTCCCTCCCCCCCCCCCACCCCAGTTATTTTTTTTGCTTCTGTGTTCCCTCACCTCGCTTGATATTTGTTGTTGTTTGTAGTTTGCATTCATCTCTAGGGATCTGTTGCTGGAATTTGTTGGGATTAGTGGCTGTTCTATTGGAGTTTTCTCCCCATCTAAATAGTTTCTTCCCATCTTCTATTTCATTCTCTTTCTTTTTTTTCCTTTTCCCAACTTCATTTTTGCACTCCTTTTCTTTTCTTTTTCTCTTTTTTTCTTTTTCTCTTATTTCTTCCTTATCCCCTAGTTCTCTTTGCTCTGGTGGTCCCCTTTATTTGGGGTTATTAGTATCGTGATTACATTTGTGTTCAGTGTCTTGTGTGTTGTGCCTTGTTGTGTTGTATTTTGTGCCTTTAAATCAACGCAGCAGAGAGAGAACTACATAACCAAACACCTGGAGAAGAGAGATCATGGGGAGACAAATAAACAGCCTGCATATGAAAGAAAAACAGGCATCACCAGAAAAGGAAGTAAACTAAATGGAGGCAATGGAGGCAAGCAACCTGTCAGAGAAAGAATTCAGAGAAATGGTCATAAGGTGGATGAAAAGAATGGAAGACAAATTCAACAATATGTGTAGGAACCAAGAGGAAATGAAGAAGAACCAAGAAGAAATGAAAAATGACATCACTGCTATAAAGAACTCAATAGTAAGCATCAACAGTAGACTAGAAGGGTTGGGATGGCGTAGGGACACGGACATCTTCCAGCGGAGCATTCTCTCTACTTTAAAGACTTCCTTTAGGAAGACTCATTTTCAAATGGCACTCTCACAAATCACAGATCATACCCAGACTCAAACTTTAAAATGCCAAGGAGACAAGTAACTGAGAGGCTGAGACAAAGAAAGGAAAAGGCAGCACATCCTACATCCCTCCTGGATCCTGGCCTGCCTTTTTATATGAGATATACCTGCCTGGCCCAGAAAAATAGACAAGTCACCCAGTGAGGTGGTGTAAGGCTCCTCACACAGCCAACGGGACTGAAGTGATGGAACTTCTCCGTTGTATTCCCCAGAGAGCTCTGCACTTTGCATGGCTTCCCAGGAACTCATGTCTACAGATTCTGAATTTGTTTTCAATGAGTAATCCTTGAACCAAGGGCCTCTTGCAAAGGGTACTCAAGACACAGACAGGTCTCTTTGTTCTAGCAAATATCGTTAGTGGATCTACCTGGAAGTCCTGTTGACAAGGAGACTAGACCAGCTCACTTGCCTTCCTTCTTTCCCCAGGACTGTCCCTCTTCCCAAATTAAATAACGACATCACTAGCTAGCTGCCTCTCCTTCCTCCCTGGGACCTCGAGTGCGCAAGGTGGTATGTGGAGATGCTGGAGATGAAAAAGGGAAACACAACCCCTGGCACTTGCCAGGTGGCCTTGATATTCTTCTACTGAACATAATTTAAGGACGCCAACATCAGATATGGTCATTGTGTGACTACAATAGATGGCAATGTCTACAGGTAAAAACAATGTCCAAACCAAAAAAAAAATGACCAAACATCTTTTTATTGTAGCAAATATAGTGCCTGCTGCTTCTTCAGCTCTGCTCCATTCCTCCAGCCTGGCTGATTTGATTAGTTTTGACACCGACCACAGAATTACCCTCATCCCTTCTGCTTCCTGGCAGCATCCATGCAAAACCAACCTCCTGGAAACTTCGTCAAACATCTCATAAAACAAGCCCAAATCCTGTTAGTCCTTTCTAACATTTTTGAACTGAACTGTCCCTGACCCCACGGATCCCCACAATGAGTGCTCATTCTTCTTGCAAAGAGCCAGAAAGCCCAACCTTACTCATCTGCAGTGTGTTCCTGGTGGTCTTGGGTCAGGGACATTGATAATAATAGGCAGTCTTGGGTGGGATGTAAAGAATCAAAGGTCTGGGGAAATCAGCATGCCTTAGTCAGTGCCTATGTTTGGCAGAAACGCCAGGAACAGCTTCTGAAAGTCTCCATTTGTTAATAAGTTTTCTTGCTGAGCTGGAGTCTTAGCCTAATAGCAGTGTTCTGCTTGCAGTGTGGGCTGAGCACAAATGTCAGGATTCTAGGTCAGTGTTCCATCCTCCCCTTCCTACTACTCTGCTCCTTCCAAAAGACCCCAGACGATTCCTCACTTACCCTATCCTCCAAAAGCCGCCCTCTCTCTTTTTTTTTTTTCTATTTTGTTCATCAGGTTTTGTTCCTTAGATTCCACATATAAGTGAGATCATGTGATATTCGTCTTTCTCTGACTGGCTTATTTCACTTAGCATGATACTCTCTGGGCCCATCCATGCTGTCTCAGAGGGTAAGAAATCCTTCTTTTTTACAGCTGCATAGTATTCCATAGTGTAAATGTACTACAGCTTTTTTATCCATTCATCTACTAATGGGCACTTGGGCTGTTTCCAGAGCTTAGCTATTATAAATAATACTTCTATGAACACAGGGGTGCATATTGGTGTTTGGGGCTTCTTAAGATATATTCCTAGAAGCGGGACACTGAGTCAAATGGCAGCTCCATTTTTAATTTTTTGAGGAACTTCCATACTATTTTCCATAGTGGTTGCACCAGTCTGCATTCCCAGTGTACTAGGGTTCCCTCTTCTCCTCATCCTTGCCAGCACTTGTCATTTGTTGATTTGTGCATGGTAGCCATTCTGGCAGGTGTGAGGTGATTTGATTAGTTCTGACAATGCTGCCTCCCACAGGAAATTTAAACTCAATGCACTGGTCTCATAACGAGGCTGTTCCTAACAGAAGTGAGGCCCTCAGACCCCAGAGGGGTTGTCATTTCCCAGCATGATAATTTGAAGACCAGAATGGGGCACAGTTATTCCCAGGCAATGTATACAGTGAATGGGGCGAGAGGGATGGGGCAGAAAGGGTTAAAGTCTTATGCTCTGACATCCATGCTAAGGTGGAAAAGCAGATATATTTGGTAGTTAAATCCAGGTGGTATGTTGTCAACTACTTCAGGGTTCATGACACTATGCTGTCCTCTCTCTCTAAACCTACACCCTTCCCACTAGCAATTATATTTCAAGTCCCTGTCAGTAAAGCAACATCGCATTCATAATGTGTTGTTCTCCAGGGAAAGCTCACACACCCTAAATCCTAAAAGCTCTTAGATCTCGAGGGGCACTTGCACACATTCGATGAATTTTCCTGCTGACAAGTCCTGCAGGGCAGACTGTCTTGGCCCAAAGGAAACAGAAAGGTTACCTCCATTAGTTCTCAATTTTGAGGCTACTGGAGTCAGTATTGAAGGCAAAGACTGCCACCTTGTGGCAGAGGTGAGCGATTCGTGAGATTCTCTGAGGCACTTGGGATTTTCTCAGCAGAATTAAAATCAGAAAACTCTTCAGGCCAAAGGAAAGCTTAGAACTCATTAATTCATTAATCTGGACAATATTTATTGAGAATATAGTATGTGCTAAGCACATTTATGGGCATGTAGGACACCAGTCCTTGTGGGAGATTACATTCTATCAGAGCAAGACTCTAAACAATAAACAAGTTACAGAGTACCCTAGACATGTTTGAAATCCATGGAAAAAACTAAAAGCAGAGTAGGATCAGGGGGTCAGGAGTGATACAGAAAGAGGTGGCAATATTCAGCATTAAACAGGGTGGGCAGTGGATGTCATTTGAGCAAAGAATTAAAGGAAGTGAGGGACTTTGTCATACAGACATCCAAGGGAATAGCATTCTGGGCAGAAAGAACAGCCATACCAAAGACCCTGATGCCTGATATGTTCAAGAAATGCCAAGGAAGCCAGTGTGGCTGAAACATAGTGAACAGAATGGAGAGTAGATGGAAATGAAGTCAGAAGGATAACAATATTGGACTGGGCAGGTTTCATAAGTCATTGCAAGGAATTTGGCTTCTACTCATGGTGAACTGTAAAGCCATGGAGAATTCTGAGCACAGGAGATACATGATATTACTTACGTTTCAAAGGATTTCTCAGGTTGCTTTGTCGAGTATAGTCTGAAAGAAGGAAAGGGCAGTGGTAGGTAGGCCAGTAATCTTGGCAGGTGCTGATGGTGATTTAGATCAGTGTGGTGGCAGTGACAATGGTGAGAAGTAGTAGATTCTGGATTCATTGTAATTTCCTAAGGAGCTGGATGTGGGGTGTTAGAGAAATAAGGAGTCAATGAAAATTCCAAGGTTTGGGACCTGAGACAATGGAAGAATGGAGTTGCTGATAACTGGGATGAAGAAGGCTTTGGATGGAGGTGGCTTTGATCAGGAATTCAATTTGGGTCACACCGAGTTTTAAATGTCTATTAAACATGCAAGTGAAGCTGTGGAATAAGCATAGAGGTATATGAGCCTGAAGTTCAGGGAAAATAAAGCTGTGAGACTATCCAAAGCAGCCGAAAGACAAAGAAAAGAACATGACCAGAACTGAGTGTTGGGACACTCCGACATAAGAGATTGGAAGGAGAAACCATTGGAAAAGTACAACCAGGGATATAGGACAAAAAGCAGAAGATTGGGTTGTGCTGGAAGCTGAGTGAAGAAAGTATATTAAGCAGAAAGAAGTTATTAACTGTGTCAGATGCTCTTGCTCAGTCCAGGAATACGAAGATGGAGAACTAAGCATCTGAATTATCATCAAGGAAGTCATGTCAAGAGCTGTTTTAATTTCCAAATGCAATGCCAATCTTTCTGTTATTGATTCCTAGATTATTGTCAGATAATGTACTTGGTGAATTTATTTCAGTAAAGTTCTCGGGAAAAACATATTTTGAGTGTATCATAAAAAAAATAAACCCAATATCCTGCCCTAGCTGGTTTGGCTCAGTGGATAGAGCCTCGGTCTGTGGATTGAAGGGCACTGGGTTCGATCCCAGTCAAGGACACATGCCTGGGTTGCTGGCTGGATCCTCAGTAGGGGTTGTACAGGAGGCAGCCAATCAATGATTCTCTCTCACAACTGATGTTTCTATCTCTCTCTCTCTCTCTCCCTCTCCCTTCTTCTCTGAAATCAATAAAAATATATTAAAAAGAAAAGAAAAGAAAACAATATCCTAAAATGTATCCATTTAAACTCTCACCTTTTATCCCCATTCCAAGCCTGAGCATGTTTCTCCTATAATACTAAGCCATTTCCTTAGTATTTATCTGTTGGGACGAAAATTATCCTAAAATTGCAAAGCAAAACAAATTATTTATTTATTTATTTTTTATTGAGAAAATAAAAATAAATTGTAGTGACATTGGTTAATAAAATTATACAGGTTTCAGGTATTCAACTTTACAAAATATCATCTGGGTCTGATCATTCTGTGACAATCTTGTAACCCTTTACTTCAATTTCTTATACTTATTAAAATATATTTATCACCATTATACTATCCAATTGTTATAAATATGAACTTATAACATATATTTATATTAATAAAATACAACTATATCTATTTTAGATTTCCATTCTCTTGTTCAGTAAATGCAGCGTGCTTCCTGAGAGACAGGCAGAGTATTAGGTATTTAGCTGGCAAAAGCAAAGTTCATTCTACAGGGAAAAAACCCCAAATAAAGACAAATTAAAATAAAACTGCAATAAAATCTTCCCTTATAACATTGATAAAAATCAGAAAATAATAAAAAAGTTCAAAACAATCTGTGTAGTGAAGTTATGGGGAAATAGAAACTCTCATTGCCTCAAGAAGAGAATTGCCGCATAAGGAGAAAGCTGGCTATGTTTTCAAAATTAAAATGGCATTTTATTCTTTAAGTTAGTTATTCTACTTCTAGGATTCTATCTTGTACACACGAGGATTTTGATGCAGCATTTTTGTAATATATTGCAAAGGTTTAAAACACCCCAGTGTCCATCAATACAAGTCTGGTTGTGGTAACAAAAATAATCCATCGAATGGAACTCTATGTAACTTAGAATGAGACTACACTGATCATCAAGATACATTGGTAAGTGTGGGGGTGGTGAGACAGAAGAGAGCATATGTGGGGAGAAATGAATATAAAATTATATATTCAGAGAACATTTCTGGAAAAATAAAGGAAAAACAAGTAGCACTATTTGCCTCTAAGAAAGAAGAAAATGAAATTTGGGGTGGGGGAGAAGTAGAGGTATTTTACTGGTTTATCTAAGAAATCATTATCTAGCAGAATGAATATCTTTGCTATTTACTATCAAACTTCCCGAAGTTTGATGGTAACTTAAAGATCTTGTCTGTTAGAGATGTGGATAATTTCTGACCTAAAGAAAGATATCCCTGAGAGAGAGCAAGATATTGAAAGCCTATTTGAAGAAATAATGACAGAAAACTTCCCCTAACTGGTGAAAGAAATAGACTTACAAGTCCAGGAAGCACAAAGAACCCCAAACATGAGGAATCCAAAGAGGACCACACCATAATTAAAGACACACCATAATTAAAATGCCAAGGGCAAAAGACAAAGAGAGAATCTTAAAGGCAGCAAGAGAAAAACAGTTAGTTACCTACAAGGGAGTACCCATACGACTGTCAGCTGATTTCTCAACAGAAACTATGCAGGCCAGAAGGGAGTGGCAAGAAATATACAAAGTGATGAATAGCAAGAACCTACAACCAAGATTACTCTACCCAGCAAAGCTATCATTTAGAATTGCAGGTCAGATAAAGAGCTTCACAGACAAGAAAAAGTTAAAGGAGTTCATCACCACCAAACTAGATTTATATGAAATGCTGAAGGGTGTTCTCTAAGAAGAGGAAGAAGAAGAATATGGTAAAGATAAAAAATTATGAACAACAAAGTGACAAAAAATACATAACTATCAACAAGTGAACCTAAAAATCAAATGAATAAAAAACCTGATGAACAGAACAGACTGGTGCATGTAATAGAACCAGGGGCATGGAAAGGGAACAGACTGACAATTCTCGGGGGGAAGGGGATGTGGGGGTTGCAGGAAGAAATTGGACAAAGAGCTTACACCTGTGGACGAGGTCAGTGTTTGAGGGGAAGGCCTGGAGTGGGGTGGGAACCGGGTGGAGGGGAACTATGGGGGGAGGGGGGAAGTGGAATATCTATAATAATCTGAACAATAAATATTTTTTTTAAAAGAAAGATATCCCCAAAGCCTATGGCAATTTACTACCTTGTAGAACATTAACCAGCTTAATATCTAACCTATAAATATAATTATAATGCTACCTTTTAAGTACTTATAAATACTTAGTGCCTACAAATGTTCTTTGAACTGACTTTATCATTTCCTGACTCATAAATCTTTGACACATGTTGATTCTCCAGGTTATGAAGTCATGCTCTTAACCTTTTGAACCTTCTGCTTCAACAAATGAATTTGAATTGCGATGATCTGTGCAAATGTGGCTGCTATTCTCTACTCTTTGCTATTTGGGGCTCTGATTCCGCCTTATACAGCTACACAGTATACATCTGACCCTTGCAACAAGACTGTTCTTGAACCTGCACACCCTGAATATCTCCTGTCAGATTTCTCCAAGCCAAGCAGCCCCAGGCCCTTGAACTTCTTTATCCAGCTTCTCATCCTGACACCCCTCGCTCCTGACAAATACCAGGATTCTGAAGCAGCACTGGAAGTAGGTGTCATCGCTTGGAACAACTCTAACCAATTAGCAGCATCTATGTGTTCTGCTGTATTGAGGATTGTGAGACTGGACCCCGGCTCATGTTATATTGAGGTTAGGGTAGGCATAAACCTGGGTTGTCTGCTAAGAGGAGACATCTCTGAAGCTGTGTAAGACTATCTTCTCTTTTATTTTTATTTTTTAATATATTTTTTATTGATTTTAGAGAGAGGAAGGGAGAGGAATAGAGAGATAGAAACATCAATGATGAGAGAGAATCATTGATCAGCTGCCTCCTGCACGCCCCACACTGAGAATCGAGCTCGCAACCCAGGCATGTGCCCTGACCAGGACTCATACTGTGACCTCCTGGTTCATAGGTCAACACTCAGCCACTGAGCCACGTGAACCTGGAGAGTCTGTTTCTATTTTGTTTGTTTTGTTTATTAGATTCCACATATAAGTGAAATCATATGATATTTGTCATCTCTGGGTGGCTTATTTCACTTAGCATAACACTCTCCAGGTCTATTCAGATTTCCTTCTTTTTTTATAGCCAAGTAGTATTCCTCTTGTAAATGTACCACAGCTGTTTATATCCACTCATCTACTGACGGACACTTGGGCCGTTTCCAAATCTTGGCTATTGTAAATAACGCTGCAATGAACATAGAAGTGCATGCAGTCTTTTGAATAAGTGTTTTGGTTTTCTTTGGATATATTCCCAGAAGTGGAATCATTGGGTCATAAGTCAGTTCCCACCAATAATACACAAGGGTTATCTTTTCTCCACATCCTTGACAACATTTGTTGTTTGTTGATTTATTGATGATAGCCATTCTGACCCATGTGAGGTGATAACTTCTTGTGGTTTTAATTTGTATTTCTATGCTACTTAGTGACATTGAGCATCTTTTCACATGTCTTTTGGCCATCTGTATGTCCTTTTTGGAGAAGTGTCTATTCAGGTCCTTTGCTCATTTTTTAATTGGGTTGTTTATTCTCCTGGTGTTGAATTCTCTTTATAAATTTTGGATATTTACTCCTTTTCAGATGTATCAGTGAATATGCTGTCCCATTCAAGTGGGTTGTTTCTTCATTTTGTTGATCATTTCCTTTGCTGTGCAAAAACTTTATTTAGTTTGATGTAGTCCCATTTGTATATATTTTTCTTTTGTTTCCTTTGCCCAAGGAGATATATCAGAAGAAAATATTGCCATGATAAATATCTGAGATTTTACTGCCTTTTTTCTTCTAAGATTTTTATGGTTTTGAGTCTAACATTTAAGTCTTTAATCCATTTTGAGTTTATTCTTGTATATGGTATAAGAAGATGGTTTTATTCTTTTGTACATATATGTCCAACTTACCCCACACCATTGATTAAATAGACTATCTTTACCCCATTGCATCTTATGCATCCTTTGTCAAATATTAATTGACTATAAAGGTGTGGGTTTATTTCTAGACTCTGTTCTGATCCATTGATCTATATGCCTGCTTTTATGCCAGTAACAAGCTATTTTTATTACTATGACATTATATATAGTATAGTTTGATATCAGGTAGCATGATTCCTCCAAATTTGTTCTTCTTTCTCAAGATTTCTGTGGCTATTTGGGTTCTTTGTGGTTCCATATAAATTTCTGGAATATTTTTTCTAATTCTGTGAAATATGCCATTGGTATCTTGACAGGAGTTGCATTGACTCTATAGATTGCTTTGAGTTATATAAACATTTTAATAATATTAGTTCTTCCTATCCATGAACATGGTATATGCTTCCATTTATTTCTATCTTCTTTAATTTCTTTTTTCATTGTCTTATAATTTTCTGAGTACAGGTCTTTTACATCCTTAGTTAAGTTTATTACAAGGTATTTTGTTATGCAATTGTAAATGAGGTTGTTTTCTTCATTTCCCTTTCTGATAGTTCATTATTGGTGTATTAAAATGCAATTAAATTCTGCATATTTATTTTGTATTCTCAAACTTTACTGAATTTATTTATCAATTCTAGTAGTTTTTTGGTGGAATTTTGGTTCTCTATACACAGTATCATGTCATCTGCAAATAATGACTGCTTTACTTCTTCCTTTCCAATTTTTTTTAAAATATATTTTATTGATTTTTTACAGAGAGGAAGGGAGAGAGGTAGAGAGTTAGAAACATCAATAGGAGAGAAACATCAATCAGCTGCCTCCTGCACACCTCCCACTGGGAATGTGCCCACAACCAAGGTACATGCCCTTGACCGGAATCGAACCCGGGACCTTTCAGTCCGCAGGCCAACGCTCTATCCACAGAGCCAAACCGGTTAGGGCAATATTGTGAAGATATGTACATGCATACACAGGTATATGTTGAACATATATATGTATACACTAGAGGCCTGGTGCACAAAAATTTGTGCACTCAGTGGTGGCGGGGGGCGGGGGAGGGCCCCTCAGCCCGGCCCGTGCCCTCTCGCAGTCTGGGACCCTTTGGGAGTTGTCCACCTGCTGGCTTAGGCCCGCTCTCTGGGGGATTGGACCTAAGCTAGCAGTCAGACATTCCTCTGGCAGCCCAGGAGCCCTTGGGGGATGTCCACTTGCCAGTGGGGACCAGGCCTAAGCTGCAGTCAGACATCCTTAGCACTGCTGAGGAGGCGGTAGAGGCTCCCATCACCACCGCTGTACTGGCAGCCGTCAGCCTGGCTTGTGGCTGAGCAGAGCTCCCCCTGTGGGAGCGCACTGACCACCAGGGGGAAGCTCCTGCATTGAACGTTTGCCCCCTGGTGGTCAGTGTGTGTCATAGTGACCAGTCATTCCCAGTCGTTCTGCTGTTAGGGTCAATTTGCATATTACCCTTTTATAATATACTAGAGGCCCAGTTCACAAAAATCGGGCAGGGGAGGCGGCTCCCTCAGCCCGGCCTGTGCCCTCTCACAGTCTAGGACCCCTTGGGAGATGACCACTTGCTGGCTTAGGCCTGCTCCCCGGGAGATTGGGCCTAAGATGGCAATCAGACATCCCTCTGGCAGCCCGGCAGCCCTCGGGGGATGTCCACTTGCCAGCGGGGAGCAGACCTAAGCTGCAGTCAGACATCCTTAGCGCTGCTGAGGAGGCAGGAGAGGCTCCCACCACCACCGCTGTACTGGCAGCCATCAGCCTTGCTTGTGGCTGAGCAGAGCTCCCCCATGTGAGAGTGCACTGACCACTAGAGGGCAGCTCCTGCATTGAACGTTTGCCCCCTGGTGGTCAGTGTGTGTCATAGTGACCAGTCATTCCCAGTGGTTCTGCTGTTAGGGTCAGTTTGCATATTACCCTTTTACTATATAGGATAGAGGCCTGGTGCATGGGTGGGGGCTGGCTGGTTTGCCTTGAAGGGTGTCCCGGATCAGGGTGGGAGTCCCACTGGGGTGCCTGGCCAGCCTGGGTGAGGGGCTGAGGGCTGTTTTCAGACTGGCCACACCCCCTTCAGGGAAGGGGGTATTGCTGGGGTGCCTGGACAGTGTGGGTGAGTGGCTGATCACTGTTTGCAGGCTTGCCACAGCCCCTTCAGGGTGGGGGTCCCTGCTGTGGTACCTGGACAGCCTGGGTGAAGGGCTGATGGCTGTTTGCAGGCTTGCCACAGCCCCTTCAGGGTGAGGGTCCCTGCTGTGGTACCTGGACAGCCTGGGTGAAGGGCTGATGGCTGTTTGCAGGTTGGCCACAGCCCCTTCAGTGTGGGGTTCCCCACTAGGGTGCCTGGCCAGCCTGGGTGAGGAGCTGATGGCTGTTTGCAGGCTGGCCAAGCCCCCCAGCAGGGACCCTCACTCCAAGAGGGTGTGGCCATCCTGGGTGAGGGGCTGATGGCTGTTTGCAGGCTGGCCATGGCCCCCATCGCCCAAGCTCCCAGTGGAGGCTGGCTGGAAGCAGGCATCTGGGATTTATTTGTCTTCTATAATTGAAACTTTGTTTCCTTGAGTGGAGGCCACAGCCGGCCAGGGCAGGCGGGAAGCTTGGCCTCCTGCTTGCTCCAGCTCCCTGGCTGCCATTTTGGTTGGTTAATTTGCATATAGTCTCTCTGATTGGCTGGTGGGGGTGGCTTGGGGGCATAGCAGAGGTGCAATCAATTTGCATGTTTCTCTTTTATTAGATTAGGTATGTGTACATGTGTGTGTGTTTAATAGTGAGCAAACATCCTGACAAACATGAAAAGTCTGTGGTGCATCCTGCTTACCATGTGGATGTGCTAGCCAAAGATGAACAACAGCAAACATTTAAAAATGTCAAATTAAGGTGAAAATTAAAAACTATCACTTTTATCATTAGCAATTAAGATTGGATATCGCTTGATTTAATTAGTACTAAATGTCACAACCTGAAAGAAAGCCTCAACTTCTAGTTTCTCCTTCAATTAACTAGTTAATTATTTGTAAGCAAAACTTAAGGGACCCTGGCCCTCTTTGAACTTGGACAATTGTGCTGAAAACCTAGGGTATTGCATGAGAACCGAACCCTTGAGCACCTCGGGAGGCAGGGGAACAGGGGGTGGGTAGTGGGGAGCTCTCACCACTCCCAGCCCAGGCTGCAGGCATTTTGGAGGCAGAAGTATGCCATCTCAAACTCGCTTTTGGCAGCCCGAACAGTAGCTTCCCAGCGTGTTCTACCCTAGTAGAACTTCACAAATGTGTTCTCTGGCGGGAGCCAAGCCCTGGGAACAGCAGTCAAGAAACTGGTTCTCTTAGGAGAGAGATGAGCAGCCAGCGGGGAGGGGGCACGAGGAACCTTCGGGCTTTGGTCCCTTGGCCTGATGTGGGTGGTGCTTCCAGGGTTTGGACCCATTCATCCATTCATTGAGCTGATTCACCTTGTCCTTTAAGTTATAGCTCAATTGTTAAAGTTGTTCCTGTTTTGCTTTGTCGTGTTAAATGAGTTCTCTAGTCACATTCATTTCAAGGCGCGCAAGAGGACTCGGGGTGCTGGGGGTGCTGTTTTCTATTAAAGAATGAAGCTCATTTCAGAGGTCTGGCCCTTCTGACCCCATTCCGTCACGTCAAGCTCTGCAAGCCACTTAAGCAGGTGTCACCTGTAACCTTCCGGGCATGTTCAGGTCAGAGACCGCGAACGGAAAACCCATGAGAAGTAGAAAATGCCAACAACCCCCACTCCCCACCCCCACCCCCGCGTGCGCGTCTGCGCTGGTTTTCTGTCCCTGCAGCCGTGGGCGCCGAGCGGGGCTGAGGGTCAGGACGGCCCGGGCTCCGGGCTCCGGGCTCCGGGCACCTTGCCCAGAGGGCGGTCATCTCTGCCAAGTGTTCACAGCTGAGCTGGCCTCCGCGCGCACGCTCCGTGCCACAGCTCCCCGCTCCTGCAAGGGGCGCGCGAAATGGCAAGCCAGCGGGCTCTCAGCGGACCCGAAACAGAAGAGGCTTTGTTTCCGCCACCAGACAGCGCCCCGCGCCCCAGCCGCGCGCATCAGCCGCAGCCGCGCCCATCTGTGCCCCCCAGACGCCAGCTCACCTCAGCTCTGGCCGCAGGACCTGAGTGTAGGTGTAGCATCGGCCCAGGACGATCTCCGAAAAATGGGGAGTGGTGCCCGTCCCATTCCACTCCCGGTGCGGGGGCGCCCGGGGCCACTTCAGGACTCCGACCACCACCGCGACGATCGTCCCCGCCACCAGGACACACAGGAGGATGCCGAGACAGACCTTGGCTTTCTTGGAGAGGTGGCAGCCGGGTTCCTCCCCGGGCACGGGGCTGAATCTGTGGTCGGACATGGGGGCCACTACAGGGTCAGCCGGTCGAGTGGGAGGAGAGGCCCGGCCAGGCTGAGCAGGAAGGGTGGAGAGAGCTGCCCCTTCGGAAACTGCACCTTCCCCTTTATTTCTCACTTGCCTTTTCTGGGCTTCCTTTCCCACCACAGCCCCTCCCTCGAAGTGCCCTGGCCTGCCAGACCAATGAGGACTTGAAGGACTTTAAAAGACTTGAGCAAGGGGAGAGTCAGCTAAGCTAGGAAAATTCCTTGACAAGGGGAATGGAGAAACTGCGACAGCTAACTGAGCAATTTACAGCCAGTTACAGGTCACCTCCCGAGAGATGACATCTAGGCTCCAGGCTCAGAAAAGCAGCAAAACCAGGTGAGTAGTGCCAGGGCCAGCTGCGATGACCAGTGACCTGCTGCCCTGACTGGAACCAATCAGAAGAAACCAGGAGTCTGAAAGAGCACACCTGGAAAACAGGACTATGCTGCTGAAACCCTCCCCTGAGACCTGCCTGAGGAGAGGGATGCAGCCCTCAAGACAAAGGACCCTCCCAGGAGCACCCCTGCGCCTTTCCCAGACATCCCCTGCCTCTCCTCCCTTCCCTCACCTCTAAATGCTAAGGGACCCCACAAGGCTTGCAATCAGAGGAGCCATGGGCAGCAGCAGCTGCTCCAGGGCTAATTTCCAGACCATGGAGGCCCCCTTTTCTCTGGCTTCCCAGGGGGCTGACAGCAGCACCACCTCTGCTCATTTCTCTCCTGTAAGGTTTCTAGAGAGCCAAAGCAGCCCTGCGTAGGCTCTCCTGTTGCTTCCTCTATGCTAAGCTCTTCCTTGTTTCACTGTCCTCAATAATAAACGTACCCTCATAATAAAAAATAAAAGGGAGGGGGAGGCAGCCACCGTCAACTTACCCTGCAGATGCCTTCATAACACACTGTATGCTCTTGCCCCTTTCGGCCAGCTCCCTTTGGCAGTCTTGAACTTTACACTTTAGCCACACTGCTTCCTGGATGCCTGCCTTGGCACCTTTGTACAAACAATGCCGTTCACCAGCAAAGCAATGCTCTCCGTTTACTTAGCGTTGACAAAGGCCTGCTCAGCCCCCTGTTAAAGGTTCCACTTAAGCCTTATCCTTTCTCCTAAGTGGCATCCTGGTAAAGGTCTGGGTTCAAACTTAGCTCCATCACCCAATGGCTGGGCGAGATGGGGTAAGTTACTTGACCTCTCTGTGCTTCAGATGTAAAGTGGGGCAATACCAGTACCCACTGCATGGTGTTTTTATGAGGAGTGAGTTCATATTGACAGCATGTTCCGTGTAATGCCTGCTGCATGGGAAGCATGCCGTCAGCGTTCGCTATTCCTACTTGTTTTGTGAGCATGTGCAAGGGGGTGCCTTTCTATCCTCCATGGGTTGTGCTTAGAAAATGTCTGGCATGAAGCGAGCACGCTAAGTGGTGGTTCAATGAATAACCAAGTGGCTTTTCCCAGATATCCCCTGCCTCTCCTCTCTCAGGGTCCTTGGCACAGGGAGGTGTGGGTGGGAGTTCTGCCGCCCCTCAGAGGGAAGATAGAGAGCATGGCGTTAGGGGTTGGAAGGTCAGTGGACTTGCTGGCAGTGACCTCGGACATTCTCTTTCGGTTGCTCCTCAGTGAAATGAGAAGTCCCTGCTGAGAGTGGGCGGGGTGCTGGGGAAGCTCCAGGAGCCTGGGAGAGCAGATGGAACGGGAAATGAGAGAGGTTCTCAGGGTGTCATGAAGTGGTCAGGAAATTAAAGAAACACCACACATGCAGGCACATTTTATCCAGCCACCCACCTCTACTTAGAAGAAAAGGCAAAAGTAGGCAGACAGTTGGGGGCTGTCATAACAAAGCCACAGAGTCTGTTGTGGCTTAAAGAACAGAAATGTATTGTCCCACAGCCCTGGAGGCCAGAAATCTGAGTTCAAGATGTCAGCAGGGTTGATTTCCTCTGGGGCCTCTCCCCTTGGCTTAGAGATGGCTGCCTTCTTGCTGTGTCTTTACAAGTCTTTTTCCAGTGTGTCCACACATCTGTGTTTCAATTTCCTTTTCTTATAGGGACGCCAGTTACATTGGTTAGGACCCACCCTATATGGACCTCATTTGAACTCAGTTACCCCTTTAAAGGTCCTGTCTCCAAATCCTGTCACATTCTGAGGCCCTGGGGGTTAGAACTCCAACATATGAATTTGGGCTGGGGATACCATTCAGCCCACCACACCAGGTAAGAACAATGCAGTAAGAGAAAGGCAAGCAGGCTGAAAGTTTCAGCAAAGGTGGAACTTTAATAATGGGACATAGCACCTAAGTCCCACAGAAACTGACGTGAGGACAGAAGGAAGGTGAGAGACAGTGAAGATGAGCAACCCCATGGCTGGGAGGGCCTTACGGGGCCAAAGAATTGATAGAAGAGGGAACACATCCCCTTGCAGATCACTCCATCCAAAACTGAACTATTGATCTTTCTCCTTCAAACCAGATCTTTCCTGGTCTTTCAAATTTCAGTAAAAGGACCCCCATCCCCCAGTTGCTCAGGCTGGAAACTTCCAAGTCTTTGAACCCTTTCTTCTCCCTCCTTCCACACATCTATTCAGAAGTTGGTTCCTTCTGCCTGATATTAATGATAGTTGATATTTAATATAACTTATAATTAATGATATTTAATATTCATTTAAATATCTACTCTACTCACCTCCACTGCCACCAGCTAGTCCAAGAGGAAGCTGGCCTCTTTCTCACCTAGACAGGGCTCACCTGGGTCTGAACTTTCTTCCTTATTGAATAACGTGCAGGGTCCCAAACCAGTTCCTGTGTAACAAAGCTTGTCACCTGCTCCTAACTGGACTGAGCCATCTGACAGCAATAGTGTTCTGGCTTGTAGAATGAAGCATTTAAGACCTGCCACAAAAACAACTCCTTTAAAAAGGATATTTGTTTTTGATAATAAAAGAGTAAATGTCAAATACAACTAAATGAATATGTAGAGCATCATTCTTTCTCCTGCCCCTGACTCCCCTCTTACCATATTAATGAACAGGCAGCCTTCATACATGTACATATGTACAGAGAGCTAAGCCTTCATTGTTTTATAAAAACCATGGCATATTGCACACCCCGTTGTGCACCTGTCTTTATTCACATAGTGATATATTTGGAAGACATGACCCGTCAGCATATATCGCTCTACCTAATTCCTCTAATGACCCCTGGTACTCCAATATACCATGGTTTATTTAACTAGACCAGGGGTGGGCAAACTTTTTGACTCGAGGGCCACAATGGGTTCTTAAACTGGACCGGAGTGCCGGAACAAAAGCATGGATGGAGTGTTTGTGTGAACTAATATAAATTCAAAGTAAACATCATTACATAAAAGGGTACGCTCTTTTTTTTTTTTTTTTTTTTTTAGTTTTATGCATTTCAAATGGGCCGGATCCGGCCCGCAGGCCATAGTTTGCCCACGGCTGAACTAGACCATATAAATCAACACCCACGTTTTCCACTTCTTGGTTACTACATTAAATTTTGGAATAAATATTGTTGTGTCCACGTATTTTTCTACAGGTCCAAGAACATACACTCCTCAAAGTAGACTTCCTGGGTCAAAGGAAGAAACATTTAAAATTTTGCAAGATAAGAACAACCAAAGAGGTTGCACCAATCGACACTCAAGCTCACATGGTTACACTTTGGTATTTGTTTTGCCTTCATTTCTGGTTATGAATCAGCACTTCAGCTTTTAGTCTCTCCTTTTGTTCAGTGTAATGGACACTTGAGAAAATAAAATCTTGAGGACCCTGTAATCCTTTGCTTGCCCAAGTCACTTTGTCAGTGAACCCTCTCCTCTCACTGTGTTCTATCCTCCTGCATGTAAGGCACTCAGCTATCATGTCAAGCATCCTGGTATGCTCTTGGCAAAGAAGATTGCATATGTGCAAAGAAATACCCACCTCCCTGCACTCCTTCTGGTTGTGGCATGATTTGGGGAAAGTTACATTTTTAAATATTTTCTCATTTATCTAATGGATACAGTACAATGCTTCCTCAACAGGGGATTGATTGGGATACTATACACACTAGGAAAGGTTAGGCACTGGGCACATGGTAATTTTGTCAATATAAACTTATTTGCACATAGTTACAATACACTGAGATGCTAAAAAAATGGTAAATTCTGGTACGCGTTCACTCAACACAAATTAAAGCCCCACCACATGCCAGGCACTGTGGTAGCTTGCTGAGGACACACAAGTAAACTGGCCTTGAGGGAGACTGTGTAGAGAAGTTAAGTACACGGGCTTTCTGGTCAGGTGGACCTGAGTGGGCTCTGTCACTCGGGCAAGGAACAAATCTTCTCTGAAGGTCAAGTGTCTCTTCTGTAGAGTGGACTTAACCATTTTTGTGGGCATCACTGAATTACTTTGAGGATTGAGTTAGGTAATATAGAGAGAATTCAGCTGAGTGTCTGACCACTGGCAAGAATCCAACAACTACGCACCAGTATTGGGACAGCTGTATTTGGGCAGGAACGATGGAATACGTCATAGTGGGTTTCAGGAAGTTCGGGAAAGATGGAGACATTAGGTCAGGCTGACGGGCAAGCAAGAATTGCAAAAAGTGGGAAAGGCATTTACACTGAACAGCAGGGAGAATTTCAGGGTGGATGTTGGGACATCTGGGGCACCAGAGATGTGACTTCCTCCCAGACACACAGCTGGTGAGTAGAAGCTCTGGTTCTAGAATGACTTTTCTTTGGTCAACTTCATTAGTCATTTCAAATCATTCAAGTAAGATAATCACATTTTAAAATCTGGAAGTAGAGAAAAGAAGAAAAATGTCCCCTCTGTTCCAAAACCCAAACCCAACTGCCACTAACATTTTGATATCTATCCCTACAGTTTTTGCTAATCTTTGACAGCTTTAAAAGCAGTTACAACATATACTATTTGGTAACATGTACATATTTCACATATATATGTATATGTAAATATGCAAATTATGCTGTTTCCACTTCACTGTGCATACATGATCCCTGGCTGGCCATGTCTCCTCTCTCAGACCCTGAGCCCAGGCCCAGATCCCAACCCAGCTCTTTTGAGCCTGAGCATCTTATCCTGTGATCTCCCGGGGTCTCAGGTCTTCTGTGAGTACCTGTGAGTGGATGTATGAAACAAAGAGCCACCAACTTCACTGATAAAGCCCTGGAGGTGGGGGTTGCTCCTGTCCTCACATCTCCCACTAGAAAGTGAGCTTCATGAGAATAAGGCTGCTGCCTGTCTTTGTCCACCATTGAGCCCTTGGTATGCAGTTAGTGCTCAAGCAACACCCGCAGAGTGAACAACTCCCTCTCCCACAGTTCAACCCCAGTGACTATAGACTGGTCATCTACCAGGGATGGAGAAACTAATAGGTCCAGGATCTTCATCAGTTTCAGCAGCCATCAGCAAGCATCTGCTGATCATCTGCTGAGTAGTGAATCACAGTGTTGAAGGGAGAAGAGGAGAGAGGGTACAATTAATTACATGATTCTTCTTTTTCCTCCTTCTGCAATAGTTGCTCGCATCATTGAGTGTCAAATACTTTGTAGGCTACAATATCCTACAACATTGCCATCATGTAAACACTTTCTTACTCCCATATTACAGATGAGGAACCAGAGGCTTAGGTTGGCTAAAGTTAGTTCATCAAGAGGGGTTTAAACCCAGACAATCTTATTTCAAACCTGTGCAACTAAATCTACCTCAATCCATTAGGCAACAGATAGTTAATGGGCACCCACTAGCTGCTGGCCCAGAAGTGAGCAACTTAACCTGTTCTTGCAGAGGATTTATAGTCCAAAGTGGAAATGTATTCTTTGGCAGGAGCCCATTGCAGCCTTGAGGTCCCAAGCATCACCGAGAAGCTTGGGGTGGACCTTTTTTCCCTAGGGATGTGTTTGTCTCCTCAACATGCTTTGTACCTGCTCACATCAGAGCACCATCGCCAGAAGAAGGGTGAATAGATGTTCAATATAAAAACCACAGACAGTGTACTCACTGATGTCAAACATACAGCCTGTGATCTGGTTTTCTCCTAGCAGTCTTATGGAAATGAAAGTGGCATGATTTCTCCTCCCACATCCTGAAACTGTGCAAGGCTGTACCTTGTGTTCATTCACTCTTTCGTCTGTATTTTCAATGAAACAAGGATCGATGGGACTTGGCAGGATTTTCAATGAAACAAGGATTGATTGGACTTGCCTTGAAGTGTTTTAATTCATTTGGGCTGCCTGCTCTTCCTTGGAGTGCACTGTTTGCTTGTTCATTCAGTCTGAGGAGAGATGTGAGAACTCAACTCCTCAACCACATCCTCCTTGATGGCTAACCTCAACCGAACACATTTGTGACTACTTAGGTCTTCCTACTCTTCACCCCCTTCATCTAGTTCAGTGATGGCGAACCTTCTGAGCTTGGCGTGTCAGCATTTTGAAAACCCCTAACTTAACTCTGGTGCTGTGTCACATATAGAAATTTTTTGATATTTGCAACCATAGTAAAACAAAGACTTATATTTTTGATATTTATTTTATATATTTAAGTGCCATTTAACAAAGAAAAAATCAACCAAAAAAATGAGTTCGTGTGTCACCTCTAACATGCATGTCATAGGTTCGCCATCACTGATCTAGTTACTTGCTTTTCCTCAACTTTCAGGTGAGATCGGAGACACCCTAAATTTGGGACCTCTTTTATAAGCATTTATGTGTGAATGATCCCACGTCCCGCTTGGTTCAGGGTTCAGGATCTGGAAGAGGGGCTGCACGCAAATGAAAGAGAAGAGACAAGAAATAATAATTTGGAAATATTGGGGGCCAGGCGGACAAGCCCACTGAAAGAGAAAGGACTTCCACTGGTGCCCACGCCTCACCAACCTTTTATTCAATTTTGGATACACATCTAGCTCTTAGGCAGGTAATTGTGGTAACAGACAGACTATCTTAAAGGTCAGTAAATATTAGAAGGATTTACTCTGAGACTATTTGATCAGGAAATAGCTTGAGCACCCATTGTCTGGACTAAACTCTGGCCCTTGCCATGGGTTCAAGGTTCACCAGCGTTCCGGGATCCTTGTTTACACTTCTCTGATAGTGAAGACAGTGGGTGGCTTTCTGCATTCATGTCTCAGTTACAAGCACCTACATTGAACCCCATGTGTACCTTCTACTTTTTGATTTGGGGAAGGGCAGTTTCTTTATTCCCCTGTGCCACACTAGACTGTAAATGGACACTGGAAACTGTTTGTTGATGACTATCATACTTTAATGCAAATCTTTTCCTTTCATTTGTTTATCCATCCATTCATGCATTAAATATTTACTAAGCACTTACTCTGCTCCATGCACTGTTTTAGGTACTGGATACACAGTTGTTAAAAAAAATCAGTACTTATGGAGCTTATATTCTAATGGGGGTAGACATACACTAGCCAAGACAAGTACACCATAACATGTGTGAGGCAGTGGTGACATCTAAGAAACAAAATAAGCAGAAAATGGGATAAAGGCTGGGGAGAGGGTTACAATGTTGGAATGAGATCAAGGAAGGCCTCACTGAGAAAGTGGCATTTCACTAAGAATCTGAGGAAGGTAAGGTAGCCACATCTGGGAAGACAGGTTTCAGGAGAGGGAAGAAAAGAGCATGTGTTGAACATTTGGTGTGTTGAAAGAGGAGCAGAGGCCAAATCAGAGGTGCCTGATGCAAAAGGAGCAAGGAGGAAAGAAATTGAAGAGACTAACGCACAGATGTGTTCAGCTGAGTTTAGCCATCACTGAAGTCCTATTGCAGAAGAGTGAACTTTTCTGGCTTTGTTTCATCAGGCTTACGCTGGCTGCTTGTTGAGAATCAACTGAAGTGATTTGAGGACAGGGGCAAGGAAACCATTTAGGAGGATATGGGCCGTATTCCAGGCAAGAGAGGATGGTATTTGAACCAGGTTGGCATCAGCAGATGTTGGTTGAATTCTGGACATATTCTGAAGGTAGAACTGACAGAATTTGTGTATAAGGTAAAGAGGCAAAGAGAAACATCCAAGACAAACCTAAGGATTTGGGCTTGAGCAACTGGAAAGATGGAGATGTCATTGATTGAGCTGACAAAGACTATGAAAGGAGACTTCATTTGAAGTACAGTAAATTTGAGATACTCATTACATACCATAATGAAAACACCAAGGAGACAAACACCATACCAGTCTTCTCAAATATAAACTCCTTCAATCCCCACAACAACCCCAGGAGGTAGGGAGTATTCTTGCCCCATTTTACAGGGGGAGATTGAGATCCAGGGAGGATGAGTGACTTGTCCAAGGTCCAATTAACTAGCACATGGTGGAACTGGGGAACTGAGATTCAAACCCAAGCATTGGGCTCCAGAATACATGGTTTTGTAAACCTCGCTGCCCCCTTATTAGCGCGCGCGCACGCAAGCGCACACACACACACACACCACTGAATATAGTCACTTAAGAAAATCTTTCCCATTAGCTCTGAGGTTGGGTCTGATTAGATTAGGCCTCAGTCTCCTGCTTCCTGAAGTGGGCGGTGGAGACCCACGTGGGCTTAGAGTGATACAGGGGAAGTTTTCTGGAGAAAAATCAGGATATTGTCACCCAAAGAAGGGTAAATAGATATTGACTTTCAAAAACAACAGAAAAGCTCTCTCTTGATGTCAAATTTAGCCCACTCCTAGCAACTTGGGCAAAGTTTATATATTAGTCATTTTATATATACATTTCAAACCACCCAGAACACCCCAAAATTCATGCAAGATGTTCTCAACAGCTTTTCCTATGAGGTGTTTATTTGATTCCCCGGGACCCTCGTGCTTTCCGTTCTTATATTCCAACATGAAGAGGCTGAAGGCCCAATATTTCAGCTGCGGGGAGGAACACATACTTGAGCATCTATGAGGCAGCTGTTCAATGTGTTCCCAACTTAGCATTCTTCAGAGCGGGCTAGCAACAAAACAAACACAAGACTCAAAAAAGAAAGCCCCAAAGAATTCATTGAAGGTAAGGATACTGACTATCATTCACTGATTTTATTTTGATTTTTTGTTTTAAATAAACTTAAGTTTTCAGGGCAGTTTGAAGCTCACAGCAAAACTGAGCACAAAGTAGAGAGTTTCCTTGTCCCAGTCCCCTGCGCCACATGCACTGCCTCCCTCACTATTGCCATCCCAAACACAGCAGTACATTTAATGCGATCAATGACCCTATATTGACACATCATAGTCAACCAAAGTCCAGAGTTTCCATTAAGACTCACCCTTGGTGTTGTACATTGTATAGGCTATGACAAATGTATAATGACATGTATCCACCATTGTAGTATTATACAGAATAGTTTCACTGCTCTAAATACCCTCTGTGCTTTACCTATTCATCACTCCTTTCCCCTGAACACCTGGCAACCACTGATCTATTTACTACCTACCTGGGTTGGCTTTTCCAGAATGTCATATAGAATCATACAGTATGTAGCCTTCTCAGATTGGCTTCTTTCACTTAGTCATACGCATTTGTTTCCTCCATATCTTTTCATGGCTTGATAGCTCATTTTAGCACTGAAAATATTCCCGTGTCTGAATGTACCACCTTTTATTTATCCACTCACTTACTGAAGGACATTTTGACTATTCTGTTTCTGAGATTAAATTTCTTTCAACCTAATAAATGTCAAAATTCTACTTATTTTGCTAATTAATTAGTAATCAAAGCAAAGTTCAAACTTATATTGAAAAAGATATTCCTTTTTCAAAGTAACAGCTCTACAAATAATTTTTCAAGTTATAATAGCAATTTTTTGCTCACATGTAATTTTGAAAATTAAGAAGAGTGCAAAGAAGAAAATAAAATTACTCATAATTCCATCACTCAGAAATAAATGTCATAGATATAAATAATCATATATATACATATATAACATATAGTTATACATATAATTTTCCCAGAATTTATATCCTAGTATTCCAACTTCACATTACATGATAGATATTTTACCTGCCTTGAAAATATTCTTCATATATAGTATTTCTAATAATGCATAATCTTTTAGTGTATCATTATACCACAGTTTATTTTCCATCTTTTCCTATAACATCCTAAAAAAATCTGCTGGGCACATTTCTTATGATATTCTTACAATGAATTTCTGCAATTTGAATGAAAATGTTATTATTGATGTTAAAAGAAAAAGAAGAAAAGAAACTGGAAATTAAAACATATTCTAAAGCTATAATCATAAAACTCAATCAGAACAAAAGTAGCTCAGCCCTCCAAGTTACATAAATTACTGACAACATTATCAAGAATATAGAAATAAGTTATTACTTTTTCTTTTTAGAAAAATATTTATTGCATTATTTTTTCTGATCAAAAGTGTAATATGTTAAGCCAAACCAATAGACATGGACAACAGGGGGATGAGAGCATGAGTGTGTGTGTGTGTCGGGGGGGGGGGGGTTGGAGGGAGAGGATGGGGGTTAATAAGGGGGATGATGACACATTTGTAATTTCTTAACTAATAAAGAATTTAAAGATAAAAAAGTTTAATATGTGCCTTTTGCAAAATAACTTGAAAATATACACAATTTATAAATTTGTATTTATATTTATCCTTTTGATCACAAGTTATATATACACATAGCTATATACATACAATATACAGTTACATATATTAATACACAGTTTAGATTTAAGTTCTTAAAAAATGATCCACATAAAAGAAAATGGCCTATAAGCATCAAAATAATGTCACAAAAGTTCACTCATTCATTCATATACACATTTCAAAACTGTGCATTGAACCTGTGCTATATGACTGGATATGGGCTAGATTACCATAAAAGACCTTTAAGGCAAGGTGTCTGCCCTGTCCAGGCCTAGAGTCTATTCTGGAGAAGGAATTCTTATTAACTAAGGATAATTGATTGTTATGCATGCCATGATATAGCTCAAAATGTTTCTCCATTTTTCTTAACCTATTCAACACATTCTCACCATGTCTCCAACTCAGCTCAAGAAAATGGTTGAGTGTCACTTCCTGGGTATGGCTTGTACTAAAAATATAAAATAGATACCTTGTGTTGAATGTATCCCAACCCAAGCCCTGCTTTGTGATGCAAACTGTTAGCCACAGACCAAAATGGCTAAAACCAAAAAATTGGATATTAATAAAGAAGAGCCCTCAGCAAGCTGTTTCTGAGAGTGAGGCCATTCTTCTGAGGGTCTTTAATCGCTAAGTTTCACTGCACAGCCTGCTTGCACAGCCCTGTACAAGGCCACGTCCTCTAGTGTGGTCATCAGTGTTGTTTATGAGCAACCCACCCTGCTGTGTATTAGCAAAAACACTGGAAAGTGGTTTTTTCATGTTTGTTTGACTGTTGTTGTTGTTATTAGTGTGTTTGGTTTGGTGCATTTGGTTTTTCCCAAGTCCGTGGTTATTTTTAAAAACAAAGATATATTTTAGCCCTAGCTGGTTTGGTTCAGTGGATATAGCTTTGGCCTGTGGACTGAAGGGTCCTAGGTTCAATTACAGTCAAGGGCACATGCTTGGGTTGTGGGCTGGATCCCCAGTAGGGGGCATGCAGGAGGGAGCCAATCAATGATTCTCATCATTGATGTTTCTACCTATCTCTCCCTCTCCCTCCCTCTCTGAAATCAATAAAAATATTTTTTAAAGATATATTTTATTGTATAATTTTGAAGCTTATGCTTCTTTTGCAAGGAATGAAAGGACTTTTTAGACACTGCCTTTGGAACCCTGGAGTCATCTATCATTTGGCACAGTACTTGCCCTCGTGGAAGAATTCAAAGCTGGAATCCTTGAAATAATTAAGAAACTTGTTTATTTGGAAGTGGGGTGGGGTATATATCTGTAGGTAAACAGATGGCTATATTTTTTCAAATTGCTTCTCAGAGTGTAGCTCAAGGCATACACAAACACTCAGAGATTCATCATTAGTGTGAACTGTCACTCTAAGTTACTGAAGGTTCTATCTGGACTCAGCATTTATTTTCCTCTTTGGAGCTTTTTACTTGGAATTAATATATACTGTTCAATTCATAACTAGACTATAGCGATCCAGCAAAGAATTAATCTATCAATCTTATAAATGCATTGGCTATTTGACCCACTGGTTCCATTGTTAGGAATTTATCCTATAAATCCCCTCCCATATAAAAATGATGGATATACAGTGGGGCCTTGACTTATTAGTTTAATTCGTTCCAAGACCGAGCTCGTTAAGGAGCTCTTTAAGGAGCTCGTTAACTCAAATTACTCTGTCAACTCAAAGCAAAAAATCCGCCGAGAGACAGCTGGTATCTCAAAAAAACTCACTAGTCGGGACACTCGTAAGTCAAGGCCCCACTGTATCAGATTACTCATTGCAACATTATTTATAAGAGAAAAAATGATTTCAAACCAACCAAATGATGTTCCCAACAGGGGATGGGTTAAATAAATTGTGAAACATCTTTTCTGTGGAATATTATGATGTTGTAAAAAAGAAAAAGTAAAGAATCTCTGTAGGATATATTAGTAAGAAGGAAAAGGCAACATAAACAGTATTGTGTATTATGTTCCCATTTGTGTAAGGAAAGGTAGGGAATAATAACATTTATTCATGAATGCTTGTATTACCACAAAGAAAAGAGTGAAGGGTAGGGGACAGGAAGGTTGACAGGGCTGGAGTGACTTTTCATATTGTTTTTATTTTTGACCCATGTGTATGTATTGCCTTTTCAGAAATAACATAAAAAATCATCAAATATAGTCTAAACCAAAAATAAGTACTCATATGTGTTGGGGACAACACATGTTTTGCATTGCATCAGGCACACTTATCAAATCACCCTCCAGTTGAGAAATAACAAAATTAAGTGCGTGTTCAGCTGCAATCCTTTGTTGTTTCTTCACATGGTTTAAAACCACCCAGAACGACGATAACATCCTTCCTCTGGGGATTGGCCTTTCTGTCGCCACTCCGGGTCCTGAGAACAGAGCCAGCAGGCAGGAAGTGCAAATATTTATCATATGACCCTTCGTAGGAGCACCCGTAGATATGTGCATGCCTGAGAGAAGATCATTGGAAACTCAGAAATATTTACAAGATGAACATACTTGAATCCCTAGGTCCTTTTAGGCCAGAGTTCACAATTGGGGTCATAGTAACCCCAGCAACCTCGATGTGGTGGCTTTTGAAGCCTTCCCATTTTGCTGTGGGTCCTCACAGGGAGTATGTCATCTCTGGCCACAGAGCCCTGTGGCTTCTACCGGGATTTTTCTTTCTTGCTCACTCCCCACGGGTGACATAACTGATGAGGCTGCAGGCTGCACATCTCCCAGATGGGCCTCCAGATTTTCCACTCTTTGACATTTGGTTCTCTGCCCAGATCCTGCCCCAGCAGGCTCTCCCAGAGGGAGGGAGGAGAGTTCAGTTTGGTTATTTATTTCCTGTCTTAACCACTGGGGCTGCTATTACAAAATACCACAGACTGGGGAGCTTACAAATAACAGAAATTTAATTCTCACAGTTCTGGAGGCTGGAAGTCCTTGATCAGGGCACCAGCATGGTCATGTTTTGGTGAGGGCCCTCTTCCCAGTTTATAGCCGGCACCTTCTTGCTGTGTGTTCATGGTACAGGGATGAGGGAGCTCTGTGAGACCTCTTTTATAAGGGCACTAATCCCATCCATGAGGGCTCCATCCTCATGACCTAATCACCCCCAAAGGCCCCAACTCCAAATACCATTATCTTTGGGAGTTAGGATTTCAACTTATGAACTCAGGGAGGTGCACAAACATTCAGACAATAGCTTTTCCCCAGCTGTCCCCCTCCTGTCAGGGTTGCCTCATGCTCATTGATTCATCGACAGATGGTCGCTGCTTCTCTCAAAGTGGCCTTCCCATTAGACTCTTTCCTTCCAGAGTCCTGTAACCACACATCTGTTTGACTTTTCAGGTCTTGGAACATTCCAGCACATTATCACTTTGTTAAACCCTCCTCTAATGATCCTAATTTGAGTGTGTCAACTAGACCTGCCTACAAGGCTGTTTGATTTTGTTCTCTTCTCTGAAAATAAAGGTGAATCTCATTTAAATGGAGTCAGGATGCCCTGAAGGGGGAGCGCTTACATACCACCTCTCCTCACAACTTACTTTACAAAGGCTGGCCAGAAGATTACTTTACATATCCTAGCAGGAGGAAGATTTTCTCCTTGCCCAGCAACAAACCAGCCAATGAGAAACTGCTACATCTCAGCCAGTGAGAAGTCACCACAACTCTGAACTCTACTCGCTTCTAATGGACTTTCACTTAAGACAGCCTCTCCCAAAATAATATTGAGTGTCAACTGTAATTGAAAAATAAAAAACCCAACTTCCTCCTCTCCTCTGTAAAAGAATGTTCCATTTCTTTGTTCTCCAGACTTCTTATGGTTCACCATTTGCATGACCTGATTTTCAATTCTTCTGCTATTCCAGAATAAATTCACTTTGCTGGCAAAATAACTGGCTATTTCATTTTTAAGGTTGCCATCTCATCCTTGCCTTCAGTGATCACCTTTGCTGGGACTCTTTGGTTGTGCTGTGGCTGGGTCACTCTTTGATTGCTGGGCACCCCCACAATGCTATTTATGGCTCTGTTTCTCACCGCGCTCCTTATCCCTAAAGCTTCCCCTAGCAGACAAAGATGCTGCTAATAATTACACTGGGACAAAGGACACCAACTGGCACTGTCATGTGCCAACCAAGATGTTAGGTCTTTACACATGAACATGTGTGTATGTCCACGACCAGTCTCCACTACATAAATGACAATGACCATCAAATTTGTCTCCACTTTCTGGAATTCTTTTGTTATCTACCAATTTCTTCTACAAATGGAATTCTGCAAGCCCCAGACTTATCTGAACCCTAGAGACAGATACAGCTTTGATGAAAGCTGGACATATGTAACCTGACATTTTAGAGGAGTACAGTGTGATTTATTTTGGATATGACATCATATTAAAGAAATAGAGGTGGAAGTTAACACATTGATGGAAGGAAACTCTAGCAGGTTAGCACATTGCCTTCTTAGTGATTTATATTTGTTTTATATCCTCAACCAGAGTTTGGGGGCATCTAGATGCTGTGGCCAGAAAGCTCTTTCCAATGGGCCTCTAATGGATTTTCATCTCATTAAGAGAAAAGTCTGTGAAATGGCTTGCAAGACCCAACCTGATCTGGCCTCTTCCCTTCCCTTATAGTGAATCCATTCCAGGTGTCCCTATTTAAACCATAGCCCCCAGCCCAGTATTCTATATCCCTTCCCTGCTATATTTTTCTTATAACTTGTATCACTTGGCTCAGTGGTGGACAAGGAGGTTGAGAGTTCTTTCTCAAGTGCCTTTAAGGCTCTGAGCTCATTGACATTTCAGCCATAGGACCCAGAAGAAACCATGGTTCTGGCAGAAAGGCCACCTACCTAATTTGTGCAAATGCAAAATGTACAAATAGCAGGGGCAAAAGTGCACCTAAAGTTACTAAGTTATAAAGATTTTTCCTTTAAAAATATTCTATTACTAAGAATTGTGACAATAAGTAACAACACAAAACTTACAAATTGCAAGAATATAATAGTTTGATATATTTCTATATATTTTCTTTAATACTATTCTATATAATAAAAGGCCAATACGCAAATTGACCGAATGGTGGAACGATGGGTCGCTATGATGCACAGTGACGACCACGGGGCAGACACTCAAGGCAGGAGCTGCACCCATGGTGTCAGTGTGCTTCCACAGGGAGAGCACTGCTCAGGCAGAAGCTGGGCTCATGGCTGGCGAGAGAGCAGCACTGGCAGCGCTAAGGATGTCTGACTCTGGGGAGCAGACCTAAGCCATCATTCAGACATCCCCCAAGGGCTCCTGGATTGGGAGAGGGTGCAGGCTGGGCTGAGGCCCTCCTCCCAAGTGCATGAATTTCGTGCATTGGACCTCTAGTATATAATACTTTTTTTAAAAAAAATCCTCACCCGAGGATATTTTTTCCATTGATTTTTAGAGAGAGTGAAGAGAGAGGGAGAGACAGAGAGAAACACCAATGTGAGAGAGACACATCAATTTGTTGCCTCCCGTGTGCTCCTGACCAGAGACAAGAGGCTGCAACTAACGTACATGCTCTTGACTGGAATCAAACCTAGGACCCTTCAGTTCACAGGCTGATGCTCTATCCACTGAGCCAAACCAGTTAAGGCTAAAATACATAATTTATATGATACAATAAATAATAGTTTATCAATATGCTATCTAGACTGATCATAAGATTTAGCTGTTCACTTTCCTGGAAATTCATTTGCTAGGTCATCAAAATACACACTTGTGACAACTTCATTTTCAGTCAACATAGTGGAAGTTTGCCAATCACTCTTGGCAAGCTCAAGATTGCAAATAATGTTTGATAATTTATGTTTTGAGAAGGATTTTCTACTGGTGTAACTGTTACTAGAGCTATGAAATACATTTTGTAGACATTGACAGCAATGAAATAAATATGATAAATGATTTCCTAATATAAATCATAATATATATAGAACTGATGACTACCAGAACAATTTTTCTAAAAAGACTTAACTATTCATGCAGGTCAAGTCTGAATTTGGTTTTAAATGTAAAGTTGTACATGGCATTTTGATGCTGCCTCTGACATTATCTGTAACGTGTGTATGTCATGCAACAAACCAGAAGTGGCTTCATGATTTCTATATAATTCAAAATGTTTCTTTAAACATTCTTTCAAGGTGCCAACTATTTCAAGGGAAGTTAATGTTACAGTTGCCTTCCTTGTTAATAATTGGATCATCCAAAACTTCATATAAAAATATTTATTTTCTGTCCATTGTACCAATCTTTAAATTTAGTTTTAGTTCTAATCCTGGGGATATTTTCTTTTCAATGTGGCAGCATTTTTCAAAAACCAGAGTCTCTGGCTGCCTGGTATGGTACCATGGTTGAGCTTCAACCCATGAACCAAGAAGTCACTAGTTCAATTCCAAGCCAGGGCACATGCCCGGGTTGCACCTTGATTCCCAGTAGGGAGCATGCAGGAGACAGCCAATTCATGATGTTTCCATCAATGTTTTTCTTTCTCCCTCTCCCTTCCTCTCTCTCTAAATATCAATAAAAACATATTTTAAACACACACAGAGAGATTCTGAACTCTGAAAATTTTCAGTAACCTCTCCCCCCACCCCCGACATACTTTGTTGCAATGTCTATGTGTATGTTTTGGTTCTGTAATAATTTACTGACAAAATTGACTACCTGAGTGCTGGCAATTTCTGGCACAGATCTCAGACCAGAGTTCATATTTATTCAGATGTCATTGGCACAGGCTTGGGGATAATAGGATAAGTGATGTCACATTGCTGCCATCATCATCCCATCTCTACTGCTGCTGTCCGTAGCCACTACAGTGTAGACCAGATGTCCTTAGGGGAGCAGTCCTCAATCCATGACTAATGGGTAGATAAATACATCAACCTCCTCCCACCTCAGGTGCAACAACTCTGAAGGATGTTCTCTACTGTCTACAGGATTAAGTAGTGGTTGTCTTCATGTAATAGCCCTAGATTGGCTTGCTACTCTATGGGTCTCATTTCCCACTTCCTCACAAGTGTTTCCTGGGATTACCTCCTAAATCCACTGCCTGGATTTATTCTCTATGTTGGGGCACAGTCAGAACAACTTCTAACTTGTTAAGTCAATCAGCAATGTAATCTGACCATTGTGTACAACAGTTTGTTGTACAAAAGAAATGCAGTTCCTTGACTCTCAACTTCCCAAGGGAAAAGAGCTCAATAAAAACCTGAGGGAAATACTGCCTCCTCCTTCTCCGAGAAACTGCTTCTCACATGCTTTTCAAGGCTGGGACCGCAGAGCTGAGGATGTTGGGAGAAAATGTGATATGATTTCCTTGCACTGCATCATGAGGCACCCAGCAGATTGTCCATTATTCTCCCAGTGTAGCCACTGACTATGGACTTTTAGTCAGAGCTCAGAAGACACTTTCTGTACAGGGCCAGGTCATAAACACTTCCAGCTTTGCCCGACATACAGTCTCTGCCACAGCTGGCCACCTGTGCCCTAGTAGCTCAAAAGCAGCCTCAGATAAATCAATGAGCCTGGCTAAGTTTCCATAAAGCTCTAATTATAGACACTGAACTTTGAATTCCCAGTCTCTCTGCCTAGATGTTTCTCTTTCCATCTCCCAGTGCCCCATCACCCCCTGTCTGGAAGGCAGGGCTCCTGATACGGTTGCTGTACTTATGCATCTGGATGTGATGGCCTCAGGGACCCATTCACCTCGACTTGGACAGGGTAGGCCTTGAGTGGGAAGCCGGACAACCTAAAAGTTAAATAATGATGGTGATTTCCAATCTGTGCCATGCTTATCTAGAGCAGCTTGTTCGTCAACTACCTTGGAGAAGGGCACAGCCGTAGGGCCAAGTTCAGTCTTGTGTCCTTAGGTGTAATTCATTGAACAGTCACCACCTCTCCTAGAACTCCTGAGCAAGATAATCAATGACTATATAAATGTGTTAAATAAGCAAAGTGCAAGCATTTAAGACAACCTTGGTAGCTGAGAACATAAACATTGTACATACTGGCTGGTCTCCTTGCCTGGAAATACTTTCAACCCACCCCCTCCTGTTCCTGCCTCTCCTCTGGCTAAATAGCCCTTATCTGTTTGGTCTCCACTTTTTGGTACCCTGAGGCTAGACTGCATTAGACTCCCCGCTCTGTAATCCCAAAGCACCCTGTGTCTGCATCACACACAAGCAGAGGACCATTACTGGTTTAAGTACCAGTCAATGAGGGTCAGAAGTGACTCTTTCCCTCCCTCCTTTACATTCTCTTAACAACAGCCAGTGAAAACAAAACCTTCATTCTGATTATAATTCTGTGCACATCTCTGTGTCACACAGAATCCAGATACATTTAATGTGTTCTTCTGAAAGCTTTTAACCATGTGCTTGCTATTCCCAAATGGTAAAATCTTACAAGAACCGTCTTAGAGTTATGTCACAGTTCTATATCAAAATCCTGCAGGTGCAGCTGGTTCAAGCCAAACTAACCCCTGCTGCTTCTGCACAGCATGGAAACACACACACTTACACTGGCTTGTCAACATGCCTTTTCTTCAAATTGAAATTTCAGGGAACAGTTTGGGTAATTTCCACAGCACTGCAATCCTTAATAGCTACATAACAATAGGACTTTCAAAGGACCCAAACAGCATAACAACAAATAAATATGCTTTGGAGAACCTAGTGCAAGCCACACCTTTTTGAGGGTGGGGAGAGAAACACAACTAATTCCTAAAATGCTAAGTAAAGTCATTTAATACATAGACATTTCTTATTTTCGGTACATATCTTAAATAGTCTCTACCAAGACGACACAAAAACAAACTAGGTAAGGCTGTAAGTACTGAACAACGGTATTGGTATTAGCATAGTTCAGATTCTACAGCCTGCGTCGCTGGTTGCTAATGTGGACATTCAGAACCCTCTCCAGGTCTTAAAATAGCAGCTTCCACTTCTCAGAGATACTCGTGCCCTGCTGGCCGCTACTGTGTTCCAGTTTGCCCTCTTCCTTGGTGACAAAGGTCTCCAGTGAAGTACAAAGCTGAGCACTGTGTCTCAAAAGCCTGTTAAGTTCCAGCAACTGCAAAGTCTTCCATGAGGAATCATTTTCATGAGTTCCACTCTCCTGCACTGAGGAATTTCTGAAAGACTCAGTAATTGGAGGAATAGGAACCAGGAGCGGAATCAGCACTGCTTGGACTGTGGAGTGGGTTTGGGTACTCCTCACTGTGATGCTGATCAGTCACTCACATCTACTCAGCACCCTGGGTAAATACCAGTTTTATTGTCTCATGGAAGAAGAAATCAAGAAAACTGCTTTCCTGCTTTTTGAAAGGGGACATAAGGAAGGCCAAGAGACATAAGAAAGCATGCTCAAAGTCACTAATCATCTGAGAGATGCATATCAAAATGATAATGAGGTACCAACTCACACCTGTCAGAATGGCTATCATCAACAAATCAACAAACAACAAGTGCTGGCAACGATGTGGAGGAAAAGGAACCCTCCTGCACTGCTGGTGGGAATGCAGACTGGTGCAGCCACTGTGAAGAACAGTATGCAGTTTCCTCAAAATATTAAAAATGGAACTCCCATTTGACCCAGTGATCCCACTTATAGGAATATATCCCAAGAAATTAGAAACACCAATTAGAAAGGATATATGCACCCCTATGTTCACAGCAGCACAATTTACAATAGCTAACATTTGGAAACAGCCTAAATGCCCATCAGCAGATGAGCGGATTAAAAAACTGTGGTACATCTACACAATGGAATACTATGCTGCTGTAAAAAGGAAGGAACTCCTACCATTTGCAACAGCATGGATGGATCTAGAGAGCATTATACTAAGTGAAATAAGTCAGTTGGAGAAAAATAAATATCACATGATCTCACTCATTTGTGGAATATAATGAACAACATAAACCTATGAACAAAAACAGATCCAGAGACAGAGAAGCATCGATCAGACGTCAAACCTCTGAGGGAAGGAAGGGAAGGGTAGGGGTAAGAGGGAGAGTTCATGCATATAAGCATAACCAATGGACACAGACACCAGGGGGGTGAGGGCATGAGCGGGGGAAGGGGGTAAGGGAGGATAAGGACACATATGTAATACCTTAATCAATAAAGAAAATAGCCCTAGCTGGTTTGGCTCACTGAATAGAGTGTCATCCTGGGGACTGAAGGGTCCCAGGTTCGACTCCAGTCAAGGGCATGTACCTTGGTTGCAGGCACATCCCCAGTAGGGGGTGTGCAGGAGGCAGTTGATTGATGCTTCTCTCTCATCGATGTTTCTAACTCTCTATCCCTCTCCCTTCCTCTCTGTAAAAAATCAATAAAATGTATATATTTAAAAAATAAAGAAAATAAAAATATAAAATAAAATAAAATAGAAAGCTGTTTTCCACTTCCACATGTCTGCTTCTGTACCTTACCTTTGAAATATTCATTGGTTTGCTAGGGCTGCCCTAACAAGATGTAAACTTTGGGGAGAAGGGACATGATTCAGTCCATAACAACTGTTTTCGAGGTGTGTTTCAGATGTGATCTACCAGGCAGCCAGGATGTGGTCCTTACCTCATGTCCTTCCACCAACAGAAGAAAGTCTCCATGGTTTTTTTTAGCAAAGTCCTGGGCCTTCCAAAATATATTTTTTTAATTATTTTTTTATTGATTTCAGAGAGGAAGGAAGAGGAAGAGAGAGATAGAAACATCAATGATAAGAGAGAATCATTGATCAGCTGCCTTCTGTACTCCCCACATTGGGGATCGTGCCTGCAACCCAGCATGTGCCCCTACCAGGAATTGAACTGGTGATGACTTCCTGGTTCATAGGTTGATGCTCAACCACTGAACCACATAGGCCGGGCCCAATATATACTTTCAATCAACCAATAATCAGGAATATTTTCAGGATTTTTTTTTCTCTCATTCTTTTGTTCTCCTTTTTTATTTATTTTTTTTTATTTTAATATATTTTATTACGGGCTATAAAAATATCCAGAAAGATAAAGAAATGGGATGCAATGATTTATGTCCTAATATGAAGAACTTCCTTTCACTGCATTGTTTTCTTCACAATGGCCTTCAAATCACAGGAGGCAGAGATGCCGTGTCATTTCCTCTTCTTTTATTACATGCTGCAGAATTTCTGAATCAGTACCCCGCCCTCAGTCTTCTCATTTATAAATCAAATGCATTTTCAATCCATTGTTCAGAGGGAGCGCATCTTTTTTCTGTTCCACAAAGAGGACTCTTGCTCTCACAAATGGATCATAATGGAGTAGTCGGTTTCTCCCGTAGGTGGCTTCTCTTAGTGTTGAAGGAGAAACCTGTCCCAGCTTGGCTTACCATTCTCACCAGAATGTTCTTTGGTTTGCTCTTGGCAAAGGAGACAGCCGACGGAAACATGGTGACGGCACCACCACAGCCTCCTTCCGTGGTCCAAGGTCCCTCAGCAAACTCTCTCCTTTTTTATTTACCAGCGTTTTCAGATGCCTCAGAATCCAGACCCTCACATTTCCTCATACTCTGATCTTTGTGTGTGTCTTGCCTCCGTCACATACGCACCAGGCACATCAGATATCTCTGCAAGAAAGGTCTCACAGACATTATTAGGCTTTTTCTCAAGGGTCTGAAATTCCTTCTCCAATGGAGTTTCTGTTTTACCCTATTCCACTGAAGCTATGGGGGATATTGACAAGGTTAAACGGAGCCAGGCGGGCCTGAGATCATGCCAGAGCCACGGGGATTTCGGCCTTCTCTCCGTGGGAATCAGGGACACTCATGTCTTTCAACTTGCTGAGCTGTCAGTATCTTTACCATCATGGTGTCCACTTCCTCTTCAGGGCTGAAAGTCCCCTGGCCCCAAGTCTGTGGTGCTAGAGGGAAAATGATCAACTCCTCAGGTGGCTGCTGCTGAGACCCGGAACAGAACAGGGAAGATGAGAACTCACGTGCCCACATGCCTACCCAGCTCTCTCTCTTGTGCTCTGGGACCTTCCCTGAGCATTTCTTTTGTGGTCACATGCCTGACATTGAGTCGCTTGTTCAGCAGCTATGCAGCTATTTTGCACTGACGATTTTGTCCTGGGTGGTAGGGAGGGTTGTGGCAATCAGGATCCTAGCTTTGGATGATTGCTGGGACAGTGTCATAGATGTTAGGTTGGAGGAAAAATGGATCAGAAGCAGGAGACCAGTTAGGAGGAATCCCCTGTGTCCCAGGCACGATGTTAGCACTGAACATGTCAACTGATGAAGAAACGGAGCTGGTGTGTCACTGCTTCTGCTAAGGCCCTCTGCCACCCTCACTGCCCTGACCAGGAAACTATCAGGGACACCAAAGTCGCATGCTCTTGGCCAAGTAAGGAAAGCTCTCTACGCTGACATTTTCCTCTGAAACAGAAGTTGGGTGAAGATTAAAAAGGGCCTGTGTGAAAGTACTAAGCACAGCCCTGGCCAGTGTGGCTCAGTTGGTTGGGCATCATCCCAGGCACCGAAAGGTTGCCAGTTGGTTCCATTCCCAGTCAGGGCACATACCTGGGTTGTGGGCTTGATCTCCCATAGGAGGCATGTGGGAGGCAGCTGATCAGTGTTTCTCTCTCACACCGAGGTTTCTCTCTTTCCCTTCTCTTCCTCTCTCTCTAAAAATCAATAAAAATATTTTAAAAGAATGAAAGAAAGTCCTAAGCATAGTGCCTACTGCACGGTAGTCTCTGGATCTGTGTTAGAAGTACTGTACTGGTAGACAGTGCTTTGATGATTATCAAACAACCCCAGTAGCAATAACAAGGCTAGGAAGTAACACCTACACAGGGCTCCCTGGCAACGAGCCTGACACTGTTCTGGGTTCTTCATGGCCATGAACTCACTTCCTTAGATGCCAATTCAGTGTTGGTTCCTTCATGTATCAAATGTTTACTGGGTCACGGTTGGTCAGGGTGAAGCACTGTGACAAACATAAGGACACTGTCCTCAAGAGAGACCTAAAAACAGATGCACCTGAAACTAGGACAACGTGGGTTTTCCAGGAGGAAGTGAGCAAAGGTACCGAATGCAGAGGCTTCTGCGGAGAATGGGGAACTGAGAGAAGCACCTGGAGAGCATGAGGGTCCCTGGGGACCTGAGACTAGGAAGCCAGTTGGGGGCCAGTGGAGAGGTCCTGGATGCTAGATTGTATTTTGCACTGATGATTTTGATCTGGGGGGTGGAGAAGTTTGTTGTAATCAGGATCCTAGCTTAGGATGATTGAAGGGATAGTGTCCTAGATGTTAGGCTGGAGGGGAAATGGATCAGAAGCAGGAGACCAGTTACGAGGCAACCTTATGTTTGAAATCAGCATTTTTAACATGTAAAAAAGCCTAGAACCTTCTCTTCAATGATTCTGTTCTCATTGCATTCTTGATGTCGAGCATAGCCTCATGTGTTTAAAATTATAAATGTGGCCCTAGCTGGCATGGCTCAGTTGGTTGGGTGCATCCTGTGCACCAAAGTTGCTGGTTTGATTCCCTGTCAGGGTACATGCCCCAGTTGGGGGTTTGATCCCGGTAGGGGGTGTGCAGGAAGCGGCCGATTAATGTTCCTCTCTCTCTAAACATTAATTTTAAAAAATTGGTGTGTGTGTGTGTGTGTGTGTGTCTGTGTGTGTGTGAATAGACATGGAGAAAAATCTGTTTTGCACGTAGTACGACAGGAATTTTTTTTTTTTTTGTATTGTTAAAACTCTTTCAAGGGAGCCAGTGTTATTACTTTTATGTTCAGATAAAAGTAAACTATTTTATTCATTAAAAAATAAAGTATTTTGTTTTCCATGGAACTTAAAATGGCAGCATCTAGTTAATTCACAGGCCAGTGCTGTGAGTGCTGAAGTGGATGGTAACCCGGCAACCCAAAGGTGGTGGACAGTATTCTCCAAGCCTGGCCCGAGAGACACCCTTGGCCAGGGCTTCCGTGGGGCCCGCCCAAGAGGCTGGCTGCCCCGAGACAAACTGCGCATTGGAAATCAGTTGGGACCTTTCCTCTTCCTTTCGGGGTATCCCAAGGTCTCATGCCACTTGTTACCCTCTCTCCTCACCCACACAAGTAATATGTCACCCATTTCTCATGTTTGATTGAAAAAATAGCATAAATGCAGAAAAGTATGACACTGGATGCTTTTAATCTTCTCTCGTACCATCCCCGACCTCCTCTAACACAACTTACATTAAAGAACATTAAAATATTACCCACCCTGTGCTTTCTTCTCTGAAGTTCATTCACATATCCTTTCTCTCATTAAAACCACATGTGGGATGTCCACTTTCTCCAGGCATGGCCAGGCCAAGGGTGCAAAGATGGGTAAGTCTTCAAAGAAGCCATAGTCCCAAACCATGACCAGAGATGGGAGATGGACCATGTTAGGGGAATTCACAGACAGCTGGGGAAGCAAAGGAGCAAAGGACGGCCAAGGTGCTAGTGGGGATGGGAGCCATAGGACTCAGGGAGGAGGTGATGCTGAAGGTGGGCCATAGAGTCTGCCAAATGGATTGCAGAACAGGAAGAGAAAACAATCCAGAGAGACCAGCATGTTCAAGACCCCAAAGAGTGAGAAAGTTGGGCGCCCGTGGGTGACGGCAAGCTACATGATTTGATGGCGCCCAGCTGGGCAGAGTTTCTCTGAGAAATTGATCCCACTCTTACAATTAACATCAGTAGTCACACCAGTGAACACCCTGCAATATGCCAGATCCTCTTAGATTTTGTTCCTTTACAGCAAACATGTCAAACTCAAAGGCTAACACGGGCCAAATAAACAAGGTGTAAGTTTATGTGGGCCACAAAAACAAAAGCTTCAGTTTTTGTAGATGTGTAGATTTATTCTGATAGAGACATGCTGAATATGAAGTGTAGAGAGCTCCTGGAAAGGCACATGAGCATTTCTTTAATTATTCTCAGCTGAGTCCAGTGGCATTGGCAGAGCCACGTCCTAGAGACATACCGTGCCAGAGGCAGGTATGTCATCAGCCTGACCCTTGGCTCAGGTGCCAGGGGGTGGGTTTCATTATCTAAGTTCAGCCAGGCGCAAGGAACAGACGCAATTATCCGCGCTTAGCCAGGAGTGACATTACAAAGAGGCCACCACGAATGAAAAATTATAGCTTGATCTTTAACCATGATTATAGCTTGATCTTTAACCATGGTTTCACATAATTTCCTTGGTTTTAAACTCTAGTAAAACTTCCTGGAATTATAGTGTATATAATAAATGCGCTGCACCAGCTCTGGGTCACTGTCTCTCCATCCGAGGGCCAGCTGTCCCACCCGGTCCCAGCTTTTCCCCTCTGTCTCTGTGTCTGTCTCTTTCTTTCATTTTCTCAATCCCCAGCTGCCCCTACTCAGGACTCCTGTCCGGTCTCTAGCCACGCTGGTCGCGGTAGAAGAGAGAAGTACTTAATAACAAAGGACTGAAATAAAAGAGTAATTGCTAACATAAAATAATAGAACATTTTAATAACAGTTAATATTTTTATTGAACTTTGACTTACCAGACACTGAAATAACTGCACAAATTAATAAGCATAAGGCAAATAAACCAATTTTTCTTGTTCTCAACCTTCCTAATGCCACGACCCTTTAATACAGTTCCTCATGTTGTGGTGACCCCCAACCATAAAATTATTTTCGTTGCTACTTCATAACTGTAATTTTGCTACTGTTTTGAATTGTAATGTAAATATCTGATATGCAGGATGTATTTTCATTGTTACAAATTGAACATAATTAAAGCATAGTGATTAATCACAAAAACAATATGTAATTATATATTCAATATGTGTTTTCTGATGGTCTTAGGCAACCCCTGTGAAAGGGTCGTTCGACCCCCCAAAGGGGTTGCGACTCACAGGTTGAGAACCGCTGTGCTAAAGGAATCCCCAGCAGCCCACAAACTTGTACCAGGGCTCCACCTGCTGGACATTTTCTACAATTGCACTTCTGATTCAGTTAATGTCGCAAACTTGATTCATTCAATATTGATTACATTATTTTTGCTTTTAGGCAATTAACTAATATATAAAAGGATAAATTTAATTTTTTAAGAAAATGAGTAATACCAAACTAAACACAGTAGTAATGAGAGTCTCCTTTTACCTTTTCCAGTTCTCCCTTCCCTAGAAGTTAGCAATTTGGAGTTTATCTTCTCTGACCTTTTTCTATCATTTACACCCATTATTATGCACAGATAGAAACATGGTTTTGTCTTTGTTTGTTTTATATGCCTGGGTCCATGTTCTCTGAGCCTCAGCATCATTGGGGGTCAAATTGCCCACCTGGCAAGAACTTGTGGTAGAAATGAAACAGGTGAAGACTCCTGAGTGCTGGGCTGGAAGCTTGACATGTCCAAAGCACTCGGAAAGCCCTGAGGGCAGTGAGAAAAGCCACCCTCATTCACCTTACATATCCTGCAGCACTTCTGCCAGAGTGGCACCAGTTGCCTATTTCAGGAGCAGCAGTGTACAGTGCAATGGGTGTTGCAAAGAGGAGTTTTGCATGATCTGTATCCATATAAAGTCCACAGTGTGCAGGTTGTAATTTTAGATACTGAAGTCAAGGTAATCTCATAGAGGAGAGGCATGAACGAATACAGAAGTGAGGCAGCCACATGGAGAGCTTGGGAAGGACTTCTAGGGAGAGGACACAGCGAGGGCTAAGCCCTGAGGTGGGGATGTGCCTGGCATGTTCCAGGAGTCCACTGTGGCTGGGGCTCAGTGAGAGCAGGGGGAGTAAGGAGAGAAATCAGAGAAGGAGTGGAGAAGGGCTGTTTGGGTCTCACTCTGAGCAACCTGAGAGCCACGGCAGGATTGTGAGCACATGCATGAGAAGACTGACTTTTTAAAGGACTATTCTCTATGTTTCATGTATGTTTGAAAATTTCCCTATTGAAAACTAAAAAGTTAATTCTAGTATCTAGGTTTCAAAGAGGCCAGTGTTCATGGCCATAATCCAGGTGACAGATGACAGCCACTCAAAACAGGCTGGTCACAGTAGATGACTGCATACTTCAGCAATTTCGTAAATTGGACCTGCAGGATTTTCTGGAGAAGGGTGAGAGAAGAAAAGGAGTGAAGGGTGGTTCAAGGTTTTTGGAAGGGGCATTTGGAGGTTTTTGGAAGGGTGGGCATTATTATCAATTGAGACAGAAAGACTATGGGTAGACCAGGTTTAGGGGTCTTAGTTTCCTATTGTTGCCCTAATAAATTTAGTGGCTCAAAACAACACAAATTTCCTCTCCTATAGCTCTGGAGGCCAGAAGTCAGGAACCAGTTTCACCCGGTGTCAGTGGGGCTGGCTCCTTCCCAGGGACCTCCTGAGGGAAGAATCTGAGTCCTTGATTTTTATCTTCAAAGTGCATCACTTAATCTCTCTTCCACTATCACCCAGCTTTCTCCTCTTCCATGTCAATGTCCCTCTGCCTCCATCTTAAAAGGAAACTTATAATTACATTTAGGGCTCACCTGGGTAATTCAGGATAAGCCCTGATCTCAAGACACTTAATCCCATCGGCAAAGCCTCATCTATAAATAGAAGGTAAAATTCACTGGTTTCAGGAATTGAGCACTGATATCTTTGGATGTCATGGCTCAGCCTATCACCATGGGTATATTCAGGAGTTCAGTTTGGGGTGTGTTGAGTTTGAAGTATCTATGCAGCATCCAAGGGGGACTATTGAGTAGACTGTTGAATATACAAGTGTGGAGTTCAGTGGAAGGCCTGAACTACATGTATTCATTTTGGAGTCACCAGCATATTGATGAAATTGAAAGCCATGAGAATGAATTTAACACAGATACTCAATTTCCCAAACTCCTTTGCAGGTAAGAGCCAAAACATGTGACCAAAACTCTACCGACCAGATATACCCACATCTGGGTACATCTGTATATATGTGAACACAGTGAATTAAAACAACAGGTGCCACTCGGGGTCCATTCTAGCCTCAGCAGTACCCAAGGCAACAGCTTTCCAAGGCAGAAATTCTAGAAGAAGCACCCAGGTGTGAGCAACACAAGTACTCTGAGAACTCACACAGGCTGCAGTGAGGTCTTCCCTGGGGCAGTTCTGGGTGAAACTTTGGTTGACCTCCAGTCCTGCCTCTCTGGCTCTCTCAGAAAGATTCTGTGAGTGACCTAAAACCCTTTACTATATATATCCCATCTCCCCTGAACTACCTGGGCTGATGTGTGATACCTGCAATTCAGAATTTCGACCAATGAGCTCCCTACTTGAACTTTAAGAACTAGAATGCTGCACCCATCCCAGGCTCTGGGAGTCTTCCTAGTGTCCTGTCTAGAAAGGACATTGAGAGCTTCTATACCCATTGATTTATTCAATCTTCACAATAACTCAGAGACGTTTTCCACTAGTTTTAGTTTTGTGGGTGAGGTCATCGGATTCCTACTGCAGTGCTTTTACTCTATCTGAAGGGTCAGTGTGCCCAGATGGGCAGAAATATGTCTTTAGGGAAGTGGATCAAAGCTATCCTGCAATGGAGTACCTGGAAGGCCAGGCTAGCAGTTTGGACTTGCTGGTAGGGGACTTTGATGGTCTTGGGGCAGCGGAAATGAGACGGTGGGTTTCTTTATCAGGTGAAGAAAGTCAGGTCCATCTCCTATGAGTAGACTCCAAAATTATGCATGTCAAATTCATAGGACTTCAGCTCACCAGTCATTCCTGGTACATATGCCAGAGTGGACTCCAGAAACCTCAGACTCACTACAGACCAGCGGTCACCAATCCGTGGTCCGTGAGGTCCAAAAAGTTAGTGACCACTGCTTCAGACCCACTCGCTGCTGGGTGGTCTTGAGTGAGTTCTTCAGTAGTTTCTCTGAATCAGAGGTTCTCCATTTCTGACATAAGCATATCAGAACCTACCCTCACTGGTTCATATTCAGGTTTGGTTACTGTGGAAATGACCCCAAATCTCCATGGCTTAGACAAGACAGATGTTCATTTCTCTCTCAGTAACTGTCCAGGTGGCTCCAGCCCCATCCAGGCACACGCCCCTTTGGAGATGGCTCAGCACCACATCTTCTGGGTCCATACGCCTACCAAGAGGAAAGGGCTCCCTTTCCCTTCCTTTCCAGTGCTTCACCCAGGAGCTGCACACATCACGCAGCCACAGTGAAAGGGAGGCTAGGAAGGACACTCGTTTTTCTTGGCAGCCATGAACCTGATCAAAAATGCAAAAGTTCTGCTACAAAATGAAGGGGAGAAGAGCTATATGGGGCTGATGAGCAGTTTCTATCTTTCTGTCTGATGGGCCAGTTAAAAGGATGAAGGAAACATTCTATGCAAGGCACATAGCACAATGCCTGGCACACCGCTGATGCCCAGCCCTGATTACTTCTCTTCCCCTTGTGGATGGACAAATGGATCCAGCAGACATTCATGGAGCGCCTACTATGTGCAACTGTTATGAGACACACAGAGAGGACGTTGATGCGATATCCAAGTCAAGAGAAGCAGACAGGTGGTGTGGAGTGTCATGTAACGGGGCTAGAAAGCGGAGGTACTGTCTTCAAGCTAAGTACAGAGTCCTTGGAGTACAGAGAAGGGAGCTCTTCCATCCACCTGTAGACTCAGGAAAGCCCTGTAGAGAGCGGCATTTGGAGTTGGGTCCTCAAAGGTAAGTATGATTTTAGCAGATGGAAAGAAATGAAAGGGAAATCTTCCTGCCAACACAAATGAAAATGACAATAAAGCACTATGCTTTACCTGTAAGTCTACCTAGAATTAGGTACAGGTACAGATTCAGACATAGATAATCCCCATGTTTTGTGCCAGCCTCAGCTTCCCAATATCCAGCACTGTGGCTGTGCCAGCTCTTGTGGTTCTTCTCATGGTTGCAAAATTCCCTTTTAGCAATAACCATCACAGAACTTTGAGGGGGGAAAGTTTATTACTTATAGGACCTGGAAATTACCCAGTGTACCTGGGACACACAGTGAAGTTGTGGGTAGAGCGAGAACACACACAGGTCTGGGGTTCTGCTTTTACTCGGGTCATGGGTGAAGGCCTAGGGTTTTGGGGACTCAGTCTTTACTGGTGAATTTAAAACTTAAGAGAGGGGATTTAAAGTGAGAGCAAGTAGAAAAAACAGTGGCCTGAATGAGCAGTTATTGAATCAGCCAAGATCTCTAAAACTCAGGAAACTCAAAGGGGGCTGGGCGCTGGCTCTTCAGTCCTGTGGTTGGTGGCTTGTTCACTGGAAATAGCCATTGTGGAAGTGGATGTTTCCACAATCAAAGCTTAATCAGGCACTGAGCTACAAAAAAAAGAAAAAAGAAAAAAAAACTGTCAGGATTCACACTACTACCCAATGGTGGCAACTGGGGTGGGGGGCGGGGGGAAGGGGCACCCACCTTATACTTTGGTGGGTGTGTATGCATGTGCATCCTCTCAGAAACATCAACATTCAAACTGCACACACGTCCATTGCAGGTGATCTGTCCTACACAAATGCTTTCACAAGAGCTCAAAGCGTACACTCAAGGGTTGTACCTCAGCATTGTTTATAGCAACAAAAGAACTACAACCTATAAATGAGTCCGCCTATGACTAGACAGTGATTAATGGCGGAGTGGCCCTCCTACAGACCACTCTGTAGCCACTGAAAAACCGAGTCAGAGAGCGTGACCAGACGTGGAACGACCCCCTTCCACTGCTGAGTGAAAAAAGCCCACAGAATAGTATGTCTGGAATGATTGCTTTTTGTACAGAAACAAAGGCAAAAAAAGGAAATAAGACCAAACCAAAACCAAAGAAGCAAACTTACATCTGCATCTGTAACATATGTGTAAGCCTGAGCATTGAGGACATACGGCAAGAGATGAATCAAAAATGCTAAAGGAAATTACTCTGAGGAAATGGAGCAGAGGGAAAAGATATCCTCTTCTTCATGGTTGGTGACAACTAAATATGGGGAACAATCTAAATGCTCACCTATGGGTAAGGGGTTAAGTAAGTCGTGATACATACGTACCACAAAACACCACAGACCTGTTCAAAAGGGTGGGGCAGCTTCATCCATAGATATGAAAGCAGCACCAGATACACTATTATGTGGAAAAGGAAAGTTGTAGAATCCCATGTGTACTATCATTTATATGCACAGTATAAGAGAAATATGCGTGTGTGTGTGTGTGTGTGTGTGTGTGTGTGTGTGTTGTTACAAGCACAGAATATTTTAGGATACACAAGAAATTAGAACTAGTGGCAAAATAGTCTTGAATGTGAACTTTAATTGAAAAAAATAAAAAAAGAAGTAGTGGCTGCCTCTGGGTAAGGGAATTGGATGGCTAGGAATAGAGGAAGGAAAATTGTTCTCTTTCTCAACTTTTTTATACTATGAATTTCATCCCATGCATATGCGTTACCTTTCCCAAAAAAAATGTATGTAATTTTATAACATATTAGGAATAAGAAATCATTTTAAAAGGTCCTCCTAGAATTTCTGCTGCACCGGGGCAGGCTCAGCTCAGCAGTGCATGGTGGGAGTTAGGCTCAGCCGGGTCATACCTGCACCAGGCCAAAGAAGTGCAAACCTGACTCTGCAGTCGGCATTTAGCAACTCATATTGCAATTCATCCGTGTTCTACAGAGTAAGTGCTGGGGTCCAACCCCAACAGGTCCAGGGGTCCCCAAAGGTGTGGACGGAGTCGGCGAAGAAGGAATGACACGGAGACAGCGTTCAGTTGATCAGCAGCCTAGCCAGGATCTCTAGCCAGGATCTCCAGCCAAGTTCTGGTCTGGATCTCCAGCGAAGTTCTGGTTAGGATCTCCAGCCAGGTTCTGTGTCCATGTTCTCTTGCTAGGTTCTCCAGCCAGGTTCTCCAGGTTCTCCAGCCAGGTTCTGTAGCCATGTTCCCTCGCTAGGTTCTCCAGCCAGGTTCTGTTCAGGTTCTCCAGCCAGGTTCAGTCACCAGGTTCCAGTCAGGTTCTCTTGCCATGTTCTATCCAGGTTCTGTAGCCAGGTTCTGTCTCTAGGTTCTTCAGCCAGGTTCAGTCACCAGGTTCCAGTCAGGTTCTCTTGCCATGTTCTATCCAGGTTCTGTAGCCAGGTTCTGTCTCTAGGTTCTTCATCCAGGTTCTCTCGCTAGGTTCTGTGTCTAGGTTCTGTCTCCAGTTTCTGTCCAGGATCTTTTGCCATGTTCTCTCCAGCGAAGTTCTTCTGTCTCTAGGTTCTGTGTAGATTCTGTCTAGGTTCTGTGTCTAGATTCTGTGTCCTGTTGTCTTGTTACATCTGTATTTATACCAGTTGATTCCAATCCTATCAATCTCTATTCCAAAGGTTAGGGCGTTTCTTATCTCCATTCCAGGGAGTAAAGATTATGTAGCTTAAGCATGATTGTTCATAGTTAAAGTGATTAATTACCCGCCTGGCACTTAGTTAAGGGGTTTTATTCCCTCCCTAACTTCAGGGGAAAATCCCTACCTGGGGAAACAACCTTTCTCAGAGAGGTGACCTTGGTTAAAACACATAGTGCCAAGAAGGTGAGCAAACATATTAAGAACAGTATGCCATATATGCCAGGTCCCTTGAAACAGCAAGGATGGACCGGCTCCCGGCAAGTAAGGACTGGGTATCCCTGGGGAAGCAATGAGGTCGGGTTAGGACATTTACTTACGAAGTTAAGGCACAGTCAGGATGCGTGCTGTGGTCCACACACATTAAGAGCTTCACCGGCCTATAGAATGAAAAGATTTAAGGATTCGTTTCTGTTTATTTGTTTAATTTCTTTTATTGTTTGAAGTATTACATGAGTCTCCTTTTCCCCCCATTGACCTCTCCCTGGCAAGGGATTGTTTAAATGGCTTTCAATCATCAAATGTTTGTGGTGTTCCTGCAAAATCGTAGGGACATAAAGTCTCTGACCTGTGAAGAACACAGTTTCTCTTAAAAAATATTAGCCAGCATTATGTACTGAGAATGACATATATTAATTACATCAATTATATCATTGAATCCTCACAACAGTGACATAGAACTGGTACTATAATCATCTCCAGTTTACAGTGGAGAAAGCTATCCACAGGCCTTGCCCACATGCTCACAGTAGCAAGCTGGGGAGCTGAACTTGAACCTTGCAGGCTCACTCTGGGGCCCAAGCATGGATTCACTTCTGCATGGATGTGCTATTTTACTGGGGGAAAACCGTCAATGAGGGCAGAAGGTTGGACTTGAAGCACATGGATGATGGCTGTTGTCCAGGCTTCAGCAAAGCAAGCTAAACTACTCTGTACCATGGAAGGGGAAGATGTGGGGTCCCCGGGCAGCTGGGAGGGGAGGGAAACAGCAGACAACAGAGGAGCAAGGCAGAGGTGGCACACTGGACGTTAGGTAGGAGGCAGCCTCAAGTGAGGCTCTCTCATGGCAGGGTGACTGGAGGGGACTTCGGGTGAACAGGAAATACATTGTTCACTCTATGACATGCTACACGACGCCTCCGGAGGACATGCCCACTTTTCAGTACAGTCTATACAACACAGCTATTTTTTATAAAGTAGTTATTGTGTTGTGCCCTCCAAAACTCATGGAGTTGTACTAAGTCTGGTTCAGTACAGTGCTAAGCAGAAACCAACCAGGAGGCAAGACGGGGTATGCAAAGATAGGACCTCGCCAAAATTTGCAAGAGGCTACGTCACCCACATTTTGAGGGGCAGGAGTTCTCACTTACAAGAAGCTTAGAGTTTGATTCGTTAATCTCTGTCATTTAAATTTTCTGTTAACTCCTCTATGCTCCCAGGAGCAACACAAAGACCACCTGAACACTGACAGAGCTCATGGGCAGTAAAGAAATGGGAGCTGGGCCAGGCTTCAAGGCTACAGCCCTGAGGCCAGCTTAGGTGGGGACCTAAAAGGGGAAATAAAAACAGGCTGAGACCCTGAGGGCAGTTGTGAGCCAGGAAGGAGAACTTGAACTCTGGCTGGGCCTCCCACCTGGATCAATGACTTAAAATAAGACAGCCTCCTCTGACGTTCCTGAACCAAAGCAAAGTGGCCATGAATGTGAAATTTTTAGCCACAATTTTCTCCACCCTTGAGCTGTTTTAAAGTAAGACATAACTTGTACAAAATTTACTAAAATTTGGTGCATGAAGAAAGAAGAGTCCTACAGTAGGAAGAAAGGAAGAGCACGCTTCAAGGCCACACAATGCTGGGTTCAAAACTCAGGTCTGTCTGCCACTGAACGGTGACCTTGGGAAACTTACTTAACCTCTCTGATCCTTACTCTGCACATCCATAAAATGGGGCTATTTGTATAAAGCTTTAAAACAGACAAAACCAACCCATGACCTTGCTCGTTTAGAGAGATACTGAAAGGGAAGCCAGGGAAGGCACTGGGGTCCCAGTTTCATTCTGTTTCTTGGTCTGAGTGCTGGTTACACGTGTATGTTGAACTTGTGAAAATTCATTCAACTGGATGTCTATGGTTTGTGTATTTTTCTGTATATATGTTACATTTCTTTAAAAAAAGATTATTAGCTTTCACATGCCTTTGGGTGGTAACAACAGCTGACTGTTGAGCTTACTGAAAGCATTAACAACAATAGATGAATAAAATGGACAACTTCGAGCTATGGGTTTAAGAGAACAGCTTTGGGGGACTCATTTTCCTGGGGAGGCAGGGGTTGGGGGAGATCCACACTTCCAGGGGCTTCACTCGAATGGGACGATTACCCAGCCCCTGGCGCCCTTGAGAAGGCAGAGGGTGGCAGAGCCAGCTGGACGGCTGTGGGCGCTGGAGGAGACGCAGAGGTAACTGGCAACCTGCCACACCCTCAGACGTTGGGGAGAGCCGCTAAGCCTTGAAGTGCTGGACTCCAGTCTCCAGGAACCAAGCAGGGAGCAGACATAGCTGAGGAATTCCCAGCTGAAGGCAGGGCTTCCCACTCTCCCAGGCTTTGAGCCAAACTCATCTACATTTCCAAGAATCAGGAATGCCCGCAAACAATATCTGATTTTAAGTACATAAAGTTTCTGGCCCACAATGCGCTCACTCAACGGTAGCTAGTACTATTTTCCTATTGGCCTATAGTCAAGATGTACCTGCCTGCAAGTATCTCAGACAAACTCCACCTTAGCACCTCTCATGGGGAAGGACCCCACAGGCGTGTGGCACTCAGAGGTATAGGCACCATGCTTCCTGTTCACAGGTTACTCACTGTGCCTTCACAGGTGAAGGGCAAACTGGATATGCCCAAATGAGAAAGGGCTGTTCCCTCTGTCCTTCCATAATTAAAAAGGGCTCTGGACCGAAGTGGGTGGAGCCAGGCAGAACCCTGGCCAGAAGGCACCTACCTTCCCCCCACCCAGTGACAACCCAGAAGGCACGGTCCCTTGGTCTTCAGAGCTGATGCCTTTCAACAACCCCCTACCCTCCAAAACCACCGATTATCTGCACTGATGATAATATGACACGTACAGGTGATTATTAGTACAGCTGTACTGAAAACCCATCCCCTTCAGTCTGTCTTCCAGGATTTTCACACTGCCTTCTCCACAGGATTCCCTAAAACACAAACACAGAAATACAAAATAAGAGGACGGAAGGAGTCTTTTCTAGGTTAATTAAAATGTATTTTGGCCATGTGCTTCTGGGATAGTCTCCTCTTCTGGAGGAATATTTGGACCCAAAAGTGCTGCTTGCAGTAACCCCTCAGTACCCCCAAAGGAGCTGCTCTGAGCACCCAACACCCAGTCCAAAGGTTGCACGTCAAGTGCCCCAGGAGGGCCTTGCAGGCTCATGCGCGGGTGCCAGGTGCGTCCAGGGTTTCTTGGCCCCACCCACCAACAGTCCTCTGTGAAGTGCCCCTGACCAGTGCCAACTGCCAATTGTCCTACCTACAGTGTATTAAGCTAAGCTTTATATGGCAACAAAACATGCAATTCAAAAAACATTAGAAAGTGCAAATAAGCAAAAGGGAAGAAAAAAAAAATCTTACATCACCAGAGGTAACTGCTGCTAATATTTTGATGAATGTCATTCTAGACCTTTTAAATATACTTATTCCCATGAGATTTGAAATATAACAGTGGAGTTCTGCTGTCCGTGCATTTTGTTTTCTGCATTTGCCCTTGTCTGTGGACATACATGCCTGCCCTTGTTTTTAATTCCTATGTACTCTCCTTTCCATAATTGGAACATAATCCCTAAAACCAGACACCTCTTAAAGATCAAGTTCATTCATATATTTCATTCTCATGCACACTACAACAAACCTTGATAAAGCTTCATTTTTATACACATCCTTCATTATTTGTTTCCTAAGCATAAAGTGCTAAAAGTAGGTTTTCTGTTCCAAGCTTTTGAATGCATTTTAAGGCTCTTGATAGGCACCACCACAGTGAACCCCAAGCTAATCACCCCAGCAGAGTATGAGGTGTCCACTTCCCCACTTTTTATCAACAGGGGTTCTTGCTGCCCTGCTTTGTGATTAAGCAGGGGGTGGGGTGTATAAAGGCAAACAGGTGTGGTCAACAGGCATGGTATTCATATTCATATCAAAGGCAGGGCCCTGCCTCACTTTACTGGGAGCACAGTAGCTCAGTTGCTTAGAGCATCATCCTGATACACCAAGGCTGCAGGTTTGATCCCTGGTCAGGGCACATATAAGAATTAATCGATGAATGCCTAAGTGCAACAGGTCTCTTTCTCTCTCTCTCTCTCTCTCTCTCTCTCTCTCTCTCTCTCTCTCTCTCTCTTTCCTCTTCTCTCTAAATGAGACTATTGTTTTCCCAAAAATGAAAATGCAAAACAGACAAGAATATCCCCTCCGGGAAAAGCAGGTTTGCAGGATTACCCTCCCCAAGAGCACCATAGCTTACAGGTTGGGTCCCCCGATTTCATGCATAACCCAGATCTCAATTCGTGTGATTTTATCCTTCTGGAGGTAGGGAATTTCAAAATCTGCAAAAAACCTGAAAAACAGGAAAGACATTTCTCAAAGTCCTAAAGCAATATGATACTTTTGCCATTTCAATGTTAGCTGAGTTACACAATACTTTTTTTTTTCAAGTCTTTGGGGGCTATTTTTTAGCTTTAACTTTTTAGGTTACTTATTTCATTCATGCATTCATCATCTGTTAATGGTGTAACTGGATAAACATACTAGTATATCTGATCTCCAGGTGTTTCTATGGTTTTGCTTAGGTTGGGGATTAGGACCATTCTCATAAGCCTCCTTCCAAAACAACTGGATAAACATTTTGGCATCTCTGCTGTATTGGTTGGTGCTGGCGTTCTTACCCTTCTACGGGGTAGGCTCCTGTTGGCTCTGAACCATTCAGCATGACGTGGATCACCCCAGAACTGTCCTGTGCATACTGCAAGAAGAAATGAGTCTTTTTTCAGCTATGAAATGGACAGATTATATATATGTTTTTAGAGAAAGAGAGAGACATCGATATGCTGTTCTACTTATACATGCATTTCCTGGTTGATTCTTGCATGTGCCCTGAGTTGCCCTTATGATCCACGTCCAGGTGACAACGCATCCATAGCCAACTGCCTGGAGCCTGCACTCAAAGCAGAGCTTATGGGGAGTAGCTATTTCAACACATTTCATTTCAAACACAGGGCTCCCATCGGAGCGGCCTGGAGAGCACTGGATGAATATATAATGCATTTGTCCAGAGCAGGCCCTCTGCTTAGCTCCCAATGGCACCTGTGGTGGAGGATTTGACCAAAGTCCCTCTTACCCGGATTAACAATGGACCCGGTGGACACCTGGGAATGCAGAGCAGGAAATGGGACCCAAAGAGACACAGATAGCCCTGAAAGGGGGTTGGTTGGCAGCGATGGGTCAGGGGACCCTGAAGTCCGTGGGCCACCTAGTCAATACAGGGAACATTTAATATTAGACGGCTCTTTGCCACGCACAGAGTTAAAGACTTAACCCTCATTACTTTCTAATATTTGTTCCAACCTGGTGGGAGAAAATGTGAACTGTACTCACTGGCATTTAGTAGCTACTGATGACGACCATCACCCCTGGCGACAACATTCTCTGAGGAACAGACTTCCCTCAAGGAGACCATTTCTGGATCCCCAGTTTGTCCTCAGTCCTCTCTCACCTCCTCTCCCAATGGGCATCAGTCTTAGAGACATTTCTGACTCCCACATCTAGATATCAGGTGTCCCAGGGCCTCCCAGAAAGTAGGGGCCACTCTATTTTATATATCAATCAAAATCACAATTATTCAAGCCCAGCTGGAGTGGCTCAGTGGTTGAGCATCAACCTAGGAACCAGGAGGTCACAATTTGATTCCCGGTCAGGGTACATGACCAGGTTGAGGGCTCAATCCCCAATAGGAGGCATGCAGGAGGCAGCCAATCAATAATTCTCTCTCATTATTGATGTTTCTATCTCTCGCTCCCTCTCTCTTCCTCCCTGAAATATATATATTAATCACATTGATTTGAAATCCTAACAACCACCACCATCTGATAGCAATAACGACTATTTGATTGTCAAGGGTGGGGGGAAAAAAAGGAGACATATGTAATACTCTTTGTAATACTTTAAGCAATAAAAATTAAAAAAAAATCCTCATCTCTGATGAACACTAATTGAACATCTCTGTGCCATGTTAAGCTCAAGTCCACACAACTTTTTGGAGAAAAGAGACTAAATCAGAGTCCTGAAAAGGTGGAAAGTGAGGCTCTAAGAAGGTACGTGCTGACCCGATGGCCCAGTCTCGGAACGTCTCTGACCCCCTCTGTCCCATGCTCGGGGGTCCCTGCTGTGCCCAGCCCCTAGCCGTGCACCCCAGGATTACCTGCATGGATGCCCTTTTCCAGAAAGAATCCACAGCATTGTCTTCACAACCCTCTGAGTCAGGGCATGATTGGTAATTGAGTCCTAGGAGGAAAACAAACACATTTCATTTCAAAGAGGATATTGGGAAGAATTAACAAAAGGTATTTTCTGGCTCTGAAAAATATATTTATCCTGTGTTCTGCACAATGTGCTTGAGCTGAGCAGTCACAGTTCTGCCCTCCCAATCCACAGGAGCCTGGTGAGTGTCCTCCCAATCCGTGATACGGAGACATATCATCTTGCTCGGCGCAGACGCGAGGAAGGTGAAGAACTGAGCAGTTGGCTAATGAGTGAGCCTGACCAGCCACCAGCATGTGAGCTGGGTTATTCTCTACTGGAATGCTAATAAAGGGATTTTAAAAAACCCACATACAACTTTGCTTCACTGGAAGAAGTACCTTCTCCAATTAGCCCTTGTTTGGAAGTAAATACAAGAAAAACAGAAAGTGATAGTCTTAGCCAGAAAATAGACATTTCATAACATGTTCAAATATATTAAATTGTATTAACTTTAAGGACATAATTCAGTAGATATATATATATATGATATTTGTTCACTATATACTCTATTAAAAAACAAATAAAAAAAAGGAACATGCTAATTGACAAGTTGTTCCAGGGAGAGCCAAGCAGGACACAATATGAACAGGCGATGTGTTCAGGGAGGTGCAAACGTGATCACCTGTAATGTTGTTAAGGTGCAAGGCCCATTGCTTAACTCAAGAGAGGATCAGTATAAGAAAGTGGTAATTACTTATGTAAATTACACACTCTAGTCTTGAACATAGTTCTGGTTATCATGGGGGCGGGTCAGAGACCAAATTTCTCAGAGATCTCTGAGCCTCAGAGAGGTCCCAGGGATGGTACATGGCACGAAGGATCGGAATCAAACTCTCTGGCTTGACACTACTCCTCCCACCATTTCTGACAGCCACAGCTTTAGGTGGTATTTGTCCCAAAAGTAATTTCTGTATTTTCCTGTTTTATACTTTCTTGCTCTTAAACTATGGACAACTGGTGAGTATTATTAATGATCATTTATCTAGTTGAAGAATTCTCTTCATTAAAAATAGTTTATTCTAGCCTGGCCAATATGACTTAGTGGTTGGGCACTGACCCAGGAACCAAGAGGTTGGCGATTCGATTCCCGGTCAGGGCATATGCCCAGGTTGCAGGCTCAGTCCCCAGTAGGGGTACAAGCAGGAGGCAGCTGATCAATGATGTTTCTCTCTCATTGATGTTTCTAACTCTCTACTCCTCTCCCTTCCTCTCTCTCTAAAAATCAATAAAAACATATTTTAAAAAATAGTTTATTACCTAAACTAAAAAAACAAAAACTGAACTAAATATGGATAAGAAAAAAATGTATGACTTCAGCCCGACCAGCGTGGCTCAGTGGGTTGAGCATTGACCTATGAACTAGAAGGTTACAGTTCGATTCCTGGTTGGGGCACATGCCCAGTTGCACGGTCAATCCCTAGTAGGTGACATGCAAGAGGCAGCTGATCAATGATTCTCTCTCATTATTGATGTTTCTCTCTCTCCCTCTCCCTTCCTCCCTGAAATCAATAAAAATAAATACTAAAAAATAAAAAATGTATGATTTCAAATTCCTAGCAAGAACAGTTCGGGTTTGATATCTTCTTGAGTTTTTTCATGTGTATAATTTCATATGTATTTGTGTGTATATTTTTTATTTGAATTCACTTGATTTTTTTCAATTAAAAATATATCACAAACACCTCACCAGATCAACAGACACAAAGCCAAGACCATCATTGTTCATAGCTCCACAAGAAACCATGACATGAACGTAGCATTATTTTTCTGAACCTAAACTCTGGGCTTCACTTCCTTTTTAAACAAAGACCCCTTAGAAGATGGCATCGATCGAATCAGAGAGGTGGGGAATAACCTGTGATTTTTCTGGGACACTTTCTCTGAGCTGCTTTCCTCTCAACACTTCTGACAACAATCACTTCTCCAAACTCTCCAGGCTGGGGTTCCCACAATTCAATTTAGTTCAGACACTAACCATGCAGAGTTAGCATAGACACCACGGGTTAAGGGCTCGGTCCCACAAGACTGCCCCACTTCACTCTTTACTTACTGTCCTCCTTGCTATGCTTAAATATGCCAGACACACCCCAACTCAGGGCCTTTGCACCTGCTGTTCACTCTGTCATGAATGCTCTTCCTCATCTCCTTTATTAAAGGCTTTGCTCAGATATCGGCTTCTCATGAGGGGTGAGGCTTTCCCTGGGCCTATGTGACACTGAGACACTTTCCTCTCCCCTTATCCCCCTGCCCAGCACTTCCATCCTCTTCCCTTGTTTTGTTTTTCTCTGTAGTCCTTATAATCTTATGCAAGGATATATATTTTACTTGCCTGTCTATTGTCTTATTGCCCCTCTATAATTTAAGAATGGGTTTTAGCCCAGCTGGCATGGCTCAGTGGTTGAGTGTCGACCTATGAACTAGGACAGTGACGGCGAACCTATGACACGCGTGTCAGAGGTGATACGCGAACTCATTTTTTTGGTTGATTTTTCTTTGTTAAATGGCATTTGAATATATAAAATAAATATCAAAAATATAAGTCTTTGTTTTACTATGGTTGAAAATATCAAAAATTTATGTAAGTGACCGGCACCAGCGTTAAGTTAGGGTTTTTCAAAATGCTGACATGCCAAGCTCAAAAGGTTGGCCATCACTGAACTAGGAGGTCACAGTTTGATTCCTGATCAGGGAATATGCCTGGGTTGTGGGCTTGATCCCTAGTGTAGGGCATGCAGGAGGCAGCCGATCAATGATTCTCATGATTGATGTTCTATCTCTCTCTCCCTCTCCTTCAGTGGATAGAGCATCGGCCTGCGGAGTAAAGGGTCCCAGGTTTGATTCTGGTCAAGGGCATGTACCTTGGTTGCAGGCACATCTCCAGCAGGGGGAATGCAGGAGGCAGCTGATCACTGTTTCTCTCATTGATGTTTCTAACTCTCTATCACTCTCCCTTCCTCTCTGTAAAAAATAAAAAAAAAGTGGGAGGTATTATTTTTATGTTTGATTCTCTGCTATATCCCCAGGGCCTGGCACAGAGTAGGCACTCTATGGCTTCTAGTTGGATGGATGAGTGAAAGAATGAATGGAGAAAAATAAGCAGAACTGTGCTTAGGTTAACATTTAAAACATCTCTAATACCCAGGGAGGAAGAATCTCTAGCCTTCGGGGAGGAAACACCTTCCCCCACCTCCTTTCCCTGCTGGCCTTGCTCCTGCTTGTCCTTTGAGACTCACCCAGAGCCAAGAGCCTCCTGGAAGCTTCCTGGACACCCTGGTCTGGCTGGTGTCTCACTCTGCTCCTCCCTGGAGCCCAGCCCTGCCTGTGTCCTAGCACTCGATAATGAGTAAAGTTCCCTCTCAAGGCTATAAGCTCCCTGAGGGCCGGGAGGCTTTATGCTGCCAGCTCCTAGCAGGGGAGCTGGATGGAGGAGGAGAGCTGTCCCTACTCGCAGGTCAGTCCGCCTGACCTTAACTTTCACTGTGATTTTAATCTGGAAATACCTGCTGGAGGCCTGGAGAGGCATTTCAGAGCCCAGGCCTCAGATCTTTCAGAAAGGGTTGAATCCTGACCTCTCCCTCTTCGAGTGATTTAACCTCCCTAAGTCTCAGCCTCCCCCCCTGGAAAATGAGGAGAGTGAGGCTCAGTTGTGCAGGGTGGGGAGCACGTGCTCTGGAGTCAGGCTGTCCGACTCTGCTGCTTCCTAGCTGCGCACCCCTGAGCAAGTTCCTTAACCTTGCTGTGCCTCAATTTCCTTATTTGTCAAAATATGAATTAGGATTGGTCCTGTCCCATGGGGATTAAACTAGTTAATTGCTGGGGTTCATGTCCCAGCATCAAGAAGGGTTCAGGAATCTGGAAAGGGGGCTGCACGTAGATGACATAGAAATCCAGAGACTAATAAAGAGTCCGGAGACGAGTTATAATTTTGAAAGGCATTGGGGGTCAGAGGACCTTCAGCTAAAGGAACTGAAGAGAGCCTCCTTGTCTAGGACCCTTGCTTTTATTAACACAATTTGTCCTAAGGCAAGGTGGAGATAATACACTTCAAAGGGTAAGGTTTCAAAGGGTACAGAGGCATTGTCAGTTTGGGGAATAGCCTACGGCTGTTTTGGGGAAATGTCTTTAGCCATTCCCAACAGATGACTACATCTGTGACTCAACCCTGTTGAGTCCCCAAGTTTCATCAACCTTTTGATGAAATTCTTGTATGACATGCTGGAATTGGTCTACGGCAGTTAATATACATAAAGTGCTTAGGACATACCCATCAAAAGATAGATGCTATCTGCTATGGTGATTGTTATTATTGCCACCTACTTCAGAGGATTGGTGGTGGTGGTGGGGAAGGAAATGAGGTAAATGCATATGAAAGCATTTAGCACAAATGGCAAGTGCCTAGTAAGCAAGAACTCTTCTTTTTCTTTTTCTTTTTCTTTTTTTTAAGAAAGAAACAACTATTCCATTTTATTATTTCAGAGAGGAAGGGAGAGGGGGAGAGAGATAGAAATATCAATGATGAGAGAGAATCATTGATCTGCTGCCTATTGCACGCCCCACACTAGGGATTGAGCCCACAACCCAGTTATGGGCCCCGACCAGGAATCCAACAGTGACCTCCTGGTTCATAGGTTGACCCCCAACCAGTGAGCCACGCTGGCTAGGCAAGAACTCTTATTTGTCTTGTGTGTTGTGCAGGAGTCTTACCAGAGGCATTTTCCTGCCGACACCAGATCAGAAAATCCACAATCCTGCCGTACAGAACATCGCCCAAAGGCATGAAGCGACGGGTCTTCTCCGAGTAGCTGGCTACAAGGAGCTGGTTATTTTCCCAGAACAGGGACTATGAAAAAACAAATGCAACATTCAAATATAAAATGAAATCTAAACAAACTTTTTCCAGGCACAATGCCATCAAGCTCAGTCAGGCAACCCATTTCTTATTCAACTCTGACCTGCCTCACAGCAAATGCACTTTCCTTTCTTGGTCTTAATTTCTTCCTGTTAGTCCAAGGGTATCCTGCAAATGTTAGTGAAATATTTTCCCAGTAGTACAATACAGTGTGTGTGTGCCCATGTGTGTATGAAGACCCCTGGATTTAAAAGAAGATCAAGGGGCCTGGGTTTGTGATAAATTAGATATGTGGTTTTGACCAAGGCATATTCTCTCCCTGTGCCTCAGCTTCCACATCTGGAAAATGGAGAGCGTGAGCCCCGCCTCTTCTTCCACAGCTGTGTTTAGGATGCTATGCAATATATTCCTTTTATAGTATACTTTATAGTTCCTGTAGCTGAACCCCAGGTGATTTTAGTGCCCCTCATTTCGGGGGCAGTTAGAATTAATTAATTTAATTCCTGGTTAGGCCTTTGTTCACATTAACTGCTCTTCTCTTCTTACGAATGTGTCCTAAGTTGCTGGGGTGGGGTTTCCTTGTCAAGCAGGAGATGATGACTTCAGGGTCCTGAGGGAAATTTATGAGTTTGCCTTGCAGAAGGAAAGAATGCCTCCAAAGCAGTGATGATGAGTTGCTGCCACCCAGGAGTCTGGCTGCACAAAATGTTATCTTTGACTAAAGAAACAGACTTCTCTCTCAGTTCCCCGGAACTACCCATCCCCTACTCCCGAGCTGCATTAAACTTCATGCTGTGCTTTTGGGGAGAGATGGGTTTGCGAGATCTTGCTCTCTTGGACAGCCTGGAAAAATCGAATAAACCTTTCTCTGTCTCCATGCACCAGTGTTTCAATGTTTGTGTTACTAGAGCAGCGGGTATAAAACCTGAATTTTGGAAGATGATTTTGCAATATTCTCACTATAAAGTTATAGTATTTTTACCCAGCAATTCCACTTCTGGAAAAGTATCTGAAGAAACACAAAACACTAATTCAAAAAGATATATGCACTCTTATGTTCACTGCAATGTTATTTCACAACTGTGAAGATTTGGAAGCAGCCCAAGTGCCCATCAGTAGATAAGTGGATAAAGAAGAGGTGGTACCTATAACAATTTATAAAATATTTGCGACAACATGGATTGACCTAGAGGGTGTTATGCTAAGTGAAATAAGCCAGACAGAGAAAGATAATACCATATGATTTTACTTATATGTGGAATCTAAAGAATAATACAAATGAGCAAACAAAACAGAAGCAGACTCATAGATACAGAGAACAGACAGATGGGAGGGGTGCTGGGGAACTAGGCGAAAAAGATAAACGGATTAAGAAGTACAAATTGGTGGTTACAAATAGTCACAGGGCTGTAAAGTATAGCAAAAGAAATATAGTCAATAATATTGTAATATCTATGTATGGTACAATATCTATGTGGGTACTTGAGGGATCACTTTATAAAATACATGATTGTCTAACCACTATGCTGTACACCTGAAACTAATATAAAATATTATGTCAACTGTAATTGAAAAATAAAATTTAAAAAAGAAAACAAAGTTATACTGTTTTCACATAAAAATAAGATAAAAGGCAACACCCTGCTCACTCATTATCTCATCAGATCCTCAGTAGTCCAACTGGTCTCTGCCTAGACAGGAAGCTCCCTGAGGGCAGGGCTGTTTTGTTCTCTGATGCATCCTCAACCCTTAGCACAATGCCCAGCACATGGAAGTAGCTCAGTAAATACTTACTGAGTTCATCAACTAGAACCAAAATCGACAAGAGAGGAGAACAAAATTTATGGCTCCTCTCCTTACTGTCAGGGAAGCAGCAAGGTTCAACATATACTTAAAAATCATGGTTTTGGTCTATTATATCTCTGAACTGCCTGGCTCCATTTACCTCTTTTACAGAGGGAAAAATTAGTGTTAAGATTTTTTTCATTTGTAACCATCAATGTTACCTGACTTACAATTAAAAATCAAGTTAAGAATTATTATGTCGGCCCTAACCAGTTTGGCTCAATGGATAGAGCGTCGGCCTGCGGACTCAAGGGTCCCGGGTTCGATTCCAGTCAAGGGCATGTACCTTGGTTGCGGGCACATACCCAGTAGGGAGTGTGCAGGAGGCAGCTGATCGATGTTTCTCTCTCATCAATGTTTCTAACTCTCTATCCCTCTCCCTTCCACTCTGTAAAAAATCAATAAAATATATATTTTTAGAAAGAATTATTATTATGTCAGAGAAATAAAAATGCTCTCTAACAGTCCTTAAACTCAAGGCACTGTTCAAAGAAAACATTTTAGGCCACTTTTCTTAATTATTATTTTTTTAAATATACACATTTAACTTTATCATTGTCATTTAAAGCCTGATTTTATAAATCACAAAAAAGGCATTTTTAAGAGTTTTGTACTACGGGAATTTAAAGAGTAGAAATAGCGATAGCTTTGTAAGTATAAATTATATACACTAAAATCAAATAATTGGTGATTTTTTTCAATATGGAAACTATTCAAATGAAACAAATGGCAAAAAGGACCTAGTAGGAATGTTTTGTGATTGTGGATTATCAATTACTTTAGGACCTAAGTAAAGATTCTGAATATTCAGACTTCTTTTGCTGTGTTTCATATTTACCTATATTCTGAGTCAAGCTACATGACCAAAAGATCTAACTTAAGCAGGCATTTAGCTTTATAGCAAGTTTTCTATCTACAGTTACCATCTTCAAAGAAATTGACGTGATAGCGCTGATGTAACCTGCTGATTCCCTTTAGAACAGTGGCCAAAAATATTATTTCAACCTGATGGAAAGTCAAATAGGTACCAAAAAAAGGCACAATTATGCACAGTTCAGTAAAATATAATGTAGTTTTCCCCATCTCAAAGTTAATCAATGAAATAAAACATGAACGATAGTTGGCTTGGTTTCAGGAAACACACATTTGAGAATTCCATCATTGTTCTTGAATTCCATTACTGTTCTTGTCCCATCTCCAGTCATGGACAGGATTTTTTGTCAGGCGCCGAGCTGCTTACTTTATGGGTTATAGAACAGAAGGAAGGCAGAGGGACTTGCTCAGAATTGGTTATAAACTGTGGTCCCAACCCTTCCCACTTTGCAGGTACAGCCAAGACTTTGCCTGCGGAGATCAGGAAGCTCCCAGCAGTGGCAGACATGCCACTGAAGTTGTGTTCTGTGTGAGTGCCAAGCAGACTTCACCTTGGAGAGCTTGTCTCTGGGTGTACTGTCATCTTTGGCAGTCTTGTACCCTCAGTATCAAACTGCCATCTTTCAAGGACTTCACTACTTAAATATTTGAGATGACTACCACACGTTTCTGAACTGAGCACTTGCCTAACAGGTCTTTTAATTATTCCATCATATGATGTAGGTATTTCATGGACTCAGTATCAGTGGTACAAACAAGGATGAGTCCCTATTTCTGAGCTCAAGTAAAGGTTTCAGCTGGATAAATGTCACCCTGATATAAAGTGATGTTGATGCCAAGTGAAAAAAACGATTTCAGGCCCTGTGAAGGGTGATGTCCCGCTCCAGAGAGAGCTGCCGTACCATGGCCAGGCCCACAGCCTGGCCCACCCACAGCTCAGAGCACCCACCATACACCATGGCTACCACACTCGCTGACTGCAGGGGCTCCCCGCCACTGATTTCAAAAGTAACTCCCGCCATAGCCAGTATGGTTCAGTGGATAGAGCATCAGCCTGCAGACTGAAGGGTCCTGGGTCCAATTCCGGTCAAGGCACATACCTTGGTTGCAGGTTCCCGGCCCTGGTCGGGGTGCATGCAGGAGGCAACCAATTAATGTGTCTCTCTCACATCAATGTTTCTTTCTGTCTCTCCCTCTCCCACTCTCTCTAAAAATCAATGGAAAAATATCCTCAGGTGGGATTAACCAAAATAAATAAATGCATAACTTCATTCATTTATTATATTAGAATGTACAGATATGTGGTTTTCTTAAACTGGAACTGAAGAGCTATAACCTTAAGGCCCATTAAAAGGAGAAATGGGTTTTCTGGGAGGCTACTTGATGTTGAGCACTTTCTGAATTACTCAAGGTCAGGCCCTTAGGGTCAGTGAGGACAGAGGTCACCCAGAATCCGCCCTGGCCCTAGCCGGTTTGGGTCAGTGGATAGAGCGTTGGACTGTGGACCAGAGGGTCCTGGGTTTGATTCTGGTCAAGGGCATGTACTTTGGTGGCAAGCTCCTCCCCAGCCCAGACCCTGGTTGGGGCTTGTGCAGGAGGCAACCTATCAATGTATTTCTCTCACATTAATGTTTCTCTCTGTCTTTCCCTCTCTCTTCCACTCTCCCTAAAAAAATCAATGGAAAAATATCCTCGGGTGAGGATTAACAAAAAACAAAAACAGGAAGCCCAGGACGGGAGTGTGGCAACATCCAGATGTCCTTGTGACTCCTGCACTGACTTGTTGGCTTAGGAAATCTCCTTCTGCCCAGGCAGGCAGGAGGCCGGGATCACTGGAGAAGATAAAGCCACCTTCCCACCCAGAGCCCCACAGGGCAAGCGCTCTGGGAGGTTGTGGCTGATGTTTCAGCCACACTGGAGACCGGGAATCTCACGCCTCTGGCCTCTGTAAAGACAGAGCCAGCGTGAGCGCCTGAGTTACCTTGTCTCTGGGAATGGAGTGCCTGGAGAGGTTTATGAAAAGGTCGTAGTCGGAGGGCAGCACGGAGCAGGGGTCCTTGGCCAGCACCGCCTGAAAGGCCTCCCAGATGTCTGTGCAGTTCTTGTCCCTGCGCAGGAGCACACGTTTATAAAAGAAAAAGCCACATCGCAATGTGACAGCTCTCCACTTCTGTCACCCCCAGACTCTCCTAACCGTGGCTCCCCTGATCTTCAGAAGCCCGACCCTCCCCACACAACCACCCTCCCGTCCGGACCCCTTACCTCCCGCACGCCCCTGGTCTTTAGAGCGCAGTCCTCCCTCCCCACAACCTCCTGGCCTCCAGAGAGCCCGCTTCCTCCTCCTCCCCCCGCACACTTCTGCCCCTTCCGCCCACCCAGTCCGCTCCCTTTCTGCACCCCCAGGTCCGCCCGCTGCTGCCTGCTGCCTGCCTGCCAAGCTCACCGCAGCTGGGGGCTCAGCAGCGCGAGGTACTCGGTGCAGCGGCCCAGGAAGATGCTTTGCAGGTGCGGGGTGGTACCCTCCCCGCTCCACCGCGCGCCTGAGGCTCTGCCTGAGGCCCCCGCAGAGCCGGGCGCCAGCAGCAGCAGAAGCAGCAGCAGCAGCGGCGCCGGGAGCCTGAGCGACGTCCAGGACAGTGCGCAGCCCTGGGCAGCCATCGCGGGGACTTTGGAGAGCCTGCTGGACTGGCTTCCCCTTTTTACCATAAGCTGCCCCACCCCACCCCAGCTGACCTGGGCAGGACTGGAATGCGTTAAACCACTAGTGGTTTTGTCTGCGTTGCTGCCTAGGCATTTCACAGTTTGTCGCCCTTTTCACACCCAGAGTCTGGACATCTAGATAAGGACTTGAGTTGAGGATTACCGCCCTAAGTTCCCGCTTTGCTTTTCTGGGACACTGTTTAAAAATAACCACCAAGAGTTCAGCCCTGGGAAAGTTAGTGATCTCCGCCCCAAGTATAGAGGAGGTGTTTGCTACCCTGTTCTTCTCCACTTCCAGCTGGCTGTTGGCGGGGAGAGGACTCCTTCCCTAGGCATTGCCCCGGGAAGACTCAGCCCACACCCACATTAGCATCTGTAAGCAAAAGCCTTCCTTTGTGTTTGTGTGGGTGTGTGAAACAGCAACTTCAATCAAGTGGCAGCTAGATGCTGAGATCTACCCCTGGGTCACGTTGATCCCGTAAGTAGGTAGTGCCTCCTCCTTCAGCAGGTCATAATCTGCAACATCTGAGCTCAATACACCACCTGCTAGCCTCAGCGTAACACCTAGCTCCTTGCCCGCCCCACTTCCTGCGTCAGTTCCAGAGCTGAGTTGGGACATCACCCAGGAAGGGACACAGCTCTTGGCGAATCTTGGCCTGAGCCAAGGAGGAGGGAGCCCCGAAGCAGGGCGGCTGGAGAACAGGAGAGGAGGGCGCAGTCAGCCCAAGGAAGACTTTTCTGGCCCCAAATGATGCCCACTTTGGCAGACACCCTCTTTTCCACCTGTTAGTGATGAGTGGGTTGTTTGTTTTCAGGAAATAATAATTACCCAAACTAATGTTATTGAGCTATTCTGTGTGCCCAGAACTCTGCATCGTTTTCATTATTTTTCACAACATCCTCTGAGCCAGGTTTATCATCCCCATTTAACAGATGAAGAAACCCAGGGAAGTTAAGGGACTTGTTGAGGTCACCATCTCCCTCCCTGACTTATGTGCAATCCTGGAGACAATCAGTGTAGAGAGCTAGGATGCCAGGATTAACAGAATTCCACGTGGAGGGCCAACCTCTCAATTTTCCCAGCGATGATAGCTATGAACTCTGACTGTCTGGCAGGCATTTGATTACAGGGGAGGTGGCTGCAGGGTAGGTCTAGGGTTCTACAACATTTTATTGGAATCTCTTGTTTTCGGTTTTCTTTATTTTTATTGTTGACACAATTATAGATGTCCCCATTACCACCTCCTTTGCCCTCCTCTACCCAGCCCCTCCCCTCTCCTCTTCCCTCTGGCCATCACCACACTGTTGTCTGTGTCTATGGGTTATGCATATATGCTCCTTGGGTAATCCCTTCATCGTCTTTCATCCAGAACCCACCTCCCCTCTGACAGCTGTCAGTCTGTTCCACGTATCCCCACATTCTGTCCAGCCCCTCCTCAAGTCCACATTCCAGGAATATGCATTTTTAATTCTTTCAACAGTTTTTTCCTGGTATTTACTTCCACATTTTTCTTTTTCTTTTTTTAAATATATATATATATTTTTATTTCAGAGAAGAAGGAAGAGGAAGAGAGATAAAAACATCAATGATGAGCCCTAACCGGTTTGGCTCAGTGGACAGATAGAGCGTTGGCCTACAGACTCAAGGGTTCCAGGTTCGATTCCGGTCAAGGGCATGTACCTTCTTTGCGGGCAAATACCCAGTAGGGAGTGTGCAGGAGGCAGCTGATCGATGTTTCTCTCTCATCGATGTTTCTGACTCTCTATCCCTCTCCCTTCCTCTCTGTAAAAAAATCAATAAAATATATTTTTTTTTTAAAAAAAAACATCAATGATGAGAGAGAATCATTGATCGGTTACCTCCTGCATGCCCCATACTGGGGATCAAGCCAAAACCTGGCATGTGCCCTGACCAGGAATTGAACTGTGACCTCCTGATTCCTGGGTCAGCCACTGAGCAATACCAGCTGGGCATACTCCCACATTTCTAAATAGCATGCCCATACACTGTTTCTTGATGTTTCCACCTTGGATGCTATTCTAGTATGGAAAAGGAAATTTTACCTTTAACCCCACACATTCTCAAAAAGCATCCTTCTGTACCCTTCATCCTCTCAACACAGTTATATCACAACACAGTTATTTGATTAACATGGGAGGTGGCTGCAGGGTAGGTCTGGAGGGTTCTGTAACATTTTATTTGAATCTCTTGCTTTCTGTTTTTTCTTTATTTTTGTTGATACTATTATAGTTGTCCCCATATCACAAGCTTTAAATCAATAATCAGCATTTACACAATTATTATCTTATATATATTATTCATGGCTGAGCTTATGTTATTCTATGATTTTGTTTTATTTCTTGTAAACGTCATGCTTATCCTAAGGATAGTAATTATCTCCCTTTCCCTACCTCTGGCTTGTTTGTTTGCTTGCTTTGGTGTTCTCTGTAATGACTATAGTCAAATTTCCTGTAAGACATGTAAACCTTTCAGTGCATTCAAAAGCATCAGTCAGTATTTCAGGTAGTGTGTATCTATCTACTTATCTATCTATCTATCATCTATCTTGCTAGAGCTGTCCAGTTTACTATCTCAATCGGAGCTGGTTCCTCTCTTGACTTGCTGCATAGTTGTCATCCTGGTACCCCACTTCCCATCACTCCTGGGTTGATTCCCTGTTTCCTAGATCCTATTTCTTCTTCCTTCTTGTTTTATGGAGTATACTTTGCAATAGCTCCTTGAGATGCCATAGGGGTTAATTTTTTTTTAGACTTTTGCATAATAATGCAAACTGCTATTATTCTACCCTCATACTTGATTAAAAGTTTGGTTGGGGAGAATTTTATGTTGGAAATCATTTTCCCAGGTAATTTTGAAGGCAGTGCTCCATTGTTTTTCTGCTGTCTGTGTTATTGTTGAAAAAACTGAAGCCATTTTCCTAATCCTGCTTATTTGATGTCTCCCCCACCTCAGGAAGTTTTTAGGATTTCTTTTTATCTTCAAGAGCATTAAATTTCAGAGATGGAGTTGGGGGTGAGTATTTCCATTCATTGTGCTGACAGCTCTAGAAAGGATGTTTCCGAGAAAAGAAAAGGGAGAATTATTATCTCTAAGGTAAGCAAGGAGTTTGAGAAATTTTCTGTAAACTCAGCCATGAGTAATATTCACAAGTCATAATAATTAAGTACAGATTACTGATTTAATGTTTATTTCTGGGAATATGACCTCAAGTTACAGATGTTAGATATCAATTCATTTGCTCCTCAAATGTGTACTGAATACTCACTCTGCATCATACAAGATGGATAGGATCTCTTTTCATAAGGAGTATTCATTCCAGGGTGGTAGACTGACAGAACTAGTTAGTAATCAAGTAAGGAAAAATATCACAAATTATATACTACAGAGAAATAAAAGGGAGAATATGGACAATTTACCCAAACTAAGGTGGTTAGGAAAGCCCTCTTGAGGGAAGGAACATTTCATTCACTCTCAAAACAGCAGAGTCTTCTAAAACCTAATTCAGACCATGTCCCTCCTCTAGGTAATCCTTCAATTGCTCTCCATTCCACTTAAAAAAATCCCAGAGGCCCTATAATGGCAGAGCCCTTTATGATTTGGTCCCCAAATAGTTCCCTGACCCCCTTTTCTTATTATTCTTCCCATAGCACTTGTATCTTCTAAATATTATAAAGCCCATTTATATCTATTGTCTCTCTCCTTGCCAGAACATTAGCTCTACTGTATCCCAAATGTCTCTAGAATAGTTCCTGGCCTCTAATAGAAGTTCATTAAATGTTTGTTCAATGAATATAAAATTACATTATTTTATTAATATTTAAGCATAACAAAAATAGAAACATAACAAAGTTATCACATAAAATTATATATTAGCATTTAAATACAACATGGAAGAATACAAAATGGGAAACACAAAACCAGGTGAGATTAATTCAATGTGATGGGTGTGCTTGCTTGTTCATTCCAGTCTGGAACACAGGAGGACAATGCTACCTGCATATCTGCTGCACCATTCAATCCATTTCTTTCCTTCATTTTTAACTGGGTTAAGACTGAAAACCCTAGTTCACATAAACTAGTTGTTGTGAATGGTAATAATAGTAGGGTACTCTGTCTACTGAGCACAGGGAAGTCTTCCTTTATTTTAATCCAAAATACTGATAAACTTAATGTTTCATAGTCATTCTTCAATGTATATGAGGAGCTGAGCTGCATTAATTCACTCTCTTCATCAGGCAGTAAGTTTAACTCAACTATTGATTCTGGGTTTCGAAAAGCAAATGGATCTTTTAACCAACAGTTTTCTCTTTTAATGTTTCAAGTTTCTCTTCAGGAAATAAACGATTAAAAGTTTGAGATAAAGAGGCGAGATGTAACAATATTTCTAATTTTATTTCTTTAAAGTTGGTTTCATTAATAATATTCTTTTCAATATGTTGCAAAAATCTTGGAAACATGTAGTAGCTGGGCCGGTTGCTTTTAAGCCTTGCTTGCCATAACAATAATGTCTTTTGGAATCCTTGGATACCTTCAACATGTTGGGATATATCACTGTTTTTCCCTGTAGTTTTAAACTTAGTTCATTAAGAATGCCAAGAATATCAGTAAAAATTTGCCAATTTCGTTACCCAAATGGCATCTTCAAAAATACTTGCCAAATAAGATTTTTTTTTTCCAATGAGAAAAATGAGAATCTCATTCCTGAGTTCGTAAACCCTGCTTAGTATTTCCCCTTGAGACAACCACCGAACTTCGGTGTGATACAGTGAGTGGGTAGGATTAGTTCAATCTCTGAACAAAATGTTTCAAGAAGTTGGCTATTTAGTGAGCTTCCTTTAATGAAATTAACAACTTTCACTGCACTTTCAATACTTCCATGAGATTCTGTGGGATTTCTCTGGATGCCAAAGCTTCACGGTGTATAAAACAATGATTCAACACAGCACCATTATCAGTAACTTCTAGCAATTTTTTAATGACTCTGTTTTCCAATTATGTTTGCTGTTCGTCACTTATAATTCCTCTGCAGTTTTTCCAGTTTAATTTATATTGGCCAACAATGCACTTTGCTAACTCTTTAAAAATGTCTAATCCACTTAGGTCTGAGGTAAAACGTAAACAACACAAAAAATCCTCCATGAAATCACCTTGACACTCATATCTGGCATAAACTAAAAGTGTTATACAACTCCCAACGTCAGTGCTCTCATCAAGCTGGATGGCAAAATCTACACCAGACTGCAACCGAGACATAAGATTGTTTCTAAATGTTCCGCAATAGCACAAATTCGAAGAAATATTGTGTTATCACTAAGAATAGTTTTCAATTTATCAGCTGATTTATCATCAAAAATTGTACGTACCATATCCAAACATGCTGGAAGGATAATCTTTTCAGCAGCTGTGTGAACCATTTTCTCATTTGCCACACGATATGCAACCAAGTATGATAACAATAGGGCTTTCTCACTGACAGAAGTAGAACAACTGAGAAATTGTGTCGATAACTTTACATCTTTTTTCTTTCTTTGAAAATATTCAAGAGGTTTATCAGTAAGTTCAGCATTGCTGAGTTTCTAAGTGCCTTTTTAATTTGGGAGGTTTTAAGCTTTCATTTGCAAGACTATTGTTACAAATAACACACTGAGGTATGTCATTTTCAAAGGGTTTTTCACATTTGATAAAACCATATTTTAAATCATCTTCATTATATTGTCTTGCACTTACTTTTTTCTTTTTGAAATGTGGCTCAAATGAAATTGAAGTTTTCAGATTAGAATCAATATTTTTCTCAATATTATCGTTATTCACACTTCCAGATCCAACATTTGAACCTGAACATGCTTCTGCATATTTTGCTTCATTATTCCTCTTTCTTTTAAAAAAGAAATGATTCATTTTAAAAAGCAATTTTGATTAAAACATTGTAATTGTCACAAACTCAAAGATATATATGTATACATCTGTAGCCTAGATAACACCTGTAACAATGCAGTTTTCAACTGAATCTCAATGGCTTCCCATCTAGTTAGAAGTCATGGTAATATAAAGCTAGACTGCACATCAACCTTATTATGAAAACCAAACAAGACACCAGTGGACAAATGACTGACAAAACCATTTTTTAGCCAATATACATTCTATTCATCATATCCCCTCCATCAAAAATCTTTTCACATATTGAAATTGACCTTAGTATTTCTTGCAATATGCACAATTCTCACAAAGGATTTATGGAAAGTACTCTGACAATTTATAATTTTTTTTGTCTTTAAGAAATATTCATCATGACTCACAGAATTGATTTCATGACCTTCTAATGCAGTGGTTCTCAACCTTCTGGCCCTTTAAATACAGTTCCTCATGTTGTGACCCCCAAACATAAAATTATTTTCGTTCCTACTTCATAACTGTAATTTTGCTACTGTTATGAATCGTAATGTAAATATCTGATATGCAGGATGGTCTTAGGCGACTCCTGTGAAAGGGTCGTTCGACCCCCAAAGGGGTCGCAACCCACAGGTTGAGAACCACTGTGAATCTAATGGGTCACACACAGAATGTGCAAAACATTCATATAGAGACATTTTCCACTGTTGTGTTGGTAGCTTGAGCATATCTGCTTGATGACCAACGAAACTAGCTGATCTGTTAGACTGCTGACTGGTACAGGAGCTTTCTTGAAGTGGTAGATCTATATCTTAGATTGTCATTCCTGATACTTTTTTTTTTAAAAATATATTTTATTGATTTTTTACAGAGAGGAAGGGAGAGAGATAGAGAGTTAGAAACATTGATGAGAGAGAAACATCGATCAGCTGCCTCCTGCACATCTCCTACTGGGGATGTGCCCGCAACCCAGGTACATGCCCTTGACCGGAATCGAACCTGGGACCTTTCAGTCCGCAAGCCGACGCTCTATCCACTGAGCCAAACCGGTTTCGGCGCCTGATACTTTTTGATGGGAGAGTTTTTAAGAGTGCCAGTTATGGTCTGATTTAGTGAGGCTCCAATGAGGTTTTCTATGGCTAGGTCAACTATCAGGTGGGAGCAGGTGATATATTTTTCAGTACTTTCTTGGAATGCATCCTTGACCTAGGAATAAGAACAGAGACATGACATTAGAGCGTTACAATACAGAGCAATATTATTGTCAGCTCTGGGGACCTTTACAAAATCCAAGCTCGTGGGTGCTGAAGCTCCTCATCACTCTGTTATATAGGCTTAAGCCTATTTCTGTAAGGCAAACCTCCTCAGCACAGATTAGTAAATAGAAAAATTATGTCAGCCTGGCTGGTGTGGCTCAGTGGTTGAGCATCAACCTATGAACCAGGAGGTCAAGGTTCAATTCCTAGTTGGGGCACATGCCTGGGTTGCAGGCTTGATCCCCAGCAGGGAGCGTGCAGGAGGCAGCTGATCAATGATTCTCTCTCATCATTGATGCTGCTATCTCTCTTTCCCTCTCCCTTCCTCTACCTGAAATCAATAAAAACAAATTTAAAAAGAAAAACTATGTCAGTAAAACCTGCAAGTTGGCATCGGGAATTGCAAAGTACACTGATAGAGCTGAATACAGGAAGCCATGATGGAGTAGAACTCATTCACTACATAAAGTTGTCCTGCAGTATTCATGTGGGATTGGTTCTAGGTCCCCCCCAGACACCAAAATCTATGGATGCTCAAGTCCCTTAAATAAAATGGCATAGTATTTGCATATAACCTACATTTGCATTATAGGCTACAGCAGGATGTGCCTATACATCACGTCATTCACATAAATTGAATGTAATGCACTAATGCTTAAGATGTGTACATTGAGGTTGTGTGGATATATAACCATACTTCAGAGCTATGATGCTGTGCATCTAGCTTAGGCATCCTTTAGGAAATAACTCTAATTAAGGTGACCGAATGCCTGCAGTTGAAAATTTCTTATTACTCAATAAATATATTTGAAAGAATGAGAGAATAAATTAACACCTGTACTAAGTCATACAATGTGCATTCTATTTTTTAAAAAATATATTTTATTGATTTTTTTACAGAGAGGAAGGGAGAGGGATAGAGAGTAGAAGCATCGATGAGAAAGAAACATCAAGCAGCTGCCTCCTGCACACCCGCTACTGGGGATGTGCCCGCAACCAAGGTACATGCCCTTGACTGGAATCGAACCTGGGACCCTTTAGTCCGCAGACCAATGCTCTATCCACTGAGCCAAACCAGTTAGGGCTGTGCATTCTATTTTTATCAGTAAGTGAAAATCATGTTACTGAACATACAATTTGGTAACATGTAAGACAAAGGCTGATATATCATTTAAAATAGGAACATCAAACATCTATTTCAAAATAAACTACTTATAGTGTTACATAGTAGAAACAATGATCTTATAAAAACATAAATATTAATTATATTTAGACTTAGCATATAAAGCTCAATACCTAATCTACCTGAAAATAAGAAACTCACATAAAAAAACTAACATCTCATTTATATCACTACTAGGGGCTCGGTGCACGAAATTCGTGCACTGGGTGGGGGGGGGGGGGGGGAGAGTGTCCTTCAGCCCAGCCTGCCCCCTCTCACATACTGGGAGCCCTCAGGCGTTGATGCCCATCACCCTCCGATCGCCTGATCAGCCCCTTGCCCAGGCCTGACGCCTCCGCCAGAGGTGTCAGGCTTGGACAGGGGACCCCCATCTCCCCCCGATCACTGGCTCTGGCCCCCGCCCAGGCCTGAGGCCTCTGGCCCAGGAATCATGCCTGGGCAGGGGACCCCCATCTCCCTCTGATCGCTTGCTCCACGCCCCCCACCGCCCAAGCCTGACGCCTCTGACCCAGGCTTCAGGCCTGGGCAAGGGGACCATCATATCCCCCCAATCCCCGGCTCCGCCCCCCACCCAGGCCTGATGCCTCGGCCAGAGGAGTTGACCCTCATCACCCTCCGATCACCAATCACTGGATCGGCCCCTTGACCAGGCCTGAGGCCTCTGGCAGAGGTGTCAGGCCTGGGCAGGGGACCCCCAGCTCCCCGCGGTTGCAGGCTCCACCCCTGCCCAGGCCTAACACCTCTGGCCTAGGCGTCTGGCCCGGGCAGCGGGGACCCGCAGTGGCAGCAGGGGGCGCCGCAATCGTGGGCTTCGCTTTAGGCCCAGGCAAGGTACCCCTAGCTCCTGGGACTGCCAGCTTCGACCGTGCCCAGCTCCCATCGCTGGCTCCACCCCTACTTCCTGCTATCACTGGCCAGGGCGGCAAAGGCGCCTGATTCTCCGATCATGGCTGGGGGGCAGGGCAAAGGCGGCCCCAGGGCCGCCTTATCCTGCCCCCCAGCTCTTAGCTCCCCCCTGGGTTTCCGATCACTGTCAGTGGCAGGGGGCTTCTTCCTGCTTTCCCTTTCGCCTCCCTGCATTGTGCCTACATATGCAAATTAGCCGCCATCTTGTTGGCAGTTAACTGCCAATCTTAGTTGGCAGTTAACTGCCAATCTTAGTTGGCAGTTAATTTGCATATAGCCCTGATTAGCCAATGAAAAAGGTATCGCTGTACGCCAATTACCATTTTTCTCTTTTATTAGTGTAGATAGGTATGGGTTCTTTACATTTTTTAGACAAAACAATTGTCTTCTAATCATTCTGTTCTTTTATATTTTACTATTCCCATTTCAATCCAGTCATGTGAGTTTATAATTGGCTATGCTTCAGAATGTAGTATTAAAAAGTATTCTTAAAGGGTTTTCTCTCCTCAAACAACTTACTTACAGTAATAGCACAGGTAGTGTATTACGGTATAGACTTTGTAGATGTGAGGATGAAAGCACGGGAAAGTCCTTTTCTGGAACAGGATGTAAGGAATCAGAAAATGTTGCAAGTTTGATAGAAGGTATGAAATAGTTGTCTAGGGAAGGGATACCATGAACTAGGAAATTGTTTCAGAATTTTAAGTGAGTCTGCATGATTGACTCACATGTTTAAAGCAATGATCATTATTGTTATGAGGTCTTTAATTACCTGCCACTAATTTTTACCTCTTAGACATATCTTCATGTTGCTATATTATCCTCTAAAAATACAGCTCTGATCAGTTTCCTCATAATTCAAAAATGGCTGAGCTAGTGTAATCTCCTCAGATAATATTCTTTAAATCTAAGCTTCATCTTATCTTTCTAAGTTTCTTTCATCACATAACTCCATACAATTCTACATTTTAAGTTCTAAGACTATGGAAATTCTTGAAATACCTCATGCACTTTCACATTTTTGCTTCTGTTCAGGTTAATGTTCCCTTTGCCTGGAATGTTTTTCTTGCCTTAGGTCATTTGGAATCCTATTAATTATTTAGGATTTAGCTCAAATGCTACAGCATTCATCTATTCAACCAACAGTTAAGCACTTACAATGTGTCAGGTACTGGGGATGCAAAGCAAGAAAACAAATACTGATCTATTCATATAAGAGAATACCTGTGTCCAGCTGTAGCAATGGATGAAGGAAAGTTACATAACACTGACAAATCTTAAAAAGCATTAAGTAAAAGAAAGCTGTAAAAGGATATATACATTACTGACTGCTAAAAATATGCAAAACAACACTGCATGTGTAATTAAAAATTAAAACATACAGTCGCTTGGGAAAGTGGTCATCTTGGGCAAGAGGGAATGGAATGTAATTGGTGGAGCAGACAAAGGACTTCAATTACTTAATATGATAATTGATTTCTCCAGTTGAGTGGTAAGTACACATGTAGTATAGTTTTATTTCTACCTGTGTCAATCTAAAATATTCTATTTTTTTTTTTAAAAAGTATGTATAAGGCTTGATTCCCTCCGGAAGGCACTGCAAACCTTTCTCATAACCAATCACTGAAAATTATTTCCATCCTTGTTCTCCCCTTTATTTCCCACCTTGTCATCGCGCACACATCAGTACACAAGCCTGCTGAGTGGGAGCTCCCTGGTATGAGCTGTAATAGATGAGAATGCAGCCCTCTCCCTGGGAGATCCCCGACTGTTCCCTCCAATCCTCTGGGGAGCCACAATGCCTTTGAAGACCTTCAGCCTGACCCTTCCGGCCGACCCTAGAATGTCTCCCTTCAGATCCTGTAATGCTGCCCCCCCCCCCCCCCCCCCGGCAGATGTCAATTCATCCTTTGAGCAAAACCTAGAAGATGTGTCTCCCCCCAACGAACCCTAGAATGTCTCCCATTGGCGGACTCCGGTCCATGCCCATCAGAGGTTGCCTTTCTTCCTCCTCACTTCCAGCCCAGCTCCGCGGACCTGGCGTCTAGCCCTTGGATCCGCGATTCTGCTCGCCCCACATGCCCTAGGGCCTAGGGGGCAACTCCACTTCCGGCCTCACCTCCGCATCCACAGATATCCCACTTGGAGCCGGAAGAGGGCTGTCTCGGTTTCTGCGCAGGCGCGGAACCCGGGGCCGGGGCCGCTTTCTCGCCTTCCCGACACTCTCTGTCCCCGGCGACATTTCCTACTCTCGCGTGAGGTCTGTGAACGCTCTGGCGGGAACCACAGCTGGCCGCCCCGAGTCGAAGTGTTGGGGACTCATTGTGTGGTCAGTGCGTCCGGCTGCAGCCGCGCGCAGACGGGCCTCGTCCCCGCGGGTGGCGCCACCACGGGGACGGAGAAGAGGCTGCGGCCCGTTCGGAAGGCCTTCGAGCTGGCGCAGCAGCCGCACCGGAACCGGCGAGGCTGGCGGTGGCGCTGAGCCGCACCTAAGGCAGCCCCCGCGCGGGGCACCGCCCATTCTGCCTCCCCGCGCCTCCAGGTCCAGCTAGTGCAACTGCGAGCGCACTCGGAAGTAATTTGACAGTCTTTGTAAGAGAATTTTAAAGAATTCATCATTTTAATATCATTTTACCTGTTTCCTTATTTAGAGAGCCATGTTGTATTTAATAATCACATACACATGTAATATAGTTTTATCTCTATCTTTGTCAGTCTTAAATATTAAAAATCAGTGACTGATTTTTTAACATGCATCTGCTTTTCACTAAGTATTTTTTAAATGTAATATTACATATATATGTATATTTCTGTTTCTGCCCTGTAATGATTTTAACAACTCAGTTCTTAATTATTAACAAAATTAAGTCTGTGCAAACAAGTGACCCTGGTTACAAGCCAACTCTTTTGAAATAAATTATAATAAAGTATAGTTTAAGAAAGAGAACAAAGTTAGATACAGAACTTTTCAACTCTAAGACTTCACATGACTTTGTCAGCATTTTACTTCAAGTTACCCCTTCTTTTACTAACAAGATTACACAAAGAGGTTTTTACAAAACATTTGATTAGCAAATACTTTTTTATATGGCTCAGTCCAACACACAGACTTGAGCTACATGAAGCTACATAAAAAGAACCACATACAAAGTACATGAAAAGCCATACACTGAGAAACTCGCTGGGTCCCTAGTCCCCATCCAGTGCAGGTCCTCGTGGTCTCCTATCGATAACCACCTTTAACTAGTTTCCTGCTTATCCTTCCAGTCCTTCTGTAAATATAAGCAAATGCGAATACATGTACTTATTTTCCTCCATCCCACCTTCACTATTCTCTACATTTATACCTGTTATTTCTTCATTTACACATATTCCATCCCCACGCTACCCAGCTGACTACAAGTTCAGGGATTTCCACAACTATCCACCCTCTTCCACAGGGATGATCATTCTTTTTCTTTTTTAATTAATTGAAGAGAGGAAAAGAGGGAGAGAGATTGAAACAGCAATGATGAGAGAGAATCATTGATCAGTTGCCTCCTGCACACCCCCTACCGGGGATTGAGCCTGCAACCCAGGCACGTGCCCTGACTGGGTATTGAACCATGACCTCCTGGTTCATCATGGTTCATAGGTTGACACTCAACCACTGAACCACACTGGCTGGATGACAGGAGTGATAAATCTTTAGAATGACAGACTATTCAAGAAAGTGCTATACTTACTATTATAATCTATAATAATAAAAGCATAATATGCCAACTAGACTGGACAGCCAAATGACCTTCCGGATGTCATTTTGGATGAAGCTGTGGCAGTGGGGGCCGATGCAGAGGCAGTTAGGGGCGATCAGGCAGGCAAGCGAGTGGTTAGGGGCAATCAAGCAGGCAGGCAGGCGAGCGGTTAGGAGCCAGCAGTCCCGGATTGTGAGAGGGATGTCCAACTGCCAGTTTAGGCCCAATTCTGGCAGTCAGACATCCCCAAAGGGTCCCAGATTGCGAGAGGATGCAGGCCGGGCTAAGGGGGACCCCCTCCCCCCGGGAAGAATTTCGTGCACTGGGCCTCTAGTTTTATTATAAAGAGTACAACTGAGAAACAGTCAAATGGAAGAGATACATAAAGCAAGTATAGGGGACAAGGAGTGCAGATCTGGGTGTGCCACCCTCTCAGCACCTTGGTGTATTCACCATCTTGGAAGCCTCTTGAGCCTGATTGTTTAGGGTTTTTTATGAGATGTCATTGAGCTGGCATGATTGATTATATCACCGGCTATTTGAACTCAAATCTCTAGTCCCTCTCCCCTTTCTGGGAATCAGTGGATGGGCCTGAAAATCCCTGCCTATAATCACTCGCTGGTGTTTCTGGTGACCACCCTATTTCTGGAGGCTATATAGGATCTCCCAACCATGCCAAGACTCAGCCCTAGTGGAAAGGAACTCATGAATAATAGAAGACACTGCTATCAGGAAATTCCAAGGGTTCAGGAGTTATGTAACAGGAAACAGACAATGATTAAATATATTTTTATTATACCACAAAAGTAATAAAATTAGCACACATACCTAATATCTAATTATCAGACTCTACTTGTTCCAGTCTGGTGGAAAAAGAATGGAATATTTTTCTCATGTTAATTGTATTTTCTTGATAACTAAGAGTTGAATATCTTCATGTTTCTTGTTCCTACATCAATAAAATGCCTTCTATATCTTTGTGCACTTTTCTGTTGTGCTATTTGTTGTTGTTTTTTTCTTACAGATGGATAAGAATTAAATGAAAGTAAGATGTATCTGTTAATGGACTGTCCTCTTTTATATCTCATTTAAGAAATTCTTCCCAGTTTTCAGAGTAAAAAATATATTCTCATATTTTTAATGAATGTTTTACTTTATTTAATGATAAATATGTGCATGATCCTGAACCTGTCAGATGTGAAAATAAAGTGTAGTTAAGCACAGGAAATGGTTTTTGCCCCAAACACTAAAAAAAATTCCTTTCAAAGCAATTCAATAAAAACCAAACTAATGAGCTTTTTAAGAAGTCATTTATAATTTGGAATAGGGGTTTGGGATATCTTGGAAAAAAGCTGTACTGTGAGTTGGCAATTGTTGAATCTGATTGGGTATATTAATTTTACAGGTTTTGGGTTATTTTGTTAATACATGCAGATTACATCATTTAGATAATTGGGCCTATAGTGATTACTTTTGTGTGTGTGTGTGTGTGTGTGTTAAGATTTTGTACTTAGAATTCCATTTGTTCAACAGGAGTGGTGATATATCAGGTAACGTACAAAAAATTAATAGACTGGAAAGTCAAACTTTTTAAATTTACTATTATGAAAATTTTTGCACTGCCTGGGTAGCTCAGTTGGTTAGAGTGTCATCCTGATACAACAAGGTTTCAGGGTTAAAGCCCCAGTCACTGCACATACAACGATCAACCAACAAATGCATAAATAAGTAGAACAACAAATTAATGTTTCTCTCTCTAAAATCACAGGGAAAGAATTTCAACATAGAGAATAGTAAAATGAACCCAACAACCTAACACCTAGCTTTAAGCTTTAATAATATTTGGCCAAATTTCCTATTCCTTTATCCTCTCCCTTCTCACCACAAAAACATTTCAAGCACACCGCCCCCACCCCCCATCAAACACACACCCTACTCCCAACCAGAATTGTTTTAAAGAATCTTGATCATCATAACATTTCATCTAATAACTAGTATTTGGATTTTTAAATTTTTTTCAAAAAATGATTTTTCACACTTGGTTCTTTGAATTAAGATCTATACTGTGTCTATACATTTCATTTGGTTGATTTTTTTTTGGTATCTCTTTTAATATATAACAAGCTCTCCCTTTAAGAGTAGATGACTAAGTTAAAGTTTGACTTTTTTGTGGGGGAGACAAAAAATAGTTCTTATGTGGTAGTTTATAAACACTACTAGATACATATCAGGAGGTGAAAGGCTTCAATAGTATTTTGAAATGGTGTCCTGATACATATGAATTAAGAATTATGAAGCAATAATATGACTCCCGTAAGCTATATTCCTCTGTAGTCTTATCACCTCCAACCTCCCTGTTTTTACAGATGTGGAAAATAAGGCCCAGAGAGTTAAATATCTGCCAAAGGCCAAAGCAGCTAATTTAATGGAAGGTATGGCTCTTCTTCACCTTAAACTACTTTTAAAAATTTGCCTCACTTGCATATGCCATAATCTGAAGGTATTTGTGCATCCAAAAAGAAGAGGCAGTCAGGATGGCATTTCTGCCTGTCCAGCTAGCTTTTGTGACTGAAAAGGTAAAACATTATACATTGTAAACTTTCAACACCCTTTGAGTAGTCCTGTGTTTTGCATTGCCAGTGTGATAGCTAAGACTTGAGTTTGGAAGTCAGAGAGAGAGGCCTTAGGTAGGACTAAGCCTGAAGCCTGGTAAATCCAGGAATGGAAGAATGCAAAGAAATCTTTATAGGCTACAATAGTAGTCAGTTATTTAGTCATAAATAATTTTTATTTGTGGTATTTGTTCACCTCATTTATTTTTATACTGGTATGCTTTTTCCCATTTTAGTCCCTGCTTGTCTTATAAATAACCGAGTTAATGTTAATTTGAATAAAATAAATTATGTAACAAAATATAGATAGTGAACACTAGAGGGAAGTTACATTCCTCTACTGATTACATAACTGAGCAGATGCTGTAAAATCAGTGATGCGAAAAAGTCATCTACAGCCTGGTTACACTTCACTGAAATATCTCGGAGTTGTTTTATCTGATGTATAAATGTAGTCTTTAGTGGTAGGTTCACTGCTTTCTTTTTCAGTGACTCCCACTGCACTGATAGGAATTTGCAAAAACAATGATTGTCGGCATATGACAAATTATCTTTAAAAAAAACCTTTTTTAAAAATATACTTTTTATTGATTTTAAAGAGGAGAGGGAGAGAGATAGAAACATCAATGATGAGAGAGAATCATTGATCAGTTGCCTCCTGCATGCCCCCTACTGGGGATGGAGCCTGCATGTGCCCTCACCTGGAATCCAGTGGTGACCTCCTGGTTCATAGGTTGACACTCAACCTCTGAGTCATGACAGCCAGGCTATGACAAATTATTTTAAAAGCCTTTATCTTGATCATTTTCTAACAATAGAAATGAGTTGGCCAATGGGAGAAGGGAAAGATTTATGGATGAAGTAAAAGTTTCATGGAACTTTACCTTTGAAAGAAGAAGAAAGTGATCACATACAATTTTACTAATACTTAAATGCAACATGGAGAAATAATCCCAACTAAACACAATATAAATAACAATTGAGGAATATTTAATGTAATTAGTGTGCTTTCTGTTCATAAGTTTATTCCAGTCTAGGGCAATTCTCACGTATTTGATACAATAGTAACCCTGTTTCCTTTGTTTTTAATTGGATTAAATATTACAAGTACTAGTAATTAGTGCTGCATGCTTCTTTGTAATGGGAAGTTTTATTTCATCCAAAAGAATCATAAGAGACCAAGGTGGCGGCATAGGGAAACACTGGAAATTGCTGCCTCCCACAACAACTTCAAAAATACAACTAAAAGACAAAACGGATATCATCCAGAACTACAGGAAGGCTGGCTGAGTGGAAATTCTACAACTAGAAGGAAAGAGAAAAGCACACTGAGACTCAGAGGAGCTGCGGAAATGCAGAGGTACGGAGGCTCCAGCACACGCAGCAAGGGGCTGGCACCTAAGGACACGGCTGTCTTTTTGAATTGGGAGGGAGTCACAAGCTCCAGACTGCTCTGAACTCCAGTTCTGGGAGGTCTCTGGGGACCCAGGACTCATATGGGGAGAAACTGGACTGTCTGGCAGTGGGCAGAACTCGGAACTTGCGGGGGGCTTTCTCTCAGAGGTGCTTGCAGCAATTACCGGGACACTGAGATGCGCGGCCCCTTAGGGCAGGGCTGAGGATCAGCCATAGCTGCTTGCTCCACCCTGTTGATTCCCTGAGACCCTGCCCCACCCAGGCTGTGGCAGAGGCTTTTGCATATGAATGCCCTGGCCCTTTGCAATCTGAAAAGTACCTAACAAACTGCAGCTGGGCCAGACAGACCCAGAACTTCCAAGAGAAGGCCCAAGGCTCCACAGCAGCTTGCATTGCTTCACAGCTAGGCCTCATCTGGGCCCCTGCAAACCCCAAAAAAGGAAAGGGAATCTGCAGATCTCTTTGTAGCTCCTGTTGGGTAGCCTCAGGCAGAGGCTAAATTAGCACCTCCTTAAACCCAAGAGCCAGTGTACCCAGTGGTCAGAGTGGGACCATCCAGATTACAACTCCTCAGATCCATAAGGGACACACTCAGGGGGAAGACTCAGTGAGCACCAAAGCCCCACTGAAGCAAGTCTTGCCCCAGAAGGGTGTCTTCAGCACAGAAGTTCTCCCACTTCAGACACAGCTGATTCTCACAGCCAATTGGCCTGGAGGTCAACTCCTCCCAGTGATCCTACAACAGTCAAGGCTTAGCTACAAAAAGACTGTGCACAAAGCCCACAAGGGGGTGCACCAAGAGTGTCCACCTCAGGTAATTTGGGAGGCTGAGCCACTGGGCCCTATAGGGCACCTAGCATACAAAGCCACTCTACCAACACAGGGAAGCATAAAAAATGCGGAGACAAAGAAACAGGTCACAAAGGACAGAAATTGAGGAAAGCAAATGACTGGATATAGAGTTCAAAACCACAGTTATAAGGTTTTTCAAGAATTTTCTAGAAACCACCGATAAATTTAGTGAGACCCTGGAGGATATGAAAAAAGACCAACTAGAAATTAAGCATACACTGACTGAAATAAAGAACAATCTACAGAGATCCAACAGCAGACAAGAGGATCCCAAGAATCAAGTCAAAGATTTGAAATATGAAGAAACAAAAAATACCCAACTGGAAAAGCAAAAAGAAAAAAGAATCCAAAAATATGAAGGTAGTGTAAGGAGCCCCTGGGACAACTTCAAGCGGACCAACATCCAAATTATGGGGGTGCCAGAAGAAGAGAGAGAGCAAGATATTGAAAACCTATTTGAAGAAATAATGACAGAAAACTTCCCCTACCTGGTGAAAGAAATAGACTTACAACTCCAGGAAGCGCAGAGAACCCCAAACAAAAGAAATCCAAAGAGGACCACACCAAGACACATCATAATTAAAATGCCAAGGGCAAAAGACAAAGAGAGAATCTTAAAAGCAGCAAGAGAAAGAAAGTCAGTTACCTACAAGGGAGTACCCATATGACTGTCAGCTGATTTCTCAACAGAAACTATGCAGGCCAGAAGAGAGTGGCAAGAAATATTCAAAGTGATGAATAGCAAGAACCTACAACCAAGATTACTTTATCCAGCAAAGCTATCATTCAGAATTGAAGGTCAGATAAAGAGCTTCACAGATAAGAAAAAGCTAAAGGAATTCATCACCACCAAACCAGTATTATATGAAATGCTGAAAGGTATTTGCTGGGGTCCAACCCCAGCGGGTCCAGGGGTCCCCAAAGGTTAGACGGAGTCGGCGAAGAAGGAATGACATGGAGACAGCGTTCAGTTGATTAGCAGCCTAGCCAGGATCTCCAGCCAAGTTCTGGTCTCGATCTCCAGAGAGGTTCTGCTCTGGATCTCCAGCGAAGTTCTGGTTAGGATCTCCAGCCAGGTTCTGTGTCCATGTTCTCTTGCTAGGTTTTCCAGGTTCTCCAGGCAGGTTCTGTAGCCATGTTCCCTCGCTAGGTTCTCCAGCCAGGTTCTGTCCAGGTTCTCCATCCCGGTTCAGTCACCAGGTTCTAGTCAGGTTCTCTTGCCAATTTCTGTAGTCAGGTTCAGTCCAGGATCTTTTGCCATGTTCTCTCGCTAGGTTCTGTCTCTAGGTTCTGAGGCCAGTTTCTGTCCAGGATCTTTTGCCATGTTCTCTCCAGCGAAGTTCTTCTGTCTCTAGAGAACGTTCTGTGTAGGTTCTGTGCCTCCTGGTTCTGTCTTCTGCTGTCTTGTTACATCTGTATTTATACCAGTTGATTCAATCCTATCAATCTCTATTACAAAGGTTAGGGCGTTTCTTATCTCCATTCCAGGGAGTAAAGATTATGTAGCTTAAGCATGATTCTTCGTAGTTAAAGTGATTAATTACCCACCTGGCACTTAGTTAAGAGGTTTTATCCCCTCCCTAACTTCAGGGGAAAATCCCTACCTGGGGAAACAACCTTTCTCAGAGACCTTGGTTAAAACACATAGTGCCAAGAAGGTGAGCAAACATATTAAGAACAGTATGCCATATATGCCAGGTCCCTTGAAACAGCAAGCATGGACCGGCTCCCGGCAGGTATTCTTTAAGAAGAGGAAGAAGAAAAAGGTAAAGATAAAAATTATGAACAGCAAATACATATCTATAAACAAGTGAATCTAAAAATCAAGTGAATAAAAAAATGATGAACAGAGTAAACTGGTGAATATAATAGAACCAGGGGCATGGAAAGGGAGTTGACTGACAATTCTTGGGGGGAAAGGGGTGTGGGGGTGCAGGAAGAGACTGGACAAAAATTGTACACCTATGGATGAGGACAGTGAGAGGGGTAAGGGCAGAGGGTGGGGTGGGAACTGGGTGGAGGAGAGCCATGGGGGAGGAAAAAAGAGGAACAACTGTAATAATCTGAACCATAAAGATTTAATTTAAAAAAAAGAAAAAAAAGAATCATAACTTTAATGTCTCATGGTCATTCCTTATTGTTTACGGAAAGTAAGCTATAATTTATATTCCTAATTACCAAGTGTAACTCAACTTTGGATTCAGAGTTTTAGAAAGCAAATGAACCTCCTGCTATTTTTCTTTGAATGCATCAATTAATTTTTCTGGGACATAATGGTTAAACATTTGAGACAGCCCAGAAACAATTAAAAAATAGACAAAATATATAAAACAATGTTTTTAAGGACACTGAAATTAAAAATGTGAACCCTAGCCACACAGTATTGATTGTAGACCTCTTAACCAGGAGGTCATGCTTTGATTCCAGGTCAAGGCCCATACTTGGATTGCAGGCGCAATCTCCAGCATGGGGTGTGCAGGAGGCAGCTGATCCATGATGTTTGTGACTTCTGATTGTTCCAACTTACTGCCTAGAGAGTGTTTCCAGGTCATACCACAAGGAGCAGGAACACTGGTGAGTCTGGTGGGATCCCTGATTTGATGATGACAGTCTGGTGAAACCATGGTGGGCTAGCATTGGCAGCAAGAGCACTACAGAGGAGAGAGCTGAACAGAGGACTCTAAAAATCTGGAAAGAATCTCCCTTAATTTTTCCTTGAGTTTTCAGGTGAGTACTGATTAATGAGTGCAGGTGAGGAAATTATCTGAGGTCAAAAGTATTAGAAGTAATAGAGTCCAGCTCAGAGAGGGCTGGGGATAATGGCTGTTCCCACAGACAGACTGGAAAACATTATTTACAACATTAGGTAGAGTACATAGGAGGATCTTTCCTCAGTTGTTGGGAATAATTAGACCTAGGCTGAGCACTGTTCTATCTTACCTGTGTTTAAAGCAAAACCTGAAAGCATAAAATTGTTTCCAAGTAACTAGCCCAGAACAGAGATTTATAGGAAAACAAAAATAGCTAGTACCCAGAAGAGTAAAATTCTCAATGTCTGGCATCCAAAGTTTACCAAAAATGCAAATAAGTAGGAAAAGGACTCATTATGAGGAGACAACTGAAACTAGAATAGGCACATATTATAACTATTCCATATGTTTAAAAAGTTAAGTAGAACATAGAAGACAGACAACAAACTCTAGGGATGAAAACTATAATGTGTGAAATATAGAATGCCATGGGATTAATGACAAGTTTGACATTGCAGGAGGGAGGGCTCGTCAAGGGTATCGTAAGGCTTAGGGATAGTGGCACTATCTTGATTCAGATGAGTTTCTTGTGTTTGCCTTTGTCAAACATCAAATCCTACATTTCAAATATGTGTAGTTCATTGTATGTCATTTCTATTCCATAAAGCTTTTATAAAAGTTTATATAAAAAAGTGAGATGTAACAACCTTTCATTTTATTTCTTTCAAAATGTCTTAATGTTCTCTTCCATATGTTGCGACCATTCAGAGAGCATGTAATAGCTAGGGTGATTATTGCCATGACAGTAATGCCTTTTGGAAGTTCTGGATATGTTTGATGTTGAAGTAAATCCCTGTAGTTGTAAAAGTGGTTCATCAGGAATGCTGAAGATATTAATTAAATATGTGATGTTATTAATTAGATATTGTCTTTGGAAATGTTTGCCCAAATAATAATTGCTTTTCAACTAGAAAAAATATAGTTAAAAGTATTAGTTTTTGTTTTTCTTTTAAATTTTTTAAAAATCTATTTTTATTGAGTTCAGAGAGAAGAAGGGAGAGGGAAAGTATATATATATATACATATATACATATATATGTATATATATACATATATACATATATATGTATATATGTATATATATATATATATCCTATCTAATAAAAGAGAAACATGGTAATTGGCGTACGACCGCTACCCTTCCCATTGGCTAATCAGGGTGATAGGCAAATTAATTGTCTGCCAAGATGGCGGCCGGCAGCCAGGCAGCTTGAAACTAACATGAGGCTTGCTTGCTTCAGTGACAGAGGAAACCAACGTTCCCCGCCTGCCTTGCAGGCCTCTGAGCCTGCAGTTTGAAACATTTTAACAAATATAGAAGCTAAAAAAATACCCAGAAACCAGCTTTCAGAGAGCTGGGATCTCAGAGCTGGAGTCAGAGCTGGAGTTATACATTGTTTCGAACCGAAACAAACCAGATACCTACTTTCAGCAGCAGAGGCCTAAGAGCTGGAGCCTCAGAGCTAAAGCTGGCCCAGAATTAAAAAAAGAAAAAAGAAAAAAAGGAGCGGTTGGGAGCTTCCGCCACTCGCCAGCCTGAAAACAGCCCTCAGCCCCTCACCCAGACTGGCCAGGCACCCCAGTGGGGACCCCCACCCTGAAGGGTGTGTGACCAGCTGCAAACAGCCCTCAGCCCCTCACCCAGGCTGGCCAGGCACCCCAGTGGGGACCCCCACCCTGATCCAGGACACCCTTCAGGGCAAACCAGCCAGCCCCACCCATGCACCAGGCCTCTACCCTATATAGTAAAAGGGTAATATGTCTCCCAGCACCGGGATCAGCGTGACAGGGGGCAGCGCCCAAACCCCCTGATCGCCCTGCAGCTCTGTGTGTGACAGGGGGCGGGGCCACAACCTCCCTATCCACCCTGCTCTGTTTGTGACAGGGGAAGGCGCCCCAACCTCCTGATCAGCCCCGCTCTGTGCCTGATACAGGGGAGCTCCCCAACCTCTGATCGCCCTGCGGCTCTGTGTGTGACAGGGTGCGGCGCCCCAACCCCCTGATCGGCCCTGCTCTGTGTGTGACAGGGTGCGGCGCCCCAACCCGCCCCTCCCCCCCACGGGCCCTGCTCTGTGTGTGATGGGGTAGGGCCATAACCTCCCCATCGGCCCTGCCCTGAGTGTGATAGTGGCGGGCCGGCGTCCCAACCCCCTGATCGACCCTGCTCCGTGCGTGACAGGGTAAGGAGCCCCAACCCCCCTGATGGGCCCTGCTCTGTGCGTGACAGGGGGCAGCGCCCCAACCCCCGGATTGGCCCTGCTCTGTGCGTGACAGGGGGCGGCGCCACAACCTCCCCATCGACCCTGCCTTGAGTGTGACAGGGTCGGTGCCCCAACCCTCCAATCGGCCCTACCCTGAGCATGACTGGGGGTGGCATCGCAACCTCCCGATCCGCCCTGCTCTGTGCATGACAGGGGGCGGTGCCCCAACACCCCAATCGACCCTGCTCTGAGCCCGACCAGGGGCTGCACCTAGGGATTGGGCCTGCCCTCTGCCACCCAGGAGCAGGCCTAAGCCAGCAGGTAGTTATCTCCCGAGGGGTCCCAGACTGCAAGAGGGCACAGGCCGGGCTGAGGGACCCCCCCCCTTACCCCCCGAGTGCACAAATTTTTGTGCACTGGGCCTCTAGTGTATATATATATAATCAATGATGACAGAGAATCATTGATTGGCTGCCTCCTGCACATCCCATATTGGGGATGGAGCCCACAACTGGATCATATGCCTTGACCGGGAATTGAACCGTGATCTCCTGGTTCATGGGTTGATGCTCAACCACTGAGTTACACCGACCGGCTGGGCAAGCATTGTTAAATATTTATTAAAAATAACTTTTCACTGTGTTTTTCAATACCTCAGTGAAAGCAGTGAAATGTGTTTGGCAGACTTGTTATATTTTATGTTAGTTGATAATTATTAGATTCAGGTACATGGTAGTATTCAATATACCATTGTCTCTAGTCTTGTGTTTGTTTGAAATTTTCCATCATAAAGCATTTTTACAATTAATATCACCCAGCAATATAGAATCTACTGTAAATAGTATATCTAATTCAGTTTTGTGTGAAGTTATATTTAAACAACATAACATAACATACACTACCTGATCTTGCTACACATACCCAACAAACTGAAAGTGTTATGCAGCTTGTTCTCATCAGATTGGCTTTTGATATATCTATAGATTTGTGCTAAGTATTGCTTCTAAATGTTTTGCAATAGTGAACAAACAAGGTACTGTGCTGTCACTCGGTACAGCTTCTAATTAATTCGCTGAGACTTAAATTTATACACACCATATCTAAACATGCTGGAAGAAAAATATGTGAGTGGTTTTCTCTTCTGTCTCACAATATGCCAAATGAAAAGAGAGAAATCAGAATTTCCTAGCCAATTTCTGTTTTATTTATCAGGAATTAACAGTGGCCACAGTTGTGGCAGCAGGCACAGTGCTTGCTCAGAGTAAGCTACTCCGGCGTTTTCTATTAAAAAATTTGCCGGTTTCCATCCAGGATTAGCTTGTGACCTGCTGTTTACAACAGCACTACACTATGCCATTTGATTTGTGTTTAGAGGCAACGTGAGATTTTATTTAGTCTCATTTGAATGTCATGATGAGTCTTTCTAGATCTACATGTCAAATAGGAGTGTACTACTACTTAGCATGTAACTCATAAAGACATATGTTGTTTAATATGTGTTAGGACTTCCATTTTAATCAATATTGAATACTTATACAAATATGCCAACTGTTGTGCTAAGGACTTTTGCGTAAGTTTTCTTATAGATTGCCATAAAGGTGAAAGAGCTTGCCCATGATCATGGAGATTTTTAGGGAAGGAATCAAAGAATGGAACCTACGTACAGTAACAAAAAGTGCCTTTGCACTATGCCATGATTCAGATCATTAAGAGTGGGATGTGCCTGGCCAGTGTGGCTCAGCTGGTTGAGCGTCGTCCCTGCACCAAGAGGTTGCAGGTAAGATTCCCAGGGAGGGCACATGCCGGCTTGTGGGCTGGATCCCCAATAGGATTGATGTTTCTTGGTCATTGATGTTTCTCTCTATCCTCTCTTCCTCTTTCTGAAATCAATAAGAACATATTAAAAAAGAAGCATGGGGTGAAATTTTTATGATTAAGAGTTGCGATTTATAATAGTACTAGTATGGTTTATAAGGTTCACATTAAACTAGAAAGTATTCAACATCTATTAATTTATTTTTTTAAACATATTATTTATTTTTAGAGAGAGAGGAAGGGAGAGGGAGAGAGAGAAACATTGATCAGCTGCCTCCTACTGGGGATCGAGCCCGCAACCCAGGCATGTGCTCTGACTGGGAATCGAATTGGCAACCTCCCAGTGCATGGGACAAGGCTCAACCAACTGAGCCACATCAGCGAGGGCTCTAGTAATTTCTTCTGAAATGAAGCTTATTTACTACCAGTGAACTGATACAATACCAATGTTTAAAACATTAATTTACTTAGCAATTGGATGAATTCTCTCCATGAATACCACGTTAACCTATAGGCTGAGTTTCATCAAAACAGCAACAAACATGTATTATAAATTTGAAAAGTCAAATCAGCCTAAAAGGTTTGCATTACTTAAAAAAGATAACTAAATGGTGTGGTGTGTGTGTGTGTGTGTGTGTGTGTGTGTGTGTGTGTGTGTGTTAAAGAATGTGTCAATAATATATAAGAGAGACAGGCCAGATTCCATACCAGATCCTATCTTGGGTTCTCGGTTCTCTCTTCCAAGATGATTAAGAAAAGACAGAACAATGGTTGTGCCCCCCCCCCAAAAGGGCTGTGGCCAGTACAGCCTGTTCACTGCAGCAGCTGTGCCCGATGTGCACCCAAGGACAAGGCCATTAAGAAGCTGGTCATTCGAAACATAGGAGAGACTGTAGCCCTTAGAGATATTTCCCAAGTGTCTTCTACGCCTATGTGCTTCCCAAGCTGTATGTGAAACTCCACTGCTGTGTGAATTGTGCCATTCACAGCAAGGTGGTCAGGAATCGTTCTTGGGAAGCAGGAAGGACTGAACACCCTCACCCTGATTTAGACCTTCAGGGGCTGCCCCATGACCTCCACCAGAGCCCATGTCAGGAGCTAAGTCCTTAAGGACTGAGAAAAGTTCTCCAGAAAAAAAAAGAAAAAAAGAAATTGCACTTAAAAAAACAACAACAAATGTGTCAATAGAGCTTGAGGCAATCTGCCTGCATTGACCGTAAGGAAAGTGACTCAACTTCCTCTTGCTTCATTCCAAGGGTGTGACATATGGCCTTGAACAGTTCCCTGTGACCCAGATTTATTGGAGGGCTCCTTTAGAGAACACAGGTGTGTAGTCTTCAGGGTCCTAGGAACATCTAAATCCATCTCAACTGAGAGCCCATGGGTGTGGGGTGGTTTTATTTATTTTTTCTTCTTCAAATGTCAGGATTTCTGTATAGTTTTGAACTGAGGGCCAGGTAGTCTCATTCTAATTTTGTCTTCCTTTCCTCGGGTAAACTTTAGCTCTGCTCAAGTGGCATAAAGTGTTATTTTTTTAGTACATGTTTAAAACCATTTATTAAGGCTCCAGTGTACACAAAGCTCCAAGTAGGCAGTGGAGTTGGTGAGGGGAGCAGCAGGAGGAGACAAATAGCTGGAGTGTATACCTGGGTACTACCTACGGGCACTCTGGAGGTCAGATCATTTTAGATGCATCTGATAACCTTGTAGCGTGGGCCATAAAAGTTTTACCTGATTTACTGAGGTAGCTTACAAAGACAGGTCATCCTGAGGGGAAGAGGAATGAGCTAGACCAGCACAAAAACCATGGTTGGAAGGAAGGCGGGATTCTGAATATGATGGTATGGCTGTACCTCACCTTTGCCCTGCCTCACACCCCTGAGAGCATATCCGCTGCTAAAGGACTTAAGTGAATACGTTTGGAAGCTACTTCCTAGGGCACATGAGGCTGAAACTACTCTCCTTTGAGACTCCTTAACATGTCACAAAGAAGAAAGCCGTTCTTCACTACCTTTGCACCTAAGCTCATGATCTGAATATACAGGACCCAGAGGAGGAATGGAAGAGAACCAGTGGCTCACTTGTCACCTGGAGTAGCAGCATAGTTATAATGAATTTGTAACTGAGCATGTGAGAAACACCCCCTGGGGACTCCCAAGCGCTTCATAGAAATGCTTGGGAAGATGTGCTGATGCCTCAGGTTCTGCGCTTGCTGGTGGACCAATCATTAAGGTTCACACATTAATGCTATTGTGACCTCATTTGTATCTGGGGGCTGGTGGGACCTGGAGAAATATGGGTTCTATAAAGATTAACCAAACAGTGTCCCTACTTTCCAAAAGGGTCCATGTTAGTGAGGAAAAGGACATGTTCATATCAATGAAAAGAAAATGCAACACACTCATTGTGAGCTGAGGTACTGCACTGGCTGCCTCATTGAATGACACATAAGAGTGTTTGGGTTCCATTCTTGAGGAATCGGGGCACCATTAAATGTGTTTTTTTTGTTTGTTGACCCTCACCTGAGGATATTTTTTCCCATTGATTTTTAGAGAGTGGAAGGGAGGGGAAGAGACAGAGAGAGAGAAACATCAATGTGAGAGAGACACATAAATTGGTTGCCTTCTGCACATGCCACAACCAGGGCCAGGGATTTTGCCTGCAATTGAGATACATGCCCTTGACCTGGAATCAAACCTGAGACCCTTCAGTGCACAGGCCGATGCTCTATCCACTGAGCCAAACTGACCAGGGCCCATTCAATGTTTGTAACTAAAGGAGAGTCATTTATCAGATCTATGTTTTAGGAACATGTCTGACTAGTTAGTCTGGTAGAGGATTGAAGGAGAAGTTAAAATCAGGGAGACCAAGCAGGAGTCAAGTAGGGCCTAAACTGGGTCGACAACGGCATGAGCAGCGAAGAGGGGTTGGACTAGAAATACTTAAGAGGACTGTGTATCTTATTAAATATTGAAGTGATGGAGAGCAAAAGCTTTTAAAATAACTCCAAAATCTCTAGAGGCAATATCGTGTCCACTAGAAGATATAGACTCTGGGGGTGGACTGCCTACATTGGAATCTTGGCTCTGTTATTCATGGGATAGCCTATCTTCTCCTTCTCAGTATTTTTTTCATCTGTAAAGTAGGGATGATGATCATATCTACACTTCATACAGTTTTTCTGTGAATAGATATAACTTAGTACCAAAAAGTGCTTAGAAGTGTCTTGTACTCAAGTTTGTTTGCTATCATTGTTCCGTCGAGGGTAACTCGATGGACAGTGATAAAAATCAGGTGAGGATACAGCCTTGGCAAACTCAGTGGGCTGAGAAAATAGTGAATTGACTTTTAGAAACACTGAATCTGGAATTTCTGATACATGGTAGTCACACAGAGTTTGCTAAATAATAATAGAAACGGGCAGATTCTTTTTAAAAGCACTTTGATCACCTTCCAGGCACTGTCATAAACTCCTTCCCTGTATCATCTCATTTAACCTTCATATAACACTGCCAGATAGGTAGTACTACTTCCATTTCACAGTTTCTTTAGCCTAATAGTGAACAGGTTTGTGGTCTAACAATACTGACAAAGGCTTCATTCCTACCTAGAAGGTGAACAAAGTTCTGATTTACTCTGCTGGTGGAAAGTGAGAAAGTAGGCCAGCTGGAATTTGAACTCAGATAATGAAGTGCTTTGAAACCTCTGTCCCCTAATATCTCTTAATACCATATCTGTAAGATATGGTACCCTATTTTATAGTGCTTGATATTTAGTAATAACAATACTATCACTTATTGAATGGCTACTGTGTGCCAGACATTATACATATTTTATCTTCAGTCTTCACAAAAACCCATCAAGGTATCATAATCAATATTTTACAGCAGTGGAAACCAAGGCTCAGAGATGTTCAAAAACTTCCCCATAGTAGCATAATTACTAAGCAGCAGAGAGAGATTTTAGTATAGGTCTGTTTATTTCCAAAGTCTATACGCTTTCTACAGTAATCTAGCTTCCAAATTTAGCTGTATTACATTTAGTGTATTGCATCATTGTGTTTTATAAATGATGAGTTTCATGAATTCTACAATCAACTTACCAAGTTAGTAGCCAGAATAGTATTTGTCAAATATTAGTTACATATGAATCATGAGAACTTGCCCCAAGTGAAGGGTGAGTAATGAAATTTCCAAGGGTGAGTCTCAGAAAGCAGCTTATCTTCAAAAGGACCTGATGTGACATTTCTCGGCTTCCCTGAGGACCATTTTTGAAGAACACTGTAAGGGATGGGGCTAGTTCAGGTACCCTGGGCCTCTGCACTCTCTGGTTGAAGTCTCTGCATTTCCATTGTCAGGCCATAGTTTATTGCTTCTTGATGATTATTTCTGACCTATCATTAATGTAGCTGAGAGAAGCACTTAGCTAAGACCCTTGAAGTAGTGTATCCCCTGCCTCCTGTTTGCCCGCATCCTGTTTCCCACTCTGCAGCCCTTTGCATTGATGGAGCTCCTAGCAAGGCTATCTGGTAGGACAGGTGTTTAGTGGAAAGTCAAGTGAGATAGACATACAGGAGGGAGAGAGCATTGCAGGGCAGTGAAAACAAGATATCTGACTTCAAATCCTGCTTGAGCTTCTTGGAGCTTTGGTTCATTCATCTGTGAAACCGGGTTGACAGCACCTGCTTCACAATGTTGTGAGGTAATGCATGTAGTTAGTCTTCGAGCTGCAGTCATTGAAGGCTATCATCAATGCATAATCCACCCTTCAATTCAGAGGAAGATCACAGAAGTATTTTGCTGCATGTAAAAGGAGGCATAGCATTTCTTAGGAATGTTCTGTTAGAGACTGGCAAGATTAAACATGTGCAAGTATGTAATTCCCTATGAATAATAACACTTCTTTTTTTTCAACCGACCCTAAACTCCAATTGGATGTTTCCATTCGGTACATATTTCACAACCATCTCATTCACTGCTCATCCTGCAGACTAGATCAACATGACTAACTTTTCCCCTCAATGGGCTAGACGGCTAACTTTTCCCCTCAATGGGCTGTACCTGAGGGTACAGCTTGACAGTCAAGCTGTACCCTCAGGAAAGAACCTGAGCTAGACAGACTCAGCTAAGACACTCCAGAATTCCTGGTCCCCAGGAACTGTGAAACAGTGAACGCTTTAAGACACTACGTTTTGGGGTAATTTGTTATGCAACACTAGATACATAATGTCATGAGAAGAAGAAGGAAAAAACAACAACCTTCTTCTTTTAGCCAGTGACATTTTGTGTTTTCTGTTACATAACAGCCAAATCTAACTCTGAGACCCTCCCTTCTCCAGTTAAGTTGTAGAATTAACCTAACACACACACACACACACACACACACACACACACACACAACAAACAAACAAACAAAAAAACAACCAACAAGCCAGTTTTTAAGGAGCTGTGTGTAGGTTCCAGAAACTGAGAACCAGAGGAGACCAGAGAGAGAATCTTGCCCAATCTCCTCATTTCACAGTGAAAATGTGAAAGCTAATACTTAAGAGCTTCCTATGCCAGGCTCTACTGTGTTCCACTAAACATGTAATTCTCAGGACGTCCTGTGAGGTCGACACTCACTGACTCATTTTATAGATGAGTAAGCCAGGTCAACACTTCAACCACTTTCCTTTACTGTCTCTCTACTGTTACAGAATACTTTCCAAGTAGTTCCATGAGAAGCATATGTCAATGTTTTAATACAATCTTGCACATGAAGGAAACGACCTGTAGTATCCAAATAATCACCATGGTAGAGACATTTGAGGAAGAGTGAGTGGATCAAATCACAGTTAAATAGTTACACAAAGAAAATAACGGTTGGTTGAAGGGCAAGTAGCCCTTGATGGCCTTATCTAGATGGTTGGTGACTGATGTCCCATAATAGCTAAGCTCTTGCCTGGGACCGTCCTGTTTACATGTGTTGTAGATTAATTAACATGTATTATCACTCTGAAAGGCCCCCTGCCCTCACCTAGTGCACAAGTGAGGAAACAAACTCCAGAATGTGCAAGAGAGTTGCCCATGGCCCCTGGGGTAGGTGGTAGTGGCGGAGGTAGAATTAGAACTCAGGTCAGTGTTTTCTGTAACCAGGCTGTTCCCCGTTCCTGTTCCCTCCCAAAAATGCTATTGGTCAATTAATGGGAATCAAAAAGGTGTGCAAGACACTCCTATTTCTTTCTGCCTACGAAGCTCTCAGAATTTTAAAATTTTCTGGGAGTAACCTTACGGAACCAGGGATGTGTTTTGTACTGTGTTTTGAGTTTCTGAGAGTGCTTTTTTTGTTTTGTTTGTTTAATGTCAGGGGTTGGGAGGAAGGAAACAGAGCTGATACTTCCCTGAACACTGCTTTTCCCTTTCTGTAGGCAGGAATTAAGCAACCACCTGCCAGATTTCATCACTGCAGTGAATGCAAGCCGACACTTTACAGGAAGTTTATCGCTTATTTCTGTTCCAACTTGTGATAGTTTTCCTTGATATATGGTGTGAACAGCTCAGGCAAGTTGCCTTGGGAATAGCCACCTTCCCCTCAGGCCACATACACTGACATTGTACCATCTTGTTCCATGCAAGTCAGCCCATAATAGAGCCTTTGATGGGAAGTCAGAAGTTGGTACGGACTTGGCAATATTCATTAAAAATAAGATAATCAACACACTGGATGTTTAGGAAGTAAAAGGCTCTCTTCTGTTTGGAATTTTTGCACAGAAACATTATGAAGCACTTGGCACATTATAACTCCATATTTGTAATGAAGCAAACTATGGTCTTAGCATTATCTAAACTACTTCTCTTCAAAAGGTAATCTAAGGAATGGGACTATGTATTTGGACACTAATGTAGCTTGTGGTGTGACCTATATTCTTCCCAGTCACCTTTGACTGCAGCTCAACAGTTAGTAGCACATATTAGGTATATAGTTCCTGGATAAAAATTAATGACACAGAATTGTCTTTCAGTGTAGGGTTAAGTACCTGTTCTAGGCTGAGAAAGACAGATTTTATCTCCCTGATTTTCCATTAACTAGCTCTAGACCTTGGACAAATCAATAACTCTGTCCAAACATCATTTCCCTTTTTGCCAAGTGAGAAAAGTAGAACCTTCCACATACAGTAATTGTGAGGCTTACACACGATACTCCATGGAAAGCATTTATAGTGCTTGGTGCATGGCAAGACCTTTAATACATTATAATTATTATGTTCTTCTCTCTACTTCTACCTGTATCCTTTTTCTTTCCTTTTTTCCTCTCCCCACTCTGTTTTTCCTCATCTTTTTATTTCTGTCCTATCTGTTCCTTTTTCTTTTATGCCTCTTCCTTGCCTTGGCTCTTCCGTTATCCTCTGCCTTTGCATATGTCCAAGCATTTCTTCTTTTCCTGTGTGAGGCATCAATGAGCCACCTGTAGGGGCAAGAGCTTCACACCTTGCAAACAGGCACAGTAAGTAGCACCTGCACTCCAATCTGATGACCTATCCTGTTAGTCACACATGGGAAGCATGTGCTCCAAAAATGCAACCTTGAATTCTAGGAAGGGGCACTGAGACTCACTGTGAATACCGGGGGACACTGAGCCGGGAAATGCCCAATGTGATAGATACCCCGCCCCCAACTTTCTAGCCACTATGTGGACTTTTAAAAGAGCTGGTGGCAACCTTGGCAGGCGAGGGAGGCCCAGCCACGATGAAGGGTCCTGTCTGTGTCACGTAGGAAGTGCCCCAGGAGCTTGGTGGTCTCAGGAACAGAACTCAGCTAGAACTTGCTGGAATGGCCTCCTAGTGACAAGCTGAGAAAGTGCCATGCCATGGGGCCATGTGGCAGGAGACGAAGGCAAAGGCCTCTAGGCACAGGTACAAGAAGCATCCTAGGACTCTCTTTAGATGCCTGTGAGGTAGAATGGCCTCCACAGGACTGGAGAGAGTACCTGTGTTTTAGATCTTATGGTGGTTAATGTCAATAAAACTGAATTTTTTTTTTTAATTAGAACCTTTCTTTTTTCTGTTTTCTTTTTTTAAATCCTCACCTGAGGATATTTTTTTCCATTGATTTTTAGAGAGAGTGGAAGAGAGGGGGAAAGACAGAGAGAAATATCAATGTGAGAGAAACACATTGATTGGTTGCCTCCCTCACGAGCCCTGACCAGGGCCTGGGCCTGGGAGGAGCCTGTGACCAAAATACAAGCTTTTGACCTGAATCAAACCCAGGACCCTTTGGTCCACAGGCCAATGCTCTATCCACTGAGCCAAACTAGCTAGGGCTAGAATCTTTCTTTTTAAAAAAATAATATATTTTTATTGATTTCAAAGAGGAATAGAGAGGGGGAGAGATAGAAACATTAATGGCGAGAGAGAAACATTGATGGGCTGCCTCCTGCACCACCCTCTACCAGGGATCCAGCCTTGATTGGGAATTGAACCGTAACCTCCTGGTCATAGGTCAACGCTCAACCACTGAGCTACACTGGCTGGGCATAACACTGAAATCTTAAAAAAATTCTTTTGTTTTTCAACTACAGAATTTTGGGAAAATTTTTGTTAAAAATTTGAGAAAAACGTAGCTCTCCCTGTCCCCAAATCAGCCACAGTCTCACCACCAAGGATAGCCATTGTCAACATTTTGATATACTTCCTTTTAACCTCTTTTAGATGTATTTATCGAATATGGTTGTCATGAGGTTGTTTGTAATGTATTCATTTCTGCATTTCTGACATTAAAAGTAAAATATGCTCATTTAAAACATTGGAAAGAAGAGAAAAATATCACCCAAAGGAGACTCGTTAAGACTTCATTTCCAGTCTTATGCATTTTCGTAAACGTGGATTATACTGTAGGAACAATTTTGATCCCACTTTTTTCAGTTTACATTCTATCATACCCATTTCCCCGATGTGATTAAAAACACTGTACCTACCCTCAAGATGCTCCAGGGCCCAAGGAGGAGGTGGATGTGGACCAAACGGCACTGTAAACAGAAAAGCCAGAGGAAAGCAGATGCACAATACAGGTGAGAATAAAATTTGGGGATAAATATAAAATGGTTCTACCTGCAATTAACACTGTTCCTACTGATTATATATAATTAAACGTTTTTCTTTAATAGCATTTCTAAAGATTTAGAAATTATTGAACACATTTTTTAAAAAATGCATTCTTCTTATCAATTTTTATAACTATAAGAGCATGAAGTGAACATAGCAAAATACTAAAACTGTACCAAAGGGCACATATTTAAAAGACATTTAACTGCTTTACATCCTAGAACCTTGCTCACAAGTTTCTGCTGTTATTCTAGAAATGTATCTATTTTTAAAAAACAGAAATGAAAGAATATTAATATTCTCTAAATTGTTGTGTTTTTTTTTAACTTAGTGAATATTGGTTTCACAGGGATCATAGATTTATCTTAGGCTTTTTAACAATCCTATTTGTCATTGAATGAATGTGCTACAATTGCTATAATTTATTTATCTAATATCTGGTATCCTCTTGATTTGTTCACAAAAAGTTGTTTCCAATATTTTTGTTCATGTTGTGAAAGGTTTTATTATATTTTCACTATTTCAGTGAAAAAAAGGGGTAAGGATTTGGGGCAAACTGCAAACTACATATTTCAGATTCTAGGTTCATCTGCATATAAAGTAACTTAAAGGGAAATGGAAAAAAAAAGTAGCATCTGGCATTTCATTTTAACTCAGTGCCTATATTTTATTTTAATAATGCCATCATCCCTACTCAAAGCTTTCTTGTTAATGCTGTAACAGTTGTTGATTGGCTCTTTTGACTGACTGGGAGGATTAACTCTGGTAGGAGTTAGGAATGGAATCCAGCTGTTTTATAATAGCAACATTCTTTCATTGCTTGTTTTCACAACTAACCCCCTGTTGGGGAAAGTGCTGAGTCACACACTCAAATAAACAAGAGTTAAATGTCTTGGAGTTGACTTTCCCTGGCCAGTACCCTTTCCACTGCCCTCAAGCTAGGATTCAAAAACACTAAAGAAGTGAACCAGTGTCATATTTTTAGGTCACAAGGGAATGATTTGGCATCTTTTGTTTTCCTGGTAGCATGCAGTTTTTCAGAGAGAATGAGAAAGAAGAAGCCACATGTCCTCCAAGCACTCACTATACAGTGCAGATTTTCACTGCCCCGTTTATATGCTTTGTCCAGTGTCCTTGGCCAGGAGCTAGGTGGTCAGTTAGAATTTCTTTGCTGTCCTATACCAGAAGGAATCCTAGGGAGGTGATTAAACCAACAACCTTGGCCTCAGTAGGAGTTCCTGATCTGCTGTAGTTGCAATAACCTACAATAACAATGCTAAATTGATCACTGTCTTCTTTCTGGGGCTAAAGTTTAATGTAAATCAATCATTTGTCTGGATATATCAGGTTATTAATTGCTACATTACTCAGCATATGGAAGTGATGTTAACAGCTTCTTTCAAAGGGAAGAATGACCCACAGGACTTATCATTAATTACTTCAGTATTATTTTTTCATTTTGTCATCTTATACTAATTCCCTGAAATGGCCAGAGTCCAAAGTGGCTGTTTTTATTGTTTAGCTGACTACACAACTTCAAATTCTGGGTTACAATGAAACTGTGTTCATGGATTTTTTGGTTGTTCAATGCCTATTTCATGTGCCTGGTTCTAGGGGATACACAGACAAACAGCACAGACACAGACAGGCATTGGGAAATAAAACATGGTGTATTAAAAGTTAGTTGGCCCTGGCCAGTGTGGCTCAGTTGGTTGGGCATCATCCCATGTACTGAAAGGTTGCTGGTTTGATTCCTGGTCAGGGCACATGCCTGGGTTGCAGGCTCAATCTCAGGTAGGGAGAGTACAGAGGCAGCTGACGATGTCTTGCTCTGAAATTGACATCTCTCTCTCCCTTCCTCTTTCTCTAAAAATCAATAAAATAAAGTAAAAATAAATAATGAGAGCTGACAGACAGTACTTACTATGTCCCAGGTACTAGTATAAGCAGTTCAAATATATGCACTCTCTTCATCCTCACAACAATCCTATAAGGTAAGAATTTGTCTTAGTCAGCTCAGACTGCTATATAAAAATATTATAGACTGGGGAGCTCATAAACAACTGAAATTTATTTCTTATAGTTCTGGATGTTTAAAGTCCAAGATCAGGATGCCAGCATGGTGAGGGCCCTCTTTAGAGTTAGTCCATAGCAATTATTTTATGCATGAAGAACCTGAGGCCCAGAGAAGTCATGTAGCTTACCGAAGGTCATACAAGTAGTATCTGGCAAAACCAGAATATTTATCAAACCCCTATGGCAGCGATTCTCAACCTGTGGGTCGCGACCCCTTTGGCGGTCGAATGACCCTTTCACAGGGGTCGCCTAAGACCATCCTGCATATCAGATATTTACATGACTATTCATAACAGTAGCAACATTACAGTTATGAAGTAGCAATGAAAATAATTTTATGGTTGGGTCACAACATGAGGAACTGTATTTAAAGGGCCAGAAGGTTGAGAACTCCTGCCAGTGGTGTCATGGAACTGTGATGGGTAATAGGCATGTAAGAGGTGAACAGAACATGTCTGGTTCTTGCTCTCCTCAAGTTTATGGTCATTGTCAACCGAACACATAGAGTCACACTTGAATATAGTGACTCCATTTTATTTTTTCACTCTTTACTCACCATTAAGCAAGTAACATAACCCTTCCCAGGTTCTCAGCCTTTCCTGTCCCCCCCGCCCCCCCACACCTTGTGTGTGTGCGTATGTGTGTACATTGGTCCTCCAGCCAACCAGTGGAGAGTTGATCAGGGTAAATGTGAGGCAGGATAGTAAGAAGCTAGAAAAATTCCTTGGCAAGTAAAATGGGGAAACAGACAGCTGAACACACTGTCCGAACAATTTACAGCCAGATACAGAAGGTCACGTCCCTAGAGATAACATCTAGGCCTCAGTTATATTTCAGCTCCAGGCCCAGAAAAGCAGCAAAACCAGGTGGACCATGCCAGGACTAGCTGCAATGACGCTGACCAATCAGTGGAGACCACAACCCTTAAAGGCACATCAGGAAAACTGATGAATATTCTGCTGAAACCCTCTTGAGACCTCCCCTAGGATTCCCACTCCCCTGCAAAAGAGAGATAAAAGCCCTCAAGACAAAGGGCTCGAACCTTTCCCTTCCCCCCTCATCTTCTCCCACAAGCATGCATCTCTCTTTTTTTAAATTTTCTTTATTGATTAAGGTATTACATATGTGTCCTTATGCTTCCCCTTTCCTCCCCCCACCCCAAGCGGCATCTCTTAAACTTTAAGGGACCCCATGAGACTTGCAACTAGGAGAGCAATGGGCAGTGGCAGCTGGTCCCTAGCTAACCCCCTAAACCTGCCCCCAAAGTTCCTTTTCTCTGACTTCCCAGGGAGCTAAAGCAGCCCCTCCTCTGCTCATTTCTTTGCTGTAACATTTCTAGACAAAGCAGGCTCACTAGTCGCTCTCCTGTGGCTTCTTCTATCCTACACCCTTCCTTGTTTCACTGTCCCAGCTTTAACAAACTTCCTCTCAACATCACCAGGACTTGTGTTGTGAAATTTTCCTGCAGGAAGTCAAGAACCCACACACTACCAGCAGCACTGGGCAGACCTTGTCTGGGCCAGGTCCCCTTTCAGGTAAGAAGTGGTCCCCATACACTGGGCTCCCTGGTCTGGAGGGCTGGGGTAGGGACCAGGTGACCTGTGGGAGACAGACATAAATGTTTCTTTTGGCAATGTGGGTGAGAATGGGCCATATGCTAACCTGACTAGCTCAGGGAAGGCTGCATGGCAGGCTTGCAAACTCAGAGACCTAAAGTAAACCCAAAGGATGGTCTGAAATGAAAACTTTTTAAATCTAAAAGCAGTTTATAGTGGGTAGTTATGTTCTAGGCCGGTATCTTCTCTGACAAAGGTCAATCTTTACCTTAACTGAGCCTGTCTATTGTCATTTTGCATCCACACTTGCGTATTTTTGGAATGTGAAAGTAATTTCCCTTTTCTCCGGACCCCTCAAAGCACAGGCACTACTCTTGCAGAGACCACAAATCCCCTCATTGTTAATTGTTGACTGTTAAGTACCCTGCACCCATCTAAGTAAAAGAAGTATGTGCCTATCATTTCACTTTTTATCCAATCCAGAGGTTTCCCGGCTTTGCTTTCTTCCACCTCCCTAATCTATGGCCAGTGGGTTTCCTGTAACCCACTTCCATCTCCTCTTTTGATCGCACTGCATAAAACAGGTGCAAACCTGCCACCCTCCAGCATTACCCAATCTGTTGATACTCTGCTTTCCAGCATTTGTCCACAGTTTGACTCAAATAAACTCACAGAACTTCTTCACAGATCTGAATGTTTCTTAGGTTGACAACAGTGATCTCCTTAAGGCTCCTTTCTTTCTGGGCTGCTGTTTAAAGTGGACATGCCTCAAGGTTCTCAACCGCACTACTCTTCTGTGACTCCTCACCGGTCCCCCACCGCCCAGGCCTCTCTGACATCCCTGACCTGCCATTCCAGTGCTCTAGGCGCCTTCCCAGCTCCTCGATGCCCTGAAATTTCCCCCTTCTTGGAGCCTCCAGAATTCCAAGGCCCGTCCCTCCCTCCTGCCCCAGAGGAGATGGTAGGAGATGCCCAGCGAGCATCTTGATCCCTGCCCAGCCCCCAGACCCAGGCGCCTGCCCAGGGCTGCCTGCTGGGGTCCCTGGGGTCTGTGACCAGCCGCCGGGAGGTCAGCCCTGGCTGGTGGAGACGCACAAAGGGGAATGGCAGGAGGCAAAGGGCGGCTCAGGAGGGCAGGGCCACGCACAGCACAGTCGCCCTGGCACACAGGAGGGCTGGGCCACGCACAGCACAGTCGCCCTGGCACACGGGCATCAGGGCCCAGGCGGGCAGGCAGCGCTCCCTGTCCTGCGGCGACCATTGTGCATGGCTGCCTTGGCCTCAAGGTCTGGTGGGCGTATGGGTCAGAGATGCGCCGAGAGCGCCCCTGGAACGACACCCCGACTCCACAGATAACGCGTTTTACGTTGCATAACAAACAAGAATAAGCCTGAGTTTCTCTGCGCGACACGCCGACACGCGAAGAGGGTAAGGAACGCACAGAGTGAAGGAGGGAGGTGGGAGCTCAGCCTGCGCCAGGCGCCGGGTCACGTGGGCGGGGGGGGGGGCACCGCATGGCGGCGGCCCGCGCGCCACCGGCCGGGCAGCCCGGGTGCGCGCGCCGACGGGGCGGGCGCATGCGCAGGGGGGCGCGCCGCCTCTGCCCCGCGGCGAGGGAGTCTATGGAGAGGCGGCGGCCGCGGCTGCTGAGGCGGAGGCTGAGGCAGCGGCGATGGCGCCCTTCCCCGAAGAGGTGGACGTGTTCACCGCCCCGCACTGGCGGATGAAGCAGCTGGTGGGGCTGTACTGCGACAAGGTAACGGCGTGCGTGCGGGGCCTCTGGCTCCGGGCGGCGTGGGCGGCGGGGAGGAGCGGGCCGGTCCCTGGCGGCCTGGCCTGCGTCGCGCCCGCCGCCCCCCCGGGCCGCGCCGCCCCGATCGCCGCTCGCCGCCTGCGTAGCTGTCAGCGCCGCGCTCGCCGCCCCGCACCTTCCCCGGGGGCCCGCGCCCCCGCCCTCCCCGCCGCCTGGGACGTGCCCTCGGGGCTGGCGGCAGGGTCCTCCCGGCCGGGGGCGGCTTCCCGCGGCCGCGCCTGCCTCCGGCTCCTGCGCCCGGAGAGCGCGGGGCACCGATCTCCGGGGACTCCGGGGCGGCCGCCTGCGGTGGGCTTCCCAGCAGCCCGGGGGGCAGGCCGCTTCCGCCGCTGTCCCGCCCCCCATCACCACTGCCCCGCAATGCCCGCGGCCGGTTTGGGGGCTCCCCGGTCCCTTTGCAAACACCCACCCACCCACCCATCCATCTCCCGAACCTCACGCTTGCTTCCTGGCTCTGGGGGACGCTTCTCCAAGCACCCCGGGTCAGCTAAGCCCCAGCTTCTCACTGGTTGGATGGGGGAGAAAACCCAGGTTTCCCGGCTTAGGAACGAGCGAGCCTTCCCCTCTTGGTCGGCGGTTATTTTTTCGTTGCAACTTTTTATTGCCCCGAGGTCTTACGCCTTGTAGGTGTTGGCATTCTTGACGTGGGCTCGGGTGTAAGGGGCCTCGGAAAAAGTTGGTTTTTGGACTCTTAATGGGGTGAGCACAAGCTGAGCAAGCACTTTTGTGGAGGTGGTTCAGGGCCTTTTGCTAATGATTTTAAAACAATAGTAAGAGTCCTCGGTTTTTGTTTTTGTCAATTTACATTGGGCAAAGTCCATGTGGATATCCTGAAAACGTGGGGGCAGTTACGTTTCGCCTAGAAATGAACCAAATTAAAAAACAAACGATTTCAACGATTGTTTAAGCACAGAAATCAACTCTTTCGAATGTTCAGAAGTTGTAGCATGAAGCAGAAGCCCGTTACGAGGGGAGTTCTCGCAGCCCCGTGAAGCGGTGGGAGGATGCCGGCGTGTTCCTGGCTAGGCCACGCTCAAACCAGCCACTTCAAGGGCGCCCGCAACCATCCTTCCCTTCCCTTCATTTTGAAAATTAAAAAAAAACAAACCAAAAACCACCTGATTCGGATATAGGTATGAACACCAAGGTATTCTGGGACAGTGCTTGTCAACCTTGGTTGCTTGTGAGGACCACCCCAAAAGCTGCTAAAAAATTCTGATGCCTAAACCAGGAAAATCAGGATCCAGTCATGTGCACGGAATGACTTCCGTGTTCTAGCAGGGGAACCGCATATGCCACCTGGGTCCCGTAAGATGATAATGTAACGGAGAGACTCCTGTGGCCCAGTGACGGTGCAGCCTGTGTCCCAGCGCATGACTCTCGCGTTGATGGTGAAGCCCGGCCAGTTGAGTGAAAGTATGGCGCGTGGAATTCCGCGCAGTACATAGTACTTGATGATAACAGGCGGCTCCGTTGCTGGTTTCTGTATTTATTATACTGTACTTTTTGTTTTGTTTTTTTTTTTTGTTTTTTTTTCCTCGAGTGTACATTTTCTGCTTGTAAAGAAAGTTTGCTGTATGTCATGTCATGGCACAGCTCTTGACTGCATTATTTTCTCTTGTGCTTGATTTAATCTTCGGTTTTGTACAGTAACATGCTGTACAGGTTTGTAGCCCGGGAGCAATAATAGGCTACATACCATGTAGCCTCGGTGTCTAGTAGGCTATACTTACATGGTATCTAGCTTGGTGTTCCCACAACAATGAAACCGCTTAACGACGAAGTTCTCAGAATGTAGCCCAGTCGTCAAGGGGCACGTGATTGTATAATGTTAAGCTAGGTGAGCCCAGTGTGCAGCCAAGGGTGAGAACTGCTGCTTATCCAGGAGAAGCATCAAGAATGGGTTAGCCAGTCGGTAGGTAAGCTGAGTAACAAACCCCTGATTTTTTTGAGTTAGCTTACTTAGTGTTTTTAGCTTCTCTGACAGTATCCTTTAATTGCAACAAAGAAAAAAAATGGGGAGGTTTTTACTTTCTCAAAAACAAAAAGGAAAAGTTAGTGAGGACTAGTGGATTCTGAAGTCTTCTCCGTTTTAGATTTGGGGAGATGTAGTCCAGGGATCACCAGAAATGGTGATGAAAATTTTTGTGCATGTGTACATTTCCCTCGGAGGTTTGTGGCCTTCATTGGATTTCTAAATGCTTGCTACTCTACTAAAATAATTAGGAATCCCAAATTTATTTAATTATATACTAGACTAACCAGCCTTATTTTAAAATTTTAAAAAGTTAATCACTAGTTTTGTATGTCATTACCTGGTGATTGAGAACACTAGAACAAATTTGAAATTTTAGAGCCATTTCTAAAAACAGTATTTGAGTCAAATAAGATTCTTTTTAATTAAATGTTCCTCTTGCAATAACTAAAAAGCATTTTCTTTTTTGTTAATCCTGACCCAAGCATATTATTTCCATTGATTTTTAGAGAGAGTGGAAGGGAGAGGGAGACCCAGAGAGAGACATCGATGTGAGAGAGACACATAGATTGGTTGCCTCCTGCACACGCCAGGGGCCAGGGATCAAGCCTGCGACACATAGGTATGTGCTCTTTACTGGAATCAAACCTGCGACCCTTCAGTCTGCAGGCCAGTGCTCTATCTACTGAGCCAAACTGGCTAGGGTGGAAGCATTTTCAATTTGATATAGCATAAGTGAAAATCATCACCAATTCCAAACTAATTACAGGTAGTTAATGAGATTGCTGTATATAGTCATCAAGAAGATTAATAGTACAATTTTCTGACCTATGGATCAGAGACCAAGGTGATTTGGGGAGAGAGGAGGGGTGGCTACATAAGAATTCTACATCCGGATTTCTTCTTGATGCTAATAGTTAATGGAACTCTCCTAGGACGTTTTTTGGGAACTATCTTGGAAAAAAATAAGTTTTTTATAATGGCTGAATAGACTATTTGTTTTTACTCATTTGCAAACCCAAGTTTTGCCTTCACCGTCTTTTGGTTTCATAGACCAGGGATATCCAACCCAAACAGCCTACTTTAAAACTTTACAAAATGAGAACTAGTTTTTATACTCAAACTAAAAAGATACAAAGCATGTTATTTCACTGTATTCTTTTTTTTTTTTTTAGTATATTTTTATTGATTTCAGAGAGAGAGGGAGAGGGAGAGAGAGATTGAAACATCAATGATGAGAGAGAATCATCGATCGGCTGCCTCTCGCACATCCCCTACTGAGGACTGAGCCTGCAACCCGGGCATGTGCCCCTGATCGGAATCGAACCTGGGACCCTTCAGACCACAGGTTGATGCTCTATCCATTGAGCCAAACCAGCTTGGGCATTCACTGTATTCTTAATGTTGACTCTGCCCAGTAATTATAAAGAAGCAGCTAGGTTGGACTTGTAGGCCTAGGTTAGCTAGACCAAGCGTACATAAGCATCTAGTGATAGATCCAAATGAGAACCCAAGTCAGGATCACAAGTCCTAGTTTAATTTTCTGTGTGTGAAATCAGAGTAGTTCCTGGAAAATATTTTTGGCAACAGTTTTTTTATGAAATCTTTTTGCAAATTTACTGACCTTCCCAATTGGGATAATTTTAGTGAACATTTGCATCGACTGACATTCTTTTTCCAGTTTATTCCAATTCTTTAGTCTTTCCTCTAATCCTCAGAATTTAACAACATTAATTCTACCAGTGAGCGTTGAGTTTCTTCTGTCAGTTGGCTGTATAGTAACTTGTGTTGGCGATGTGAGATGAGGTCCTAATTCTTAAGGAATTTACACTCAAACCTTTATGGTAGGATGGAAATCCAAATGCAGAATAGAGGGAGCCAAGAGGTATATGGTCAGCTGTACATTAAAGTGTTGGGACTGGTCTTAGAGTCTCTTCAGACTGGTTTCTGAGAACAAAGTAGGTGGTGTTTTAGGATATGCATGGAACAGAGATTCCCAGGCTTACACATAAGCCAGTTATAAAAAATTCAAGTGGAGGCTTTATGGAGTGCCCAAGTTTTTCAGGTATGAATATTAAAAGTGTCATTTACTTTATCATTTTATAAAGAAAGGACAGTTTATGACCAAAGCAACTAAGGAGGAAGTAAGCTCAGAATAATTTGAACAGATTATTTTTTAAAATTAAACGAATACTAGTATAGCTTTATGAAGAATTCCTTTAGTTTTCCTTGTTTTTCTATTTCTTTGCATACTTATAAAAACTTATTGACTGGCATTGAGAAGATGGGTTTATTTGAGAGAATGTTGAATTAAGAGCTAGGAGAGGAAGGAAAAGGGTATTCAGGGAGTTCTTACTACATGCTTATGTTATTTCTTTAAATCCTCACAAGAGCTCTGTGAGACAAGTATTATCCCTCATGTAAAGATGAAGAAATGGACTTAGTGGTTAGGTAACTTGCCCAACTCACTCAACTAGTAATTAGGGGAGCCTGGATTTTAATCTTAGGATTTTTCTCCCTTCTGAAGCCCATGTCTTTTTGCATTACCTTACTGATTCTGCTGTTTATTATGACCTGTATGGTTTTATGCAAAACATTTTCCTGGTGAACCAGTTTTTTTTTCTATTTGTAGAGTTAGTTTGACCAGAGATAGTTGGGTTTCTTCATTACATGTAAATCTCCCTTGACTAAAAGTAAGCATTGTATGGCTGAGTAGACAAAAAGTAAAACCTAATTTGGGGTAATAATAGTGTTTGGGTTTTGTTGTTATTTTCATATCTATTTTTGAACTTATTATCTAGTATTTAAGTGACACACTTTTCAAATCAATTTGAAGCCAGGCTCTAAGATTTTTAGGTTGTAGAGTGCCTGAGACAGAGTCAGTTCTCAATTTTTTTTTTTAATATATTTTATTGATTTTTTACAGAGAGGAAGGGAGAGAGTTAGAAACATCGATGAGAGAGAAACATCGACCAGATGCCTCCTGCAAATCCCCCACTGGGGATATGCCCGCAACCCAGGCACATGCCCCCGACCGGAATCGAACCCGGGACCTTTCAGTCCGCAGGCCGACGCTCTATCCACTGAGCCAAACCGGTCTCGGCAGTTCTCAATTTTTAAAATAAGGGAGATACCATGTTACTTGTTGTTACTATTTGTTTATTTATGTGTATTGTGTTCTACATGGGTTCTTTGTTGAATTTGCTAGGCATCAGAGTATACAAGTTTATAGATCACTTAGGAACTTTTATAGCCTACTATAGAACATTGTTTTTCAAAGTGTATCCTATGACCCGTTTGTGGGTCATTAAGTCAATTTTGTGGGTCAGAAACAGCATTAAAACATGAAATGGAAAAGTAAATATTAGAGTACATCACAGGTTAGGGAAATATTGTTTGCTGAAATTTTTTGAAATGTTTGTGATGTGTGTGTGCATAGATTGCAGTGTATTTCATACTAAGGATAATAAACATTTAAAAAACACTACTTTAAAGCAGCATTTCTCAAATGTAGCATTATTGACGTTTTGGGCCAGATGATTCTTTGTTGGGGGGGCTGTCCTATAGGATGTTTAGCCCTATCCCAGACTTTTACCCACTAGAGGTCAGTATCACTTCTGCAGTGGTGACAATCCAGAAATGTCTCTGGACTTTGCTTGGTAGCTCCTGGGAGGCAAAGTCAATTCCCTAGGGAGAACTTTTGCTTTCGAGCTGGCATTCTTTTTAACTATTGGATCTGAAAAGATAGTTTTATGATTGGGACTAACATTGTATCTTGTGGAAAGAACATAGATTTTAGAGTAATAGAGATTTATCTCTGTTTTGTTGTCTACTACCTGTCTGGTTTGGGTTAAGTTATTTTCTGCGAGCCTCAGGTTTTTCACTTATACAATGGGAAATATAACTTTCTATGATTGTTTTAAGATAATACCTAAAAGTACTTTGTATAATATTTAGCACAGCATAGGCCTCAATATGTCCCAGATGTTATTAGTGTATGGGTTATTTTTTTTCTCAATCAAGCCTATATGCTTGAATAACTTTACAGAGGCAAACAAAATTTAAAAAAACAACAACTCATAAACAATTTTATAAAAGTTAAATCGTTTATGTACTGGTTATTTTTTTAAGTGCTAAATTTACTGACTTTAGTATCAGTTTTAAAAGTTATTTTCAAGTGGAGAAAAACTAACTTGGGTAGTTTCAATAATAGTTTTGAACTAACTATAGAAATAACAGAAGAGCCCAAGTAAGGCTTACATATATTACAGTCTGTGTTCTTTAAATATATTATTAAATTTCATAAGAACCCTATGTGGTAGTTAATATTATTAGCCTTATTTTACAGATGAAGAAACCGAGGCACAGAGCAATTTGATGGCTTTTGCTGACAGAGATGGATTCATACTTAAGCAATCTGGCTCCAGCAGTGGTTCTCAACCTTCCTAATGCCGCGACCCTTTAATATAGTTCCTCATGTTGTGGTGACCCCCAACCATAAAATTATTTTTGTTGCTATTTCATAACTGTAATTTTGCTACTGTTATGAATCATAATGTGAATATCTGATATGCAAGATGTATTTTCATTGTTCTCGACCCACAGGTTGAGAATCGCTGCTCCAGAGTCAGCACTTTAACCACTATGCTGGATTGACTCTACATATAAAATAAAGTACTTTTATATATGTGACTTGGTTTCAGTCTGGATCCTGCACCTTGGCTTTACCTTAGTTGGTGTTTAAATCTGAAAGATTTTCTAATAGGTCACTGAGAATATATGCAGAATTCCTGCATGTTTTTTTAAGATATTACTTTTCTTAACTCACATGAGGACATTTTTTTTCCTTAATTGAGTTGAGAGAGAGGGGAATGCTATGGGGCTAGGGGAGTGAAAGAGAAACATGGATTTGTTGTTCCACTTATTTATGCTTTCATTGGTTGATTCTTGTATGTGCCCTGCCCTGGGATTGAACCCGCAACCTTGCATATCAGGATGACACTCTAACCAACAGACCTACGTGGCCAGGGCCTAGGACATTTTTTACCTTTTTTTTAAAAAAAAAAAATTTTTATTGATTTTAGAGAGGAAGAGAAAGGGAGAGAGAGGAACTCAACAATGAGAATCATTGATTGGCTTCCTTCTGCATGCCCCCCACTGGGGGTCAAGAGGGCAACCCAGGCATGTGCCCTGCCCAAGAATTAAACTGTGACCTCCTGGTTCATAGGTCGACGCTCAACCACTGAGCCACACCGGTGGGGCATTTTTTACTTTTTTTTTTGCCATGCTTTTCTTATTTTTAAAACTTTTATAGCCATTATTAATGTTTTCTTTTGATTTATCTCTTATTTCTACTAACTTATTTTAAATTTTTAAAAAATAAAGTGACACATGATAGTATTTGCTGAAATTAGACACTAGTGAATTTTGTAGTCATCTTATGCGACATTTCTTGGGATAAAAGTCTGCAGTTGTTTTTGTGTGGCTCAGAAGGTATTGTTTGAAAAAATTAAAATAATATTTTAGGATGTGAAAATTATATGAAAATTAAGTCCATAAATAAAGTTCTTTTGGAGTACAGCCACATTCATTTGTATGACTATTTTTGTATTACAACAGCTGAATTGCTTTGCAAAACTTAAAATATTTACTGCTTGGCCCTTCACAAAAAAAGTTGCCAACCCCTTTTCTAGATAATTTACTTACTTATTGTGGTTACTATTCATTGTTTTATTTCCCTTCACATACATTATAGAATGTAAGCCCTATTAAGGCAGAGATGTCGTTTTGTGTTAACTGATGTATCCCAAGTATCAGAAATAATAGCTGGCTCATGGTAGCTACTCATTAAATGTCTGAATAGAGTGAAAAATGCATGAATTTATAAAGTTGAATGATTAATTTTCAAAATAATGATAGCTAACATTTACTAAGCACTAATTCATTTTAGTTTCACTTGTGAAGTATACGTGTCATTATTATTATCATTTAACACCCAAAAGACACTAAAACATGGAGGGAGAAAATTAACTTACAGTTACCCAGCTAAATAAATGGTAGAACTGGGATCCGATCTTAGACTGACCATAGGTCTGGTTTTCTATAAATTACTCTTAATACCTAACCCATAATTCCTTTTACAGAAGCTAAATTAATTCTCTTGTGTATAGGAGTGTTTGTATTTAGCATATGTATAGACTGATGGAATTTTGGGTTTGGCGGGAATCTAGTCTAATCCCTTTTATTTAAAGAAACTAAATTTAATCAAGTTAACCAAGTATAAGAGAGCTATTTTGCTATGTACAAACTACATAAGAATGCATTTCAATATTTCCTATTGGTGCATATTTACATGTATTTATTATGCCTTTCTTTTTAAATTTTATTCAGCTTTCTAAAACCAACTTTTCCAACAACAATGATTTCCGTGCTCTTCTGCAGTCTCTGTATGCTACTTTTAAGGAGTTCAAAATGCATGAGCAGATTGAAAATGAATACATTATTGGTTTGCTTCAACAACGCAGCCAGACCATTTATAATGTACATTCTGACAACAAACTCTCTGAGATGCTTAGCCTCTTTGAAAAGGGACTGAAGAATGTTAAGGTGAGTTGTAAAAATGGATATTTTACTATCACAACTTGTGTCATCTTCTGGTATGTCATTGGTAAAAATTGTTAGCATTTTATAGTAAATGATGTTTTGTTACAGAAAATAAAAATTTTGACACTTGTTAATAACTGTAAGGAAGACTTTACTCGGGGTTATTGTAGTGGGTTTCAACTCTGAATATAACATGAACAAGTGGACCTTTATAGCTAAAAGCAGGGTGGAGGCAGGAAAATGTATAAAGTTTTAAGAGAATAATACATTGGGTAGAATATTAGGAAGCAATTGAATAAATTAGTTGAAAAAAAAAAAGAGAATAAGAGAACACCAAAGGGATAAAATATGCCCACATTTTGAAAGTTCATTATTTTATAAATTTTTCACATTTTAAGTTTAGAGGGCTGATATAGAAGTGATAGATAAGTTACAGGGGGATGTGATCTTAATTCATATGAGGAGGAACTTTTTAGCAGTTGTCTGGACTTACAATGATTTACTGTAGTGAAAGATATAGTGAACTCTCCTTGCCTTTAGAAGTTGATACCTGTCTTTGGAAGTATATATGGTCTTCTGTAGGATAATGTAGCATGTATTTTGAATTGCTTAGTGGAAGATACACTAGATGACCTTATTCAACCTTTTTCATCTCCTGGCACACATAAACTAATTACTAAAATTCTGTGGCACACCAAAAAATATAAAATAGGTATAAGTTTGATTCATTCATACTGGATGGCTCTTATTTGTGTTGGCTATTGTTATTTTTTATTTAACAATCTAAGGCAGCGGTTCTCAACCTGTGGGTCACGACCCCTTTGGCTGTCGAACGACCCTTTCACAGGGGTTGCCTAAGACAATCCTACATTTCAGAATATTTACATTACAATTCATAACAGTAGCAACATTACAGTTATGAAGTAGCAACAAAAATAATTTTATGGTTGGGTCACAACATGAGGAACTATATTTAAAGGGCCAGAAGGTTGAGAACCAATGATCTAAGGGAAAAGAGGTCAGTGCCTCTGACTAAATAGTCAGGTATTGCATGGTTTAAAAATTGTTGGGGCATACCAGTTGAAAATTACTGTCTTAAAGGAATTCTGTAATGGCAAGAGTCCCGTAGGCTCCTATGGACTACTTGGAGATATATTAAGAAAACTGACACAGAAATTATATAAATATATACATTAGAAATCAATAGAAGTTTTGAGCAAATACTTGCTATTTTTAGACCTTTTATGGCATTTAAAAGAAGAAATATGAGATCCCATTACTAAAGGAATTCAAGGTTCAGGATGGCCTTAAGACATCTTTTATACTAAGAAAGTACAGAGACCACTTTGCTATTTGTTTGTGCTTTTTAAAACTTTTTTTAAAGGTTTTATATTGCATTTTAAACTGACTTCTTAGGACCAGGTACAGTGGAAATAATGAAGCAGAATTTTTGCAGATTACTTATTTTGTTTGTTTCTAGAATGAATATGAGCAGTTGAATTATGAGAAACAGCTGAAAGAGAGATTGGAGGCATTTACAAGAGATTTTCTTCCTCATATGAAAGAAGAAGAGGAGGTAAACATAATTTTTCCTCCTTGTGATTTTGATTTATAAATTTTTAAAATGTTATTTTGGGCTTGTTCTACCTCTCAGAGCACGCGTATGCCTTTTCTTCCACCTTTTCTTCTTTCAGGGGTGAACCTTTGCCTTTCCCTCTCCTAAGCTCCTAGGACTCTTATTCTGTCTCTGTAACTTGTTTCCTGAGCCTACGCATTCCTGCTGGTTCACTTCTATTATTTCTGTGATTTTCCAAATAAACTTTCTCTTATATTTTGAAAGATAGATAGATAGAAAAATAAATAAATAAATAAATAAATGTTATTTTGCCTTTGATTCTTCAAAATAATACATTAGAACACTAGAGAAAAAGGCAGTCTTTTTTTTAAACCTCAGAAAGGTTGTTGTTTTCATTAAATGAATTATTTAATTCATTTATTCAATATTTTCTTATGCAGATGGCACTATATTGAATGTTCATAACTTTTTTTTGTCACCCTAATGTATTTTCAGAACCTTTAGAGGATTCTTTAAACTCTTCCTGTATTTCCAGGCTAATAAAGAATTTTTAGGGTTTTTTTTTTAGTAGTGGATTTTAGTAATTAAAAGATGGTGTTAAACTTATCAATCTTTTTTTTTTATATATATATATTTTATTGAATTTTCACAGAGAGGAAGGGAGAGAGATAGAGAGTCAGAAACATCGATGAGAGAGAAACATCGACCAGCCGCCTCCTGCACATCCCCCACTGGGGATGTGCCCGCAACCCAGGTACATGCCCTTGACCGGAATCGAACCTGGGACCTTTCAGTCCGCAGGCCGATGCTCTATCCACTGAGCCAAACCGGTTTCGGCAACTTAACAATCTTTTATGCCTCGTGTACATGTATTAGGATATCACTGAATGGAAGAGCAAAATATTTTCTCATTCTCTTCTTTCTCTGAAGTGAGATGGGCACACTCTTCTTTGAGCACACCCTCGCCCCCCTTTCCTTAGGCGTGCGCTTTGCTTTTTCTAGCCTAAGCTGTAAGGATCCTGACGAGCCTGCACCCAGGGAAGCACTGGGCGGTGGCAGCTGGTTTTGGGCTTACCCTCCGATCCTGTCTCCAGGGGCCCTTCCTTTGCCTCACTGTTTCAAGCTTTGATAAACTTACTCTTACTTAAAAACAAAAACAAAAAACAACCAAAGTGGAATGAATATCAGGGTAAGGAATAGAGAAAATATTTGATAAAGAACTGGCTTCTTACTCATCTGTAAATTAGTTATTATGGTGATTCTTAACTATAGCTTCACCTTATAATCAGACTAGAGGTCCGGTGCACAAAAATTTGTGCACTTGGGGGTGGGGGGGGTCCCTCAGCCCGGCCTGTGCCCTCTCGCAGTCTGGGACCCCTTGGGGGATGACCACCTGCTGGCTTAGGCCTGCTCCCTGGGAGATTGGGCCGAAGATGGCAATCAGACATCCCTCTGGCAGCCTGGCAGCCCTCGGGGGATGTCCACTTGCCAGTGGGGAGCAGACCTAAGCTGCAGTCGGACATCCTTAGTGCTGCTGAGGAGGCAGGAGAGGCTCCCACCACCACTGCTGTACTGGCAGCCATCAGCCTGCCTTGTGGCTGAGCAGAGTTCCCCCATGTGGGAGTGCACTGACCACCAGAGGGCAGCTCCTGCATTGAGCGTCTGCCCCCTGGTGGTCAGTGTGTGTCATGTGACCAGTCACTCCCAGTCTTTCTGCTGTTAGGGTCAGTTTGCATATTACCCTTTTACTATATAGGATAGAAGCCTGGTGCACGGGTGGAGGCTGGCTGGTTTGCCTTGAAGGGTGTCCCGGATCAGGGTGGGAGTCCCGCTGGGGTGCCTGGCCAGCCTGGGTGAGGGGCTGATGGGTGTTTGCAGCTGGTCACACCCCCTTCAGGTTGGGGGTCCCCACTGGGGTGCCTGGCCAGCCTGGATGAGGAGCTGATGGCTGTTTTCAGGCTGGCCACACCCCCTTTAGGGTGAGGGTCCCCACTCGGGTGCCTGGCCAGTCTGGGTGAGTGGCTGAGGGCCATTTTCAGGCTGGCCAGCGACTGAAGCTCCCAGCCTCTCCTTTTTTTATTCTGAGATTTATTTACCTTCTATAATTGAAACATTGTTGCTGTCACTGGCGCTTCCAGCTCTGAGGCCGCGGCCAGCCGGCTGAAAGCAGGTATCTGGCTTTTATAGTTTGTTTAGCTTTTACAATTGAAACATTGTTGCTTTTGGGCTCAGAGCCGGGCCGCGGCAGGCGGGGAAACTTGGCTTCCTCCATCACTGGAGCAAGCAAGCCTCATGCTCACTTCAGCTGTGTGGCTGCTGGCTGCCATCTTTGTTGGCAGTTAATTTGCATATCACCCTGATTAGCCAATGGGAAGCATAGTGAAGGTACAGTTAATTACCCTTTTTGTCTTTTATTAGATTGAATTGATATTTAAAAACAAAACCAAAATACTTGAAAACCCTTTTTAGACCAGTTAAATCAGGTGGGATGTCGGTATGGGTATATTTAAAAGATTCCCCAAGTTATCATCATAAGCAACAGGCACTGAAACCACAGAGTTACTAGAGCAGTGTTTTTTAACCTGTGATGCACATCAAAATTATCTGTAGCACCATAAAAAAACCTGCCATCTCTAAAGGTTCTAATTGTATAAATGAGCAGTTGAGACTAAGCATCTATTTTGAAGAAGAAATCTAGGTAATGTTGAATGGTTGAAAGTCTCAGTAGAGCTGGGCCCCATTCTCCTAGGATTTAGAGCAGCCGTGGGCAAACTACGGCCCGCTGGTCGGATCCGGCCCGTTTGAAATGAATAAAACTAAAAAAAAAAAAAAAGACCCTTTTATGTAATGATGTTTACTTTGAATTTATATTAGTTTACACAAACACTCCATCTATGCTTTTGTTCCGGCCCTCCGGTCCAGTTTAAGAACCCATTGTGGCCCTCGAGTCAAAAAGTTTGCCCACCCCTGATTTAGAGCCTTGTTTGGGTGGGTAGAGGCCAGTTACTGTGTTAGCAGAAGGCAGTTAACTGACCTAACTGTCTAACTCTAGAGAAGAGTGAAGAGTGTTGGACAAGCTCTGTACAGGAAGACCTCGTTCTGATGCTTTGAAATTGTTTAGGGATTGACTTAGCCAGAGAATTCATAGAGAGAAGGGTCTTTTTGGTGATATTCTTCTCTATAATTTTTGGATATACTAACTTGGTGGTAACAACTAAAATTTTTATCTCTTTGAAATAGGTGATCATAATACTATAGCCATTAATAATTTAAAGGGTGTAGAGTAAAATAAAATAATTAAGCATATTTCCTTATGACTATTTTGTTTAATTTAGGTTTTTCAGCCCATGTTAATGGAATATTTTACCTATGAAGAGCTTAAGGATATTAAAAAGAAAGTGATTGCACAGCATTGCTCTCAAAAGGATACCGCAGAACTCCTTAGAGGTCTTAGCTTGTGGAATCAAGCTGAAGAGCGACAGAAGTTTTTTAAATATTCTGTGGATGAAAAGTCAGATAAAGGTGAGATAGCAAGTGATTTATTAGTTTCAAGGCTATTTGCTTTTGTTGATATGAACTTTAGATTTTGTTTGAGGAATAATTTAAGTCATTTAATTTCAAGTATAAATTTAATTGACATTAGTTTCTATCTTAGAACTTAGTGTTTGATAATTTAGCATCTCATACTTGGGCCACATGAATGTTGTATTTCTTAAAGGGATTGATATATACACAAACTAATAATTGGCCTATCAAAATTGCTGAAAACTCATATACAGAGCACGTTTGCAGTATCCAACTTTCATATATATATATTTGTATTGATTTCAGAGAGAAAGGGAGAGGGAGAGAGAGATAGAAACATCAATAATAAGAGAGAATCATTGATTGGCTGTCTTGTGCCCCACACCGAGGATCGAGCCTGCAACCTGGGCATGTGTCCTGACTGGGTTAAGGCAACCTTTCAATGCACAGGACAACACCCAACTAAGCCACACCAGCCAGGGCAAAATATGCCTACTTTTTTCTTAGACTACTTCCTCCTTTTTCTTTTTATTTGTCTTTGATAGCTTTGTCATTTAAAACATCGTTTTAAAATATTGGCATCCTTAGGTTAGTAAAAATTTCTTTGATTCTTCTAGGTGGGCAGTAGCAGTGACACTTATGTTAAAATAGCAAAAAGTTTTTTGAAATTTGTCCTTTTCTGTTATTTTTATTTAACAAAGTAGGTGAGATGCATGTTGAAACAAAAATGTTTTTGTAGGTTAAGCTATAATTAAACTTATAAAACTTGTGTGCTTCACTCTGAAATTCAACTTGGGCCTTTAACACCAAGCCAAGGCCTGTTGTGTCTGGTTTAATTGTAGTATATAACATGGGATTTAAAAGCATCACACTTATTACATTTAATTTTCCCACTCCTTCAAAGCAAATTATAGCTGCTTTATTTTAAAAATATTTGTTACTTAAAAAGGGTTGGAGTAAGTAATTTGTTCATAGCATTACAATATTTTTGTGAAGACAAATCATACAAAGTCCTCAAATTCTTCCTAGTACTTCAACAATGAATCTTTTATATTTTATATTCCTTATTGTATACCTAATTTGCTCTCCCCCCAGAAAATTGCTACTGAATTAATGTTATAGGAAATTAGACATCCAATGACTAATTTCTACAATAGTTGCTGACCAAAGATTCCTGATAAATGTATGCCAGCATTAGAAATATTTATTATATTGTCTCAACTGGCTCATAAATATAGACATATAAGTAGGTTAGGGTATTATTTATAGGTTAAAGAATTCAGATTTCACAGACTCTTATATGAAATGTGAAAAGAGGGGAAACTCGGAAGATACTCACAGGAGTCATAATGCATGAATGGAAACTGTTGAGAGATTTGTGTGTGTCATTAAAAATGCCTAGGAGATCTCATAATCTAGTCGACTCCACACTTGTTGATTTAAAGCTGTATAACCTGTTGGATTTCTTTTTCAAATGATGCTGCTTATGCTACAAAGTGAGTATTGTTTTTTCTGTGACGCGTTTGTAAGAGGAAGTCGATTCTGTGTTTGCTATTGTAGCTCCCACTGATGAAGTATGATTTGAGCCATGATAGTTTAACCCTACGGATTCTTAACACGTTTAACATCCTTATGTTACCTCTAATCCATGTTACTTCCTTTTCACATCTTGCAAGCAGGAAGGAGTGGACTTTAGGCACTTGATTTTATTTATAGAATTTGATTGTCATTTCTTAGTGCTTTTGCTCTTATATCATCTAATGGTAAAACTTTCTTTTTTTATTTCAGAAGCAGAGGTGTCAGACCGATCCACAGGTATAACCCATCTTCCTCCTGAGGTAATGCTGTCAATTTTCAGTTATCTTAATCCTCAAGAGTTATGTCGCTGCAGTCAAGTAAGCACCAAATGGTCTCAGCTGGCGAAGACTGGATCGCTTTGGAAGCATCTTTACCCTGTTCACTGGGCCAGAGGTAGGTAAATGGGACTTTTAGTTTGTTTACAAATATTTCAGTCTGGTTTTTTTGTTTGTTTTTTAAAAGAAATACTCATAGACATTAATAAGTAAGGCCAGTGAGTTTAGCACTCATTTAGAAATCATTGGGAAACTGAGAGGTTAAGTAAAAAGTAGATGTCATAGTTAGTGTTCTTTGTATGCATTTTAGAGTGAGTTATGTGATGTGTGCCATTTCCTTTAAAATAATCAGGAGAAAATTATTGGGGAGAGAATGCAAAATAATTGGCAAAATGTTGATCATTGTTGAAGATAGGTGATGAGTACATGGGTATTCATTGTGCTACTCTTTTAATGCAATTTCTTCCTATTTTAAAATTATTTTTGGAATTTTCAATAACAAAAAGTTAGAAATCAAATTAATAGGATGTCAGAACTGCTTTAAATAATTAGATTATTTACATATTTAAGAAATACAGAATAAATTTAATTAAATATAAAGATGAGGTGCTATTATGGTTGCCTTTTGGTAGTTGCTCAAAATAACTGAATCTATTTTTGTCTCCAGCATATTTTTTGATTTTTTTGTGTGATTAGTAATGCCTCACTCAGTAAATCAAAAATTTATATTAATTCATGTGTTAAGATACTTTTTTACATGTGAACAATTAAAGAAAATTTCTTTTCATGAGCATATAATGTAGTCATGGGGTAAATGCAGCTCTATTGCATGTAATTTTTTTTGTCACTGAATTAAAATAATTTCTAGATGAATATTAACCTTAAAATTCACATTAAGTTATTCTGAGTTTCTTATAATTTGTCACTTTGACATGGAAATATATATTTCTCACATAATTAAATTATGAACATGATTGTAAAAAGTTTTATATTTACCATTTTAAAAAAATATATTTTATTGATTTTTTACAGAGAGGAAGGGAGAGGAACATAGAGTTAGAAACATCGATGAGAGAGAACATCTATCAGCTGCCTCCTGCACACTCCCCACTGGGGATGTGCCTGCAACCAAGGTACATGCCCTTGACCGGAATCGAACCTGGGACCCTTGAGTCCGCAGGCCGATGCTCTATCCACTGAGCCAAACCGGTTAGGGCTATATTTACCGTTTTTTGAGTAGTGGGTGGGCTTGTATGATCCAAATGATCTAGAATTGCTATTTTTATATGGAATAATGTTTTCTATTAGTTGTAGTATAATGAAAGTCAAGCAAGACAAATATGGATGTTTTAAATGCTGTTTTTGCTTAGCTATGTTTTTAATTATGAATAATTATTAGGAATTGATATATAATGTAGGTACTGTTTAATAAAAGATCAAATGTGATGATGATATGCTAGACTTCTGTGAAGTTAAGTGGATATTAATGTTTCTTTTTTTTTTCCTGTTTCAGTATGCGTAAAAAGTTCCAATAGAAATGGTTTTTATGTGTTTATAGTATTTGTTTCCAGTAGTTCTCACTCAGAACTGATTTTACCCACCTTGAGGGACATTTTGGTATGTCTGTAGAGACATTTTTGTTCAGTCTGGGGGAATTTACGTACTGGTCTTCAGTGGATGGAGGCCAGGGTTGCTCTTAAACACCCTACAATGCGTAGAACTGACCCCCACAGCCAAGAATTCCCTAGGCCAGGATATCAGTAGTGTCGAGGTGGAGAAACCCTAATTTAGATGTAATGTTGGGAGTTCAGTGTCTGTCTCTCACTTCACAATCGTGTGGTTTAAATGCAGTATATCCTCCAGGATCTTTAAATTTATGGCTTACTTTACCTTAATCTGACCTGTTTACTTCTGTTCCTACCTCCTTCTGAGTTGCTGACTAATCCACTACTCAGCAGAAAGTCTTGCTTCCTTTTGTTTATTAGCTGTCGTTATAATGGAGATATTGCCAGAGCCAGTGTGAAGCCTCTGTAGGGGAAAAAGTTAGGTGGTTTTCAGTGATTTCTAAAATTGCCAGTAAGATTATTGATAATTATTTTTCATTGTTCTTTTTAGCATGTCTGAAATTGAATCCTTTGCTTATTAAAGTGTAATTTTTTTAACCATAACTGAATATTTCTAACAATAGCTGGCCCATTGCCTGGGGCTCATGTGTGTGTAGAGATTTTTATTATAAATAGGTTACTTTTTTTGTAATGGTAGTCAATCTAATCTTATTTTTTTCTTGTTTATTTGTTGAATAGGTGACTGGTATAGTGGCCCTGCAACTGAACTTGATACTGAACCTGATGAGGAATGGGTGAAAAGTAGAAAGGATGAAAGTCGTGCTTTTCAGGAATGGGACGAAGATGCCGATATAGATGAATCTGGTAAGCTCTGTTTGGAAATAAAATTATTACATGGTGCTTTAATAATTCATATTATGTTAAATGAGTAAATTAATATTATATTAAATCAGTCTATTAAATATTATATTCAAATGTAAATTTCCATGATAATATTTACGTATTTAATGTTTTCTAAAGAAACATATTTTTAAGCCTACTACTTTTTAAAATTTGAAGGAATAATCAGCAAATTTAAAATGTATTCTGTTTGAAGTAATTTTTTTAGTGTGTATAAGATTGTGTTACATATGTTTTTATATTTAAATACCTTAATCAGAAAATGCTGGTTATTCTTCTTATTTAAATAATGTACATTCATGATAATGCTTTGAAGTTTACAATGTGTGTTTTTAAATGTGCTCATTTGGTCATTCCGTAGTATTTATTGAGTCATCTGTGGCCCAGAGGAAGGAGCATGAAGCTGTCGAATCTGTTTTTTCTTTTTTTTACTTTATTGGGGTGACATTGGTTAACATAACTATATTATTAGTTCTATAATACATCATCTGTATATTGTATGTTTACCACCCCAAGTCAAGTCTCCTTCCATCACTGTTTATCCAGCCTATATGAACCTGTTTTTTCATTTGTAAATAGTTATGCTGCTTGCCTCACATGGTTGTAGAATTGTGAAGTAATCTGTAAAAATTCTTTGCAAATTGTAAGGGACTAACTAGTGTAGCCATTCATTAAGCACTGTGAAAGAATTCATGGGTGAATAAGACTTTATTTTCTACCCTTAAAGTACTCACAGGTGAGAACTTAGAATACATGATTCTTAATTCACTGTAAATAATGAAAAATGCATTTTAATAGAGGTGCAGAAATATGCTATTTGGGAAAGGAGAAAAACAAAGTTTGTCTTAGATATTATTCAGATAATAATTACTAAAAGATGATGAAATAGTAAAAAAATAACAGATAAGATACTGTTCTACTTGGTAAAACTGGACCTGTAGGAAATTTTTATTTATAAGTTGTCCACTTAAAAAGTAGTAAGCTGGTCTGGCAAAAGAACTAAATGTGGAAAGTAAGGACTATAAAGTTAAAGGTTATTCTTTCAGCAGCAAGTTTATTTTTATGAAATGAAGGTGCCCCTTTTTGGTATAGTTTTGAGCATTTGCAAGATACGACATAAGGAACAAGGGAGAAAGAGGTCTGTTCCAGTTAGATTTGGTGATGTGCTTATCCCGTTGCAGGTACTGTCTGAGCCCGGGGTTAATAGTGAACAAAATGGAGGAGGGTGGACTCTCTGGCCTTGTTTAGGATAAAATTTGGAGAGGGTAGGCAGATAATAAATGCAGGCAAAAATATATTCTATATTAGATAGTGTTGAATGCTGTGGAGAAAAATAAAAAGGCAAGAATGCCAGGAAGAGAGAAAAGAAATTATGATTTTAAATAAAGTGATTAATTAAGGTCCGGTCCCCTGAGAAATTTGAGCAAAGACCTCAAGCAGGTAAGGTCTTTACGCAGATGTCACATTAGGGAAAACTTGATTTATCTGTCCTAGAAAATTAATTCATAATATCTATGTTTAGTTTTAAAGGCTTTACCAAACTGTTTGCTCTTCAACATTTGAAGATAGCTAAAGTGAAGGCTGTTGTTTTCCTATGTATTGAAAGGGAACAGTTAAGACTATAAGGTCAAGCCCTTTTTAAGATAATATGTCCAGTTATTTAGTGGATCTAAGACTAAACTACCATTTATGTTAGTACTTTTTCAGCTTAGCTGTATAGAAGTTAATGTTCTTGTAGGATGTTTATTTTATTTTTTTTAAGATTTCATAGTAAACAGTACAACACATTTAGATGGAGAGGGCAACAGAAAGAAGACTCATTTGTGAATAAAAGTATAGCAGAATAAATAGGTTTAATTAAAAGTCATTTTTATCCATATATATTATGTCTGGCTAAAGGAAGAGTTAAGATAATATCTGTAAACATGGAACCATTAGTTACAAATTCAGATTTATTCTTTCTGCTTATATTCCTTTTGTCAGCTACAATGATTTTGTTTGTTTGTTTTAATGATACTTCCTTAATATATATATGTGTGTGTGTGTGTGTGTGTGTGTGTGTGTGTGTGTGTGTGTGTGTGTATAAATTGGTTTATATTTAGAGGCATTTAAGTTAGGTCTTCAGGTAAGCATAATAACAATAGGATCCTGAGAAAGGTGATAAAATTATTAGTTCATTCTTTTTATTGTAGTGTTTTTTTTCTTATATCAAATTGAAGTTTGCAGTTTTTTTTGTTGTGTTTGTTGTTACAGTAGTGCATCCTGTTGTAATCATCCAAGTTCTGCAGAAATTATTAAGCAAAAATCAAAAGCCATGCTCATTTTTAACTTCTTAAAAACCCTAAGGTACTTTACTTTGCTTGATTTATTATGACAAGGCTAACTTAATTGTTTCAAATCTCTTCCAGCTCTATGTCCCTTTTATTTGGGTAAAATAACTAATGTTACTTTTATTATGGTTCGTTTTTCTTTTGGTGTCCTATATTCTCTTAAAGAACTCCTAATATTCTTCAAGTATTCAAAGTTTTTTTCCTAAAGCTGTTTTCAGTGCCTGAAACTGGAGTTATTTTTTTGTTTCCTTTGCTGCCTATCTTGATATCAAAATTACCTTCAATCTTGAAATACCATATATGAAAAAAACACACCTTCCCTTTATTCTCATTGTAAACCTTTATTTTTCTTCTTTCACCTATTTTTAATTGAAGCCGGACCAGTTAAACATTTAAGTCCTGGGGAGTGAGACTTTGTCCATTTAACTTGCTTTGCATACATAGGGGAGTTTAAGGATAGCAAAGAGTATTTAATATTTAATGTTGGTGATTCCATGAGTAGCCTAATTATAATTAGTATATCAAGTTCTTAGATTTTTGAATTTATTTTACAGAAGAGTCTGCAGAGGAATCGATTGCTATCAGCATTGCACAAACGGAAAAACGTTTACTCCATGGCTTAATTCATAATGTTCTGCCATATGTTGGTACTTCTGTAAAAACTCTAGTATTAGCATACAGCTCTGCAGTTTCCAGCAAAATGGTATGTATAAATTAGCACTAATTGGGTATTAATAAAAACTAGCAATGATCGAAATTTGGTTTGCTTATTCCTGAGTTTAATTAAGGAAAAAATGCACTTTACCCATGAGAGTTCCTTCCCATGAGTAGGCATATACTGCTGATGTTTACATGATTTCATTTCAGTTCTCACATTAATCTTTGTATATAGATATCATTGTCTACACATTCTACAAAAGGATGCAGAGACTAGGAGAGGTTAAACAGTTTATTTAGTTTTACAAATGTTAAGTGATGAAGTCCAATTTTATGTGATTACTAGAGGTCTGGTGCACGAAATTCATGGCACGGGTAGGGCCCCTAGGCCTGGCTGGCGATCAGGGCTGATTGGGGCCTTTTGGCTGCTGGCCAGGGCCTTTCTTCCCTGGCTACCAGCCAGGGCCTATCTTCATTTCATGCCGCCCCCTGGTGGTCAGCACACATCTTAGCGAGCAATCGAACTCCCAGTCTCCCGGTCAAACTCCCGAGGGGACACTTTGCATGTTAGCCTTTTATATATATAGATAGTATGTGAGGCATGGTCAGGTGGGCAAAGGATATTAAATCTCTGTTTTATAAAAATGTTTTTTGTGACATCCTACATCAAAATCTCCTTGGATATTCCTTAAAAATGTAAATTTCCTGGGTCTAAACTCACGCTACTAAAATAGATTTTCTGGGGTTTGAGCCAACATATATATTGGCAATGCAGATTTTTAAAAAAAAATTATTAAGTTGATTGGGGTGACACTGGTCACCATGAACAGGCAATGCAGATTTGAAGTGATTTTTCCATGCACAAATGTTTGAGAACCTTTGGATTATGTCACTAAAAGTCACCTGCCTCTTGTCTAATGAAAAGTGTGTAGATCTTCATAGTGACTTTTTCCCCCCTTTAGGTGAGGCAGATTTTAGAGCTCTGTCCTAATCTGGAGCATCTTGATCTCACCCAAACTGACATTTCAGATTCTGCATTTGACAGGTTAGTTGTTTTTAAATATTTAAATATGATTTATAACTATGAATTTGTAGAATTGTTCTGTAGTTCCTTATTTGCATAATTATAGTTTAATCATACTATTTTTTAAAATATATTTTATTGATTTTTTACAGGGAGGAAGGGAGAGAGATAGTCAGAAACATCGATGAGAGAGAAACATAGATCAGCTGCCTCCTGCACATCCCCCACTGGGGATGTGCCCGCAACTCAGGTATATGCCCTTGACTGGAATCGAACCTGGGACCTTTCAGTCTGCAGGCCGACGCTCTATCCACTGAGCCAAACCGGTTTTGGCCATACTATTATTTTTTATTGTCAACTCTGAGTCATGAGTGGTTGTAATTTGATAGCACCTCCAGTTCTTTGCCTCTTGTCAGGTCCCAGTTGATCCAAAACTCCAATCTGCATCATCCTGTCATTTTTATAAACCTGCGCTTTGTCTAGGCTTCTGAGCCTTGCCATGCACTATTGTTTTTAAGATGTTTTCTATTTTGGTTGGTTCCTAGTAACATTTGGCAAGGCTCCCTCATACAATTCTTCATATTTATTCTGAAATTGTAACACTTCCTTCAAGGTACACTTTCACAGATTTTACTTCTTTGGATGCTTCCAATTTCCTTCTCCCTCTATCTCACTTTCCTTTTTTTTTATCCTCGCATTTATATCAGCACCTCTCTCTCCATTGCAGAGGGAGATGTGTATTCTTCTCTGGCTAAAGCTAATGCTCTACCATTTCCTAGAGCTTGTTTCTTCTGGATCTTCCTGCATTAATCATTAGTTACTCTCTCTCTCTCTCTTTTTTTTTTTTAATGTGTATACAGGCTCTCCTTTACTGGTTACTTTTCAGTAAAATAAACTAGGTCTTCTCCTCTCCTAACCTTCTCTTAGGTTAAATATTCTTATTTCCTAATTTCTCTTATTGTGTTTTTGTATCTCTAGCATCTAAAATAGTGCCTGACAGTATACATTCAGTAAATGTTTGATTATATTAGTCTTTCTCTTTTTTTTCGTATTTTTTTAAGTTTTTTTATTGATTAAGTTATTACATATTCTTTTGTTTTTTATATACTTACGTAATAGTCAAATGCTTTTGAAGAATTTAACAATATCCACTAATAGTCTTGTAACCTCTTAATTATAGTTGGTCTTGGCTTGGATGCTGCCAGAGTCTTCGGCATCTTGATCTGTCTGGATGTGAAAAAATCACAGATGTGGCTTTAGAGAAGATTTCTAGAGCTCTTGGAATTCTGACATCTCATCAGAATGGCCTTTTGTCTACAAGCAAAGTTACTTCGACTACATGGAAAAATAAAGACATTAACATGCAGTCCACCAAACAGTATGCTTGTTTGCAAGATTTAACTAACAAGGCTATTGGAGAAGAAATAGATAATGAAAACCCCTGGACTAAGCCTGTTTCTTCTGAGAATTTCACTTCTCCTTATGTGTGGATGTTGGATGCTGAAGACCTGGCCGATATTGAAGATGCTGTTGAATGGAGACATAGAAATGTGGAAAGTCTTTGTGTAATGGAGACAGCATCCAACTTGAGTTGTTCCTCCTCTGGCTGTTACAGTAAAGATATTGTTGGACTAAGGACTAGTGTCTGTTGGCAGCAGCATTGTGCTTCTCCAGCCTTTGCATATTGTGGTCATTCATTTTGTTGTACAGGAACAGCTCTAAGAACTATGTCAGCACTCCCGGAGTCTTCTGCATTGTGTGGAAAGGCATCAAGGACTAGCTTGCTTAGGGAAAAGGACTTAATCTACTCTGGGAGTGAAAAATCTGATCAAGAGACTGGACGTGTACTTCTGTTTCTCAGTCTGTCTGGGTGTTATCAGATCACAGACCATGGTCTCAGGTAAGTAATCAATTGCAAAGTATTAGGAAATGGACATGTTCTCATTCTCAAATGAAATAGAAATTTTGAATCTTAAGTGTCATGCCTTTTCGCTGATTTATTTATCCAAAAAAGTTAACCAAGATTTGTCTTACTTTAAAGTGTTGGAACATTGTAACTTCAGCATGAAGTTTCATGTCAGTCACTTCAAATACTTTGTGATATATTGGAAGCACATAAATTAAAATGTTTTATAAATACTTAGCAAATGCCTACAACACATTTTCTGTGATGTTTTAGTGGATATAAACATGAATACGATAAGAATTTTTACTTGTAACAGAGAAGAAAATATATCTACCATATTCAATCTCCTTGTTATATAGGTCTATTCTGATTTTCTTTTTTTAACTCAGTTTGCTTTTTGTGTTTTTAGGGAATTTGTCTATTTCATTCAGGTTATACAATTTGTTGGCATATAATTTTTTATGGTGCCATTCATAATCTTTTCTATTTCTGTAAAATTGGTAGTAATGTCCCAATTCTCATTTCTGACTGATAATTTGAGCCCTCTTTCTTTTTTTCTTAGGCAGTCTAGCAAAATTTTTGTCAATTTTATTGACCTTTTCAAAGAACCAATTTTTTGTCTCATTGATTTTTTGTTATTATTTTTGTACTCGAGGCCTGGTGCATAAGTTCGTGCACAAGTGGGGTCCCTTAGCCTGGCCGATAATAGGGGCCGATTGGGGCCGGCCAGGGGGAGGGACGCGGGAGGTTGGCTGTGGGAGCACACTTACTACCAGCAGAATTGCTGCATTGAGCATCTGCTCCCTGGTGGTCAGTGCGCGTCATAGCAACTGGTCGTTCATTCAGTTGCTTAGGCTTTTATATATATATATAAATTCTCTATTTAAGAAATTTTTTCCTGTAGTCTTTATTATTTCTTTCCTTTACTAGCTTATGCTTGGTCTTTTTCTAATTCGTTAAGGTGTTTAGTTAGGTTTAAGATCTTCATAGTTAATGTTGGTGTTTACAGCCGTAAATTTTGCTCTTGGCCCTCTTTTTGGTGCATCCCAGCAGCTTTGGTTTGTTGTGTTTTTGTTTTTATTCATCTCAGTTTTGTGTGTGTGTGTGTGTGTGTGGTTTATAATTGTTATATCTTCTTGGTTTAGTGAACCTTATATCAATATATAATATTTTTCTTTGTCTCTCGTAACCTTTTTTAAAAATTTAAGGTCTCTTGTTTGACAATAGGATAGCCACCTGGCTCTCTTTTGGTTACTTTTTGTATGGATTATGTTTTTTCTCATGCTTTTACATTTAACCTCTTTTTGTGTTTTTGCATTTAAAGTGAGGTCTCTTAGAGAGAGCATATAGATGCATCATATTTTTTTAATCCAGTCTGCTAATCTCTGCATCTTAATAGAAGTGTTTGGTTTACATTTAAAATTATGTATATAATGTACCATTTGATTCCCGTTTTTCCCCTTCTCTGTGTTTTTTTTATAGTTATTTTCTTAGTTGTTACCTTGGGAATGTAGTTAACAGAACTTAAAACAGCCTACTTTGACAACCAACTTAATTTCAATTATAAACAAACATTTACACAGTTCAATGTATCCCTGTCTAAGGAATGAGGTTAGTTATGCTTTATGGAAATTTTTAATTTTTCTCATTACCAAATGAAATGGTCTATTGATAGAGGCCTAGTGTGCCATTGGAATGGAATATTTAGTTTACATAGATTAACATATTGTAATTGCTGGATTGATTCTCTTGCAGGGTTTTGACTCTGGGAGGAGGGCTGCCTTATTTGGAGCACCTAAATCTCTCTGGTTGTCTTACTGTAACTGGTGCAGGCCTGCAGGATTTGGTTTCAGCATGTCCTTCTCTAAATGATGAATACTTTTACTACTGTGACAACATTAACGGTAATGCTTTTTTATCAATGAGATAATTTTGAAGGAATTGATTTAAAAATTTTTAATAATGTGGATCTTTCTTAGGGTTTCTGTTTAGTTTTCTAGATTCTAATTCCCAGACTGTTTTATTTTTCAGATTTAGTCCTTTATATTTGATAAAATTTTAAAAATCACATGTTTTCCTTAATTAGGTCCTCTAAAAGTAATTTGTTTTTACAGATATTTCAAATATCCATTCTGGCATATTTTTGAGATATGTAGTAGTTTAGTCATATAAAGTTTTAGGCACTTCTTCTAGAATGATATAGCACTCATTAACAATTTGGATGTATTGATGGTCTAGATATATTGATTTCTTAGGCATGATAGACAGTTTTCTAGTGGGACAAGTTTATAAAATGCAGTAGGAAAAGGACATTGGTAAAGTGAATTCCTCAGGGATCCATTCTCATAGTATTTTTAAGATTGATTCCTAAATCTACTTTTAACAATCATCAGGTAAACACTTCTTAATTTTTGTTTTGATTTTTAAGCCTATTCCTACCCTGCAGTGGGCTTGTTCCCTATGCTTTTGCAAAATATAGTCAGTGCCCTTTTGAGCATTTGATGATATTCACTCGTAGAGACTAAAATTCCCAAAAGCATACAAAGCTGCTCTTCAGGTATTAGTAAACATTTCAGCTTTCTGTATTTATAACTGGAACAAATTTAGATGATTCAAATCTCCTATGCACCTGTCTTTTACACCATATACTGTTGTTTGAGCCTGATTCGTCTTAAGATGATGGGAACATCAACTGAGTTTCTTTCAGGCAGAACGATGGACAGGAGCTAGGAAGGCTAGAGGAGTGGTCTCTTCTTTAATTACATACCAGTAGGTAGTTAGTAAATCTGCTATTTTCCTTAAAATATATATGAAGAGACAGGAGATAGCAGCTCTCTTATTTCTGGAATCACATTGGTGATGCAGGAGATGACCTTTCATGTCTTGAAATAGCAACACTAAGTTGGAGCATTTCTTGACTCTTTGTTGCCATTGGTGTATAATCAAGGAATGGTGAAAATTTTAGTTGCAACCTGCCAAGTGTACAAAAACAAAGCATGATTGCTAAAGTGAAAGACTTGCCTCTTGTATGGATGCAGTGAGTTTGAGAAGGGAGATATTTTTTAAATGTACAGTTATGTTATTGTAGGTACAGTATTATACTTCCTAAAGTACATAGTATACTGTGAAATATAATAAAAACAATTATTTTTATAAGAAAAACAATGTATGTTGCACTTGAATTGTCCATAATGATTTCAGCATAGGTTATGCTTGTGGGAATAATCACAACCTAATTTATTATATTTATTTTTGGGTATGTAGAAGTTATGGGGTGGGGTAGATTGGTCTTGGTTCATTTTTATGATCTGCCTACTTGTTTCTTGTGTGTAATTTTATAAACTTTTTGAAATAATTTACATGATGGGATAAAATATTTAAAATCTTTTGCACTTTGTTAGGATGTTAAAATTCTTTTAATCTCAACTGGGTTTGAATATATACATTTTAAAGTGTTCTGAAGGAGCTGCTACATTTCTTTGTTGAATTTTAGATTTTCTTTTTTTTTTTTTGATAAGTGAATGGTAATTTTCAATAAATGAAATTTAATGAAGACATCTGACTTTGAAAGATGTGGAAGGAAATTAACAGTGCTTATATAATCTAATATTAAGTATCTTTTTACAGCTTCTTAAAAGGAGCATGATGTGGGGAAATTGAAACCTTTTAAAGATAATAGGGTGACTTGTCATGTTAACTTGTATTCCAGAATTCCAGCCAGCTGCTCTGATGTAATCTTTTTCTTAAAAATTAGACATGGACAGCCTAGAAAGTGTTAGAATAAAGTTACATTGCATCCAGTATTGCAGGATGACACGATGGTCCAGTATCTTTCACTATAGCCCAACTTGTACAGTAAATAGTTAGTAACTGCTTAGGGGGCCCCTTTTTATTATTATTTTTATAATTTTTCAAAGTAGCTAATATGCTTATACATGATCTTAGAACAATAAGGAGCATACTTAGATGACAAATGTTTTAAATATTTGAGAGCCACATTTAATTATGTTTTTTGTCAAAAGAAAGTTTACATAAATACCAGGTTACTAAGTAAAAGAAGTAAATACTAATAAATGATATTCATTATCTAAATAATAAGTGATGCATAAGACAGAACGATCTGTTTCAGAAACACAGGCAGAGATTTTGCAGAAGGTAATTTAGTAATCAAATATTTATTTTTTTTAAATACATTTTATTGATTTTTTTACAGAGAGGGAGGGGGTAGAGAGTTAGAAACATTGATGAGAGAGAAACATTGATCAGCTGCCTCCCATACACTCCCCACTGAGGATGTGCCCGCAACCAAGGTACATGCCCTTGACCGGAATGGAACCTGGAACCCTTCAGTCTGCAGGCCAACACTCTATCCACTGAGCCAAACCAGTCAGGGCTAGTAATAAAATATTTAAACAATACCTACTGGGAGACAGACACTGTACTAAACATTGCTATAAAATGCCATTTTTTATTCTTCTGAATGATTCTTCATAACATTTAAATTTATTTGATTGATGAAGTTAAGATTTAAATATAAAAGAAGACTTCTTAGCCATAATATTTAAAAGATGTCATTTAAGAAGTGTTAAATGGAATTGCATAGTTTTAGAACTCTGAACAATGACAGTAAATAAACTTTTTATACTGATTTGCATTTCAATATATGTGTAATTTATGAATTAAGATAGATTAGATTATAGTTTTGGAGATGACAGTCTCAGATGATTTGCTCTTACGTTTCTAATTTAAGTTAAAGAGGAATTAAAGGTAAGTGAAGGTAAGTGCAGATATACAGTATAAGTAAGATATTTAATATCAAGGAAAAACAAATCATTCAATAAAAAGTTTGGGTAAATAACTACAGATAACATATCTTAGTCATATTTTTTTTCCAATGCTGCTGCACTTTTTCTGTTGTCCATTTATTCCCTTTCTGAACAGTCCTTCTGTGATGTTTAAAGGTCTTACTGTTAACATTGCTTACTATTTCCAGGCTTTGGAAATTGTTACTCTCCCATTTTCCTACAATATGAGACTAATCCAAGTTAAAGATGGTGGTTGTCTTCACTTATTTTTGCCCTAGGCCATCAACAGTGTACAGTCTCTTCATGGATGGCATCGCTTTGATGGATTGTTAGGACCAGACACCTGCTCTGTCATTGACCTTATGATGGGATTGCTGTTACTGTTACAGTTATTGTTTACATACCCATATGCTTCCTACCTTCACATTGAAAACACTGACATATTACTTCCCTCTATTTACTCTAGTATTCACTTAGAATCCCATTGAAACCCCTATATTCTAGTGAAAGTATTTGAGGGAGGGGCACATTTTACACCAGTGTGAGTGAGAAGTTTGTTTTGTGATGAATAAGGAGAAGTTGACAATAGGATTGGATTACTGTCTAGCTAATTTTTTCTTTCACTACTATCCCTATTACCAATCCCGTAGCCTTTGAGAGCAAAGAGTGACCCAGCGTGGAGACAGGATGCTGGGCCCCTCTGTCTTTTGGGGTGGATGGTAAAAACCTGTGTGGTTTTTGGAAAGATAGGGATCTTTAGAATAGCTTCCTCAGTCCAATTAGCTCCTTTGAAGGCTCCCCTTTATTTCTCCCTTGAAAACAGGTAGCAGACCTCACTTTTCATTGCTTTCAGGCATTGTTTATGATGTTTTTTCTAGGCCACTGTTGAATTCACTATAAAGGCATCGTGGTGAAGTATTTTAGGAAGAATTTTAGTTTGGAGAATTATATGAAGTTTCCATGTTTCTTTCCTCTTATTTCTCCTTTTTTAGAAATTTGGAATAGAATTACATACTGAGAAAATGATAATCAGATATGTTTTTGCAAAACTCATCAGTTCAAGCATTTCATCACAGGTACTAAGTGTCAGAGCAGGACGATGGATTGAATTTTTTTTTTTTAATATGTTTTTATTGATTTCAGAGAGGGGGGAGAGAGAGAAACATCAATGAGAGAGAAACTTCAATTGGTTGTCTCCACCCCCCTTGCAGGTATCCAGCCTGCAACCCAGGCATGTGCCCTAACCAGGGATTGGGTCTTGAAGAAAGGCACTGGGTGATTGGTAGGCAGGGAAGTAACCAGACGAGGGTGAGGGTAGTGAAGCAAGGCAAGAAGGGGTGGTGGCATGGAGGGTTGGGTGTTGTTGAAAATAGAGAAGCTGAAAACGTATCAGCTTCTGGAAAACCAGGTCAAAGATTGACAGTGGGAGAAGGATTTCAAACTATAGGATTCCTTATCTGGGCATTTCTAATACCTGGTAATATGTACTAAGAAATTTGATTTTGGTTAAGATGACTAACCTTATGTCTTATTTTAAGGGAAACTAATCCTAACAAAAATGCTACTTTGTGAATTGTAAATATTTGACACATTCAGCTTCTCATTTTAAAAATAGAACAGATTTTAATTTTGGTTAAATGAAAATGGGCTTGTGGTAACTCAGTTTTATATTTGAAATAATTTTAGATTTTAAGAAATTTTAGATTTAGAAAAATTTAAACCTATGAATATGGACTAATATAATGAGCATTTGTGTATCACTGACTTCAACAATTATAAAACTGTGCCCAATATCTTTCATATACAATGGTATATTTTTATACCTGCTCCCCATGCCCCAGGCACTACATCCATTCTAAAGTTAAACATAAGTGAAAGTAAATGAAATGATAAACCGTTGCAGTTCCACATGTTTGTAAAGTTCATTACTTGTTTTTTTTTACTTAAAGATACTAGTACATTATCATTTCAATAGTGAAATATATGAACATTACTGGTATGCTTCATTGATTGTATATCCTAAGAAATTTGCCCTTTGTATTTTGTGTATGCCATTTCAGGGATACAGGGAAAAGTTAAATTCTGGGAAATAAGTGTGTGCTGCTTGTCCAGTTGCAAGTAGTTATTTTCTTAGGTTGGTATTAGCATACTGGCCATTCACAATAGGTTGTTGTTTTAAAAAACAAAACTAATTTAAAATATGTTTCTGGTTAAGCTAGTTGTCAATCCAGAGTACTGAAATATTTCAATTATAACCCTTTGACAAAGTCTATAATAAAATTACATTTCATGTACTTTTCCTATGATCCTTAAATAGCACAATTGCAAATATTTTTGGTTCTGATTGATGATTAAAGAACTGTTAACTACTCTTTATTTGTTCATAGTGCAGATATACTGAAAGGCTTCAATATAATTAAGACATGCTTTTCCACATTTTTCTGCCTTTATGAAACTGATTCATTCAAAGTAATTAACATTTGAATATGTGCCATGATACCTCTTTTTGATATTTCCTAATTCACAGCTATGTTTCCTAATGGTCTTTTTATCTAGTGTCTGGATAGCATAATGTGACTGTGATAAAATGTCAGCTATACCACAAGTGTTTCACTGTTCTTTGTAATTGAGTCACATTTTTTATGTGTTAATATGTTTATTTAGTTAACCACTCTTTATGTACTTAATTCTGGAAGATAATTTCACTTAACCCAATCATATGATTTATTTTGGCTGCAGATGTTAGATAAAAATATGACAAATATGTTAAGCCTATGTTTACACAGTTTTTAAAATTTTTGAATATAATCTTATATAATAAAGAGCTAATATGCTAATTAGACCAAACAGCAGAACGATTATCTGGATGACCTTCTGGCCCAGGTAGCCACGGCTGCGAGGGCGAGCCCCTTGCACAAATTTTGTACATTGAGCCTCTAGTGTTTATTATAATTGCTTAATATTAGATTCTCTAGCTGATCTGTTACAGATAAGGCTGTGTTTGCCTTTATTATATTTCCTGGAAGGATGTTCAGAGTATAAGAAAGCTGTTAAGCTAGCCTGTCAGCCTTGTCTGTGGGTTACTCTTTTTCTTCTTAGATTTTTATTTTGTAAGAATATTGACAAAATATTATTTTTCTTCTTTCCTTTAGCTTTTGGACCATGAAGGATACATTAATTAAAGTCAAACTATTGGCAATGTTTATGTCAGAATAAATTTTTATACACCTATTGTGAGATTTTACTTGTTATAAATGCATTGCTTGCTGGTAAAAAAAAAATCAATGTTTTAAGCTTTCTCATAAAAGCTAGATTATTTTTATGTGATCCCTAAGAAATTCCTCCTTTCACACTTTTCTGTTTTTATACAGGTCCTCATGCTGATACCGCCAGCGGATGCCAGAATTTGCAGTGTGGTTTTCGAGCCTGCTGCCGCTCTGGCGAATGACCCTTGACTTCTGACCTTTGTCTACTTCATTTAGCTGAGCAGGCTTCCTTTCATGCACTTTACTTGTAGCACATTTCTTGTGTTAACCATCCTTTTTGAGTGTGACTTGTTTTGGCCTCATCCTTACAGCCTCAGAAATCTTAAAATTTACCAGTGAATTGTACAGTGTTGTTTCTCTTGCAAATCATATTTTTGTTTTAGAAAGGGATTAGGTCTTTTCATGAGGATGAGAACAGTTTTATCAGATTTCTTTTAAATTGAATGCTTGGAAAATAATGTCACTAATGCCTTGCCATTCAAAGTATTTTTTAGATTATTTTGAGTTTCAAAGTCAGTGGGGGTTATTGGTTCTCTTTCTATATAAACACTGTACCAAGCTTTGCCGATCTTTCAGACATACACTTCTGAAGTTTTATTTTCAAAGACAGCACTTTTTGGAAACCAACCTGTTTTCCATAATGTTTCCTTTATTTGAACAATTCTTAGAAGGCCAATTCAGACATACCCACATATAAGTTTCTTAAGTTTATGGAATAAATTGGCTTCTTGGCAGTTGCTCAGTGAGCTAGCAAAGCACCAGTTTATTTGTATTTGCTTTCTTCAAAGAACCCCAGTTTCCACCACTGTTCCTAAATTGTCAAATTTGGGAGGGATTTTTAAAAATTCTACAATCATTTGAAGAAATGTATAAATAAAATCTACTTTGAGGACTTTACCAAGTGTCTTTTGTGTTTTGATTTCATTATAAACCTCAGTGCAGGTTTACTTGAAGGTAAAATAGGACTAAGTATTTTAGCTCTCATGAAATCCTGACCTTGATAAGCAGTTTTAGACAGATACCTAATTTTGTTGAGCTGAATCGGTGTTTTTATTTTTAATTAATTATGCAGTAGTCAAAATTTGAATTGCTATGTGAAAAGGTAACGGGAGTGGAGACCTGCAATTCAGAAAGGTGCATGCGGAGTCCATTTTATATATCTAATGCTGTATGAAATTCTACGTCAAGAAGAGAGGAGTAGGCGGCATGCCATCAAAATATGTGCAAAGCTATGAAAGAGGAAATAGTTTTGCAGTCCTGTTTGTGGTCCCAGGTATTGTTTTATTGGGGGATAGGAGGTGTAGGAGAGAAACAAACTGTAGGAAGACAGTTTCAGTTCAGGCTAAGAGAAAACTTTATCTTAGATAATGTTTTCTAAAGATGAAAGAAGAATCATTTGATGGGCATATAAATAAGGAGAATTCACACATGCTTGTAAATTTCACTAACATTTGAATTAAATACCTGAGGGAAGATCAGCTCTAAAGGGTGGATATCTAATCTAATTTTACCTTTCTTTCTTTAAGAGGTTTCTCATTTTGATTCTGTTCCTGCTAACAATTGCAAAATAAATGATGGGCCCACCTCTAGTTACTTGCTGGGCAGCTTAGTGTAAGGTGACCATCTTTTTGAGTTTGTAGCTCTTAAACTTAAGTAGTTATGTAGTACTGCTTATGCCTTGCTTTGTCCTTTAGTCTGGCCTAAGCTACTTCTTGATTCCCTTAGAGGACTTGAAATCTGAGCTTATTGAACAGTTACAGGGACCGAAGTTTTATTTTGTAAGGTTGACTTTTATAGTTACTATATTTTTATTTCTCTAAATGTTTAATAAAATTTATTTGAATAGTTGACATCAGGGACTATTTCAAGAAAACAGACTACAAGAATTTTTCTTCAGTAAGTGCCATCCAACCCTGTACTTGGACTTATCTGTAGTTATGTGAACTGCATGGTAAAATTACTCATCTATAACCATGCTCTGGGTCACCAAGATAGCACTAAAGTTTCTCTCCCGTATAAGCAGAAGACAGTATACTGTTTTTTTGGGGGGTGGGGGGTGGGGGGGAGAGAATTATGAGAAATAGTTAAAATCATGATTAAATGGTGTTGCAGGCCTTGGCTCTAATTGTTATCCTTTTAAATTAATTAATTTTAGCAGCTAATTTCCCCAGGGGTTCCAGGTAATTGAGGTGCCTCCCTTTTGCTTTGGCCTATGCTGCTTGATGTTAGCAAACCATTCAGTAGGACTTGGCAAGCTTGAACCAAACTGACTTCAAGTCAGCACTGGTCATGTGGGAACTGTTTTTCTACTATCCACCTTCCCTCCAATTGCATGGGGAGATAGCAGTCTGCATTTAATTTTTATACATTGTCACTGTTGCATAATTAACTTAAGGGGATGGTTAATAATGATACACTATATACACTTGGTTTAAATTTATCTTGGGTTTTATGAATGATTTCATGAACTATTGAAACTTCATTCTTAGAATACAATGTAAAGTACCTTGTGGTTTCTGACAAACATCAGGCTCAGTGCTGGGCAGTGCCCTAAGGACAATTGACCCTTGAGCATCTTGGGTTTCAACTGCAGGGGTCTACTTATACATGGATTGTTTTCAATAAATTCCTCTACTATGTTTGATCCCCATTTGGAGGTCTGTGGATTCCAATTGTTCATTGATGTACCCCATTTTGTATAGGGGACTTGAGCATTTGGACTTACGTATTTGTGGGGTAGTCCTCAAACCAATCCCCCAGGAATACCGAGAAACAACTAAGGTTTTTGGAAGTCAAGGGTTTTCTTACTCAGCTGTGAACACTCAGCACTACCAACAGGCAGTAAGAGAAGATATATTGTCTATTAATGAGGACTTTTCTTAACAATGAAAAACAATTAGGATAAAATCATACCCTTTTAAGAAATCATTGCAAGTCTTAATTTTTAAAACTACTTCCCTTTTGTTAAATATTTAAAAATATTCCTCTTTCTCCCATAAGATACTATATTACTTTATCCACTGGGTGTATGTGTGTGTGTGTATGTGCATGTGTCTAGTTGCTCAGTATTTCTGTAGGGTATGGTCTTACAACGTATTCAGCGTTAAAAAATAATATATTGCAATGTTGTTCCTCCTTCCATCAGAAAAGTTGTGTTGTTTTACTGGGTCTTAAAAGTATGATTGATAGTCTGTTGGACAGGCAAAGAAGGGCAAGTAGGAGGTGAGCAAGCACAAAAGCATGGTGGTCTGAAGCTCACAGTGTAAGGGGGGAACTGTGATATGTGCCATGCCAGCATGGCCAAGGGTGAACTTGAGGAGGGGTGGTGAAGGATTAAAGAAGACAGACAAAGAGAATATAGCTGGGGCTTGGCAGATCTCCCATGCCTGGATGGGGACACAGAAAAGATCCAGCTGGCGAGCTGAGGCTTTATTTTATAGTCAGAGATAAACAAGGTCAACATAGTTACAATGTTCTTGTGAGTTTCACTTATTTTGGCAGTACTTGCCGTATTTCCCACAGCCCATTAGCTACCTAGGAAGGATCTAGGGAGCGCTATAAGGTCAAGCTTAATTATGCTAGGAGAGCTCTTCCTTCTAAGCTGGGACTTGTTTGTGGCTCTGCCACAGGTCAATCCGAGGCTTAACTCTATAGCCACTCCCTACAGTGATAGTTACCGAATTTAGAGTCAAAGTGGCAGAGACAAGGCTGACTAATGAATAACACTTTTTGGGGGGTACAGTTTAAAATTTTTATTTCATTTGCAAATTATATTTTCTTCTGAGGTGATTGAACAATATCAGTTAAAAATATCCTCATATCCTAATTACAGTTTTACATGATATAAAAAGTATACAATTAAAAAATTACCTGTTACGTATAAGGGAGGCAACATAGATCCAAACAGACAAAACATTTTTGGGATATGGGTGGATATATACAGCTAAAGCAAATTCAACATTAGGAACATCAATATTATGCACTCCAGTGCTATACACAGCTTCAATTAAAGGCTTCAGTTCAGAATAGGGCATGTGAAGAGGAAATCCGGAGAACTGAAGGGAAAAAACAACAAGGTTTGTACACATTAGTGAAGTTTAAAGATTTTATTTTTTTCCCTCTTAATATGCAATTCTTAATATTCTTAATAAGTCTTCCTCTGGATCACAAAGTCATTTATTTCTGTCTTTCTGTTCAGCTATATATTAGCACCAGAGAAAACGGAGTGGGGCTAAATGTATTTTTTGTTGTGAGTTGCTAGCATGTTGACTTGGTATATAAGACACCTATTGGTCACCCTCTGCTGTTCCCTTCCCTCTTCCTGATATCCCCTGGTTTGCCCAGTAACCCATGCAATTCCAGAGCCCAGGTTAAGCTAATCGTTGCATTCCATCCCCCTGGCCACAGTGATTCTCTGAGGGGTCAATCAGTGACTCTCCACGTGAGTTTCAGGAAACTTGCCAGGAATACTGGCCCTCATACGCACTATCCTGCTTTGTCAATATGTGTGCATGTTGTCAATAGGTGTGAGCCCTGCCTGGAACTTTCCAACCAAGTGCTCCCATGAGAAAAGCCAGCTTGAGGATGATGCCATCACAGGGAGGAGGACTCTTCTACTTAAATAAGCCAATAACTTATTTTTATTGCCAAATGATGCTTGAAATAAGTTTTCTGTTACTTGAGAACATCTGGCTGAAAACCTGGCCTTAAAAGTTAAAGGATATGTTAAAGTCAGTGACTAAAATTAAACGTTCAGCTTCACCCTGTGTGTCCAGCAAGGCATACTGCCTCCATTTGAGACTGCTTGCTAGTTTTTCTTACTCAGCACTACCAACAGGCAGTAGAGAAGATATATTGTCTATTAATGAGGACTTTCATTAGCAATGAAAAACAATTAGGATAAAATCATACCGTTTTAAGAAACCTGATTGAGAGTGGTTGGTTTCACCTTTAATGCATAGTTGAGTCTAACATGAACTAGCTAGATGATTTCATTTTATTTTGCTGGCAATGTATTTTATGTTATTTTTATAGGATCATCTTATAAAATGGTATTTTTTATTTGAAAAGTATTCTGCTACTTAATGATAGATTACTGAGATTTGAACTATTAATGATATTTTTTAGTCTGTGCTTTGTAGAGCAATGTAGGATTTTTTTCTTTTTACTTTTCAATTCTAGTCTACATTTAATACCATTCTGTACCAGCTCCAGATGCACAGTAAAGTGGTCAGAAAATGCACCCCACAGTGGTCCCCCCACTCCCCCAAGCACCCACCTGGCCCCATGCCCATTTATCTCTACCTATGAACCAGGAGGTCACTGTTTGATTCCAGGCCAGGGCACATGCCCTGGTTGCAGTTGTGGTCCCAGTAGGGGGCATGCTGGAGGCAGCCATCAATGATTCTCATCATTAATGTTTGTATCTCTCTCTCCCTCTCCCTTTCTCCCTGAAATTAAAAAAAAAAAAAAATGTCCCACAGCTGTTTGTCCACTCATCTGATGGGCCATTGTAGGAATTTTGATGACAAAAACCTGTTAAGGAGCAATTTCCCATTTGAAACCGGGGAATCCACAGGCTCAGTTGAGAACTGTGTGCTTACCCTGTAGTCCCCCAGCTGTCTCAGCAGCTCTGCTCTGTGGTCCTCTTCTACTTCCTCCCCTCGGCTGCTTTCCAACAGAGGCAGGAAGTGGCGCAGCGTGGAGGTGCAGTACCTGTTCCACCGTGTCAGGTGCCGTGGCCTCCAGTCCATGACTTTTTCTTTTAGTATTTTTTCAATCCTGTTTATAAAACATAAACTTCATTTTTTTTTTTTTTTTTTTTTTTTGCTGATTTGACTTTTCCATTTTAGACAAAAATCCAGTTTGCACGCAGTGGGGATTCAGGTGGATTACATAATCACATTTTTGTAGGTGGAGTTGTTCGCTAGGAGTAGTTGGTGCCTAATAGGGGCTAATCCCTGAGGATTCAGAAATTAAAACCAGTGATCCTTGACCTTACGGATTGTATATGGTTGGGATGGGGAGTAGACTTTGGGATGATATTCTTAAGGGCCATAACAGATGCTTGAACTGGAATGCAAAAAAGGGAGCACTGAATAAAGGGGACAGCTAAATTCAGTACAGTCAGCGAAAGATTTTTCATGCAGTGTTCTATCACTTCGTTCATTGGTAACGTATGTACAAACAACTTAGACCTAGGCATAAGGGGTGGGGTTTATGCTGAGAGCTTCAAGTAGGCTGTGTATGCCCCATATTGATTGCTTCCCAGTGCCTTCAAGTCATGAGGTTTATTTTTCTAAATTGCCTTAAAACTGCCTTTAAAATACCCATCATCATTGCAACTTAAGTTTTGATACCCTTTTTATAGTTTACTAGAGGCCCGGTGCATGAAATTCGTGCATGGGGTGGGGTCCCTTCAGCCCGACCTGCACCCTCTCCAATCCGGGACCCCTCGGGGGATGTCCGGATGACTGGCAGTTGGACATCCCTCTTGCAATCTGGGATCACTGGCCCCTAACTGCTCACCTGCCTGCCTGATAACCCCTAACCACTCTGCCTGCCTGCCTGATAACCCCTAACCACTCTGCCTGCTTGCCTGATCGCCCCTAACCTCTCTGCCTGACTGCCTGACCACACCTAACCGCCTCTGCCTGCCAGCCTGGCTGCCCCTAACTGCCCTCCCCTGCTGCCCTGATCGCCCCTAACCACCTCTGCCTCGGCCCCCGCCACCATGGCTTTGTCCGGAAGGATGTCCAGATGGATGTCTGATCTAATTAGTATATTACCCTTTTATTAGTATAGATGTGATGGATATTGGGTTCAAAGGATGTGAAGCTTAAACACAGAATGAAAGAAAATAGCTACCACTTGTTAATCCCTTATTCACTAGATACTGTGCTAGTGCATTTTATACATTTTTATGTACTCCTAACAATAACCCTATGAGGGAGGGCAATACTGTCACAATTTTACCTATGAGGGATCAGTGAGATAGGATAAAGGAGGATGATGGCAGGGAAGCTGGGATTTGAGTTGAGGCCTCGCCAGTTCTAAAGTCCCTTGTGCTCCCCTAACCAGACACAGGTGTGAGGACCCCGCCGGCTTCCTGCTGCTCAGAACTCTGGGATCCCTTTCTATTTTGGCACAAAACACGACCTCTGGGTTGGGTTTCAAGATGGTCTGAGCAAGAACTGCCTTGTACTTCTCATCAGTCCTGCAGAAACAGATGGTGGGAGGCTAATCTGCAGTACCCTGAAGCTATTAGAAGAGATAAGGAACTTCTTGGCACTTAGCTGTTCTATGTGGGGATCCCAAACAAGACTTCATCTAAATTTGAACTTGAGAGTGAATTGGTGTTTTCTAGTAGTAATACCTGAAACCAGGCCACGTTTAGTCTTGTGTGATTTGACATGCTGCTGCTCAGAGCTTGATACATAGAAAGGGCACACAGGCTTTGAAGTCAGAACATCTGGCAGATCTCTAGCCCCCTGAACACTTAACAGCATGTGGACCTCTCTGAGCCTCAGTTTCCACATTTGTGAAACTGAGAGAGTATGTTCTATTTTGCATGATTATAAGGATTACAGGGACTCAAATAGGTTCTTACAGGCCATGATTTAGGTTTATAAACTGGTTGAAGTTCAGTAAGCCACTAATTGGATAAAAGAGGCATGTAAGCTGGGGATTATGATCTGTCTGAACAAGACCCATAACGACATGATGTTGAACTCTAATCTGAGGCTGAATTTTGGAGGACTGCCTAGCGTCCCGGAGTTTACTTCTATTTGTCCCACACCATGTTGATGCTAAAGCCTCCTTTGAGCCAGGGGATTTAGAGATCACATCTGTACTTGGGGTCTATAAACAGGGATTACAATGTAATTGCCCAAATTATTTCACATGGCCCCAGGCTGAGAATCGTCTAGTTTGGGATTACACGCCCAGGGACAGAGTGCATGTGCATGTGCATGTACGGCACCACGTGACCTGTCCTGTAGCTCAGCTGCGGCCGCCTTGTCTGTGCGCTGGTAAACAAGCTCTTCCGGCTGTAAAAGATGAAGTTCAGAAATTCTAGAAATCTTGTACACCTAATTTGAATACTCCATATCCTTTTCTAACTCCTTTTTTTAAAAAATTATGAAATCTTAGACAATCAGATAGAGCATAACCGATGCCAATGTATGCATGGCCCATCTTAAGTAAAGCATCACCAATAAATGATCGTTCATCCTCAGTTTCTTTTCTCTCTCATCACAGAAGTAACCATGACTTGAAATTTGTCTTCCAACACTTTCATTCCACATACTTAAAGTACCTACTGTGTGTCAGGCACTTTTGTAGGTGATGGGCATATAGCTATGAATAAACATTTCTGTCCCCACGATATTTATATAGTAGAGATAGGCAAGTTAATAAAATGTGTGCATGATTTTACTACAGACATACAGATCCCTAAATTATATATTGTATTGTTTTGCATGGCTTTTAAACTATGTGATAATTTTATGCTGTGAGTATGCAACTTGCTTCTTCTCTCTTAACATAATATTTAGTAATAATAGCAAACACACATTTTTAGAATGCTTACTAAAATTAATATTGATTCATTTGTGTAACAATGATAAACTATTCCATTGTGTACCATAATTTATCCTTATGCTGTTCCAATTCTTAGGCTATTGCAAACATTGCTTCTATGAAAAGTCTTGTGTATGTCACTTGGTACACATGGGAGAATTTCTCAAGGCAGGGTTTATTAAATCCTTTTTTTAAAAGGTTTGATCACAGTAAAAATACATTTGATGTTATATACTCAGTATACACATACATACCTAGCTCTCAAACAAAAGTGGTGGTAAACAATTCTCATGCTTACTACTTGCAATCTATTACCAGGACCGTTCTTCATTAACTTTGTGAGTGGATCATGCTATGAAATTAATTTAGTGCATTGACAAAAGAATATTAAAAATTACATAGAATAACTTTTGTGATACTCTCTTATGTCACAAGCCTCCTTACATCAAAATGTTTTCTTTCACATAAGTGTATACTGGTTCATGACATGATGGTATATATCTTATTTTGAGTTGGGCTCAACTAAGTTTGTAAAACAAATATTTTAGAAAAAAATATCTAGGAGTCGAATTAAGGGTCAAAAAGTATCTGGCTACCCAGTATAGTGACTTCAAATTTTTCACTTTCTTTGTCTACATTTGATTGTTATTAAAAGAATTATACCTGAACACTGGAAAGGCCAGGGTATGGAAGACTTCTTGAAAAGAAAGATTTCCATAGCTTGGGCTTGGTGACATCAAAATTTACCCTTAGTGGGGAATCATATCGTTGAATATTAAACCAAATCTGAAAAAGGCAAGATCACCATTAATACATGCACACACGCACACGCACACACACACAATGTATGTGTGCATGTATGTACAGAGAGGTAGATTCCTGCTTTATACAGTACCCTCCAAAATTAAATGGCTCTCAAACTGGGCGCAGCCAGAATCACCTGATAGTACCTGAAAATCTCTCTTAAAAAAAGAAAGAAACTCAATTTTCTCAGATGATAAACCAAAGCACTAAGAGTTAGGCATTGTGAATTCTGTTTTGGAAGAATAAACAGAAAAGAGCTGGGACACAAACTTGGCTCTTCTGAATCGAATCCTATATTACTCCTTTAACATTCTGCTTCTTTGCAGGTCAGGTGACTAATTCAACCAAAGCTTTTATTTAAGACAGTTGTGTAACTGTGCTTGACACTGCATTTCTTTAAATGGTATATATGTAGTCCTGGCTGGGTGGTTCAATTAGTTGTAGCAACATCCTGTACACTGAAAGGTTATGGGTTCGATTTCCAATTGGAGTGCTTATGGGAGGCAACTGGTCGATGTTTCTCTCTCTCTCTCTCTCTTTCTCTCTCTCTCTCTCTCTCTCTCTCTCTCTCTCTCTCCCACTCCCTCTCTCTCTAAAATCAATAAACATCCTCAGGTGAGGATTAAAAAAAGGTAAATGTGTATGTTTATATAAATTTAGATACATAATATTTAATAAGTAGGTCAATTAAAAAAATAAAGCAACAGTCAGCCAAATGTGTTTAAGAAGAGATGTTAATACTTACATTATCAGGACCTATTAAACAGCCCACACTTTTTAGGGGACAGAATGTATCAAATTGTCCATAAAAATGTCCACTGCAGGGGTTCCATATTAAGTAGTGGCTTTGCTCCCGAGTTAGCACATAGGCAGTTGGGCCCTAAAGGAAAACAGCTGTTAAAAGAGTGCACTAATTATGCAATTAAGGTCGAGAGTACTTCCTACAAATAATTTATTATATCTAAAATCCATGGCTAATGGTAAAAATTAGTTTGAAGTTCTAGGTTTCACTGGATTTAAGAAATAAGATGGATGCATATTTTTGCAGAATTCTTGCACCTGTTACTAGTGCAATGTTGTGAACAAATAGAGTATTAGTTGTGTTGCTCAACCAGTATAGCTTCAGATTGGCTGAATAACCAGTATTCGTGGAAATAAGCACTCACGGCATTTTTCCTTTTAGTCAGTAAGATTGCCTTTCAAGTATTTAGAAGGCTGATCATTCTGAATACTACTTCTCTTTCTAATACATTAAGTAACATTAGATACACATTTATAATTATATAAATACAAAAAGGTAATTTGACAAGTATGAAACTTTTAACAGTGACTACACTGAAGAAGGTGTGGGGTTGGGGTTGGAGCCTGGAATACATCTCTATTACTGAATTTTGTTTTACAATGAGCATCTATTCATTTTTAGCTCATGTATGGTTTCCTTTCACGCTCACAGTTTCCTTATACAGCTCAGAGTTGTGAAGTGACTTGCTGAGAGCCACACAGCCAGGAGGAGTGCAAAGCCTCGAAGCCAGGCCCTGCGACTTCCCAGCCCGGGGCCAGGCTATCTTATCTGGAAGATACTGACGGGGAATGAATGATTAGGATTCAGACAGGATGCTACCTGCCCAGCAGCAACCTGTGCTACCGAATTCCTAAAGGACCCCCAAGACCTCAGAGCTTCTTTTTGAAACATGTTTTGGATAAACTGCTTTAGTCCCTGTGAATTTCCTAAACTCGTACCCAGAATTACCCCAATGTGCTCTGAGGGTAGGGATATTTGCATTGGGCCGGGGAAACAAATTGTAATCACGAAGTCTCCAGTCTAATAAAAACAACAACAACATCAAAATATAGCTGCTCACGTTCTTTGCTCCTGTGGTCCCTGCCTTGCTCCCTTTGCCTGTGGGTAGTAGCAGATGCCTGTAGAAGCAGCAAGAGTGGAAGGAGAGGTCTCTAACCTGGCCACACGCTGATCCCCTTTCCTCTCAGCATGGGTAACACCGGGTCACCAGGGGAGTCAGAATTCTTAGTAACAAGGGCAGGAGAGGCTCATACTCAAAGGGCAGAGCTTGGTGGGGCTTTGCGTGGGAAAGGATGCAGATTTGCCAAAAAAATCTGAAGTCTTGTGTAGGGCCTGGTACTCGGTACGGCTGAAAACCATTTTGTGTCTTATCACGGGTCCTCTCTGCCTATTAGGGAATTTCTGGGCCACTTTCCTTACAACTCAAAAGACAGTGATGAGAATCAGCCCTGTTTATGATCTGGAACATAGCAACCCTGTTAGACAACGCCACGCCTCTGTTAGAGCCAGCCCACCGGTCTTACCTCGGGAATGGCATTGCCCATCATGAGCCAGGCCTTTTTCCCCAGGGAGAGAAAATAGTTGCATAGTAATACTGCATGTTCTTCTTCATCTCCTGCCAGGAGATCCAGGAATTGCTGACAAAAAGAAAAAAAAAAATCATGTTGCCTTGACTGCTTTATTCTGGATCGGCTGTGCAGGGTTTTAAAACATCATTGTTAAAATGAGTGCTTTGCAGTATATGACCTGTTTTTTAAAATCTATTCTCAAATTTTGGTATCATGTTTAAATTCATTTTTTTGAAAAAAGCACTTTTCGCAGGCAGGGTGCTTTCTCAGACATTGATGACATGAATTTCTAGAACCAATTAGCATTATGGGGCGAGGGAGACAAATCTCAAGGTTTTCCATTTCATTTTGAATTCATATGTGACAACTCACTGTGTACCAAACACTTTTTAAAAATATATACATTTTTATTGACTTCAGAGAGGAAGGGAGAGAGAGATAGAAACATCAATGATGAGAGAGAATCACTCCTCATCATTGGCTGCCTCCTGCACACCCCCCACTTGGGGATCGAGCCCGCAAGCTGGGCATGTGCCCTTGACCGGAATCGAACCTGGGACCCCTCAGTCCGCAGGCCGACACTCTATCCACTGAGCCAAACCAGCTAGGGCCCAAACACTCTTTTTTAAAGCCTGTTTTTTAGAGCAGTTCTAGGTTCACAGCGAAGTCAGAAGGAAGATACAGAAATTCCCCATATGACCCCTGACCCCCCACATGCACAGTCTCCCCATCATCATCCCCCCAGCGGAGAGGTACATTTGTTACAACTGATGATCCTGCATTGAAACATCATAATCACCCAGAGTCCATCGTTTACTTGAGGGTTCACGCTTGGTGTTGTACAGTCTGTGGGTTTGGACAAATGTATAATGACATGCATCCGCACTATAATGCCGCACAGAGCATTTTCGCTCCCTATAAATCCTCTGTGCTCCACTAACTCATATGTGTCTCCCCATCTGCCCCCAGAGAGTTTTAAACACATTGTATTTAATCCCAGAGCAAACCTTTGAGGGGAAGTGGAGACAGAGAGAGGTGAGGTAATACCTAGGAGGTGGGAAAGCAGTCTGGCTCTGGGGCACATGGACTAGTTTCTGCATATCTTCGTATAGACGCCTCCAGATTGTGGAAATTTTTTTCTCTCAAGTTGTCAGCATTATGTTGCCAAAATGTATTGGGGAACAAAAAATTTTAAGTGCACTTCAATTTCTTTGGCTTAGAGCTATCCTTCAAAGGGCGTTGCATAATATAGTTTACTTTTATGCAAATACAACCCTAAATGTAGAAACAGAATGAATACCAGCGGTACATGTTTGTTTACCCTCCAGAAGATCCCGTTGGAAGTTAGTGGCACACAGACTGTAAGCTTCTGAGAGCAGACGCCACGCTTCTTTTGCTTGTAGCCAGAGCTTAGTACAGTGTCTGATACCTGGTAGGTGGCCCAGAAATGCATGCTGAACGAAGAATGACATGGCATGCCTTAAGAAGCCCACAAGTGAAGGAATATACAATTCCAAATGTAACAGAGGCTGTAGCTGTTATTTTTAATGAATAAAACTGGGATGTTGATAAGGCAATACTTGGAGGATAAATCAGAGTTAAGGCATCTGAAGTGTTTGTTTTTTTTTAAAATTTCTTTGTTCAAATAAAAAAAAAGTGAATTTTTGATCTTTGGGCAGATTAATCCAGAAAGAAAAACTACTTCAGAATTCAGCCCATCCTGGAAACAGGCGACAGTCGATTTTGACAATGACTAATGAGTGTGGCAATGGAAAGACATGCAAGGCATTTAGCCAATACTCGGAGAAGTCAGCTCCAACCGTAAGCTGTGAGGAAGAAGGACTTACATCAGACGTGCTCCACAGGTCACAGATGCCCGCGAACGAAACAGCGTCTGGCAGGAAGGGAATCAGTGACACGTACCGAGCCACCAGTTCCTGTTTAAACAAAACTGGCTTTAAAAAATTATTTCTATCAAATAAAAGGCCGGATCCTGTGCCTCATTGCCTGCAAGAAAGTTTCATATATCACAAACGCTTGTGTGTACAAAGCGCAATGAATGCTCATGCTCGCCGAGGGCTTCCCCTCTCCAGACATCCTATGAAGAAGGTCCTTGCTATTATCCATTTGTTACAGATGAAGAAACTGGCCCCTCTGTCTCTTTGAAATGTCGTTGTCATCCCCCCCTCGCCCTCCCCCCTGCTCCCCCCACCACATTCTTCCTTACTCTCTGCTAAAAAGAGGCTTTCCGAGATCATCTTGTATTTTTCTAGCTCAGTCCTGAAAGCAGCCATTTCTCCTTTAAAAGGGCAATAGCATTTAGAAACCAAGGTCAGAGCACCTTTGTTGTAACTCAGATTCATGTAATTTCTAAGAAGGTTGAGCATCTTTTCATATGGCCTCTCATGTTTTCACTTCTGCATATTTCTGTTGTTGTTTTGTTAATCCTCACCCGGGATATTTGTCCATTGATTTTTAGAGAGAGCGGAAAAGGAGAGAGACAGAGAGAAATATTGATGTGAGAGAGACACACATCAATTGGTTGCCTCCCACATGCACCCTGACCAGGGCTGGGGATCAAGCCCCAACTGGTAGGTGTCTTTGACTGGAATCGAACCCGGGACCCTTCAGTCCACAGGCTGACACTCTATCCACTGAGCCAAACCAGCTAGGGTCACTTCTGCATATTTTTAATTGATTTGTAGGTTTGTTTGTTTTTAACATATTCTATCTACTATTCATTTGTCTGTTATACATGTTGCAAATATCCCCTCCTGATCTGTGACTTGTCCTTTCAGTTTTTTATGGTGCCTTTTCATAAACTCAAGTTCTCAGTTTTAATGTGGTCAAATTCATCATTCTTTTTATAGTTTGTACTTTTCTGTCTTGTTGAAGAAAAACTTACTATCTCAGATCAGAAAGATGAAAATGCTCCTCATATTTGAGTCCTCAATCTATCTGCAACTGAATGACGTGAAGCAGGAATCTGTTTTTATTTTTTCATATGAAAAATCAGTGATCCTGGTACAATCGATGTAACAGTCCGTTTTTTTCTTTATTCCTCTCCAATGGAAAGCTTGGTCACGTATCTGGTGTGAGTGGGTCATATTTGAGTGGATCTAGTCTGGAGTTTTTATTCTCTCTTAATTTTCTCTTTGTTCTAGGTGTGTCAATACCATTTCCCCTCAATCACTCTGGTCTCATCAGCAGTCTAGATGTGCGGGATCACAAATCTTTCTTGTCTTTTTCCTCTTAAAAACATAAGTTTATTTTGTCATTACATTCATTTAAATGAAGTTGCAAATCTTCCCACTGAGTTCTTACTCTGCAGGGTTGTCTTGGCTATTTTGACACTTTGCACTCCGTAGAAATATTAGAATCAGCATATCAAGTCCCACTAAAAACTGGAAATCTATTTTAACAGTTTATGTCTTTTAACTGGAAAGTTAATCCCTTAGCTTTGATTGTGATTATTGGCAAATATTTAGACTATTTTTTTTACTACCTTATTCTGTGCTTTTTATTTCTTACACTTTTTCTATATATTTCCTCTCCCCACTCTCTTTACCCTATTTCATTATTTTTTTTTCCTGCTGCTATTTTGGAAGTTATAGTATTCACTTTTCTTATTCTTTTAAGTGGTTAACATGGAAATATCAACATGAAAGTTTCACTTGAATTCAAAAATTAATAAACATATTTGTCCTCATCTTGGAATATATAAGGGTGTTACTTTTGTGATAGCTTGGATGGTCCTGGAGAGTATTATGCTAAGTGAAATAAACCAGTCAGAGAAAGACAAGCACAATATGATCTCACTTATATGTTGAATCTAATGAACAAAATACACTGACGAACAAAATAGAACCAGAGGCATGAATACATGAAACAGACTGATAGCAGCTGTGAGAGGGGAGGGGCATTGGGGGGCTGTGTGAAAAAGCTCAAAGCATTAAGAAAACAAAAAACAAAAAATAGACAACAAACAGTAACATGATGGCTAGAGGGAAAGAGAGGTAGAAGAGGGTAAAGGGGGGATAAATTAAAAAAATAAAATATTTTTATCAATCCTGTCCTGACATATATGCATTATTTTCAGGACTTTTGTTCTATCCTGATATTTCACCCACATTGCTATTATGATTGCTATGAAAACAATGTCTTTTTAAAAATTTTCCTTTTTTTTTCTTACCCAGCATTATATGGTTCATCTAGAATTTCTGAGAACCTTTGTTCTCTTTGAAGTATATATTTTAAGGAATTCCCTAAGTGAGGGTTTTTTGGCTGTAAATTCTCCCAATGTTTGTGTGAAAGATAGTTTCACTGGCTATAAATTACTAGAGGTGCGGTGCACGAAATTTGTGCACTGGGAGAAGGGGGTCCCTCAGCCCGGCCTGCACCCTCTCATAGTCTGGGTGCCCTCAGGGGATATCCGACTGACAGCTTAGGCCTGCTCCCTGCAGGGCATCCTTAGCACTGCCGCGGAGGCAGGAGAGGCTCCTGCCACCACCACTGTGCTTGCCAGCCATGAGCCTGGCTCAGGGCTTCTGGCTGAGAGGTGCACTGACCACCAGGGGGCAGCTCCTGGGTTGAGCGTCTGCCCCCCTGGTGGTCAGTGCACATCATAGCGATCGGTCGTTCTGCCATTCAGTCAATTTGCATATTAGCCTTTTATTATATAAGATTAGTTTGATGGCTATTTTTTCAGTTGTTTTGAAGATATTATTCCTGTTCTGGTTTTCATTTGTGCCTCTCAGAAGTCTATTGGTCTAACCACTTTCTTTTGTAGATTATCTTTTCTCTTGAGCTGCTTTTAAGGTCTTCCTTGTCTGTGTAGTTCCCTCTGATATGACTAGATTTTCATCTCTTTTTACTTATCTTACTCAGGATTCATTGGGCTTCCTGAATTAGATTGTTGTCTTTCATCAAATCTTAAAAATTTTCAGCTCTTTTTCTTTGAATATTGCTTTTTTCCTTTTATACATAATTTGGTTCTCCTTCCTCTGCCATCTATGTCTCCTAACCTTTATATTTTCCATTTTAAAAAATCTCTGTGCTATATACCAAATAATTTCTTTGCATGTGTACTCTAATTCACTAATTCTCTCTGTATTTAGTTGTATGTTTCTTAACTCTATATTTAACTCCACTTACTGTTGTATTTAACCTGTTTAATTTCTAATGTTTACTATACAGTCTTATTTCTACAAGTGTACTTTTAACATCTGACTGCCAATTTTGATAGTCTATTGTTCTTTACAAAAATATTTTTTTAATATATTTTATTGATTTTTTTTTTTACAGAGAGGAAGGAAGAGGGATAGAGAGTTAGAAACATCAGTGAGCAAGAAACATCAATCAGCTAATCAGCTACCTCCTGCATACCCCCTACTGGGGATGTGCCCACAACCAAGGTACATGGCTTTGACTGGAATCGAACCTGGGACCCTTCACTCTGCAGGCCAACGCTCTATCCACTGAGCCAATCAGTTAGGGCTACAAAAATATTTGTGTTGATTTTTAGAGAAAGAGGAAGAGAGAGGGAGAGAGAGAGGGAAAAAAAACCCCAAATCATCAATGTGAGAATGTAACATTGATTGGCTGCCTCCTTCATGTCCCCTACTGGGGATCGAGCCCACAAGAGGGGCATGTGTCCCAACTGGGAATCGAACTGGCAACCTTTCAGTGCACAGGATGCCACCCAACCAATTGAGCCACACCTGCCAGGGCAATAGTCTATAGTTCTTTTGTTATGTATTCAATCCCCTAGACTTCTGAAACTTATTAAACATACCCATTTTATATTCTGAATCTGATCATTACAATCTCTTCAGTGCTTATGGCCCGATTCTACAGTCTGTTTCTGTTAACTCTTCCCTTCCTCATGGTGACTTATTTCTCCACTGAGGCTCTTTTATATGTTCATGTTGCTTGGAACTTTTTCTGTGGAATTTTTTTGAGGCTGAGCTTAAAGGGTGTTTTTCTAGAAGGATTTGTGTTGCTTCTGACAGATCTAGGGGTACTACCAACAGGGTGTACTTTCCTTTAAATTTTCAGTTGGGGTTTTTCTGGGTCTTACTGGTTGTGTAAATTCCAGCACTGAATGTGAATAAATACAGCTTTGTGATTAGGAATTCCTAGGGGGAGACGTTCCTTGTTTTCTCTTCTGTCCAGAGTCAAGGCTGAGTCAGACAGGCTTCCTCCTGCAGGGCAGGGTCGCTCCTAGTTCACATTGGTGTCACCTATCAAGGGTTCTAATTGTAGGGAGCCTCTCCTTCAGCCTTAGGCCTGCTCACCCCTCCCCTCTCCCCCCAACAGCCTTGTGGCCCATGAAAACCCAGCTCTAGGCACCGGGAATTATTTGATGCCCTCAGGGCAAACACTATTTCAAGCCCTCACCCTTGTGGAATCTTGCTCTCCTGCTGTTTCCTGTCTCTTCCTATTTCAGCTATGATTTTAAAAACGTTTTCAATATTTAATTCCTCACTCTTAAATGTTCTATGCTGGGAGAAGTTTTCTTCCTACTCTACTATACTAGAGACAACAGAAATCCCTTTATAGTTTTCAATAAAAGTCGATTAATAAAAAAAGTCAATGAAATGTGGAATACAAAGGTTTTTTTGTCTATTTATATCTGCAAATAGATATCTCATTATCCTGTTCCTAAATGACTATATTACTAAATTACTAATTAATACTTATTAGCAGAAATTAGTCCCAACACTATCCCCTCCCTAAAGACAGTCAGGGTTCCAGGGGTCACTGAAGAGCCTGCTGACCACCCGGGCTCTGTCCCTGGGAGCTGTGCTGAGTGGCCGTGAGCGGAGGAAGGCAGGTGCATTTTCAGCGGGCCACTCTGGACGTGCTTGGTGTTGATGGCACATGTGCTGTATGTACTCAAATACTGGAAGGCATTTTTGCTTAATTGGAATTCAGGGATGCTTGTAACGTTAGGTATAACACTGTCTTGGTACAGTGGGAAGTGCCAGGGTTCTGAAGTCAGGGCCTGGGTTCAGATGCTATGAAAGCACCAAGAATACATGATGCAGACATTTATGGAAGACACTAAAAGTGTAGAGCATCTCCCAAATATCCATTTCCCAGCACCAGTATCGTGTCAGGGATACAGTAAGCACTTAATATGTGTTGAAAGAAAGAACCAAAAGTTATTATCCTCTCTGGAACCTTCAAACTTTTCTAAAGAACACAAGCCTCATGGTCATAGAAATGTTTTAATCACTAATGATCTTAATTTAGTTACTTTCTTTAAAAAATTTTTTTTATTGATTTTTTTTAGAGAGGAAGGGAGAGGGAGAGAGAAAAACATCAATGGGAGAGAGAAGCATTGACGGTCTGCCTCCCACACATACTGACACCTAGGATCACGCCCACAACCTGGGCATGTGCCCTGACTGGGAATCAAACCTGTGACCTTTCAGTGCACAGGACAATGCCCAACTAAGGAGCCACACCAGCCAGGGCTATCGTTACTTTCTTAACTACTATGAAATATGATAGTTAAGATGGTAATATATTGAAACTTTAGCCCACTTTTAGCCCCGGTTTGATTGGTCATGACATACTTACTGCGGTGGCCTGTGGGTCGTTGGGATAAGCATCAAGAAGCTCCTGAGGAGGGTTTAAAGGCCTGAGATAACGAGTAACAAAAACCGTCTTCCCACTGATGTCAATCACTGTGGTCAGGCACTGCCGATTTGGGAACTTTAAGGCGCATTCAGCGTGAAACTTCTCTGTTGCTTGGAGCAATTTCTCATCTTCCTGAGAATCAAACTTCAAAGAGAAAGACTCCATGGAGTTTGCATATGATTACAGGAGACGCAGTAGAACTTGCTCAGATCTCACAGTCAGCCCAAACTAAATGTGAGCTCCAGGAATTACGATTCAGTGATCCCTTCCAACACCACCATGCCCTGTGTCCCTGACGCTTCATAATCTTCAAATTAGAAGGATTCATTAAATACTTAAAACATACTTAACAGGATTGAAAGGAAGTAGTTCACAGACAAGCAGCCCTATGCGATTAATAAAACAACTTCAACAATGTAAACGATGAGTTACTAATTATGATTGATGAGACCAAGCAATAGTTTGGTGTGTATTTTGATGTCGGTTTTAGAGGCAAGAAAGGCTCAGAAGTCTAAAATCTCAAATGTAAAGCTTAAGCAACTTATATTAAATGGACAACAAATTTACAGATGTATATGGATGTACTAAAAAGTTTCAAATCCATAACCAATATAATAACAGTATGTTCTCAAGGAAAAGGGAGCAGAACTGGAAACATCACATGTATAGTAGTTATTTTAGTGGTTCTCTGATCCAAGATGAGTTACCATTTCCAAGACTTGAGAATAACTCAAAGCAAATGAAACAGAACAAATTTCAATTGTCTTTTCCCCTCAAGCCATTGCTAAAAATATAGCATAAAAAGCAGCTCTTTAAATGTTTTCATAAAAAATGTGTTGCTCAGTCTAAAAATACATGCATTGTTACTTACAGTTCAAAGAATTTCGAGTCAAACTCAAATACAGTTTTACTAGGGAAATTAATTTTTAAGTTCAATTTAGATTCTAGGCAGTGTTTGAAGCTTTTTATTTTGTTTTTATGGTTTTCTTTTTTGAGGATGAAAATGCATCCAGCTTTCCCCCTCATTTGCTGCTATTCCCCTCATCTCTCTTTATATTATTTTTTTAGCATTTAAAAATCACAGTTATAGGATCTGTTTATTTACTCTGTCTCCTCTACAGTTTAAGTTTTCTGAAGTCAGGGATTTTGTTTTGATCTTGGTTTTTATCTCCAGGACTGAATGCTACCCAGCACATAGTAAGTGCTTAACAAATATTGTTCAGTGAATGAATGAAAACTCTCACATTACTGTTTATGACTTCAACTAGAATCAAGTATTCTGATTATTCTTGACTCTCTTATATGGGAGCTGGGCCATGGCTTCTGTTTCTAATTTAGTCTTTGTACCCTGAGAAATTGGGGTAGCGGTTGTGGGGGTCCCATAGGATAGCGACATCTCCAAAGGCCTCCTATATATTCCCACAGGATATCCCCCTCCTATCGGAATCTTGACAACATCATCATCATCATCATAACCACCTACAACTCTGCACAGTGGCAAGGCATGGCAGCTATCTAATAGGTGCTGTGGTGAATATATAAATAAATGGAAAAGGTGAGCTCCTAAGGCTTTTATATAGGTGTGTCATGGACTCCTACGGTAGAGCTGCCAGGCCAGAAAGAATTACAATTTTAGAAAGATGGAGAATTATGAAACAAGGATGGTGTGGATAAAAACACAGTTTGCCTGGCCAGTGTTGCTCAGTGGTTGAGCGTCGACCTATGAACCAGGAGGTTGCAGTTCGATTCCTGGTCAGGGCACATGCCCAGGTTGTAGGCTTGATCCCCAGTGGATGGCATGCAGGAGGCAACTGATTGCTGATTCTCTCATTATTGTTTCTCTCTCTCCCTTCCTTCCCCTCTGAAATAATTAAAAAAAAATTTTAAAAAGCACCTATAAAATTTCATCCCTGTTTCCTTCAGACTCATTCACTTATTTATTCATCCATCTGGTTATTTGAAACACGTTGCTGAGAGTCTGCAAGGATCCAGGCACTCTGGGTGAATGAGTTTGAAACAGTCCCCTCAAGGAGCTTCTTGTCCAGGGGAGAACATAGGTGAGCAATCAGGTGCTTAGGGGACTTGACCAGAACTTCTATGGGGATAAACAATGCACTGCGGGAGCGCTGAAGAAGCAGACACAGGCACTGTCCAGAAAGGAAGGTAATAATCTTGAATCAGGACTGTGGGCTTCCAATTTGAAAAAAGTATTTCAAACATTTTCTGCCACTTGGACCTGGATGTTCCGTGTTATATTTTGGTTCTGTAACTAGTGCTTCCTGATGGTGGGGCCCATGTTTGAATCATTCTTTGTTCATTTCTGCACTGAGCATGTACAAGGTAAACACTTAATAAGTATCAATGGTCATTAATACTTATTTAGGCCACTGGGATGCCATTTCATGGTGTGAAACAGTAATTTAAGGAGTGAGTCGGATGCTATGTTGGTAACCTAAGAAGTGCCAAGCAAAAGCTCTATGCTGAAAGAATTCGGGTCATTTGTCGTGAAACTAATTAAGGTGGAGCTGACAACTTCACCATTTGATTCAACATGAAACTTGGAAGGTTCTTAAGTGGCTCAATTCTTTAACCTGGAGGTTCATATACATACTTACAGGAAGCTGAATGGGCTTATTCCCCCCGCCCCCCCCACCCCCCACTTTGAATACCTACAGTTTGACAGCTCCACTGATCAGAAATAACTGTCGCCGAAACCGGTTTGGCTCAGTGGATAGAGCGTCGGCCTGGGGACTGAAAGGTCCCAGGTTCGATTCCGGTCAAGGGCATGTACTTGGGTTGCGGGCACATCCCCAGTAGGAGATGTGCAGGAGGCAGCTGATCGATGTTTCTCTCTCATCGATGTTTCTAACTCTCTATCTCTCTCCCTTCCTCTCTGCCAAAAATCAATAAAATATATTAAAAAAAAAAAAAAGAAATAACTGTCACAGACCCACTGTCTCTGTAAGAAGCAGCTCTGGGGTTTTAGAGCCATGGAAACAGTGGAGGTAGGTAGCTCCCAGCATTCAGGTGACATTCAGACCCACGACTTCCTGGATTCAGAGCTAAATAAGAATCCTGACAAAATGAAATGGGCCAAAAGACAAAGCTGCACATTCACCATGGAGCTGCAGGCATCTGAAGGTCATTGCTAAGGGGACACCCCATCCCCACCCCCACACACACGTCAGGACCCAGTAGACTCCATAAGGTGGACAGGGACCAAAGCAGAGAATGAAAGTGAAAGCCTAGGACCTGTTGAAGGGTAAACACAAAAGGCTTGGTACCTTTTTCAGCATCTCACTCATCTCTCAGAGGCAAGAAAGAAAGAGGGAAAGAAACAACAGAAAGACTTCATTAACAGAAACAATCTATTTTCAAAAACTTGTTTTTACCAAGACAATGTTGGAATAAGAGTTTCAGGATTTGCTATTGATTTTTTTGAAAATTCCATGAGTAAATAACTTAAAAAAAATCCTATAGAAAGGCTCCGTATGGGATGATGGTGGAAGGAAGACTAATCCCCGAATCCAGGAAGTTGCAGTCAGTGGGAAAACGATCCCAGGTGTGGGTCCCTATTATTTTAGGGAGAGCTGCTCTTTCCTGAATAATGGACAGGGAAGCCCTGAGGGACGTTGTCTGCCTGTGCGTTTAGGACCGTGAGGGTGCTGTCAGCCCAGGTACCTCCTTATCCAAAAGCATCAGACTCTGGGCTCCCAGGGGTTCCTCGTGGCCTCATTTTTAGAGGTCTCAGAGAAATGCTGCCTGCAGCCACAGCGGGGCAGTGAAATGCTACCAAAGGCAGGAGGACAGCCTGGTTATCTGCTTTGAGGAAGGAAGGCTGCAGGCTTGGGAACTGGGTCTCAGAGCCCCGGAGGCCTGGAACATTCTGTGATAGGAGGCCAGTGCCCTTGAATGCGCCACGTGCCAGGGGGTCTCTGATGTCCTCCTTCTAGCCACAGTCACAGATGGACAGTGGCCACACGGTTCAGAGCTCACCTATGGCGGGGGGGGGGGGGGGGGGGGAGGGGAGGGGAGTAGGGCGGGACTAGCTGACTGTGTTCTCTCCTGATAGAATACACAGATACTGTGCAACCATCCTGAATGGGAGCATCCTACGGCATAAATATGCCTGCTGGCGTTCTCTCCAGGTGACACATTCTGAATATGCTTCCTTTCCTAAACTATTTTGAAATGCATGCATGCTAACATGCTTTCTAGACAACATCCTTGTTACAACTTTGGTGATAAAGGCCAGCGTATAAGAGGAATTTGAATTTCGGTAGATTTTTTTCCCAATCATCCTTTATGTCTTCTGTAAATGCCTTATGAATGGGAAATAATAAGAGTATATTCCTCTGTGAACCAAATTGTGATCCTGAAAAGGAAAGAGAGGAATGTGCTCATTTAAGAAAACCTCCATCTGAGTCTAATGACAGTGGATAAAGAGTCGGCATAGTGATCGATGCGGTAGAGCTTAGCCGCTAACAACTTGGGCTTGTAAGCTCCAAGGGATCTTAATTGCTTTTCTAGGCTGTTTGTTGTACCTCTGGTGCCTAAAAAGCACCTGCTACACAGAAGATTCTCTGCAAATATCGAGTAGATCAGATTTCAAGCGGGACAGACGTTTTGTTGTCAGTTGTGGCCTTACTCCCTGGGTGAACCAGGATAAGCGGAGCTTTAGTCCCTCATCTCTGATTGGAGGCCCACCTCACATGACAGCGGGACTATTAAAGGGGAGAACATAAGTCAAATGCCTGACTTGGTGCTCTGGACAGAGGAAGAACTCAGGCCCTGTTTGTGGTGGTTGTTATTACTGTGATAGTTCACAATGATAAGAGGCTATGGTCGATATTTTCTCCCCAGTCCAATGAGGGTGGCACACCTCAAGGCCGCACGGGCATGCTATATGAACACAGTACCCCGCCCCCCCTCCCCGCTAGGAAGGGTGGGAAACAGCTGCTAACAAATGAAAGTTCTGGAAGCTCTTTTCTTTTTCTAGAGCTGTACAAAATTAGAGTGCCTGTGCACATATCTATTTCTATCCGGAGGCACTGGAATGAATGGAGGTCACCCCTGAAGGTCACCTAGCCTGAGAATCCTATGAATCGATTCAGTACACAGCACAGCCAGGGATGTGAGGTCACGCAGATGTATGTCAGCGTGCTTGCCAAAACATGTCCAGACGAAGAGTCCTATTTCATCTCCCTCCCACTGAGAAAATTCTGAAAGGGGAGCATGTTTATATTCGTCTTGCTTTGCCTAAAACAGTGGTTCTCAATCTTGGCTGCACATTAGAATCACCTGGGAATCTTTTTAAAATCCTGATTTCTGGGCCTCATCCTCCGGAAATTCTGTTTCTGTGTTATGGGGTGGGGCCCCAACATTAGTAACAAAGAAACAGAATTTCCGGAGGATGAGGCCCAGAAATCAGGATTTTAAAAAAAATTTCCCAGGTGGTTCTAATGTGCAGCCAAGGTCGAGAACCACTGGCCTAAAAGCTGACGTTGCTGACTGACCCAATTGTTGGCTGGGTGGAAATGCAGACCCACACGGGGGCTCTCTCCCTTCATTCTGCCCAAGCAGAGGGAGCACCGCGTGGATTTGGAGAAAGGAAACCTCTGCTTGTGCCCCGCGGTCCCAGTTCACCCCGGCACGGCCCAGCGAGCATTTCTCGTGTTGCCAACGTCAGACACGACTGACCTGTAGCCAGACTTACCTTTTCTCGCACCGGCTCCCCGGGAACCAGCTGAGGCTCGATGGTGATGAACAGGGCGATGTAGGAGCCTTCGCTGAGGCTGCGGAGAGAGTCAAAGCCCCGCTCGGCGATCACGCTCCGCTCCTTACTGTAGCCCAGGAGAACAGGGGGGATGTCTATTTTAAATGTTCCATCGATCTGTGCAGAAAACACGACGTGGTAAACATCCCGGTCATTTGCCAATGGACGCTCAAAAGCATGTGTCGATTCACTGCCTGATGAATTCACTAAGGATGCTCAGACTGGCATTCAGGGTCGCCCAGCATTCCAGCCAATCTCTCTCTATCTTTTTTTAAATCCTCACCTGAGGATATTTTTCCATTGATTTTCAGGGAGAGTGGAGGAGAGAGAGAACGACAGAGAGAAACATCGACGTGAGAGAAACACATTGATTTGTTGCACCACCAGGGCCCAGATCGGGGAGGGCCTGCAACCGAGGTATGTGCCCTTGACCGGAACCAAACCCCGGACCCTTCGGTACACAGGGCGACGCTCTAGCAGCCGGTCTCCCTAAGCGTTCACAGAAAGCACTGCCTTTTTCTTCACCTTTTCTTGGTTCAGCAGAGTGTGGACGAGTTATGCATGTTGATACTAACACTGGGCGTCCTGGGTTCACAACCCGAATTAAACTCCGTGTCTCAGTGTATGCGTTTGTAAAAGGGCGATGATAACAGTAACTAGTCTGCAGGGCAGGTGCGTGTGCCGGATGCTTTCATAGACGTACAGCACTGACAAGAATGCCTGGCCGGTGGTGAACTGCTCAGGAGGTGTTGGCGAGCAGCCACCCCCTTTTTCCGGATGCCCCAGCCTCCCATCTCCACCTTGGAAAATTGTAACGATGTTATGTTATCGCCTTCATGAATTATTTTGTCATCTCCACCAGCCTCACACGTAGTTTGTTTTCTTCATTTGTTACACGGGCACATTCTGTCAGACTTTATAGTTGCGAGCATGTTTACGATGCTCCTCCAGATGATTGCTCTGGTGAACAGAATCCGTAATCCACCCCCTGTGTATCACCCTTCTCCAATATACAGCAGTGTTTTGTGTACACAGCGGATACCCAGTAAATGTGGGCTGAATGGATTATAAGCCACTTTTATAACATGATCTAACTGTGCAGAGGTTCAGAGGGGCAGGACTTTTACCTCTTGCATTGTCCAAGCGACAGTATGTTTGTTAGACTATCTAGTGCTAAAGCCAGTTCAGGGCTGGAATGTGAAGGTATAGAATTCACATTTTTGTTTCACTCTTCAATGGCATTTGTGTCTCAGGAGAAATAGGGAAATGCCGGGGTCCAACCCCAGCAGGTCCAGGGGTTCCCAAAGGTGTGGACGGAGTCGGCGAAGAAGGAATGACATGGAGACGGAGTTCAGTTGATCAGCAGCCTAGCCAGGATCTCCAGCCAAGTTCTCCAGCCAAGTTCTGGTCTGGATCTCCAGAGAGGTTCTGTGTCCATGTTCTCTTGCTAGGTTCTCCAGGTTCTCCAGCCAGGTTCTGTAGCCATGTTCCCTCGCTAGGTTCTCCAGCCAGGTTCTGTCTAGGTTCTCCAGCCAGGTTCTGCAGCCAGGTTCCCTTGCTAGGTTCTCCAGCCAGGTTCAGTCACCAGGTTCTAGTCAGGTTCTCTTGCCAATTTCTGTAGTCAGGTTCAGTCCAGGATCTTTTGCCACGCTCTCCCGCTAGGTTCTGTCTCCAGGTTCCGTCGCCAGTCTCTGTCCAGGATCTTCTGCCATGTTTTCTCCAGCGAAGTTCTTCTGTCTCTAGAGAACGTTCTGTGTAGGTTCTGTGCTGCCTGGTTCTTTCTCTCTTTCTGTCTCTTGCTGTCTTGTTACATCTGTATTTATACCAGTTGATTCAATCCTATCAATTTCTATTACAAAGGTTAGGGCGTTTCTTATCTCCATTCCAGGGAGTAAAGATTATGTAGCTTAAGCATGATTGTTCATAGTTAAAGTGATTAATTACCCACCTGGCACTTAGTTAAGAGGTTTTATCCCCTCCCTAACTTCAGGGGAAAATCCCTACCTGGGGAAACAACCTTTCTCAGAGACCTTGGTTAAAACACATAGTGCCAAGAAGGTGAGCAAACATATTAAGAACAGTATGCCATATATGCCAGGTCCCTTGAAACAGCAAGCATGGACCGGCTCCCGGCAGGGAAAGGGCTTAACCTAGAAGTGGACATGCCTTCCAGGGAGGAAGGGACATTACCTGGATATAGTCAAGGAGATTCATCCATCAGGAAGGGGTTAGCATAATCTCTTCTGAGTACTCTTCCGAATGTGAAATTCGGCAGTGGCCAATCACTTGGGCAATTTCGGTTGCAAAATGATGGGCTTTAAATGTTTTTTTTTTGTAATTTAAAATATATTCGAAGAAGAAAAATGTGAATTCTTTTGGTCAGCATGTCACGGCAGCGTCACCTGTAGACTGTCCCTGATTTTGGGGGAGGACTGTAATTCCAAATGATCTGTGAGACTGCAACCTACCCGGGCCTCCCAGGGTTGAGGCTTGGTCTTGGCCTTGCTGGACTCTGTGGCCCAGGCAGTATTGCTCTGCGACCACGTCGCCTGGGGAATTAAATCCTCCTTCCTTAGCTGTGCGAGATTAGCCACAGTCTCATGGCTCAAAGCCTCTTGTTGCCATGGACTCAGTGCTGGGACATTACTGCCACTTCAGAATCTTTAACTGTCCCAGATTGGAGGCAACAGGTCATTGAAGAGTTGTTAACCTAACGGAGCCCTTTAGAAAAATTGCTAAACTGTGAAAAAGGATGTCTTAGTTGAGCGAATCTCTACTAACTGTTCTCCTTTTTTGAAATGGTGAGGACTCTAGAATCATTCATGAAATGCACTTGACTCAATGGGCCGTCCAGTGTCCTGACTGATTCCTTCAAGTCACTTCCCGGCATCTGTCCATTACACTTGGTCGCTTTTACAAGTTTCCACCTTGTTCCACCTTCTCCTTCACTTCTATTTAAATGTTTTTAAAAATCTCAGATTGGAACAGTCATATATTAACAACTAACTCTAACGAAGATGGATATTTAATAAGTGACACAAATATGACAGTAAATCAATGCCTTCATATAGTGGTTTTTATGTTTCCCAGGGGGCTTTGCACACAGGCTCTCTCAGGGTTGGCGGTACATACCCACAGAGAAAGCTTAACAGGAAATGGATAGAGCGGTTCCCCATTCCCACGGCATTCCAACGCCAGATGCTTACCCTTGCTTGGCAATATATTGTGCTAAATGGAATTTTCACACATCCCAGCCAGTGTCTCTCAATACGAGTGTGGATTCCACTCCCTCTTTCCCGGTCATCCTAAAGGAGGGGTGGATAGTAATAATTGGTTAAGAACTCCAGACGCTCATTTGGTGAATTTCGCAGCAGGATTTGGACTGGAAGTACGTGGGCTTAGGTTAGGCTGACCTAAGTCACATTCTGGCTCAGATGTTTAATGGTTTAATGACCCAAATAAAGTCTGAACCTCGGTTTCCTCACTAATAAGTTGGAGGTTTAACAGTCTACGTCACAGCATTATTTTAGAGTTAAATAAGAAAGATGTATGAAGAGCGCCTGGTACAATTCCTGAAACACAATGGACACTCAATCGACAATAGAAAAGCTAGTTGCCCTTTCTCTCTTTCCCCATTTATAATGTCAAGTTTCAGACATTCAAAATAAAAGAAAGATGGACAACGAGTTCGGGTCTTATATGGTGGACGGAGGATGTGAGAATGAGTGCAGACATCTTCCTGGAACGGTGAACTCACCTCTAAGACATCGAACAGCACTTCATCAAAAATGTTAATGAACACGTCGTCTTTCACTGACTGCAAGCTGGTCATGCTGTAGTCCCCATTGGGGGCCCTGCAGATGGGAAAACATGACCAGGGGACAGGGGAATGGGAAAAATAGAAATAATGAGCACGCAAACGTCAGCATTTAAAAAGTGCTCAAACACGAGCACAGATGTGAAGACTGGAAGCTGTGCTTTCAGTTAAAGCATCTGTCTGCACAGGGTGGACACCATAACATAATGCCTGTATAAAGCCAAACAGAAAGGGACTAAACCCTCTGTCTGCTTTCCATCGCCATACTGTTGTCTGTATATGTTTTTGTTTTTTGCTTAATTTCTTCACCTTTTTCACCCAGCCCCCCAACCTCACCCCCTTCCCTTTGATAGCTCTCTCTGTATCTATGAGTATGTTTCTATTTTCTTTGTTAGTTTATTTTGTTTATTAGATTCCACATTGGAGTGAAATCAAATGGTATTTGTCTTTCTCTGCCTGGCGTATTTCTCTTAGCATAATGCTCTCCAGGTCCATCCATGGTGTTGCAAAAGGTAAGATTTCCTTCTTCGTAAATGCCTATGAATTTCTGGTAAGAGAAAAACATAATTTCTGAAAACGAGAGAGTCTCAAATTTACTTAAAGCTTCCAGAGTTGGGGAAAAAATGAAGAAAGGAGAAGCAGCGGAGGGGCTGCGGGTGAAGGGGAGGGGAAGCTTGGGCGATAAGTAGGCAGAGGCTGGAGAGGAGGGTGGTGTCCCGCAGTGAACCTGAGTTTCACAGGTTGGACATTTTCTCACTTTATTATTTTTTAAAATCCTCACCCAAGGATATTTGTCCCATTGATTTCTAGAGAGAGTGGAAGGGAGGGAGGAGGGAGGAGAAATAGAGAGAGACACGTTGATTGGTTGCCTCCTATAGGTACCCCTACTAGGGCTGGGGAACCTGCAACCAAGGTATGTGACCTTGACTGGTAATTGAATCCCTGACCCTTCGGTTTACAGGCTGACTCTCTAACCACTTAGCAAACTGGCTAGGGCCCCACTTTATTCTTGATTGGAGTCAGTTGTGGCACATGAGGGAAACCAAGGGACTTGGTATCAGGACTCCCGGTTCTTGTTTTGGCTCATTAGCTACACAGACTTTCACCTCAGCCATTTCCCACTGAGCCTCTATTTCCTTCCCGTCTCTTCAAAGTATCCTCTAGTGCTTTAAAGAGGACCAAGTGCTTACCTAAACGGAAGTTCAAGTTCTTCGTTCCAGCTGGGGTTGGGTCCTTCGGCCGTCGTGGTATGGCAAATTGTTCGTTGAAAAGAGACTTCTACAAAAGGACGTACTAAAACCTTAAAAGCAAAAGCAAATTGTAAGAGTCCATACAGTTAGTTGAATGACTTTGCTCTTTGCGGAGGTGGAATATGTTTGCTAAATAGTATATGTCCAAAAAAATGAAGCAGAAAACAGGCCAGGAAGTTCCCAGGCAATTCTTAAAAACATAAGGGGTGAGATTCTAAGCAGAGACCCGGCTCTGGGGCATCTCACCTGGCCGAGGGGGTAGTCGGCACTGTGGGTTGGGCTGTGTGTGGTTGGGGAAGCAGCGTGCCTTTCCCTGAAAGTTCTTGAAGACCTTGATGGCTGCTGAGATTTGCTAGGAGGGAAAATATATGAAGAAAATAAATGACAGAGAAAGACTAACTATATATATTGAGCAGATGGTTATTCCAAAGATGCATGGCTCTGGTGACAGACATTCTCTCTAAGCTTGCTGACCCTTTTGGAAGGCTTTTCGTATGCTCTGATCACCCCCATTCACCCAGTGATCACTATAGACTCCCCAACTTCTATCCCTGACCCACCTGTATAGCTAAGAACAGAGGACAGAGTCCTCTTCTCTCTCCTCTGCCAGGGGGTACCTGAGAACTTGCCCTTCCCCCATAAATGAACCTCAATCCCCCCCAGGTAGCATAATACTAAACTTCCTGACCAGCCTTCTTTGCCTCGATCTAATTCCTCTCCTACTGTATTTTCTTTAAACCTGCCTTCTCCAGGAACCTTGAGCTACAAATTCTAAGTAAACACTTCTCTGGACCTCCCAAGCCTCACTGGGAAAGGGGAGGGGTCAGGGATTCCTAGCTCGAGTTAGGAACCAGGGATCTTGTCATCTTTCTCTTTTAAAGAGCTGCTATTCTTTTTAAAAAAATATGTTTTTATTGATTTCAGAGAGGAAGGGAGAGGGAGAGAGAGAGACACACATAAGCATCAATGATGTGAGAGAATTACTGACTGGCTGTCTCCTGCACATGCCCCACTGGGGATCGAGCCTGTAGCAGGGGCATGTGCCCTGACTGGGAATCAAACCATGACCTCCTGGTTCAAAGGTTGATGTTCAACCACTGAGCCAGGCCAGCTGGGCAAGAGCTGATATTCTTAAAGAAATGAAACTCATCTCCAGAAAGCCACACCTAGGTACCTTTCCCTTCCTCTCCCCTGAGAGGCTGATGCTTGGTGGGTGGTACCCTGGCTGGATGGACCATTTCCATCACACGGAGAAGAAGGAAGCAGACCTAAAGAGGGGACCAAGCAAGGGAGACGATGGGGCCTCAGAAGAACCATCTTAGTCTTTACAATCTACCCTTAGTTCAGCTGCACCTCTTGTCCTTACGTTCGTGAGACAGTCCCAATAATCCCTTCTTTAGCCTAAACTGACCAACTTGGTTCTATTACTTGCAACTAATGGGAGTCTGACTTTGGCCCCCACAGAATAACATTATGTTAAAAACAGGAGCACGTGTGCTATAGAGAAGTGATGGGCATGGCCAGGACCCCACACGGTCCATCCCAGGGCTGCCTGAGGGCTCTCACCTTGTGGTTGGTCTCCTCACAGGAATGTCATAGGCCCGGATGATGTTCACCAGCAGCTTTATGTCTCCATCGGACAGGTTTTGGGCTGTCACCTTCTTCCGACCTTTTCTCCTGGGCCTCAGGGGTCGCTTTTGTTCTGCCAGCTTGAAAAGGCTTAGGCCCAAAATGCTAATGATTACAGAACATAATTAGGAATCTAAGGAAAAGAAAGATCTGGAAAGTGACCAGACAACTCAAGCTCTGCCCCAAAGTCCCCTACAGGCCCCTGAAAACTTTCTAAAGAGCGTGGAAATCATCAAGAAATTCTCCTAAGATGGGAGCGATCTCACTGTATGGATTATGAATATTTATTGTAGCTGCTACTGATCAGAGAGAGAAAAGGGTATTCTGGGCCCTCCCTGAGTTTCCTGCCTTGCTTTCCTTCCTGCTTACCCTGCAGCCCCTCAAACTACCCCCTTCTCTCCTACTCTCTGCCTTTGCCTGTCCCTGGTCCCTGCACAGGGGCACCTCCCTCCGCCTTCCTCCTCAGAGCAGGATCTCCCCTTTAGGAGCCCCAGGCACATCAGCTAGAAGGGGCTCCCGCTCCTGGGCCCCTTGAGTACTTTCTTGATGCCCCATCTTCCTGGCAGCTGACTTTACTGCCCTTCCAGGCACTTCCTGGGATACCTCACTCTCTGGCGTTAGACAAGACTGGGTATGAATCCTGGCTCCACTTGCTCTTTGACCCCTTTAAGCCTCTGTTTTATCATCTGTAAAATGGGGTTCCATGCTATCTCCCGGGTTGTTGAGAGGATTAGGTAAGGAGGTGCCTGCAGAGCACCGGGGGTCTGGTCTAGTACAAGCAGAGGTGAAGTGCTAGGTGTGGGGTGATGACCGTAGTTATGACATCAGCGACTATGCTGGAGGAGGAAGGGAGATGGCAGGGGGGGCTTAAGGATCTCACATCTCCCTACCTCTCACTGAGATGATGTCACATAAACACTTCCTGGAAGATGAAAGCAACATGCTCACTGACTTATGGGAGAAAGGGCCTTGGCGCCAGTAATTAAGTTGGGGCCCAGAGACTAAACAGAAGCCCAGATGTGGCTCTGAATCTGGGAGCTGACATGACTGATGACACCAGATGGCACAGAACAAAGGCCGTGGGGAGCTGGCCTCAGGCTGCAACACATGCTCTTCTGCTTCCCTCTGAGCAGGGCTGGAGCCCTCGGCCCAGGAGGCCTGAGCCAGCTGGGGAGGAGCGGCTCCCAAGGGCTCCCGGAGCTGCTGTTCCGTCCTTTCCAGGGTCTCTGCCCCACGGAACAGCAACCATTCATCAGCAGCTTTGTGAGTCAGGCACAGTGCTAGGCGCCTTACATAGGATATTTCTCGTCCTCACAGGCATAACATTTACCCCGTTTTTCATATGAAGAAACCTGAGGCTCTGAGTGGTGACAGGATTTGCCAAAGCTCCTAACTAGGGGCAGGGAGCTGGGGTTCAGCCTGGGGTCACTCTGGCTCACAGCCCACCTTCTTCCTTTTAAACATTTACATCTATTATTTATTAACTCACGTAAAACAAGAACAAGCCCATTCATTCCATGTTAACATGATGTACCACTATGAAGGCTCACTCTCCTCTCCAAACAATCTCTTTGTGTGTGTGTGTGTGTGTGTGTGTGTGTGTGTGTGTGTGATTACCTACATTTTATTATTCTAAATTTATTTTTATTGAGATGCAATTGGATATAATGTTGTATAAGTGTAAGGTGTACAACCTGTTGGGTTTAGGGGTTCATATATTTAAGTCTGATTCCCACCATAACATCAGCTGACATCTCTATCACGTCACATAATTGTCATGGTTGTTTTTTTGTTTTTTTGTGGTGGGAACAATTAAGATCTAGTCTCTTAGCAACTTTGAGGTTTATAACACAGCACTGCTAGCTATAATCATTATGCTGGGCATTAGATGGCCAGGACTTACTTATCTACTAGTTATAAATGTGTCCCCTGAAATAACATCCCCCCAATTCCCCTACACCTCAGCCCTTTTTTCAATTCCACATGTAAGTGAAATCATATGGTACTTCTCTTTCTGTCTGGCTTAGTTCTCTTTGCACAGTGCCCTCTAGGCCCACCCCTGTTGACACACATTACAGACCATCTTCTTCAGTGCTCGCTCTCCCAGGACCTACCTAACCCAAACCTGGGACCTCAGAGGGATACCTGTGCCAGGGGCCCTAACATGACACATCCCCTCCTCTGTTAATACTGCCTCCCTCCCCTGAGAGGGCGCCTCCCAAAGTCTCGATGGCAGTCAGCAAGGGCGCATCTTGGTGGCTGGCACCATGAATTACAGAAACATTAGTTTAAAGCCAAGAACAAATCAAAATTAAAAGAAGAAAGAACATACCCTGAGCCTTCAGAACTTAATGCAGAAAGTAAAGCAGATAAAAAGAAAAAGAAATGGAAAAACAGCATGAAAAAAAAATCACCATCTAGTCTAAGTGTAATTTTCATGACTGAATAAAACATTCGATGACTAGGCTGTGGGCCTGGAGCAGAGAGAAGGGGTTTGTGTGAATCGATGTGGGCACAGCCTCTCTACTGTGTGTGGAGGGAGGAAAGGTCAACGTCAGGGGCGGCCCTGGACAGCACAAGGTTTTGTCTCCTTTCCACCTTGACGGTGGAGAGGAAATACACGCATAAGAAATAACCCTTTTAGGAGGCCAACAGATTCAGTCCCAGGAAGGGTCATGGGATTAATGGACTGCCCAAGACCACCAGTGGAGAAAGGTATCTTCCATCTTTTGTGCATCCACCCCAAGTTGAGACAATTTGAAATTTTTTTCTAAGTGATAGTAAGACAATCATGCATATACACAGTCAATTTCCAGCTTCTATGTAAACACCCATTTTCCCCCGCTGCCCTTGGGCCTCACCAAACACAGCAGCTCTCTCCTCCCAGCTGCAGTGCTGGAACCAGACCTCACAGACTCCCAGATCTCCTGGCCTCCCAGACCTCCGTGGCTGGTTTCCAGCTACCCCACTGTGATGGGAGAGTAAGGGAAGTTGTCATTGGGAGTAGTGTGTGCAGGAGGGAAATGCTGTCAGACTGGGATTGAAATGAGCAAGTGGCAAAGGCTCAACCATCGTTCCATGCACTGAAATGTCACCGGTTCAATTCCCGGTCAGGGCACATGCCCAGGTTCTAGGCTTGATCCCCGGTGGGGGTGCTTAAGGGAGGCAACCGATCTAGGTCTCTCTCTCTCTCTCTCTCTCTCTCTCTCTCTCTCTCTCTCTCTCTCTCCCCCTCTCCCTCTCCCTCCCTCAATATCTAAAAATCAATAAAAACATGTTAAAAAATAATGGCAAAGGCTGGCAAAGCTGACATGGCAGTAGTGGGGAGACAGGATTCCTGGGCCCATGATGGAGAGGATCTCATGTGACTAATAAAGACCCCTCACTTAATGCAATTGTAAGGCATTAATCAAGTGTTAATTAATCCATTTCCAGTGTTATTTGTGGCCCAAATGCACACTAAACAATGATAAGCATCTTAGATTTACATGAAAATTTTAACATAATGCAATAAAATAATTTTTAGAAGGAGCAAAAGTTTGCTTTTACCTGATATTGGGAACCTCTTCTTCAACTATCAAATCCGTGAGAAGAAAATGGTGTTTTGCAATTAGGAAACGATTTAACACAGATTCCCTCACCTGGAGAAAGAAAGAGGTTTTATTTAAAATGTTCTCATTCTGGGACCTTCATAGGTCCCTCTGAGACTTCTCTGAGTCTTCACCCCAATGTCACTTTAGTGCAGCCCCCACCCGGCACCCTCACTTTCTCCGCAGCATGACTTCTTCTTACTGTAAACCGCCCGGCTTTGCTCACTAGTACAAGTTCCTAAGGCAGAGGGCCTCTGCTCTGCTCACCGCCCAATTCCCAGGACCTGGAAAAATCTGACACACAGGGAGTGGAAGTGTGCTGAATGGAGGAACGAACAAAAACCAGGCCCCGTCTCGGAGCACATGCAATTCCGACGTGATTCTTGAGGTCCTCCCTTATTCAGACTGGTTTACTTCCTAATACTCCTTTAAATAAAAGACCTCTTAAATGTTGTAAACTGTTGTTGTTTTTTTATACATGAGCTATAAGGCAGATCAACTGGAAGGGAAAAATGTGCTGTAGTCACAGTAGCCTTTCTTATAAGTTAAATTTATTAAAGAAAGGAAGGAAGCACGAGAGAGAAAGAGGGAGGACAAAATGACACTTCAAGTTTCTAGTGCCTAGGGCAGAAAGTATGTCATTCATTCATTTATTCATTTATTTATTTTAAATATATTTTTGATTTCAGAGAGGAAGAGAGCGGGAGAGAGAGAGAAAGAAACATCAGTGATGAGAGAGAATCATTGATTGGCTGCCTCCTGCACGTCCCCCGTTGGGGATTTGAGCCCACAACCCAGCATGTGCCCTTGACTGGAACTGAACCTGGGACCCTTCAGTCTGCAGGCCGACTCTCTATCCACTGAGCCAAACCAGCTAGGGCAGAAGTATGTCATTTATAAACCTTCTATTTTATTGCAAAGATAGTATGATGCAAACATTCAAATACTGTCAAATACTGTCCTTTGTCATCCTACCCCACGTAAGAGAATCATTGACAACAAGCTGAGATACAGCCTAATGTTTTCATATGTTCACAAGATGAAGAGAGCTGTTAATCAATTTCATATCTGTGACTATGAGATAATCAGCCTTCAGGGGTTAAGCACCACATAGATATTGAAAAGAAGGGGACCTCCTCCCTCCCATCTCAGGGTGCTGGCCATTTCCCTGTCAGGGCCGTTCATAATGGTTTCCTTACCTGCTGGAGGTACTTGGCTACTATGGCCCGGTGGCTATCTATGTGGCCCTTGGTCTCAACGACATTCCTGTCCCGTAACCGCTTCTCATAGTCCTAAAGGTTAAAAAGGAACAATTTTATGATTTTAAACTACGAGTCCTTTCTCATGCCCTCCTGAGATTAGAGAATTTATCACGTGTGGTTCAAGTTCATAAATGATGGTTCTAATTGTTTCTTCTGCCTTCCTCTGAACGTTTGGTTCAGAATTAGCCTTTGATGTGGGAGCCAGAATTCGGAGACAGTTGGTTGATGCCTTAGAAGTAGAAGCCACACAGTAACGGGCTGTGGTTCAAGACACTAAGCTCACCCAGCAACTTTGCCAAAGCCTCTGCTTAGTATTTTGTTGTTGTTGCTGTTAATCCTCACCTGAAGATATTTTTTCCTTTTTTTTTTTTTTTTTTTTTTCTTAGAGAGAGTAGAAGGGGTCAGGGGGATAGAGAGAAAAAGAAAGGAACATCAATATGAGAGACACATTGAGTGGTTGCTGGGGATTGAACCTGCCACCCAGGCCCTGGGAATCAAACCCTTAGGGGAAAAGGCCAATGCTCTAACCATTTAGAAACACCAAACAGGGCCCCTCTGCTAATTTTTGTCTTTTTCTAACTTAAGTAAAGCAATTACAAAGCAGCAAATAGCATCTGCGTGCAGCCGACTTGGTCACCAACTGGGAGTGGGTACTTCTGCCTTGGCCGCTGCATTTTCTCTTCCACCAATAAAATTCCACGTGGGCCCATGGAGCCGCCATGGTCCTTCAGTCCTCTCCCGGTCCCACTGTACGCTCGGGGGCCTCGACCCCGCACTGGGTAACTCAAGCTGGTCCAGGATTTTTAGACTTGGGGCAAGAGGACACACCTCCCCTCCTGGCTGAAATTGGTAGATGTGAACTTGAATGAAGGGGACCATGTGTCCAAGCAGAGGGAGTCCATCCACAATGGGAAGAAGTGAAGCCACCACAGCAAGGGAAGCCTAGGCAGGATGGGGAGGGGCCCTGGTGGCATTCAGGCCCTGTATCCAGGCGTCACCAAGGCACAGATAAACTCCTGCCATTCACATAGCTTAAGATATTTAGCCCCATTTGGGATTTCATCTTTTAGTAAACTCCCCTTGAAGCCTGAGCTAGCTTAAGTTGGTTTTTTAAAAATATATTTTTATTGATTCCAGAGAGGAAGGGAGAGGGAGAGAGAGATAGAAACATCAATGATGAGAGAGAATCATGGATTGGCTGCCCTCCTGCATGCCCCACACTGTGCCCTGACCAGGAATCAAACCGTGACCTCCAGGTTCAGAGGTCAATGCTCAACCACTGAGCTGGCCAGGTTCAAGTTGGGTTTTTATCACAATTATAAGTCCAGACACTGCAGACAAGAACCAAATAACTGAAAATATTCTCCCAGAACAGCTTCTGCATGAAAAGTCCTACTGGTACCAGTTTCTAATGGCTCTCCATTTACCTCATCAAATACAACCTCCCCTGTCTGCCCCATCTATACAGGCCTGCCCCACTTACACAGGATTACAACCTGTGAGCCCTCAAAGGTCCCGCCCCATGGCTCTCAGATGGCTTCTGCTACCCCCCGCACTCTGTGCATCCTGCCACCCTTGCCTAGGATGCCAGCCCTGCTTCCCACTTCCTTTGTGCCCCTCCCACCCCAAGGCTGCTCTAATCCTAACTACCTGTTTCCCCACAGTGCTCACCACTGGGCCTTGTGCTTAACCGGTTGGATTACAATGGCCTTGAACTCCTGACTAACGCAAGATAATTTGCCACATTAACATAGAAGATATTTAAATGTTTCTCAACTCTACAATTCTAATTTTTCTTAGTTTATGTCATTCACTGTATTGAGAGAAGAGTTAATTTAAACATTGGATTCAAGAAAGATTATATAAAGTGCTGCAAAGAGAAACCGGCTTTGCTACTGAGAACATATTAACAGCAAGATTCATGGAGAAAGGTTTACCAAGTAGCACAGCAATATTTTATTACAGCCATTTCTTACCTGGAATACCTTTTCCATGATTTCTCGGTCATATGCTGGGATTGGCTTATAATTTCGGAACTCTGGCACCTCTTGGCTTCTGAGACACAGGAGCCTGAATCGTTTGGCTCTATTCAGTTCCTCATCTGAAACGAAGTTAAATTCCCGCTGCAGCTGTTCCAGGCGAAAGAAATCGGGGACGTAGGATTCGCCACTGGTAGCAACCTGTGAAGAACAGAGAATGCACAATTCCAGACAACGGTCGAGTTTCAGCCAAGGAAAGCCGGCACTGAGCGTTTGGGAATGGAAGCTTAACTGGTTTACGTAGACAGCGAGACTGGATATGTCCTGCCTTTCACTTAAAGACAAAGTACATTAAAATGTGATGGCAGCCCTGGCTGGTGTAGCTCCGTGGATAGACCATCGGCCTGCGGACTGGAGGGTCCCGGGTTCGATTCCATTCAAGGGCACATTTCTGGGTTCTGGGCTCGGTCCCCAGTGAGGGGCATGCGGGAGGCAGCCCATCAATGATTTTCTCTCATCATTGATGTTTCTGTCTCTCCCTCTCCCTTCCTCTCTGAATTCAATAAAAAATATATATTAAAACAACGTGATGGTAATAAGGAAGATGCTATTAAATCACTTAGTAGCTATAAAAAATACCACAAATACTTTCCCAAAGAAATAGAAATTATAAGGTTCGTTTTGGGTATGTACGTTCCCCAAATAGGTGTTATGAAAATATACAGACTGAACATGAGAGATTTTAAATAATTGTATTACTAAGTGCCAACTGCAAATAATGTTACTCATATGCATAGTGTATTTAAAATAATATATATGTGTTTTAAATATCTACATATTTTTAATTAAATTTATGGGGGTGACATTAGTTAATATCATTGTGTAGGTTTCAAGTATACAATTCTATAATTCATTATTTGTACTATACTGCACTGTGTGTTCACCACCCACAGTCTAGTCTTCCTGCATCACCATATATTTGACCCCCTTTAGCCTCCTCATGTTTTAAATTTATTTTCCAACTTTTTACTAGTCTTATGCCCATATGTAGATACAAGCATAGAGTCAGTCGATCACCTTTGCTTAGCTCCAGGGCCAGGCCCTCCTGTCCCTGAGCCTTGATCATTGGGGGGAGTGAATCAGGGAGGGATCTGGGCGCGGACCTCCTATGTGTCTGGACAGTGGCAAAGAAAGCTGGCTTCAGTACGTCTGCAGGCTGAGCAGGTGTGGGCTGATGCTGCCCAGGTGTCCCGAGCCCCTCTGCTGGGGGCCTTTGCCAGCTGTGACCTCCTCTGGGGCAGAAGAAGAGCCAGGCGCAGGGTGTGCTGGGCTTTGTGATGGGAGGTGACCCTGCCGTGCAAATACTGGTTCTTGAAGAGACCAGTCAGGAAGGCATCCCTGTGTTTGTGCTTCTGAAGGCAAATAGTTATAAAGGGAAAATGAAGGTGACAGGTGTCTTATGTTACTTCTGATTTAAAGATTGTAATCAAGTCGTGATTTGAAAAGTTTACATGGAATAGACTATCCTTTAGGTCAGTGATGGCGAACCTATGACACCCGTGTCAGAGGTGACACGCGAACTCATTTTTTCATTGATTTTTCTTTGTTAAATGGCATTTAAATATATAAAATAAATATCAAAAATATAAATCTTTGTTTTACTATGGTTGCAAATATCAAAAAATTTCTATATGTGACATGGCACCAGAGTTAAGTTAGGGTTTTTCAAAATGATGACCGACCGAGCTCAAAAGGTTCGCCATCACTGCTTTAGGTGATATGATCTGTTCTTTCTAACACTTCTCATAGCCACACTAAAAGTATCATGTTGCAAGGACAGTTTATAAAGACAAAAGTCACAAGCTTGCTTTGGGATTTAGAAATATCAGGAGAGAAATGAAAATTTTCATCTTAGTTATAGTTACGCTACTGATCCACTTATACTCATAAACATGATCATAGAATGTGTTGCTATCGTCACTTTCTGGATCATCTACTCACTTATGATGTTTTTGTGAGAATTATGATCTTGCAAGTAAAAACATTTATATCTGATACCAAGAAAAATCATTTACTGACTAATGACCCATTTTATTTATAAATTCACTGAAGAAGAATTCTGAATGTTATGATAGATACAAGCAGTTTATCCCATAAATACTTAAAATGAAACCTAAATAATAATCAAATTAATCTTAACACAAGAATACAAACAAAACCACTGCTTCTTAAAATGGCCCATCAGTCCATCAAGGTGGGATGGGAAGGGCACGAGCTCTGAAACCAGATGAACTTGGATCTGATTCCTCACTAGCTGTGTGACCTTGAGCAAGGAACTAAGGGGGAAATCAAAACTTTCTTTAGGGGTTTTACAGAGGTTTGAGGTCGGAGTATCAATAGCAGCTAATATTTACTGCACACCCACTGTGTGCCTAGCAAAGTATGGATACCTGGTAGCTGATTGATCCCGACAGAATAGCACCGTGAGGGCATCTCAGGGCTCAGACACATGGGTGCAGCCTGGATCGCATAGCCAAGTGGGTGCAGAGCTGGAATTTATTTATTTTTATTGATTTCAGAGAGGAAAGGAGAGGGAGAGAGAGAGAAACATCAATGATGAGAGAGAATCATGGATTGACTGCTTCCTGCACACTCCCTCCTGGGGATTGATACCGCAAACTGGGCATGTGCCCTGACCTGGAATCGAACTGTGACCTCCTCCTTTACAGGTTGATGCTCAACCACTGAGCTACACCAGCCAGGCCAGAGCTAGAATTTAAACTTGCCATTCTCTCAGCATTTGCGCTCTTAAGCACCACCGCAGAGAACACGGTATGAGAGCCAGTGTGTGAGAAGGGCCAAGCCCTTTCTATTCCTCTCACACCAAATCCAGACACAGCGTGGTGCACGGCTCTCCTGCCACTTTACCGAGATCAGCTGCATCAGAGGGGCGTTGCTGGGGTCATTCGGATCCAGCTTGGACTCTGCTGCCCACTTGGCCAACTTTTTCATGTCCGTCAGTCCTGAGGTGCCAATGGATGAGATGGCATCTGCTCTTTTCAAAGCGCTGGAAAAAAAGTTCATTCCGTGAGGTGGACTTAACTTGACCACAGAGCAGTTTGCCTCAGGACCACCAAATCCCAGGACGCATGGCTTAGGACGCTGCTATTCTGCACCACAGGAAGTCTGATAATTAGGACAGACTGCTGCCACTTTTCTTTACTTGAAGATTGCCATTAAATATGTTATAAGGCAGTAAATAAGTATGAATGGTGGGAGGAAATATTTGCAAACCACACACCTGATAAGGGGTTAGTATCCAAAATATATAAGAAACTCATACAACTCAGTAGTAAAAAAAATCCAAATAATTAAAAAATGGACAAAGGAACCAAATAGATATTTTCTCAAAAGAAGATATTCAATGGCTGGCAGGTACGTGAAAGAGTGCTCACCATCACTAATTATCAGGGAGATGCAAATCAAAACCACAGTAGGATATCACCTCACATCTATTAGGATGACTGTTATCAATAAGGGAAGAAACATTGATAGGAATGTAAACTGGTGCAGCCATCGTGGGAAATAGTGTGGAAAGTCCTCAGGAAATTAAAAGTAGAACTACCATGTGATCCAGCAATCCCACTTCTGGGTATATAGCTGAAAAAAATGAAATCACTATCCCTAAGAAGTACCTGCACCCCCTTCGCCCCCCCATTGTCACTGCAGTATTATTTATAACTAGAGGCCCAGTGCATGAAATTAGTGCTCTGGTAGGGTCCCTAGCAGCTGCCAGCCACTGGCTGGGGCCTCCCTTCCCCCAGCTGCCAGCTGCCAGCCGGGGTCTCCCTTCATTCTGCACTGGCCCCTGGTGGTCAGCACACATCATAGTGAATGATCGAACTCCCGGTTGTTTGAACTCCTGAGGGGACACTTTGCATATTAGGCTAAGTATGGAAACAATCTAAATGTCCAGTGACAGACGGATGGATAAACCAGCCACACGTTACCTCCTGAATCCAGTGTTCTGCTGTGACAGTGGAGGGATTAAAGGTGTCCCATTCTCTCCAACAGCCCAGGCCACACTGTGGGACACTTTCCCCGAGGTCATCAGGATCAGCTGATTACTGCCGTCAGCTTCAAATGACAAGGGCACGCCTAGGGAAACACCACATCAGACAAGATGTTTTTTAGAACGAGGGCGCGAGCCAGTCCTGGTGAGAAAGCAGGCAGTAGACAGTGGAAGGAGAGGGTGAGGGCGGTGGGGGTGGAACATGTAATTCAATATCACTGAACTTCTTCAGGTGACAGGCGACGATGCTCAGAATCACCGTGTGGCTGTGTCTCTGACAACAGAGTGCAGACGTTGTAATGAATGATGCACCCGCAGTGGGGCCATCTGTGTGCACATTCTGGTTCTGACACTCAGCAGCTGTGTGACCGTAGACAAATGACTTAACCTCTTCATGTCTAAAATAAGAACAGGAACGGCATCTCCTCCCAAGGGTTATTCCGAAGACATTCATTTACTCATTCTCTCCGAAGACACTTATTTGAGCTCCTACCTCGGGCCAGGCGCTACTCTAGGCACTGAAGATAACAGTAAAGAAACCAAACTGATGAGGATTCCTGATATCAGGCCGTTTATAATTGAGTAGGAAAGATGGGCAATAAGTTAAATGCAATGCACAGTATGTTACAGAGTGATAAGTGCAAAAGTGAAGCATATATTAGGGAAGGTATAGAGAAAGTATGTGTTTGGGGGTGGGCAGGGGTTGAGCTTTCAGATGATTGGCCAGGGGAGGCTCCAGGAGAAGCGACTTTGGAGTAAAGGCCTGAAGAAGCTGAGTTGGTGAGACGTAGAAATCTTGGGAAAGAGCATTTCTTGGCAGAAGGACCAAGTGTAAGAACCCTGAGGTGGGAGTGTAAGAGGCGGGGGGTGAAGAATAGCGGGTTAATACCTGGCAAAGCGCTAGTGCCTGGGAAACGGTGACCACTCAGCAAATGTTCGCTCTTACTAAGCCCTGTGGTCCCAGTAAGGCCTCCCTGATTTGGCCCCCATTGAATGGAAATGAATGGTAGGAAGTGTCTGGGCAGTAAGTTCAATCAACCAGAGGAAGAAAAGATTTTCAAGCACTAAATAGAGCAACTTCGCATGCGGGATTTCCAATTGATGTTATTAACACGAAACTCTAAAAGCGTCTCTGTGTTTTTCCAAGACTTCTGCTACATATGAAACATCCCATCTTGATCTTTAAAAGAACCCTATCAGCCTATAAAGGAGGTAGTATTAGATCTATTTTATGAACGAGAAAGATGATATTCAAAGAGGTTATGTGACTGCTAGGGTCACAGGGCTTCTCAGTATCAGAGCCAGGACTAAAACCTCCATCTTCAGGCTTTTAGACAGTGAGTGAGTTTGGGCCTTGGAGTTCTTGCAGATCTCCAGCTGTGACCTCACAATAAAAAAACACCTTGAGCCCTAGCTGCTTTGGCTTAGTGGATGGAGTGTCGGCCTGTGGACTGAAGGGTCCCAGGTTCGATTCCGGTCAGGGGCACATGCCTGGGTTGCAGGCTAGAACCCCAGTGGGGGGCGTGCAGGAGGCAGCCAATCAATGATTCTCTCTCATCACTGATGTTTCTCTCTCCCTCTCTGAAATTAATAAAAATATATTTAAAAAAAAAAACACCTTTAACAAATGGCAACAGAATGAGACCAACAATTAGAATTGGTAGATATAGAATATTAAAAATATTTTAATATGTTTAAAAAATAAAGCAATTAATGAATAAAAAAATGACTGAGTCTTACAAAAAGGACAAAAAATTATCACACGTAACCAGACTTATTGGAAAAAAAACTAGATAGAATATCTGGAGGTGAAAAAATACTACAAAAATTGAAATGAGAAATGCAATGAGTTGCATTGATTAGGCACAGCTAAAGTGTGAATTCAGTAGTCAGAAGACAGATATAAAGAAATTACACAGACTGCACCAGTGAAAGAAAAAAAAAATATCAAGGGTAAGAAACATAGTGGAAAGAGTGAATTGGTCCATCATTTATCTAACCAGAAGTGCAGGAAAAGATGAGAGAGAATATTAATTAATAATCTCTCTATTATAGGCATGCAAGTTATTTCAAACTTCACAGCTTTAAAATAATACCACAATGTACATTTTTTTTTTAATGCACAAAACTTTGTCCTCATTTCAAATTATTTTCTTCAAAAAGATTCCTAGAAGTAGAATTAAGGTATCAAAGGCATTCTAACCGCCCTTAATTCCCACTGCCAAACTGCTTTATACTTGCAGAACTCTGTGAATTTACTGGCCACCAGGAGCATATCAAAAACAACTTTGCAAAAAGTTGTATGTAATTATTGTTTCAATTTGAATTTTTGATTACAATTTTACAATTATTGGGTTGACTGGGAAATGAAAAATAAAAGAAAGATACGTTCACATCTGACAGTAGGACTGTGAGCCCCTGAGGACAATCCACTGTCCATACCACTTCCAACTCCCTCATGGTCCAGGGCCACATGCTGGTTACTGCTGAACTCCACTTCTTCGATGGGAGCCCTCCCGGTGACAACGGTGGTTTCAGGAATAGGCAGAAACACTTCTGCTAGCAAGGTGGTGCCACTGTGCCCCACTGTTTCATAGACCTGAAATCGAGGAAGAGAAACAGCCACATAAAAGCGGCAATAGGTCACCTGCTGCATGGGACGATATTCACAAATGTTATATCTTTTAAGGGGTTGATATCCAAAATATGTAAGAAATTCATACAATTTAACATTAACCACCCTCCCCCCCCGCAAACAATCCAATTAAAAAATGGGCCTGGGTAGACAGTGTTTTCAAAGAGGACATACAGACAGCCAACAGACATGAAAAGATGCTCCATGCCACTAATCATCAGAGAAATGCAAGTAAAAACCACAATGAAATATCACCTCACACCTATCAGAATGGCCGTCCTCAATAAATCGACAAGTAAGTGATGATGGGCATGTGGAGAAAAGGGAACCCTCGTGCACTGTTGCAGGGAATGTAAATTAGTACAGCCTCTATGGAAAGCAGTATGGCAATTCCTCAAAAAATTAAAAATACAGCTGAGCCCAGCTGGCATGGCTCAGTGGTTGAGCATCAACCTATGAACCAGGAGGTCATGGTTCGATTCCTGGTCAGGGCATATGCCCCCATTGTGGGCTCCATCCCCAGTGTGGGTTGTGCAGGAGGCAGCCAATCAATGGTTCTCTTTCATCATTGATGTTTCTATCTCTCTCTTCCTCTCCCTTTCTCTCTGAAATCAATAAAAATATATTTTAAAAAATGCAGCTGAGATCAGGGTGCACCCTAAGTCCAACACGAGTATCGCTGTAAGAGACAAAAGCACACATTAAGCTACAGAGAAGGTCATGTGGAGACGGAGGCTGAGACCAGAGTTAGGCCATCATAAGCCAAGGAACTCCCAGAGCCACCAGAAGCTGGAAGGGGACAGGAAGGACCCCCCCTTCGGAGCTCCCGGAGGGAGTGTGGCCTTGCTGACCCTGGGTGTCAGACTTCAGGGCTTCCAGGATTGAGAGACTAGACATCTGCCGTTCTAAGCCACCACATCTGCATTGCTTAGTATGGGAGCCCTAGGAAACTAAAACAAACAGAAACATATTGCTAATGGTAAGATTTAAATTAGTTGGAGATTTCTTTGGGGGGGGGGGGCTGTGGGGGTCCTAACACCTGTAACTCCTCTATCAACTCCCCTCCTAACCACCTGTGACTATAGCATAATTGATTTCTCTGGTACATTATGCCAGGGTCCTGGTAGAAGGGGAGACTGAGGCACGCCTCTGATGAATGAGCCAGAGGTTCTCCCCACCTCCACCCTCCCTCAACGCCTCCCTTTTCTCGAGGTGCACCCTTGAGCACTGTGGCTAGCATTACTCTGTCCACATTTTGAGGAGGTGACTTGGGGTAACACTCCTCCTTCTGCCAAACCTTACGCACAGACGTGTCCAGGAGGAGGCTGACCCTTGAGAACGTACCAGGAGGCTGCCATAGCCAATGGGTGACTTCCAACCGCCCTGCTCCTGCGATGACCAAGATATTCCTAGGATGGTGACTATCATTGCAATACGTACCTGCAGCGTTAAACTCTCCGGCCAGTTGACTATTTGCAAACTGAAAATCTGTCCAAAGTGAACTCGGAAGTCTGCCCCGAGTGGCCGCCCTTCGGTCCTGGACACCTCCTTGCCGTTGAAGATCACCTTTAAATACACCGAGCGCCTCTTGACATCTTCCCTTCGTAAGACCTCCGCCCTGCAAAGGGAGACGTTGGCAGGTGAGGCTGGTGTTCATGGACTGACGATAACGGGAGGGCTTGGCGGATGGACACCGAACAGGACAAGATATGCTGGAGGCGACGCTGCCAGTCGCATTAGCCCTCACTGAACCCAAAGGACTCCAGGTCTCGCTGAGCTTCTGTAATAAAGCATTGTGATTGTGATAGGGAGGAGGAGGCCAGAAAGGCCATTGGGATTTAAGAACCGGGTCCAAGCATCGCTGTACAAGTTTCCTTAAAGTTTTTTAAACAAGCCTTACATTTGTGTCCCAAAGCTTTAAGCAAACAGAAACATCAACTCTTAAATGGAGAGAAGTCAAACCATAAGGGCAGTAGTGATTTATATTTGGGGGGGACATTTTATCCTAAAAATATAACAGCATATCATAGCAGTTAGGCCGCGTTGGCTTCTCTGAGATTCAAGCTGGTTTTGTTTGCTTGTTTCTTTTGCTTAGTTTGCTGGGTTTCTTAACACTTTCCAATAGTGAGTGACGGCTCACTGCATGCAGGGAATTGAGAAATGTCCCTTATTTTTAAAGGTCATTTGAATCCACCAAAAATGTATTCTTTAGAAGTATATTATTCTTAAAGCCAGGAAGTTAAAAAAAAATCAAAACCAACAAGAGTGGCCATTAATTTTACTATGTATATGTGCAAAGATGCCCACCCAAAACTCTGGTTGTTGGTTAAGTCAATGGCAACTCACGCTTGTTAAGGAAAGGGTAGGCTTCAGATGCCTGACTTAGTATCCACGACTCCCTTGGGAGGCTCTGCAAGACCAGCAAAAGGCGAAGCTGGCCTCTGGAGCACTGAAATCAAGGGCTGAGGGGAGACCTGGGTGTCTGTGCCCAGGAGGCGGGTACTACTGGTGGACAGAAAACACATAGTGAAGTTACAGGTAAAGGCTCCAGGTCAAAAGCCACTCCGGGGAGAACCCCAAACAAAAGGGAAGCCAGCGGGGATGCATTAACTAGGGAGGTGAACCACAGGGAGTCACCAAATTATGGACAAATATTGGCAATTTTATGTGGTTCAATCAAATATATGTCTGTAGAAAGTTAATGATTCTCCTGACTGCATGGTGTTGGTCAGGGGGTGTATAGGAGCTGCACATTCCACACCGGGTGTATGTGTGTGCATGTGCGTGGGTATGTCTGTGCATCACCTGTCAATCTCACCTGGGACACTGGTCGTTGGGTGTCACACTCCCGGCCAGGCTCAGGTCTGGGACCAGCGTGGGCTCCCCGGGTCTCCTCCTGCTCCGGGCTGCTCTCTCCCGCACCTGCTGCTCTAGCACTGCCTGCCGGGTGGGCTCCGGGGGGATGGGTTTCACGGGTCCCTCCCCAGGAGATGGCTCCTCCACCTCCTCATCAGGGTGTTCTTCAGCTGCTTGTTTCTTTTTCTTTTTCTTGGCCCTCTGTTGGGTGAGAGGCAACCTTATGTCAGATGGAAATGTTAGGATTTCATTGAAGAGCACAGCCTTCAGAATCAGACAGACCTGGATGCAAACCCAGCGACCCCTCAGATAACTGTGTGCACGCAGGCAGGTTACACAGCTACCTGGCCTCTCCATGCCTCCATTTTCTCTTCTTCAAAATGGGGACAATCATGGGAAACTCCTTCAGGGCTGGTGAAATGGGGTAGTTAATGCCTGTAAAGCACTCATCACAGTGCCTGGCCCTTAGAAAGAGCTTAAAAAAAAAACGTTAGCTATTTATATGATTATTAATATATATTCTCAAGGCCAAGGACACATCTTGAAATTAAAGTGAGGCTGTGGTCGGGCCGGCGTGGCTCAGTGGCTGAGCATGAACCTATGAACTAAGAGGTCATAGCTCCATTCCCAGTGGGGGCATATGCCTGGGTTTCAGGCTCGATCCCTGGTGTAGGGTGTGCAGGAGGCAGCCTATCAGTGATTCTCTCTCATCATTGATGTTTCTGTCTCTCTCTCCCTCTCCCTCTCCCTCTCTTAAATCAATAAAAATAAATAAACAAATGTGGCTACTTGAGACACAGGTTACGCTTCCATCACAGTAATCTTATTACAGTGGTGACAATGAGACCTGTAACATTTTTTGCTAGGCTCAATGAACGGAGTAATAAGACTTGAATTTCAGAAACAAGGAATAGTATACCTTAAATCACCTGCTAAAATAACAATAACAATGTTTTCCTATAAAATAAAAAAATATATATACAGTAAGGCTGTGAGCAGGACTGGCACTGCAGGTTCCCCTCATCTATTACTTATTGCCCTTGAATTCAATTTTGCAGATCATGTGTACAAAGTTATGTAGTTTTCGGAGGGAGAACCAGGAGAATCAATGCCCTCCATTCAACAGGACGATGCATGCAACATGCCTGACACAGACATGAACAAGTACTGTTATGACTTGTTGGTTCACTCAGATAGCCACAGAGTGATAACAGAGCTAACAGTGATAGCAAGAATAACTTGCCCAAGAACACACAGTTGGAGAACCCTGGCTCTGGTTTCAGCTAGCTCTGCAGCTTTTTAAACAAGTGCATTCATTAGCCAGTTCATTCACTCATTCTTTTGTTCCCTGGCGAGGGGGCAAGGAGAGAGACAGAGCAGAGCCAGCAGTTTCCCTCCTTCTGTCTCACGGGGTGCCCTCTAGACCCTCCCTCCCGTTCCCCCAGGTCAGCCCAGTTCAAGGCTGAGGCTCCTGTGCGAACCTGGGCTTTCCTCCAGGCTTTCCACTGCTGATACTCAGTTCTGTATTCTTCCATCTTCTGCTCGTACTCTTCCGAGTGTTCTTCCAACAATTCGCTTATTTCAGCTTGAATTTCTGCTTCATATGCTTCTTCGTCTGCTTTCTGGTCCACTTTTTCCCTTTAAAATAATTCATAGTACCTTGGTTATTTCCTGAAATGAAGTAATAGACTAATAATAACAGCAACCACCTGCACCAGGCTTGATTTGTGGCAGGAACTCCTCTAAAAGTCCTGCACATGTCAGCTCACATTCTCGCGATGCAGAGACTGATCATCACGTTTTATACATGAGAAGACAGGCACAGAGAGGGTAAGTCACTTGCCCAAGAACACCAGCTGGTGGTGGAGAAGCTGGAATATTTACTGCTAAACAACAATGCCACTCTAAGTGACCCAGATGGCATACTGACATGGTGCCAGTAAACTCTCCACCTGTAGCGGTAGAAGGTCCCTATAGTTATCTTATTAATCCTTCAAGTCTCTGACAACTCACTTCATCATTTGCTACCCAGTCCCTAAAGCCACTTTTTGACTTGGGATTGACAATTTGAGTTTTTCTTGGATGATTCTGCGGACACTCCATCAGGAGTTCGGCTCAACCCAAGGCAGTGCTTCCCAAGGTATGTTCTGTAGAACACTAGTTCTGCGAATGCCCAAGTCAACCTGAGGTTCAACAAATGGGAGCGGCCTCTTGCTCATCTTTGCAGGGCCCTTTATCTGTTAGTGGGCAGTGTGACTCTTTAGGAGGGAGATGGCCAACATGCCTACCCAGTATGTCCCACCCAGCACTTAGAGCTGTTGCCACTCATCACCTGTGCTTATCTCCTAATGTGGTCTGGTCAGGTCAATGCCATCTGTCCTCTTAAAGCGCCTCATCCCTTTAGATAAACTTAGTCAGGTGCCCAGAGCTGACAAATGTTTGCTATGTACATGTGTAGCCTGGTGCTTAGGCAATTAGCAGTCCCCCAAGGCACAGACATTTACAGATTTCTAGGATTTTACCTAAGAAACCCCTTTGGAAGCAGTGACACCTCACATTTATAAACATTGGGGAAGTCTGGCTCAAAAATTTAGTTCCATCTCTGATATATAAGGAAGCATTCACTTCCTCCTTGTTATTTAGAAACACAAATGAGCTGGTGGAAATTGGGGAACTTGTGCAGGAAAAAAAATTATGCTATATCATAAGGTGGCTTGAGGAACCACGAATGTAAACGAAGGGCATTCCAGAAGAAGTTAGGAAGAAGCACTTAGGGAAAAACAGGGCCTAAGTTTTATGAAAGTGACAACCTAGAGGTGACCTGAAGGGTAAATCTCCTATAAAATTCAGTTTATCCTATGCTGGTGACCAAGATCAACAGTAATTGATATAAATGTGAGGAGTCTGGCAGAAGGCTGACCAGGACTCCTTCTGATATTCACAGGGTGAATATCTACATTTTATTACCTGCTGCTGACTCAATGGCCTAAAGCAAACTCCCCCAAGACCTGACAATCTTATTTGCTAAACATTACCATTGATATGTCTGTTTGTATTCCTAAAGGCCATTGTGTATTCTAGCTAATAAAAGCAGTTGGGAATGGAGCAACTGGAGAGAGCTTGACCGCTATGGTTAGGCTGTCCTCTGGTTCCCCCAGTAATTAAAAATTAATATTCCATCTTGTGTATCATTTGTGCGTCAGCCCTCCCTCCAAGTCTTTGAACCTGCGAAAGCCATGCTGGCCGTGGATTCTCGCAATCCTAAACTTAGGAAGGAGGAAGGAAGGAAGGAAGGAAAGAAGGAAGGAAGGAGAAAACAATCTTATAAATATTTACATTCTCTATTGAGGTTAGAAGGGTAGCCTGGGAGACAGAATTTAGAAGTAGAAACACCGGAATTTCTGGGAAACATCCATGGTTTCTGTGGGAGAAACTCTTTAAATTTGTTTTTCATGAACTAACATTCAATGAGCACACACCCAGTGGCAGGTGCTCTGTTGGGGACCAGAGTCCCAGTGGCAACAAGGTTCCTGACCTCACAGAGCACAGTTTACATTGGGAGGATGTCGTCTCAGCCTCTGATGATTACAACGCCCCCAAATCACCAGCCACAGCTCTCTTTGGCTAAAACATGGCTGATTTCAAAGCCAAGCACCAGCTCATTGCCCACACTTGTCACTTTCGTGTTGGTATACGGACACAACACTCATTCAGAAGAAACCATCCGGAGAGGACCAACACCAGCAGAGACACTCTTGAATCAATACACAGAACAAGGCTCTGCTTGTTAACTGTGCTCTTGCTCATGGATCAAAGCCTAGTGAATGAGGCCTCCTTAGCATAAGTGCTATCAAAAAGCATACCTTCCCACACCAGGCCCTGGTCAGCTCCAAGTGGGTTGGAGCCTGATGTGAAAGATAAAGCTGTAAAGACTGCAGGAGACAATATACAGACCACATGGACTATCTACATGACTCAGAGGTTTTCTTCAGCAGATATGAAAAGCACCGATCACAAAAGAAAAGTCTAAAATATTCTTTTTAAAGTTAAGAACTATTCATCAAAAAGCAGCAGAAAGAGAGTATAAAGACAGGTTCAGATGGGAGAGGCCACTGCGGCAGGCACCATCCACAAAGGTCTCGTGAGCGGGGTGTATGCTGAATGCCTACGAATTATGAAAACAGTAAAAGGAAAATCAATCCAGGTCAAAAATCAACAAAAGCCTTGAACAGACACCTCAGAGAAGAGGAAACCAAGGTGACCAACTCATGTCTGGGAAATAAAAATTAAAACAGGCCATCATTAGATTAGTACAATGTTCATGTTGGGCAACATCAGGCGAGATGGATATGGGTGATCTGGACCTACGGGGACACTGGTCAGAGTACAAATCAGCTCAGTCACTCTGCAAAAATGTCTGTATTCAGCACGAAAATGTAAATTCTTGGCAAAATGCCTCCCTTAAGACTCAACAATTTCACTTCCAGGTATATTTCTGGAAGGTGTAGCACACAAACCCTAAAAGACATGTCCACAGGAGTGCTGTTTATAACAATTGAAAAATGGGATCAACTCAATGTCCACCAACAATAAAATGGAGAAATCCTGTGATATTCATATAATGAAGAATTATAAAGCAAGGAAACTGCAGCTATGTGCCATAAGGTAGATGGTTCTCATAAAGTATTAAAGAAAAGAAACAAGTGTGTATTCACTAAAGAATACACACAAAATACTTTTATTTATGGAAAAGTCAAAAACTATATGTTCCCAGGGATTATACATCAATGGCAAATCTATAAAATCAAGGAAACACTGATCATAAAAGTCCAGAAAATGATTACTTCTGGGACGAGGGGGGTCGAGTTGGGGTTAGGAACATGGGGCTGCCAGGTTATGTTCTATTTCTGAACCTGGGGAGTGGTTACATGGTTATTCATTTGTAAGTATTTTTTGTGATTATTTTTAAAACTGTACCTATGTTTTATACATTTTTCTCTATGATATAACCCAATAAAACAATTTTTGAAAAAAGCCTACTTTCTCAAAACAAGTTTCAAGGGCGTGTTTGTAAACCTCTGGAACTCTCGCAGGGACTTCATTTCTTTCCAGACTTTTATGATGGTCTTAAGCAATGTTCGATCTGTTTCTTGTTCAGCATCACGAAGTTTTCTTGTTTGCCTACAAGATATAATACACACACACACACACACACACACACACACAAAGTTATTTAGCTGTGTTTGCAAATTACAAAGAACTACTAATGCTATAGTGATTGCATATTTAAGAGCTATAATATAGAAAGCCAAAACTATGAATGAAAATTTGAATACAATAGGATGTTGATATATTTTGAGAGGTTATTTTCTTTTCTTTTTGCTAGATGAATCTGACTTCAACTTAACTAAATTAACTTTTAAAATTATTATTAATACAATGTATCTTCAACAAATCACCACCATAGACACTATAAAAATAAACAGCCAAATATATGCAGTTCTCATGGACTAAAGTATTGTTAACATAGGGGGGTTTATTGCTGTCCCAGTGATCAACAAATATTTTCAAGTCTGTGTTAGCACAAATCACAGTTCTCCCTTTAGGAGACAAAGTGATGTTAGTGGGTGCCTTGGTGAGTTTTCAGTGCTATCTAGAGGAACGATAATTTTGGCCTGATATGAAGAGGTATCCTTGAAAAATGCTTCTGTTTTCATTTCCATTATTTAAAGTGTTTGCCAATTACCTAGTGCCCTACTTTAAGCTTTCTAGGACTGATAGCCTAATCCAGAACCCAAATGCACTCTATTATGCCATTAATTAATTAATTAGGCAGGATTTTTTCCTTGAGCAAGTACATGTGACATGTCAGGGGATTCAGAAGTGTCTAGAAGATAGGAGGTGTCCCTGTGGTCAGAAAGTTTAGCTCATGAGATAGGCACATAGATAAATGACTGTAACATACAATGTGAGCTTGGCCTAAGATAGCTTGACCCCCCAGAAGGCAGGCCTTAGCCTGGAGTTTTCCTTGTGTTAGTCAAGCCTCAGGAGAAGATACAGAGAAGCACAGAGGGCTGGTTTTCTAATCATTCAACTGGTATCCGTGGAAAAGGAAGATGACAGCCAACTAGTGGTTGGGTGGCCATGAGTCCGGACACTCTGCAAGTGGTGGAAAAGCAAGAATGCAGTGAACTAGAAGAAGAAGCATTCTTCTTGAGGAGCAGCAAGGCATTATGGTTAAGGACACAAATGTGGGCCTCACTCCCCAGATGTAAATCCTGCTTCTATCGTTTACTAGCTGGCATGTGTGTTTTCTGTCCATGTGTCCCACACGTGTGTACCTAGGACAAATGAGTACTGTGTCAGGTGTTCTGTAGGGTTAGTAAATGGTATCACATCGCAAGCAGCCTCTTACACCTGGATTTTTAAATTCAACATTATTTTACCCATATCGATACATGCAGAGCTAATTCAGTCATTTTGACCATGGTAGAGACAGTTCATGTGACTCTAGCAGATATGTTCAGTGCCATGGGGTCATTTCTAGTTTCTGACTTTGTAAATGATGCTGTGAAATCCTTGCAGGCACCTCCAGGTGCCTGTGTGCATGGCTCCTTGGAGGGCACACGTCTGAAGCAGAATTTCTGGGTCTTAGCTGAAGGGTATTTCCTCACTTTGCTTGTCTCTGGCCAGGCTGTTCCCTGAAGGGGTGACTGCAGCAGTATTTGTTTCCACCAGTAGAGTGTGCGAGTCACAACATCCTACATCTTCATCTCTTTATTGGGCTTCCAGTTTGGTGTTAAAACGATGGCTATATCTCATTGCTTCTTTTGGCTTAATTTCACACGTATTCAGTGCATTCAGAAAAACTGAAAAAAACTGAGCTCTCAACAACTGCACAGCAAACTGGGGAAAAAAAGAAGTTAAATTATAGACTTTAACTCACCGAATTTCAGATTTATACTCATTGATGGCTTTTGGGGTTATATCAACAGACTTATGAGATTTTGCTGGATCAAGGCCCATCTGAACAGCATTTCTTAAAGCTTGGAGCTTAAAAAGACATGGATACATGTTTTGAGTTAGACATTGTCCTCCCTACTGCAGGCTACTTGCCTGGACCTACCCACAAAATGACCCAAGGACCCATCACATAAATGGATGTCCAAGCATCTAGCTGTCTCCAGGCTTTTGCCAAAATGAACTTTTACAAAGAGCTGTTTCTTCTATTCTTGGGAATCAACCATAGTCTTCTGCTCTACCAGCTGAGTTATCAAAGGGATGGACTCCTTCTTCTATTCTTGAAAAAAAAAAAAGGAATACTAAAGAACACTGCATGTCTGTCCTTGTTCTGTGGCCCAGATAATCAAGAGGCTCATGAGAGATGCTGCTTTTATGTGCATGTCTCAGACACAAGGTTTTTTTCAAGGCTAAAAGTGGGTCCTTCTGGATCTTGGTCTTACACTGATATTTTTGTGATGTGAAGAGAACATAAAATAATAGATTTATAAGAGAAGGTACCATGGAGTTATCTCTTTTTGGAGGTAGTATGTTTTAACATCAGGGTAGAAGACTAAAATTCCCCATAGTCAAAATTATCCATGAAAATTCCACAGGATGGGATTACATTGGAAACCATTCTGAAATGGATGGCCATGTCTTTGAGCATCAGTTGAAACAACTGACTTGTGTTCAGGTACCAGGTTATGGGAAATTATATGTAAAATGAGAATGTTTCTAAGAACAGAGAGATTCTCTAGCCTTGAACAGCCTCAGCATCTGAGGTCACATAAGCAAGACACAGCCAAGCATCTTTCATCTAATACCCACCCCTGGTAGGTGAGATCGCTTGCACTGTTTGCACAAATCTTTCTCTTTTAGCCAAGTGTGTGCCACTGAATTTGCACACGTTCAAGTACATAGTCATATCCTTCCTTTTGTTTCCAGTATAACAACATGTCACACATCCTAGAAAGAGGAGCCACATGGACATTTGCTGCTGGACATGTTTCTGTTGCTTGGGCTCATCAGAAGAACCCACCCCTCCAACAATAAGTGTGGAAGAGTGTACCTTATCAGTAAGAAATTGTGCCTTGTTTCTCTGGCGTCTTGCAAGGTACTGGTCATATAACTGGGCCAGCTTGGCTGCCAAAACATGCTCTCGGCTAAAACAGGGATGATGGGTAAAGATTAACCCTGAAATATCAATGTCCAATTGGAAATTTTCAGGAAGGTCTCCAGATCCAATCATATGTTGAGTTTTCTGCACATATCTGACCGCCTGCCAAAAAGAGCAGAGTGTTGAGAGGAAACACAGTTAAGGCACTTACTAGATAATGACCTAATAAGCAATGGAAAGATATTCAGATGCAAAATACCTCCTACCCTGGTCAAGCCAGATTGATGCTCCATCCCCTTTCCTGGTGGTTTTAGGGGCCTGCTCTTTTCTGAATAGTCGAAAGGTAAAAATGAAAGACAAGAGCGAGAAAGGAAACCATTTTAATCTTGTCTCCAAGGTTTTTTAGATTTTTCTCTCTCCCAAGTCAGTCCTAATCTTTGTCCCGCAGACTATCTTGTTTCTTTGGTTTTGTCTCTGGTGACCTTGAAATTCTTTTGACCAGAGATGCATAGATTCTGGTCCAAACTGATCATTATTGGGATCATAGATATATTCTCCATGTACAAAGTAACAGTGGAAGAGGGAGATGGAGCAGCTGAGGATGTGGAAACAGGAATGGAAATTTCCACTGGGACATCCATGGATCGCTTCATGCATAGGGAGCCCAATAAATCCCTCTGTGTTTATCCCATAAAATCTTTAAATATGCCCCACAGATCACCACTGCTTTTAAGGTTGGAAGGTCCAAGGTGGAGAGACCTTTCTGATTCTGCGTCTTCATTTAGGTAGACACTACTGTGATCGGGAAGTGGGCATTTAGACACATCTCTCGATTCTCTGTTTTTGCAGAATGGAACTTTTGGAACCTACTTATGTTATCTGGAAAATGATAAGCTTATGTGACATAAATGTATTATTTATTAGTTATGAAGTTAAATGGAATTTGTAGAAACTGTAGTGAGAACTGAAGCATCTATCTTTCATCAGTTGTGGGTAATGTTCAATAATCTCTTCACTTAATTCCTCTTCATGGCACTATCTAAAGAGGCTGGGCTGGGGGAAGCCTTGGATTCCAGCTCTGGTTCTAACTCTGATTTGCTCTGGAACCTTGGCGAGGTTACTACACATCCCTGAGCCTATTTCTTCATCTGTAGGAATGGGAGGCTGAGAAAAGATTAGCATTTTGTAGATCACTAGGCAGCATATCAATCACTTCACATAGACCACCTCATTTCTTCCACAAAGATGAGTGGATGTTTGCGATGTGCTGGGCCTGTCTCCAAGCAGCCACTGCATTAGGAGGAGGACTGGGAGCTGACCTTTATTACAGGAGGTGGGGAAGATAAGGCCTGGGGTGTGCACAGGGAGGCTGGAAAGCCCAGTAGAGGGGACTCCTATGATTATAAGATTCTAACTTTCTCCCGTCTCAGACTAAGAACAGGAAAGGGAGGTCCAGATTGTGTGTGTGTGTGTGTGTGTGTGTGTGTGTGTGTGTGTACATGTAAGTATGTACAGAAATATACTCCCACAGGTTATATAGTGTGATCTGCTTTTCAGTTACTATTAGTCATCAAAATAGTACTGGTATTCACACTTATAACAAAGCATGTACATATGAGCCTTCATTTACCAATAAATTTGTCCTGGTTTGGTGTTGCTGTCTGCTTTGCACTGGTAAGAATATATGAGTTTATTTCTTTTTAGCCATTTAATCTCATACTTTGTCCTCTGCCAGATTGGTAGACTATTAATGTATATTTAGGACATATGATTTTCTGCAAGAGTTCAATAGAGTGTATCCTACTTTTATTTTAATAAAACAACACATTTTCTCCAAAAAATAGCATTTAAAAATACCATGTTGGAAAAGTATTAAAAATGTCTTTAATGAGAAGACTGGTAGATATTTTGTTTTAAAAAAAGTCCTTGTAAACCAGGATGTGTTTATAAATAGGGAAGGATTGACCATGTCTCAGTCCCTTCCAAAACAGGCTAAACTGCATCTCCCTTCGGATTATAGGGCAGAAAGCCCATCCTGCATGGGTCTTACTCCACCAATAATTTGTATGTTATGAAAGCCCTAGTTCTGGTCATTAAGATCCTTACACTTTAAATGGCAACAGTGGAGACCCATTTCTTTCCTCTTTTATTTCAGTAAAAGTGTTCAGTTAGCACCTGCATTCACGTTAGAAGTTTTTACTCTGAGTGGTCACGATTTGTCTTGTGAGCACCCAGACTACCTGAGTGACTTAGAACATTCCCACCTCACAAAGACGTGTACTAGGACAACTGAACATCGTTCCACAGACTTAAAAGAACATTCCTTCCTAATTGCTTGGCTCTGGCTGGGTCTTGCCTTGCCTTTCCTTTTACATGGGGTATGAGATCACTCAGGTGTGGCTCTCAGGTTCCATCTTGTACTCTTCTTGATGAATAAGAAACGTTGGCAGCATAGTTTCAATTACTTAAAATATTACCTGGGGCTCCTGTACTTTGTGTCTCCTTCCCCAGATCTGCATTAGCTCATGTTCAAGTGATTATTGGTGGCCTTTGCTGTAAGCTGAGCTCAACTAAATAAAAATAGCTCCCAGGACTCTTGGTAGTCATTGGGCAAGACCACTCAAAAGACCCCAACTCTCTTCCTATTGGGGAGCAAGACCCTCTGGTTTGTTGTCTTTCTTTTTGTTTGCTACAATTTCTCCCAAGAATAAATAACATTGATAGGGCCTATTCTTTTAATTTTGAAATTGATTTAATCCTTTCAGTCTTGAATTGAAAACTGAAAACCAGAACTATCAACGATGGTACATATGGACCATCTGCTGACAGTCTCAGCACGAGTAGAGATGCATGCCCATGGAGAAAAAAACAAAGTTGTACAGAAAAAGAATAATCATTGGTGGGATTAAAATCCAAGTGTCCATATTTGTCCTGGAAAAATAGTAGCAACTGAAGTAAGATGACAGAAAGGAAAGAAGAAAAATAAGAGCAACTAACCTGGATATGCAAATAAGACACTGACTCAGCTACCCCACCTGGTAAGCTCGCTCCTGGTTAAAGAAGGGATTAGGTGAGCACAGTGGACTCCCTTGTAAATAGGCCTGCTGTCTGTTCTTTATGTGTAAGATGTAAATTATTTAAAAAATAAATCAAAGTAGAACACCACGAATTCAGTACTCCAAGTGATTCAAGCAGCAAAGCACTTTTAAGCAAAGGCACCTATTAAAAATACGAGGAAGGTTTACCTTCTTATATAGCGTTTCGAGCTCTGCATGAATGTCTTGCTCCTGGGTCAAGGCTGGTGGCCGGGAAGGGGAAGGCCTGATGGGGTTTGGCAGGGCTAGGATTCTGCCATCATCTCCGAACCACCTTCTGTCCTGGGGAGCAGGCAGAGGGAAGAACATTTTCTTCTCATTGGACAGAAATGGTTTACAAAATAAATAATGTTTGCAGGGAAATTCCGGGTCCACATACACATCTATGTACCTTCCCTCTTCCCCAATAGATCTTCTACAGTCTCTGTTTCCATTAGAAATTGAGTCTTCACTAATGCCCCCTACAATTAATTTAAGATATAGTCCTCACCACCACCCCACCTGCAAAAAATAAAAATAAAAAAAACCTAAAGAAAAAGCTGTAATAATTGCTATGGAAAATTTTGTATCCTATTCATTAAAAATTAAAAAAAAGGAGAAAAGCAATAGAGAACATTCTATCCTGGATCTTTGAACATTTATTTCTATAAATTGGGAAATTGTTGCCAACATCTGATTTACAGAAGCCGGAATGCAGCTGGCAGAAGATATTTTTCAGCAGTGAGTGTGTGCCGCTTGAGATCATGAAACATTCTGAGACAAGTTACAAAAAACTAAACGGCTGTGTACGGACACCTGCAAGGGGAAATGAGTTGGGTGGTGCAGTGACTGCCCTGTGGAAAAAGGGATCCCCTGGGTCACTCAGGGCGACGCTGGGAGGGGGTGTGCTTACGGACTCCTGCACCAGCAGCCTGTTCTCCATGATATTCTGCGTGGCCCGCGGCACCTCGGGCCTGGTTCCAATGTATAGTCCTTCGTCCTCCAGGAACCTGGGCTGCACGTTCTCAGGAAGCTTCTTATATGTGGGCACTAGACAGTCCATAGAGAAATGCAGCCACTTTAGTGCCCACCTAACGTTTCCAAATGCCTTGTGAGAAAGCAAACCTCCCCAACAAAGATTTCCTTTCTGTTCTTGGAAAAAGGCCTGTTTTCCAAATTAATTTCTCAAAGCAGAACAAAGGAGAAGACGAATGTGTTTCCTTGCAATACCATGTTGTAGAGATGAAAACATTCAATACCTACTAGTATGTGAAAGGAGCAGTAACGAGGGATTAATCAGAGGGTCTGCTCCAGTACCCTGGCCACTCCCCACCTCAAGGAACTCCCCCAGTCTGCTTCCAAACACACAGCTGCTCAAACTCTTGGAATCTCCAAAGTGCTAACTATCCACCCTTTTGTATGCTAATGAGAAGACTCCTGAATGGTCTCAGGATTAGTGCAGTGTCCAGGGAACCAATCATGTGAGAAGACAGTTGGGGTTTTCATCACCCACTCCCTCCACTCCCACCTCTGGGAGAAAAAAGGGACAGAGGGACCAAAGATAGAATTAATCACTGATGGCAGTGATGTAATTAATCGGTTTTGGAGAGCTTCCTGGTTGGTGACACACACCCTTTGCTCCCTGCATCTCTTCACCTGTGAGCTCTATGTTCTTTATAACTAGAGACCTGACGCATGAAATCTGTGCAAGGGGCTCGGCCCTCACAGCCGCAATGGCTTGCCTCGGCCCTCGCAGCCCCAGCTTCGTCCAGAAGGTCGTCTGGAAGGTCTTTTGGCTGTCCTGTCTAATTAGCATATTATGCTTTTATTATTATAGATAAACCAATAAATAGAAGTGCTTCCCTGAGTTCTATGTGCTGTTATTTCTAGTTATCAAACCTGAAGAGGGAGTCAGGGGAACTCCTGAATTTCAGCAAAGTCGAGTAAAAGTGTGTGTAGCCTGGGGACATGCTATTTGGCAATTGCTGTCTGAAGTAGTAGGTAGTCCTGTGGGACTGAGCCCTTACTGTGTGGGGTCTGCACTCACCACTGGTAGGCAGAGCAGGATTGAATCGTAGGACACCTAGGATTGGGAGGATTGGTTGGTGTAAGTAAAAACCTACACATCTGGTCACAGGACTGTTCTAGAAGCACTGAGTGTGAGTAGAGGGTGAAACACAGTTGTTCCTTTTCACAGCCTGACTCTCAGAGCTCCCAGGGATAGTCACTGATATGATGAAGGAGCTCCCATGGCATTCTGGGATTTCTCCTGTGATTCTGTCCATAATGGCTTGTTCAGTGGATATTTTTCCATGTTCTACTTTTTTTTTTTGGTGTGTTTGTGTGGAGCTATTTCTTGATTATGAAATCAGATTAGAACCTGGGATCAGTGATGGAGATCTGGTGTCCTTAGACACCATCATCCTTTTGTCACTGAAGGAAAAGGAAGGTGAGTGGGAAGACAGAAAGAGCCAGTACCTGTCAGCCTACTGGGTATGAATAGGACTTCTTTCTCCTTCTCCAGCCGAATGTGGACACTTTCATAATAGGCAGGTCTCACCACCATGAAATCTTCAGCCCTGTGATGTAAGCCCAATAGGAAATCCTCAGCACCTCTGCCATTAAGCAGCTCTTCCTCATCCTGCATGGCGTTAAGAAAATGACAACAAAAATCATGCTAAGATGATCAGTTTACATAGAAAACAATAATCTATGACATTCAACTCACCAAACAACACAACCTACAATAGTATTACCTACTTATTTATTTGCTTGTTTGTTTGTTTGCTTATTTATTTAAACAAAAGCATAAAGCTACATGGCCATTCATATTTACCAAGCAGATTTTCTTTGTTTCTCACTATTTCCTATACTTGGCAAATGTCAAAATCAGATCCGGCTGAAGTCAGAAGAGACGTGCTAAGGGAATCTATGAAACCTCAACAACTCTGGCCTCCTTGGAAGGTTGACACTTATTTAAAGAACATGTGCTCACAAGTTATGTAGCATTTTAAGCTTCCACCTGGCACCCACCCCAGGCAAATGCACAAGGGTAGGGTCCACACACTCTGCTCAGACTGCCTGGTGTCCCAGCCACAGGGATCTTGTCTACTTTACTGACCCGCGGTTTTCTCAGTTGTAAAATGGGTGCATTAACAGAGATGACTTCTTCGGGTTTTGTGAGGATAGAATTAAATGACCCATTTAAAAAATCTTAAGCACAGGACCTGCAATTATAAATATTAGTGGAAGCATGTTAATTTTGCATAATTGAGGATTTTTCACACGTGTTCTTTTCGTTCTCTTTCTTCCTCTTCTCCTTTTCCCCTTACTTTCTCCTTTATAAAAATCAAGGCTTTAAAACAAAACAAAACAGCAACACCTCTTAAAATCCTGTGGAGACGTGCCGGGAGCTGAAGACACTGCTGCTGCCCAGCTACCAGCCTGCTAACACTTCCTCCCCAAACATACAAAACAGTAAGAGAGGAAAAGTAAATCTACGTGGAAACTAAGCTCTCAGCATAACCTGACGGCAGAGAATGCCGAACACCTCAAAAACGGAAGGACGTTTCTTGCTTCTGCTCTACCTCCGCTTGTGACGAGCAAAGACCAAAGACTGGGAAAAACTGCAGCCAAGGCAGAAAAAGGAAGTGAGTGAAAGGGCCTCTAGATGATCTAAAGCTCCCGCCAGGAAGACGAAGTCCACTTTCAGTATGAAAATATGAACCAGGGTCTGGGCAGGCCAGAGCGTGGACTACAGGAGCGGGCTTCACGTACAGATGACTTCAAAGGGCATGTTTTGCCCGGCCGGTGTAGCTCAGTGGTTGAGCATTGACCTGTGAACCAGGAGGTCATGCCCCACACTGGGGACCTCGAGCCCACAACCCGGGCGTGTGCCCTGTTGGGGAATTGAACTGTGACCTCCTGGTTCACAGGTTGACGCTCAACCACTGAGCCACACCAGCCGGGGAAGTCCTTTACACACTTTTACAGGCATGCTCTCTTTTATCGAACACATACCACTCACAATTAGGGAATCTGAGTTGGAGCTTGGGTGTGGCACGGGGCACAAAAAGCTGCTTGCCTGTAAGGTTGTGGGGGCAAGAAAAATCTGCAAGCCACATTGTTCTGCTTTTTTTTCTTTCTCCACAGAAGATGGACAGATTTAATTCAAGGCCCTGACTACCCAAATTGCGGGGTTATGTGAAGCTAATACCCTTTTTCTTTCACCCAAGACATGGATGAGCTGTTCTGTGTGGTGGTGGCAGTTTTGCCTTCAGCCACTTTCTTCCTGGCTAGAGTATCATCGTCATCCACTTCCTCCTCTTCCTCCTTATTAGCATCATCATCCTCATCCTCATCATCCTCATCCTCATCATTCTCATCATCATTGTGGTCCTCATTGTCATTACCATCATCCTCATCACCATCAAAATATTAAATACCGTTTTGTTTACTCCTTGAACAGGTGGCCCTTCTTCCTCTCCTTCCGCCTCCTCTTGATTGGCTCCCTCTCTACGTTTCGCTTTTGGTTTTTCCTCCAGTTCCTCTGGTTCGGGATCAAAGGTGAAGGTGAAGAAGTTATAGGCTTCTTCGGCAGAAGGGAAGCCAGGCGGAAGCTGAGGAGAAGCAGAGAGCAACAGAAGGTCAGGGTTTATAAGCTGGAGTGAGCTGTGCACTGTTCGCTGGGAGTGGGCTCCATGCTAATGGCATCAGGCATATTACCTCTGTTGAAGGTCCGAGACTACTGGTAATGAGCTGAAACAAGGGCAATAGGCAGTTGGTAGCCTCCTTTAATAGGTACCTTTAATGAGTTATTTTGTGTAACCGGGCTCTTATTTACACTCCCACAAGCACATACATATATTATCAATAGCAGTAAAAGCTTTAGGAAGGATGATTAAAATGCCAAAAAGTGGATTCATTGTTTTATAGGCCAATGCTGAGATGGTTTTATTTAGTCACGAGCAATACAAGATTTGTTAGCCTTTTTTTTAAAGACCGTTTTTTGGGGGGGAGGGGGGGTAAGGCTCTGGTTCATCTTGAGTTAGTGTCCCCTTTTCCCCATATTGAAAGCGGGTGCAACGTCAGAGCTGAACAAATAGTCATTCCTGCCCTTAATGCATTTCCCTGCCCCAAATCGAGCTAGCTTCTAGGATTTTGAAAGTACGAATTGTTTCTCATACTTTTTATTGCATTCTCCACAGCAATAGGAGGCAGGTCATGTATATTGCCAACTCGCATTGGATATTTTTGGAAAATAGAAATTAACAAAAAAAACCCCACATGATTTAAAATATGTGTGATTGAAAACAAGCACGATTTAAAGACAGGATTTCTCACCAGGGGTTTAGACTTGATTTTTCGGACACAGTCACGGAACTTGACTCTTGAATAACTTTGGGAGTCATCATCTTGTGCAGTCCTTTGGGTCTCTCTCCCTGGCTGGATGAGTCGAAAATGATAGATACACCATTTAAATAAAATAACACAAGAATGTTGTAAAACAAGCATTAACCCTCCCAAGGCATATCTTGTGACCATTAATGCAGATCACCATTCATGAGGAATGAAATGCTGGTAAATGTCAAATATATTTGAAGGCTAAGGTTGCTGAATATTGTCTTACTCGGCTCTGTCTCTCTCAGGACCAAACAAATCTAAAATTTTATATTCCATAAATCTTAAACTAAAAAGAGTCACTTCTCAGATCAATAGATATCCTTCCAAGAGATCATTTCCAAACAGTCTATGAAGAAAAGTATCAGTAATGTCTGAATGTAAATAAGTCTGGCATATACCCTTCAGGGCACAGGGCCTGGCCTTCTCGTGAGCCTTGGGACCCTGTCTGCTGGAAGTGGAGCCTTCTATCTATACTGTGCTAACACTCATCATGGGTGTTCTTTCTTCCCTCTGCTAGCCAATCGACCAGGTGTTGTTCCCACTTTATCTTCCTCTCTCTTCAAACCCACCCCTTCTAGAGCCCTGCTACTCCACCTAGCAGCCATCGCCGAGCTTAACCACCCTATACCTCCACTGTCCGTGAACATGTCTGAATCCCCAGGGCTCCTCAAGGGCGGGCTGTTGTCACCACTGTGAGTTCAGAGCCCATTGGACATCTGGCAGGAATGAGTCTCCATAAATGCTGGCTGGACACCAGAGAGAGTGTGTCAAAAGATCAGATCCTGGGTAACCTGGAACACTGACCCAGGTCCCCAAATAGAGAAATTTTGGTCCTGTTTAGTGGAGCCCAAGTATTCAAATGTTCTGTGTTATTTCCACCTCAGTGTTAAAGGGTTCTTGGAGATTTGTGTTTAGCTTTGTTTTACCAAAAGTCACTGAGAATAAAGTGAAATGAAATGCAGATGAGAGTAAGCACAGGTCTGTGTTGGTGAATTTAGGTACTGACCGAAGTATTCCCAACTGGTTTCTGCTCTTCTCTCCGACTCTACAGCCTCTAACACGAGCTCATACTTAGAGAGGGCTTACTGTGTGCCAGGACTGTTAGGAACACTTAACATGTGTGAACACTTCGAATACTCAATACAATGCCAAGAATTAGGTTCTGGTATATCCCCATTTTACAGAGGTGGAAAGTTACTTGTCCAAGCTCATACAGCTGATGAGTGAGCCTGTCAGTATTTAGCACTGGGCAGCTGGGTTCTTTGTGTGCTATACCCTTTGCTCCATAGGATGGAAATGGACCACTTTTTAAATATTCCTTCTGGGTTGAGGTATATATGAAGAGATATGTTCATGGGCGAGATGTTCCATTAGGAATCTGAGATCTGGTCTAAGGACAAGGTAGTTGATGTTTGTCTGAACTCTATGGAGTGGTTTTTAGGGGATGGGGAATATAATAGACATGTGAGTCGGGATCTATTCACAAGGAGAAATAAGTACCTCATACACCAAGGGAATATATTTGTACTTCCAGAACCTCCAGCTTTTTTGGGATATCATAGTCATGGCCCATGGACAAGTGAAAGCTGAGCATTAATCAGAAGGTATAGACAAGACCAGATAGAGATCAGATCCTCCTATCACTTAACCCACTTGCCCAAATGTGGAGACACACACACACCTACTAAAATAATTGAAGTGTTTGTCCCAAGCTGATGGGAATTTAGGTAGTTTTTCTGACTTTTCTAATATTTAAAAAAATGGTGGCTCTTACAAGGAAAAAAATAAATTAGAATGAATGAAAAAGAAACGTCTGCTCAGTAGAATGCAGTAGAAAAGTGTCAAAAAGTCACTTCATAGGCCCACTGAGTATTCCTACTAAAGAACCCGGGACCACAGCACATGAGCAGGGTTGAAACTTTCCTGATGATCATGGAACCTTTGGTTTGCTTGGGATGAATGAAGATTAAAATGTTTATAACCTTTCATCACAGAAAAAGGAAAGGAACATATAAGAAATCAGTGGTTATGCTACGGAAATATTCCCAAAGCCTGTGCTTCTTCGTCTCCATGGTGAAGAACAACCAAAACATCATCATCACCAACAACAAATGGTTAGATCAGACTTGCAAACCCACTTCATTGAACCATTTGCTCTGTTGTTTTGTCCATTCCTTCTTCTACCCTCTGACAGCTTGTCCTCCATCCAGATCCTTGCCAAGTATTTCTATCTTTTACTGGCTTTCTCTCTGCCTCGTAGGCCTTTACTGTAAGTTTTTCTCCAAGTGGCAAGACCCTCTTCTCCCAGGCTTCTTTCCTCCAGCAAGCAAAGGCATCTCAAACCTTCAAAACTCAGTAGCAATACTTCCTAAATGTGTTTCTCCAGGCCTGGTCCCTCCCCTACAGACCTCTCTAGAAGAGCACCCATGGAGATGCTCCTCAGAGTGGAACAAAATCACCCCAGTGCATTCACACCATGCCCCATCCTATCATCAACAGATTCCCGTGGCTTGTAGAGAACCACCGAGGCTCCTCAGTGTGATGTTCAAGGCCTCCCACCATCTGAATCTGCTCTTATCTCTCTCTGTTTCCCAGCAAGATCCATGGATCCAGCAACTCTGACCCATAAAACAGATTGGGGATGAGACAGAGCTGGGATCAGATGCTGGCTCTTCCACCTACATGCTCTATGACCTGGGGAGGGCTTTGCAGCCGTTTTGAACCTCAGTTTCTTCATCTGTCAAATGTGAGTGAAAAAAAGAGCACCCACCCCCTAGGGGTGTTGGGTAATGACATGGGATAACACGGGTTCAAGACTTGGCACAATGCCTGGCACCGAGTAGCACTCTATAAGTAGTAGCTATTACAATTACTAATAAGCACTTAACACCTCCTCTGTGCAGAGCTCTGTTCTAGAACTTCTGCTGGAACTTTTACGTTCTGTTTCACTGTCTTTGATCATAAAGCAGAGATGGCCTGTTTCTCACCTCCGCACCAAATCCTGTCTCCAGTTGTTTCTCACTGGGGCTTCGTAAGCGCCTGGGCCGAGGGGTGGGAATTTCCTGGAGCAACGCACTTTCTGCTTTGGACTAAAAAGTCAAACAGAAAATTACTGCTACATGGGCTCAGTGACGCTATGAAAACCGCAGTCATCCTCTCGGGGAGCACAATCAGTGAAAGATACACGCTTTACCTCCGTAAGCGATGAGAGCAAGCAAGGTGGTTTAGAAGAACAACAATGAACGCTTCTCAAGGCTAATTTCTGTCTGCGCCAATGTTAAATACTACATTAGCATTCAACATGTGAAAAACATTTACCGCTATTCAGATCCCACAGTTTTGAACAAACAAAGCAAGTTAGAGACAAGACCCAGAGAGCTGCCCTGAGGAATGAACAAAGCATTCACGCGGTCCTCTTACCCTCGCAGCTTTTAATTTCTCCCTCATGCGCTCCCTCATGGAAAATTCTGCAAAGCCTGTTCTAGAAGCTGAAGGAAGTGGAGGTAAGCCTAAAAAAATATAAGACATTTACTTTAAAACAATACTCCCCAACCTCCAAAGGAAAGATTAGATTAAAATAACAAGAGAATGCAGTTTTATTTTGCAGATTTGGAACTTTGCATAAACAAACAGGAAAGGCTGCTGACAGCCCTCCATTTGTCTGGGCTTCTTTGAGATCAACAGCGAAAGCCTTGGTCCTGCCAGGAGCTTCACATTGGGTAACTAAGAATAAAATGAAAACCCTGGCTGGTTTGGCTCAGTGGATAGTGTCAGGCTGAGGACTGAAGAATCCTGGGTTCGGTTCTAGGCAAGGGCACATGCCCAGGTTGCAGGCTTGATCCCCAGTGGGGGGCGTGCAGGAGGCAGCTGATCAATGATTCTCTCTCATCATTGATGTTTCTATCTCTCTCTCCCTTTGCTTCCTTTCTGAAATCAATAAAAATATATTAAAATAAACAATAAAAAGAAAACATAGACCAGCTGCCTCCTGCACACCCCCTGCTGGGGATCAAGCCTGCAACCTGGGCCTGTGCCCTGACAAGGAATCAACCGGGGACCTCCCAGTGCATAGGTCGATGCTCAATCACTGCGCCACACTGGCTGAGCAATTTTTAAAATTATTAAAGATTTGATTTGAGGCTATGCAAGAACGTATGGATGAGATATTCAAGTCATTCCATCATAATATTCAGAAAATAAAAAATATTTTAGAATACAGTGTACTATTTACTTATACTTGTCTCTTCAGCACCATGTGAGGTAGAGTCTCCAGGACTGTTTGGCAAGCCTGCATCCCCAGTATGCATCCTCTGACTAGAATGTTCTTTCCCTTTTCCAGCTGCTGGGCTCAGATGTAACTCCCAACACCCAGCTCCTTTGGGCAGTTCTCCCTTCTTTCTCGTACTGTCCCTTTAACATCTGTTTCCTGGGTCAGTCTCTCTGGGCCGTGATGGCTTTAAAAAAGCGAGCCTGACTTAAATGATGTTTCCTTTCACTTGCATCGAATTTCATCAGATTCCAAACTTCCTTTTCAGTCAATACCGAGAAGTTGGCTCTGAAATGATGCTTTAATCAGAGAAATTAACATGAATGAATGGAAAACAGATGCCAGCAATGAAGAAACTTATGTTCATAGGAACATGTGATAGTCACTCCCTGAATAGGGGATGCGAGTTGGAATCCTGGGGGAATGAGTGTACTTTTGTTCTATGTTTATTTGATTTGGAACGAGTGCCTGCTCAGTGGAGCACTTTCTTTGTTCAGAATGTCCTGACTATGTATATGTTTGAACAGCAAATTAGAAGCCAAAGCATTCACTGCATAGATTTGTGCTGCTGTAAATCAGGGACGTAGCACCTCCGGACATGTGCCTGGTGCAGTAGGGGCGGCCATGGAATCAGGGTGCTGGTATCTGAGTGTCTGAACCTCACCTGACCTTGACAACTTTTGGAGCCATATAGGAATGCCACCGAGTAGGTTGCAGGTTCAAGGTGAGGAGCTGGTGTGGTAGCTCCGTGGGGAGGCCAGATCCCCGAGAGGCTTGGGAAGTCAGTTTTGCACCCAGGTAGGCAGACTTGTGGGGAAGGGCATGGTGGGCATGGAGGTGGGTGTGGTGAGTGAGCACACCTCAGCCAGAGCACAGCCTCCAGTCCAAGGCAGAAAGGCCAGCCTGAGACAGCTGCTCATTCAGTCAGTGAGCACTGCTGAGTGCCACCTGTATACCAGCATGTGCTACCCACAGCTAGAAGTCAGCCTCTGCCCTCAGAGATCCATAGTTCAGTGGACAGGGGAGCTGCATACCAATAAAAAGAGACATCAGACACATGGGCACAGGGGCCACACAGAAGGAGAGGGAGAGCCTTCCCAAAGGGGATGATATGTATCCTGATTTTTTAAAAAATATTTTTTTATTGATTTTTAGAACGATAGGAAGAGGTTGGTATAGAGAAATAGAAACATCCATGTGAGAGAAACACCAATCAGCTCCTTTCTGCACACCCGCTACTGGGGATGGAGCTCATAACCCGGGCATGTGCCCTGACCTGGAATTGAAGCAGCGACCTCTTGGTTCATGGGTGAATGCTTAGCCACTGAGCCATACCAGCTGTGCTGTGTCCTAATTTTTGAAAGGTAAGGAGCTAGAATGACACACAAAAACCCCAAATAGAGAAGGGGTAGTCTAGGTTGGGAGAGGAAGGTGTGTGATTTACCTGAGTGATAGACTTTGGGTAAAAGAGAGTGTCACAGCAGGCTGTCAACCTTGTGAAGACTCTGAGCTGGCTCTGTGCCTTGTCTGAAGAGTCCTTGTGTCCGTGGGAGCCACTGTGGACAGGGCTGGTTGTAGCATTGGAGCCTGCAGACCGGAGTCTGTGCTCAGGCCCCACCACTAGCTGTTGGTTCTCTCGGAACCATTGTTTCCTAATCTAGAGTAATGCTGGATGATAGGACTGTTCTGGGAAGTGAGAAATGTAGTGCATGTAGAAACCTTAGCATGGTGCCTGCGGTGTCCTAGCCGCGGAAAAGGTAATTATTTATTTATTTTTTAAATATATATTTTATTGATATTTTACAGAGAGGAAGGGAGAGGAATAGAGAGTTAGAAACATCGATGAGAGAGAAACATCGATCAGCTGCCTCCTGCACACTCCCCACTGGGATGTGCCTGCAACCAAGTTACATGCCCTTGGCCGGAATCGAACCTAGGACCCTTGAGTCCACAAGCCGACGCTCTATCCACTGAGCCAAACCGGTAAGGGGAAGGTAATTATTTTTGTTAGTTATTTAGCATCAAGTTTCTCTTTCACCTGGAGGAGGCTACCAGGTATGCGCCAGACTTTCAGAGGGAAGCTTTCGGCATCTCACCTGATTTCATTGTCGCAACAGCTGCACACAGCAAGGTGTTCATCATCCCCATTTTATAAAGGTGGCTCTTGTGGGGCAGGTGGATTTGGTAGTTGCCCAAGGCCCCATGGCCAGGAGTCCTGAAATACTAGCGTGTTTGGTCAAATGATCTTCAACAAGGATGCCAAGACCACTCAGTGGGAAAAGGACAGTCTCTTCAACACATGGTGCTGGGAAACTGGCCATCCACATGCAATAGCATAAAGTTGGTCCCTTACCTTACACCATGTAGAAACATCAACTCAAAATGGATTACAGACCTAATTGTAAGACCTAAAATCAGAAAACTCCTAGAAGAAAGCTTCGAGGAAATCTTCATGACACTGAGTTTGGCAGTGGTTTCTTGAACACGACACCAAAAGCACAGGCAGCAAAAGCAAAAAGAGACAAAAGGGACCACCTCCAATGTAAAAACCTCGGTGCATCCAAGGACAACATCAGTAGCGGGAAAAGGCAAACCACGAAATAGGAGAAAATAACGCAAATCACACATCTGACGAGCGGTCATGGTCCAGAATATATAAAGAACTTCTACAACTCAACAACAACAGCAACAAAACAAGTAACTGGATTAGAAACTGGACAAAGGATACACATTTCTCCAAACATTATATATGAATGGTCAACAAGCATAGGGCAAAATGCCGAGCATCACTAATCTTTAGAGAATGGAACCCAGAGACACTTACTCCGCGGGCCTCGTTGGGTGGGCATGCTCAGAAGGTGGGTGTCAGGGTCCTGATCCTCCTGCGCAGGCTCTTGCTGGCTGCCACTGTGGGGCTTTCCGGACACCATTTCCTTGGGGCCAGCAGTGCGGAGCTGCAGGTGAGGGTGGGAGGTTGTGATTCTCAGGGCTTCATTTGACTCAGATCCTATCTCAGGATGAGGAGTGTCACTTAAACAGAGACTAGACCCTAAAGTATTCAGATCTAGATAACCTGGGACCCCACTATCTATGCCACTGAGGCCACCCCCCAGGGAAGCAGTGCCAACCCTGAGTTTCTCTGCGGTGTCTCGGGAAATTACTAAGTGACCCCAAAACAAGGTGAATATTTTCACCTCTTCTAGGTATAATGTACAGAACTCTGCAGAGATGTGCAGAGAAAGGGAAACAGGAAAGTCACAACCTAACTATTTGAGCCCAACTCCAACTCTTGGAAACAGCTGTTCCATGTCCCTGGATAATCCAGGGCAAAGAACAGCCTCGGGTTTCTTCCCCAAACTCTCAGGGGAGGGAGGTGAGCAGAGTGGCAGGGGCAGCCATGGTCCAGTGACAGCCTATAAGGTCAGACAAAGGCTGGCCTCGGAACTCAGATTTACCGTGAGACGTGGGAGGGCTATGGGACTTCCTAACTTCCGTCCCTCCTCATCTCTGAAGGAAAGGAAATTAAAATTCACTGGGATGCCGATCTGTATCAATCACTACGCAAAGTACAGATTCTGGCTTAAATGCATGGCCTGGGGATATCTGAGGCATCAACTTAAAAATAAATCCCCAGCCATCCTGAAGTGTCATGGGGTTAGCAAATGTTACGCTCGGTTTCTGCAACACCCCAAGACTGCTGTGCCATCTGTGATCAGGTGATCAGAGCCCTGGTACCCGTTAAATTAATGAGATGATGCCTAGGAAGTGTGATGCCTGACACTGGATTCTATTCTCCATCTCACAACCCCCTAGCCTTGCTCACCACTTTAGGTGGCCAATGATCTAAAGACCTGCACTTTTTCTATCTGCTCCAGCCTTTGCTGCCTCCATGGGTTCCCCTGCCCAGGTCTCAGAGCCATCGCTCACCCTGCAGGAAGGGGTTAAAACTCCCGAGTGGCCAGAGGGCCCAGCCACGTGGCTGGGCAGCACCTCCCATCCCCTGGGCCCTCCCCTGGGCGGCTCCATCTCAACTGCAGAAGCCGGAAGGCTGCTCCTGGGCCCAGCTCACCCCAACTGGAGTGTGCTGGGGAGGGGGGAACTGAGAGGGGGGTTTCTTCCAGCCTTGGGCTCTGGGGGCGGGGGGGGGGGGGGTGGAAGGGGAGGAAAACCCTCCCATCTCCCCACCTCCCCTGCCACCCTCCTGCAGGGCCCCTTCACGTGGCTGCTGGCTCAAAATGGCGCTCCTGCCCCTCCCTCCCAGCTGACATCTGAGTCTTCCAAACAAATCCTCCCTCCACGGGCAAGGACTCTTACCCAGGGAGTCTATTTACCTTGAGCAGCTGACCTTTCGGGAAGGCTCCCAGCGAAGCAGAGCCACTCCAGGGAGAGGAGAGCGGGAGGGACTGCGAGCAGCCGGAGAGACAGGAGTCTGCCTGCTGCTTGGGCTGAAGCAGGATTGGGGCTGGGAACTGGAGAAAGAAGGGGGGTTCCCTACAATTTGTAATCCTGCACTGCCATCTATCGCCGGTCTTAGCTTATGACCTTGGATGACAACACTAGAGGGGCTCTTTCCATCATTTCTAGACTCCTCTCCCAGGGGACAGGAGAAACCTTACAGGAAAATGTTCCCATCCAACCAGGGTCTCATTGCGAAGGGCATCTGTCCCACACAAGGTGCTACACCAGGACCACCCACCCCATCCCTGCCTCTCCCGGAGGATGTGTGGTCCCTGTGGGTGCTGGTGGTTGTAGACAGACCCGTGTTGTGCTTCTTGTCACTCCCTACCTGTTTCTTTCCTTTTTGTCTTTGAGTCTTGGAAGTTTTCTTCTTTCTTCCTACATCTGCATCCTCATAATTTTCAATGAACTCCTTTATTAAAATGCAATGGAAGAGTTGTCATTAAAAGAAATAGGGCTGTGATTTTTAGTTGTTAAAATCACCATCTTGTCCTGATTTTGAGTGTGAGTGGACAGAATCAAAGTAACCATCTTCATCCACCCTTCTCAAACTAGGTATGTCCTTCAAAAGTTGTACCATAGGGAAACATTGTAAATGAGATGATGGCGCTTCCATTGTCCCGAGTGCTCCTTCATGCCTAGGACATTTATTGAGCACTTACTGTGTTCCAGGCCCTGGAGGCACAAGGATACTCCCTGTTGCAATCTAAAGAAAGCAGCTAAGGAGCGAATCTGCCAGGACAGGCGGTCTGGCCCAGAGGCAGGACCCCAGCACAGGATGACCTCAGGACCATACCGAGGGTTTTGAGGGTTGGGCTTCTTTGCTCCCAGTCTTACCATCAAGCAGAGAATAACAAAGATACATGTTAAATCATCATGAAAGTTTTGACTTAAAGAAAAATTCAGCAGATCATTTTGAAAAGTGACATATCTGTTAACATGGCAAACTTTGTTTTTTTTCTTCCATATTACATTTTCTAAAGTTTTAGTCATAAATTGTGAGAGCTGAATGCTCTCAAATGTCAAGCTTTCAACTTTTCTAGTCCTAAAATTTTTCAACCTGGGGAGCAAACACCTCTGGGTGTAAAACTAATTGCAAGATAAAGTCAGAACCTCTCCCTGGTATACCAAATTTATTAGAATTTTCCTCTAAAATTGGGAATTTAAAAATGCTTATACAGAAACAAACCTGGAACTCAAAGCATGGATTTTAATGATAGAAGAGTTCAAAGGAATGCCATGAGGTTGCTGGGCTGGGTTCCAGTTACACATCAGTGCCCTTGGCTGTTTGGGGTAGAGAAGACTGGAACTTGATTCTAGAAGAGGTCAGAGGTCCCAACCAGGGAATGGGTGTGGTGCCGGCTTTTCCTTAGTCCACACAACGGATCTCTCTTCTCTGACTCATACTCTGGGTGCACTTAGACCTTGTGCTCCAGGTGCCCACCAGGTAGGTAGTGCTCTTAGCTCAAAAAGTCACCAACTTAGATACACAATGCTGATATCATTGAGGTGTGCAAGCATGGTCCTTAAGATAAGTCTAAGTTTTTTTGTTAATTGTCACCTGAGGCTATATTTTCCCATTGCTTTATTAGAGAGTGGAAGTGAGGGAGGAAATGGGAGAGAGAGAGAGAGAAAGAGAGAGAGAGAGAGAGAGAGAGAGAGAGAGAGAGAGAGAGAGAGAGAGAGAAAGAGAGAGAAACATTGATGTAAAAAAACAGATTGACTGGTTGCCTCCAGCCCCTACACGTGGGGAGCGAACTGCAACCCTTCAGTGTGCAGGCCGATGCTCTTACCTCTGAGCAGCACCGGCCAGGGTAAGACAAGTCTAAGTTCTTATTGGCTTACAATGGACTTATGGGAAGTCTAGGTTCTTTTTGGCTTCTCAATCATGATTTGATCCTTCATCAATGAAGAGCAGCCCAGAAGGACTTCAAGTTAGACAGAATGTAAACTCCATGAGGGCACAGGGTTTTATTCACCGCTGCATCCCCAGGGACCAGAGGAACAGTACATATTTGCTGCATGAGTGAATAAGCAATAAGCAAATGTAGCATGATGTGGTTTTATCTGGAGTTTTGATGTGGTTTTATCTGGTGTTTGGATGTGGTTTTATCTGGTGTTCCTTCAGGCTTCTTGAATTGCTCTTGGAAACAGCTTACTATCTCCTTCTGCCTCTGTGGTCTCCAGCGAGTGAGTCCTGGAGCCAAGAGAGAAGCAAGGTTTGGGAGGAATAAGGGAGGTCTCCTCTGGTTGGAGGGCTCCAGCCTCCCAGGTGGAGACAGCTTTCCTTCTGTGTGCTAGCCAGTGTTAATGATATTTTGTACACAATGAGTTAGAAATTGCAGAACTCCATGAGACGGAGGATTTGATTCGTGGTTATAATCTACGATTGCCACCTTCATTCTGAAATTCTTTAGAATTCTATGTGCTTCAGCCGAGCTGGACGCAGCTGCAGGTGGTACCTTAGAACTGCTGTGTCAGAATTCAGGGCAAGATGACAAGTAGATGCCCTCAGAGCTGCGTTTTCTTCACCATCCCCCTCCCCATCATGCACCTGACATGGCCCCCTCTGTGTGCAGTAGCCCAGCAATTCATGCTTGTTGCGGGCCTAGTTCCCTCGCTCCCAAACATGGGTGATGTGAGTGCACGGCCCACACAAGCACAGACTCGGGGGTATCTCAGCCACCGCTCACCTCTGTAATTATTTTCACTTTTTCTTCCTTGGGATCCATTCTGCTGTAATGGCTCCTGCCTGCCAGGCAAAGAACAAAGAGTCAGGCTTCTGGACATCAGTGCAACAGCTTTCTTGCTATTGGTAAGTAGGAAGCTGACCCCCGTGGTTAGAGAAATGCTTGAACTGAGTAGGTGTCCTGTTCACAAGGAATCGGTTCCTGCAGACCCAGGACTGGTGGGAATGAGCCCTTGAGGAACAGGAGGGATGTCAGACCTTTGTCCCCATTAACCTGGCCATGAGCCCGCTTTACTGGGCAGCAGGTGGGAGTTCTGCTCTGGGAGCCAGAAGACCCGGGTTAGAATCCTGCTCTGGGAGGCTACGCCACAGCTTCTTCTCTCCCTTCAAACCTCCCCCTTCCCACTCAGCCTCTACCCTTGACCTTGGTCCTCATTTCACTGAGAGAGGGTTTCCACCTCACTTCCCCTCCCCACTGAATCCTGTCACCTCCTCTGCTCCCACTTGCTACTGTGGCCTGTCCCTGCTGGCATCTGAGCCAGGGCCTCTGCCCTGCATTGCCCACCCACCTCCAGGACCGTGATCAGGACAATTTCTCCCTTTCACCAGGACAGTCACTTCTTTCTGCTCTATCGTCTCATTGCTATCAGTGTACACCCCCTTCCTTAAAAAGAAGCTCTCTGGACCTTATGTTTCTTTCTAGCCACCACTCAACTTTTCCACCCTCTAGGAACACTCCTCAAACCCTCTCTTTCCAACCAGTTCTTGGAGCCCAGCCTTCCTGAAACTGCGCCTGCAGGGTCTCCAATGACCTTGTGCTGCCACCTCTCACCATCTGCCCTCAGTCCTCATCTTATATGACCCGACAGAGCCAGGTAGCAATGACAGTGACCCATTGCTTTCTTTCTCTTGAATATTTTCTTCATGCGGCTTCTGGGACATGTTTCTTCTCTGTTTCCTCCCGCCCCCCCCCCCCCCCCCCCGCCCCCCGCCTCCCCCGGCTGCTACTGCTGCTCAAACTCCTGGGCTGGTGTCTCCTCATCGTCCAACCACTCCATGTGGGTGCCCGGGCTCAGCCTTGCCTCTGCCAAGTACCCTGGCGGTCTCACCCTGTGGTTTCCCTTTAAATACCATCTATCTACTCAGATTCTCCATTTACATCCTGGGCCCGCACATCTCCCTAGAACTTTAGACTCAGATGTCCAAGTGCTAGATGGATATTCAGTTAATGTGCTCCAGATGAAGCTCCCTGTCCTGACCTCCAACCTGCCTATCCTGCAACCTTCCTCGTTAAAAACCTTGTTAATAACCAGAACGCGATTTGCTCAGCCTGAAACCTTGGAGTCACTCTGGATTCCACTCTGACTCTCACATGACACCCCACATCCAACCCATCAGACATCCGGCCGGCTCTGCCTTCACGTTATACTGAGAATTCAGCCACCTCTGTGCACCTCCACGACGTCACTCTGGTTGAGCACTGCTGTCTCTCATGTGGTCTCGTGCAAGAAACTCCTAACCTCTCTGATTCCCACCTTACTTACCTACAGTCTAGTCTCTACAACGAAACCGGACCGAATTGTGTAAAATTTAGCTGAGAGCATGTCATTCCTCCACACAAAATCCTCCAAAGACTCCCCTTTCTCAACAGGGTAAAATCCAAAATTCTTCCAGTGGCCTACAACAAGGCCCTGTCTCCTCTGTGCTAGGGTCCTCTGGCCTCAGGGCCTTGGCCCATGCTATTCTCTCTGCATAGAATACTCTTTCCCAAGGCATCTGTGTGGCTCTCTCTCTTTCAGTTACTTCAGGGCTCTGTTCAAATTTCATTTTATCAGAGAGATTGCCCCTGAACACTCAGAGTTCAGTGATAACCTTCTACCCTCACCTTCTGGAACTTGCTAACTACCTTACAGTGATTTATTTTCCCATGGGACTTACCACCAGTCAACATACACATTCATTCATATTTACTCGTGATGGTCTGCCCATTCCTCATTAGAATACAGCCACAAGAGGACAGGAACATTTGTTCTTTTTTTCTTTATTGTAAGTTGTTTATTATAAGATAATTCACAAATATCTTGCTGTCTTTAGTAATTTAAACAACAGACCAATAATTTCTTCTGACCAGGACAGCAGTAAGCTAAAAACAAAATCAGCTGGCTGAATTTTCCTTCTTTACCTTTCGTCTGAGTACAAAACTTGATTTTCACAGGAACATTTGTTCTTTGTTTACCCCAAGAGCCTAGGACTATGGGACACAGCAGACTCTTCATAAATATTTTTCAAATGAATGACTACATCACCATTGGCTGCGTGTCCAAGGCCACATTCTGGAGCCCATCAACACATTGTCCTCTTTGGGCTGCTGTGAAGATTAGATGAGCACAGGGGGAGAAATAGCAAGGCTGACAAATTGTAAGCCCTCCCTGACATACTAACTGAGACTCGGTCATTTAAGCAGCTCATCTGGATGTTCAAGGTTTCACTGACCCTAATGGGGAATGAGCATGCTAAAGGGAAATAAAGCGCCCGAAATTCGATTGTCTCCCACCCAGACCTCCTCACAGGCCAAAACAAATAGAGGAAGGGGAATGATGACAGCAGTTAAGAAAATAAAAGGGTGGGGAGGTCATCGAGAGAGCACAAGGGGGCAGATGATAAAAATAAAATTCTGAAGGACACAAATGTGCTCTAATAAACACGCTGGCCATTATGAACCAGGAAAAAGAAAAAGAAAAAAAAAGAAAGGACTGTGAAATATTTTGGTAACGAAGAAAAGGTTCTCAATAAATTAAAAAGTATTAGCTGTGAAAAAGGAATAGAAAATGAAAAATGTAACGGGGTTGATCTTTTCTTCTCATTCTTTCCTGATCATTACCTTTGAATGAGTTTCGAAGGAAATCGGATGACAACAAAATTTATTTTTTCTTTTCCTGCTAAGAAACGATAAATCAATACTGCCCAGCTTTAATATACAGCTTGTCAGCATACGTACTGAGTGTTTATTAATACATTTCTATTGGCAATAGCAAAACAAGAGCCATGACTTACTGCAGACTTACTGGGTGCTCTCTCTGGATACATGTTATCGCTAGGCCTCACTACACTCCCTGCTTAGTAGTACCTGGCTCAGTTTACATGTCAGGAAACCGAGGTTTCCTCTGAGCTCAACCTCTGACAGGTTACTTGGTTTGCCCAAGATTAGAGGTATTAAGTGTCACATTCAGAATTTGACCTCAAGGCTACTCCAGAGCCACCCCCTCTCCATTCCCCCCCGCCCCCAGCTACTCTAGGTCTCTGTCTGCCTCACCATTTATTCTTGTTTTATTTTTACTTATTTATTTTTAAATATGTTTTTATTGATTTTAGAACGAGAAGAAGGGAGAGGGATTGAGAGATGGAAACATCAATGAGAGAGAGAGAGTCATTGATTGGCTGCCTCCTACACGCTCCCCCTACTGGGGATTGAGCCCCAAATCCAGGCACGTGCCCTGACTGGGAATCAAACTTAGGTCGATACTCAACCCTAAGCCACACTGGTCGGGCAATTCTTACTTTTTCAACAATATCAGTAACTGTTCTGCCAGTCCAGATTCTGGAAGTATTTACAACTGAAAACTGGGAGCACTGCCCCAGTGAGGAAGGGCTGTGGCTATGTTAGGTGAAAGATTTTTAACTCAGTGCAGAAAACTGAACACATTTTTGAAGGAAAGTATTGACACTTCATCTAGACCAGCGGTTCTCAACCTGTGGGTCGCCAACCTGTGGGTCATGACTCCTTTGGGGTCGAACGACCCTTTCACAGGGGTCGCCTAAGACCATCGGAAAACACATATATTATTACATATTGTTTTTGTGATTAATCACTATGCTTTAATTATGTTCAATTTGTAACAATGAAAACACATCCTGCATATCAGATATTTACATTACGATTCATAACAGTAGCAAAATTACAGTTATGAAGTAGCAATGAAAATAATTTTATGGTTGGGGGTCACCTCAACATGAGGAACTGTTTTAAAGGGTAGCAGCATTTGGAAGGTTGAGAACCACTGATCTAGACAAATGGACCGTCTCTGAGGGTCCTCAGGGGGTCAGTCATAAGAGGACCCATGACATTCAGCTGCAGGAGAAAGGGATGAAGGTGTAAGGAAAGGGCAGAACTGTCTGCATCTCCACCTCGGCTGCTTAAAATATGATCTGATATATGCATCCTGCTCCAGAACAGAAACACGTGGGCTCACGGGAAGAGTGAGGGCTCTATAAACCATCACATGGGCCTTGGTTCACAGTCCAGCCCCACTCCTCAGCTGTGTGCCCTCGGAGCAATGCCTTCGCCTCTCCGAGATGCATTTCTATGTCTGTGAACATGTGGCCATAACTCCTACCTCGATGGGAAATTATTTCATAAGGGCTAAATGGTAAAGCATGTGCAGTAAGATGCCTCGGCGACACAGGCAGCTTCCTTGCTGTTCCCATGGGCGGCACGACTGAAGCCTTCCCCGCCCTCACACGCCTGAGCATTTTCTCCCGGAGGACAGCGCTGTCCTTTTCTGTCCCATCCTGTCAGAGCTGTGGCCTGGAGCCCTGGGCAGGTAGGTGCCACATGCACCCTGTTTGAATTCATTACCTAATTCTATGAGTTATTCCAGCCGTAGCTTCCCGGGGTATAAGGTTAGTGACAAATAGCTTCAGAGAATCATTTAATCAGCTCGATATAACATATATTACCTTCAAGGAGTGCATATACATATTTGAGTTGTTCTATGTGATATATACCCAGTGCACTGGCTTGATGAACTGAGTGCCCCCAGGCCCGCCTGGAGGGGCCCTGCCAGGCTTTAAGCACGGAAGTCCCTTTTACAAATCTCTCATGGCACCTAGCTCGTTGCACTATTAAACCGGGCTTCTGACCTGATCTGAATCACTTTTGGTGCGCTTTAAGCTTCAGCACCTTGCCTGGTGCAGAGTGCACGCTCAATAAATGTTTGAATGATGATTCTGCTAATGAGCTCCAGGAGACATACAGAGACACTTCCTTCTGGTGCAGTTTCTGTGCAGAAGTTATCCGAAAATGTAACATCCTGCATGTATTTCCCATTAGGCTTTATTAGCTTTTCACAGCACCGCTTTGCAGTGGATGGAAACAATCCGTCTACATCGCAGCTCGCAGATTTTCTTGTGTGTGTGTTTTTTTTTTTTTTTGGCGGGGGGAGGGTGAGGGAGGAGCAGCGATCCTCAGCCCTCTGTCTGCTATGGGCCCTTCTCTGTCTAATGCCAAGAAAAGGGAAGCTTGAAGTAATAACTATTTAGCCCTTTGAACCAATTTGAGCAAAAAGGCCCAGAAATGCAACGTGCAGCAAATGTTTCTGGGGACTGGAAAGCAGCAGGCTGACCTGGATGTCCTAGGGAGGAGTGTAACCCGGGCTGTGATGAGCTGACCAAGTGTTTCTGCAAACAGACTCCAGGCAGCAGCTCTAATCAAAGCAGCAGAGCACTGCTCTCCATTCCAGAAAGTAGAATGTGAACAACCCCTAACTTGGCTCTTCCTTAAATCTGCTCAGTCCCAGCGGGGAGGCTGAACTCCACGGGGGTGGAGGGGTGGGGGTGGGGGGGACTGGGAGCAGGACCCTCTGCTGCAGCCCTGCTCCCAGAGAACAGATTTACCTGAAGAAACTTTATGAGCACTTGGCAGGTTCCGCTTGCTCTCTGGGATGGAGGGAAGTGGAGGAGGCCCTTCTTACTGTGGATCTTCTAAGGGTCCGAAGGAAGAGGCTGGACGTAGGGGCGGTCCGGGGCGGCTCCCTGGGAAGCTGCAGCCAGTCTCCAGCAAAAACACCCACTTAGCAACCCGTTCCTAAGGAAGGTCACTCGGTGGCTTTCTTTTTTTTTTTCTTTTAAAGCGACAGGTTAATCCTCTCGTAGTGGAACACAAGCACACTGAGCAGCAGGCACAACCCGTGGGACAAGGACAAAGAGAAGTCAGCTGGGGGAGGAGCTGGCAGAAATTAGGTCAGGCCGCAGGGCCTCGTGTCCTGGGGTCACAGGTGTTTCTGGTCAAAGACAGGCCATGCTCAGAGCAGCTGGCTAGGATCCTGAGAGGCCATGATTTCAAGGTGAGGGTGTCTTCTTTGTACCAAAGGTCCCTAGAGGTGCTCCGGGCCCCAGGGAATGTTGCTCGGGGGGGTTTCAGTTAAATGTGGGGGAGTGAATGTACAAAATTAATCTCCCTGTATTCTCCGAATCCCACTGAAATCACTGAACGAGGATTTAACTGTTATGTCTCAAAAAAGCAGAGAGAATGAGAGCAGAGGCAAAGCAGATGCAAGAGTATGGAGGGGACAGACCAAAGAAAGCCACATGCCAAGTATACATCTTCGTGTGTGTGTGTGTGCGTGTGTGTGTGTGAGTGTGTGTGCATGTGTGTATCTATGTCTGTGTGTCTCTGTGTGTCTGTGTCTACATGTATCTCTCTGTGTTTCTGTGTATCTGTGTGTATCTCTGCATGTGTACATGTATATGAATGTGTCTCTGTGTCTGTACCTGTGTCTGTGGGTCTCTTTGTATTTATGTGTGTATCTGTGTGCCTGTGTCTATGCGTGTCTCTCTGTGTATCTGTATATATCTCCACATGTGTACATGTATATACATGTGTGTGCGCGTGTGTTTGAGTGTATCTCTGTATGTGTAGCTGTGTCTGTGTGTGTCTCTGTCTATGCGTGTCTCTCTAGGTGTTTCTGTGTATCTGAGTGTATATCTCTGCATGTGTGTTTATTTTTGTGTGTGTGTTTGTGTACATACATGTGCCTCTGTGTGGGGGACAGGTAGGCATAAGAATGAGGAAATGAGTTGGTCACTGCAGAACTCCAGAAGTTCAGGATTGGCCTCAGTCGTGTGATGGGCTGAATGTGTCCCTCTAAAAAGATATGCAGGCATCCTAACCCCAGTCCCTCAAAATGTGACCTTACTTAGAGGTGGGACTTGACAGAGGGAGTCAATTTAAAACGAGGTCATTAGACCAAATCCAATATGACTGTGTTCTTATGGCAAAGGGGAGTCAGTGCACAGAGACAGACACATGCAGAGGGAGGACCGTGAGAAGACACGGGGTGGGAGCAGCATCTACAGGTCGAGAGCACCTGAGACCACCAGAAACTGGAGAGAGGCAGGGAACCGAGTGTCCCTCTCTGCCCTCAGAAGGAACCACCCAGCCAATGCCCGTTTTCTTCTAGCCTCCTAAATCATGGGACATTACATTTCTGCTGCTTTAAGCCACTCAGTGTGTGGTACTTTGTTACAGCAGCCTCAGGAAACGAATACAGTCAGATACCAAGGGGAGTGTGGAGAGAAATGGGGCTGAAATGCAAGGAGAGTTGAAAGTCTACTTACTGAGGGGCTAGATCCTCAGGACCCTCCCTCACTCCTGCGGTAAGTCTCCTCCCACCCCCTCTTCTTCTGGCACCTAGGAGAGTCAAGGCTTCTCGGGAAGGTGAACCACAGACACTCTGGTCTCCAGGCCCCAGGAATGGCAGAGGGTGGGTGTGTTTCAGGGTTGAAAACTGAAGACTAAGTGGAGAGGTGGATAGGGTGCTCTCCTCACAGGACTAAGACAACCAAAAATGTCCCGTTGGCTCCCTTGTCCCACCTCCACCAGCGTCAAATTAGAACACATGGGAAATTATTTTCTGGAGAAACTAAATGTTCACAAAGAACAGATTCCAGATACTGACATTTCTGGATCCTCCACTGAAAGAAACTAGTGCATCACCCTTGCAAAAGAACATCCCAGAGAAAACGAGGGGATTTCGGGTGAAGAAATTCCATACTTGTAGGTATAGAAAGAGCCAAAAAATGAAAAGGTAGAATTTATAAAAGAGGTAAGATAAGAAAAAGTCTCAAAAGTGAAAGAATAAGTCTTTAGATTGAAAGCTGGCACTAGGCGACAACAAACACATCTCTGTCTGTCTCAGTTTGTGCTCCGCATGTGGTGAGAAAAAATATTCTCCAGGGAATTCATAACTATGGCTTGCACTACGCTGTCTAACTGTCTTATTTATGTTATATCTTTTAGGAACACCCTATGTGACACATTTTAAAAAGTGGACTCAGGTTATTGTATCCCTATGGGGTGCCGGGGAAGAGTAGACACAAAACATTTTCGGAGAGATACACATTCAAGTAGTCAGCTCAGGAAGGGTGAAGATAAATCTTGCTGAAGATGAGCTCACAATCCAAAATTAGACAGCACAGGAGGAAACAATCAGATCTGCAGGCCACAGGAGGGCACTGCTAGATACCCAAGAACTTCTGATAACACAATGATCAGAGAGAGAATGTAACAAAACTGACGAACACAAAAGAACTTAAAAGGAGGGTTTGAAAATATGAAAGAAGAGTGAGGTACCATCAGCGAGAGCAGGCAAATGTGAAAGAACCAGCTAAAGCTTTCAGAAATGAATAATACAGTTATGATTTTTTTTTTGAAGGAAAGCATAGGTTAAATTTCTGAAGGTAGAGCTAGAAAGAGAATTAATGATGTAAAGAAGAGATTTAAAGAATTAAAATGTGCACAGCAAAAGAAACTATCAACAAAATGAAAAGGGAGCCCACTGTGTGGGAGAATATATTTGGCAATGATACATCTGATGAAGGGTTAATATCCAAAATATATAAGGAAATCATACAACTTAACAAAAGGAAGACAAACAACCCAATTAAAATATGGGCAAAGGACCTACACAGACACTTCTCCAAAGTGGACATAAAGATGGCCAAGAGATATATGAAAAATGCTCAAAGTCACTGATCATCAGAGAGATGCAAATTAAAATGACAATGAGGTATCACCTCACAACTGTCAGAATGGCAACCATCAACGAATAATCAAATGATAAGTGCTGGGGAGGATGTGGAGAAAGGGGAACCTTAGTACACTGCTGGTGGGAATGCAGACTGGTGCAGCCATTATAGAAAACAGTATGGAGTTTCCTCAAAAAATTAAATATGGAACTGCCATTTGACCCAGTGACCCCACTTCTAGGAATATATCCTAAGAAAACCAAAACACCAATCAGAAAGAATGTATGCACTCCTGTGTTAATAGCAGCATAATTTACAATAGCTAAGATCTGTATATGAGTGGATAAAAAAGCTGTGGTAAATTTTACCATGAAATACTATGCTGCAGTAAAAAAGAAGAATCTCTTACCCTTTGATACAGCATGGAGGGACCTGGAGAGTATCATGCTAAGTGAAATAAGTCAGTCAGAGAAAGACAAGTATCTCCTGATCTTATTCTTATGTGGAATCTAAGTAACAAAATAAACTGTTGAAAAGAGTGGATCCAGAGACAAGGAATCATGGAAAAGAGTGTGGAATCTATCTAGGTCCGTTGCCCATTTTTTTATTGGATTGTTTATCTTCCTTTTGTTAAGTTTCATGAGATCCCTGTAAATGTTGGAAATTAAACCCTTATCGGTGATATCATTGGTAAATATGTTCTCCCATGTAGTGGGTCTTCTTGTTGTTTTTTTGATGGTTTCCTTTGCTGTGCAAAAGCTTTTTATTTTGATGTAGTCCCATTTGTTTATTTTCTCTTTAGTTTCCATTGCCCTAGGAACATTATCAGAGAAGAAATTTCTTCGGCATATGTTTGCGATTTCGCTGCCTGTGGATTCCTCTTAGACACTTTTTGAAAGAGGACATACAGAAGGCAGAAAGACATATGAAAACCTGCTCAAAGTCACTAATTATACGAGAGATGCAAATCAAAACGACAATGCGTTATCATCTCACACCTGTCAGAATGGCTATCATCAACAAATCAACAAACAACAAGTGTTGGAGAGGATGTGGAAAAAAAGGAACCCTTCTGCACTGCTGGTGGGAATGCAGACTGGTGCAGCCACTGTGGAGAACAGTATGGAGCTACCTCAGAAGACTAAAAATGGAACTCCCATTTGACCCAGTGATCCCACTACTAGGAATATATCCCAAGAAACCAGAAACGCCAATTAGAAAGGATATATGCACCCCTATGTTCATAGCAGCACAATTCACCATAGCTAAGATTTGGAAACAGCCTAAGTGCCCATCAGCAGATGAGTGGATTAGAAAACTGTGGTACATATACACAATGGAATACTGTGCTGCGGTAAAAAAAAAAGGAACTCTTGCCTTTTGCAACAGCATGGATGGAACTGGAGAGCATTATGCTAAGTGAAATAAGCCAGTCAGAGAAAGATAAATACCACATAATCTCACTCATTTGTGGATTATAGAGAACAACATAGACTGATGAAAAGGGACAGACCCAAAGACTGAGAAACAGCGATCAGGCTATCAATCCCCAGAAGGAAAGTAGGGGAGGGCGGGGGTAAGGGGAAGAGATCAACCGAAGGACTTGTATACATGTATATAAGCCAAACCAATGGACATGGACAATGGGGGGATAGGAGCATGAGTTTGTGTGTGTGTGTGGAGGGGGAGGTTGGGGGTTAATGGGGGGGATGAGGACACATTTGTAATACCTTAACTAATAAAAAAAAAAAAAAAGAGTGTGGAATCTCAGAGGGAAGGCAGGGGAGGGTGGGTGGGTGGGAGGGAAGTAATCAGCCAAGAACCTTGCATGCATATATGCATGGCATGGCCCATGGACACAAACAATGGGGCATCGAGGGCCTGGGGCTGGGGCGGGGATGGGGGTGGGCTGGAGATGGTCAATGGGGGGAAAAGGGGAACATGTAATACTTTCAATAATAAATATTTAAAAAAAGAATTAAAATGTGGCACAGATATGGAAAATGGGAAAGAGTGGATGAAGGTCTTGGGGGAGAAATCCAGGAGATCTATGAGTCTCAGGAGGAGAGAAGAGTGAAAGAAGATAAATGCTGGATCTTAAAATGGAGGGATCTTTGTCAACTTCCTTAACTCCCCTAGGTCTCAATTTTCTCACCTATAAAATGAGATTAATAATAGTAATTACTGCCCTTGTTCTATTCCTGGTCAAGAGCATGAACTAGTAGTAGTATCTGGGTTGCAGGTTCTATCCCTGGCCCCAGTGGGAGGCAACCAATCAATGTGTCTCTCTCACATAGGTGTTTCTCACTCTCTCTAGCTCTCTCTCCCTCTACCCTTTTCCGTTCTCTCTAAAAACAAAAAACAATGGAAAAAATATCCTTGGGTGAAGAGTAACAACAACAACAACAAAATACTAATTACTACAGAGGCTGATTTATTAAGTTAATGTTTATCAGGCCCTGGCAGACAACAAATGCAGGTTTTACAAAAAAAAAAAAAAAAGTGAATGTTGTCTTACCTCAGACACCTTTAATAAAATACCATAGACTGGCTGGCTTAAACAATATAAAATGATTTTCTCACATTTCTGCAGGGCTGGAAATCCAAGGTCAAGGTGCCAGTTGATTCAGTTTTTGGTGAGGGCTTTCTTCCTGTCTTGCTGTGTCCTCACATGGCCTTTGCTTGATGCATTCAGATGGAGAGAGAGAGATCACTCTTCCTATTGGGCATCCTCAATTGGATTAGGACTCAACTCTTATGACCTCATTAACCTTAATTACCTCATAAAAATGCCTACTTCAAAATATAGTTACATTGAGGGTTAGAGTAGCAACCTGTGATATTTAGGGGGCAGGGGCACAGTTCGGTGTATAGTAGATGTTTATTGTAAGAGATCAGTCACTTGAAGTGATCAACTGTCCTAAGAGGTGGAATTTGTTCACCACTCTTGTGCTAATTAACCTTCTGATTATAACCTCCTTTATCTTTCAACATTTTGCTAGACCAGCTCATAAGAATTATACATTGCCTCATAATGTTCTGAAGTTATTAAAAAGCGTAATTCAAAAACATCATTTCTTGTGAAAATTCTTATGCTAGCAAAATAAATGAAATCTAGCAGGTTTGTTTTAAATCAAAATGCAAAATTCTCATTCTTATAGTATGTGTGTCTAGCTGGTGAAAGAATTTTAAATGAAGAACAAGTGTTGAATCACATACTGCAAGTTTTTTCCCTGCAGCTTTGAGAGAATTAAATATGATTTTTCTTTTTTCCATCTTTTAATGTGGTGAATTACATTAGGCTTCTTGATGCCAAACTTTTCTAGCATTTCTGGAATATACCAAACTTGATCAAAATATTAAAAAATAATTGTTGGATTTAGTTATTAATATTTAGATTTTTTTTGCCTTTATGCTTGTAACTGAGATTGTACTATTGTTTTTTCCTGTCTTGTATTGCTCTTATTTTATTTTAGTACTGCATAAAGGATATTTCCAGTCTCAAAAAGCAGACTAATCTCTCTCTATCCTTCTCTATGTCTCTGTCCCTCTGTCTCTCTGTCATTCTGTTTCTCTCTCTCTCTCTCTCTCTCTCTCTCTCTCTCTCTCTCACACACACACACACATTATCTGTACTGTGAACTTGTCTATAAAACTGTGGATTTGATGAGTTTTTTTATTGTGATGAAATATGTATACATATAAAATTTTCTATTTTAGTAATTTTTCAGATATAATTGATATATAACATTGTATTAGTTTTAGGTGTACAACAAAGATTTGATATTTAGTTATTAATGTATCTACATATTGCAAAATTATTACCACAATATGTTTAGTTACTAGTACCTCTGTCGCCTCACATAGTTACAAATTATTTATTTTGTGCTGAGAACATTCACGATGTTGTACAACCCATACTACTACCTATTTCCATAACTTTTTCATCACTCCAGATAGAAACTCTGTATCCATTAAACAGTAACTCTACATTCTTCCCTCGGGTAACCCAGGTCAGCTCCTGGCAACCTCTAATCCACTTTCTGTCTCTATAAATTTGTTTATTCTATTTATTTCATGTAACTGGACTCAAACAATATTTTTCCTTTTGTATTTGACTTAATTCACTCAGCATGTTTTTGTGGTTTATGCATTTTGCAGCCTGTGCTGGTACATCATTTCCTTGTATGGATATACCACCTTTGTGTATCCACTTACCTATTGAAGGACGCCATACTGTGAGGGAGGCAGGCCACTCAGAAAGGCTAGGTGGACACGCTCTGTTCCACAGTCCTTGTCTTTGAGTTGTCCTAACCAAGGCTCCAGACAGGTGTGGAATAAACCTTTGGATGCTTCCAGCCCCTAGGCATTGAACCTCCCAGGGTTCATGTTTTCTCAGCTGAGGCCCCAGGTATTGTACTAGTAGAATAGAGACCAGTCAACCAGTTGTGCTCTGTTCAAATTCCTGACTCACATAATCCGTGTGAATAATAAAATGATTGTGTTAAGCCACTGCACTTTGGGGTCATTTGTTATGCAGCAATAATAACTGTAATAGTCACATTTTAAATAAATTAATAAATATGTGAATGAATAAAATATAGTCATTATTTTTTTACATGGGACTCTGAGGCGTATTAATTTTTACATGTATTGCTAAAAAAAAAAAATAGGCAAATGCATTTAATGCCTTCAATGGCAATGTTCCAAAAACATTATGTATTTGAAGCCTCGTTGGGAGATTTAGACTCTGGAATAAACATGGAACAACCATATGACCTGAAATGAGACTTCCGTGCTATATTCTCTTCAGAGGAAAGCTGCAATAGTATGTTATTTAGGGCAGTAAATGTTAAATATGCTTTTCACACCTGATCATTTGAAACACAATTGCAGCTTTAGATAAATGTGTTCTTCTTACTCGGTTCTTGGGATTTTGTAATATTTTTTGTTGTAGCTGATTCATTCTCCATAAAAAACAAACAAACATATCACAAAGAAAAGCACATCATTAAAATAAGGCTCAACTTGGAAGCGGAGGAATCACTTTTGAATCATAAATTTTATAAAACCATGCTCTTCAATACTTGACTTATATCTTCCTAGTTTACTGAATTATATACATCTTCCCCTGAAGTGGAACTCGAACTCCAGCCAATTTGAACCTCTTGTTTCTATAGCAAATGGAGAGAAACACTTACTGACTCAGATATATTGGCTGTGTAGCCTATTTTTATCTGATACATATTAAGGCATTTAGTTTTCTTGCTCCAGGCCTATGACTTTCAACCTGTTTGCATTTGCAACAACGGTGCTCATTTGCTTCATTTCACAGCGTTTTCGCCTTCTGAGAGCTGTCTGAGCTATTGAGAATAACATGCTGTAAGATTCATTTTCTTTAGAGACTCGTGTCATCATTAGAAATATCTGGAGACACTCTTGTGCAGAGGAAACTGCTGTTCTAGTTTGAGGAGAGGATTCTCATATTTTTCTTGCTGAAAAGGTTCTTCTTCTACAAGCTTTTCATTCTCTTCTCTCCAGCTGCTTCCCGTCAGTGTCTCTCACTGGGTGATCTGCTTCAGCAGCATAGAGTACAAATGTCATCACAATGCGTTCATTTTCTAATTACTTGCTTGAAAACGTGCTTGCTTTTATTAGCAGGGCACCCGGTGTTTCCCCCTTGAGGGCTCATTTTCACTTGGAGTTGTTCATAAGTCTTGAGAGGCTTACTCAGATCACACGGTGATCCTGCGTCCCAATGCCAATGGCGAGAGACAGGCGTCCGGCTGGTTACTGAGGAAACGGCGCCTCGATGGGCCCAGGAGTCCCCGTGCTCACCCCAGATCCCTCCTATTTGGGATTCTAAGGTTACACTCTTCAGTTTATTTCAGTGCTTCTCAACCAGTGTGTATTTTGCCTTCCCGGGAGATATTTAGCAAAGATTGGTGACATTATTGGCTGTCACAACGTGGAAGGACATGCTACTGGCACCTAGTAGTTAGAGACGAAGGATGCTGCTAACCTCCTACAATGCACAGGACATCACCCCCCAATAAAAAAATTATCGGCACGTGGTAACACTCAGTACATTTGTGTTAAATGATTGAAAGAACAAACCAGTTCCAGGCTCCAGTCCCATCTTCGTGACCATTGAGAAGTTCCTCGTTTTGCATGGATCTCTTTCCTCTTTTGGGACCTGAGTGAGTCCAGAAAGGTGATCTCTAAAGCCTCCCCAAGCTCACACTCCAACTTTGTTCTCTAGTAGAGTAGTTACTGCTGCTGGCCACTAGAGGTCAGCACCTTAAAAAGGAAGCTGGCCACCTTCCATTGGGCTAACAAAGTGAGCCTTGAAGCAAAAGCAAAATGACCATATTCTCGCTTGGTTCTGAGAAGGAAGAAACGTTCCCAGGGAAACAGTTTTCCTTTTGACATATTAGAGCCTCGGTCTTGACATCCCCAAACTCCTTTTGCTAAACACTCCCTGCAGAGATTACTAGCAACCCTAGTGGGAGAGATGGAATGAACAGAAGAGACAGCCCCAGCGAGTGAAGCATCGGACAGGCCCATCTCATCGATGCTTGTGTGTCAGGACGAAGGAGAAACTGCAAGGGATGTGGCAGATGGGGTGGTGGGCTTGCTCCCACACAGTTCCCGAGGATTCCAGGGGAAAGGTTTTCGGAGCAGCTCTCCTCTCGTAAACATGGGACGGGGAAGGCATTTAACAGAGGGTGTGAAGCTAGGTAAGATCTTACTTGTTAGAGTTGAATTGAAATCCAAAGGATTTCAAACTTTCATTCGAGTCGAGTCGGAAGGGAAACGTAAGGCTCATTTAATTCAGGGAAGATAAGTGCGTAGATTTCATCTCATTGTCAGTTGTCTGGAGTTTTAGTTGAAAAGAATCCTGAGGCTGTCCCTGGGCAGAGTGGGGGAGGACATGCTGAGACCCATTAGCAGTGTCTGCAGTGAGTTCCAACCAGGTATATCCCACCACAAACCTAATGTGGACACAGATGTGCAGGATAGGGTGACTCGTCCCAGAGCCACACAAGGCTGGTTACTGGAATTGCTGGGATTAGACCTTAAGTTTTCTAACTTCCCACTCAGCTTTTCTTTTGTCTTTCTGATTCAGTGAAATTGGACTCTTTGAAGCTGTTTTGGGAAGCTAAGAATGCATTGTCCTATTAAAGATGGCTTCTTCTCACATGAGACATTACACGCACAGCCCTTTGGAAGGTCATCTGAATTCACGTTATGTCTTCGCTGGTGAATTCTAGGGGAGTAGAGTTGCCATATTTAGCAAATAAGAACACAAGGCACTCAGTTAAATATTTGGGATATCCTTATACTAAACAATGATTGCTTGTGCTATCTGAAATTCACATTTGATTAAATGTCCTGAATTTAATCTGAATTTTATGCCTAGGAGGACTCAAGTGAGTAAGGACTTTTTTGTTGTGCATATCTTTTTTGTTGTTGTTAATCTTCACGTGAAGATATTTTTTCCATTGCTTTTCAGCAGGAGTGGAAGGAAAGGGAGGGAGGAATGGGGAAAAAGAGAAAGAGTGTGAGAGAGAAATATCAGTGTGAGAGAGACACATTGACTGGAGGTGGGGAGTGAACCTGCAACCCAGTTAATTCCCTTGTCCAGGAATTGAACCCGAGACCCTTTGGTACATGGGTGGACCTTTAACCACTGAACAACATGGGCCAGTTCATGTGTGCATTTTTTAAAAAGATTTTTATTGAGAGAGAGAGAGAGAGAGAGAGAGAGAGAGAGAGAGAGAGAGGGAAACATCAATGATGAGAGAGAATCATTGATTGGGTGCCTCCTGCACACCTCTCACCGGGGATCGAGCCCGCAACCCAGGCATGTGCCCTTGACCAGAATCGAACCCTGGACTGCCGGGAGCCGGTCCATCCTTGCTGTTTCAAGGGACCTGGCATATATGGCATACTGTTCTTAATATGTTTGCTCACCTTCTTGGCACTATGTGTTTTAACCAAGGTCTCTGAGAAAGGTTGTTTCCCCAGGTAGGGATTTTCCCCTGAAGTTAGGGAGGGAATAAAACCTCTTAACTAAGTGCCAGGTGGGTAATTAATCACTTTAACTATGAACAATCATGCTTAAGCTACATAATCTTTACTCCCTGGAATGGAGATAAGAAACACCCTAACCTTTGTAATAGAGATTGATAGGATTGAATCAACTAGTATAAATACAGATGTAACAAGACAGCAAGAGACAGAGAGAGAGACAGAAATTGGCACAGAACCTACACAGAACGTTCTCTAGAGACAGAAGAACTTCGCTGGAGAGAACATGGCAAAAGATCCTGGACAGAAACTGGCCTCAGAACCTAGCGAGAGAACATGGCAAAAGATCCTGGACTGAACCTGACTATAGAAATTGGCAAGAGAACCTGACTAGAACCTGGTGACTGAACCTGGAATGGAGAACCGAACCTGGCTGGAGAACCTACAGAACCTGGCAATAGAACCAGGCAAGAGAACCCAACCATGCTGATCAACTGAATGCTGCCTCCATGTCATTCCTTCTTCGCCGACTCCGTCCACACCTTTGGGGACCCCTGGACCTGCTGGGGTGGGACCCTGCCATCTGGCGCCCGAACAGGGACCCCTAGGTAAGCGCCCCGCACTCGGGACGGATCGGACTCCACCATAGGAAGAGGGTGGATAGTCTTCGCCGACTCCGTCCTCACCTTTGGGAACTCCTGGAACAGGATTCCCCTAGGTAAGCCTCCCCCCTTGAAAACCCCCACACTCGGGACGGATAGGACTCCACCAGGGTGCTGCAAACCTCCCTACAGAGGATAAGTAGGGTAAGAAGGTGGATAGTACAGAACTTAGGTTGAGAAGATGTGCCATACTGAGTCCAAAGAAAGAAGACTCTGTATTGATCTTTAGATTAAGAAGATGTGCCATACTGAGTCTAAAGAAAAAAGACTCTGTATTGATCTTTTAACACATATGCTTGCTAGCAGAGGAATTAAGGTTACTCCCAGTCAGACAGAACGTTTTATACAAGAAATATGTCCATGCTTTTCTGAGGAAGGAAAGGTAAATGTAATGGCATGGGAGAAGGTAGGCCCAAGGAGCCTTATCCTTAACCCCACTGCAGCCTTTCCACCCTGGGAAAGTGCAGGATTGGCAAGCTCTCCCTGGGGTGATAGATCAGGACTCAGGTAATAGCGGAAAGCGTCAATCCTACTCTTAAAATGGATACGAGAGAGCATTTCGGGTTTTTCTTTTCAATGCCTGCTTTTAAAAAATAAAAAAGGGGGAATTTGCCGGGAGCCGGTCCATCCTTGCTGTTTCAAAGGACCTGGCATATATGGTATACTGTTCTTAATATGTTTGCTCACCTTCTTGGCACTATATGTTTTAACCAAGGTCTCTGAGAAAGGTTGTTTCCCCAGGTAGGGATTTTCCCCTGAAGTTAGGGAGGGAATAAAACCTCTTAACTAAGTGCCAGGCGGGTAATTAATCACTTTAACTATGAACAATCATGCTTAAGCTACATAATCTTTACTCCCTGGAATGGAGATAAGAAACGCCCTAACCTTTGTAATAGAGATTGATAGGATTGAATCAACTAGTATAAATACAGATGTAACAAGACAGCAAGAGAGAGAGAGAGAGAGAGAGAGAGAGAGAGAGAGAGAGAGAGAGAGAGAGGAGAGAGAACCTAGGCACAGAACCTACACAGAACGTTCTCTAGAGACAGAAGAACTTCACTGGAGAGAACATGGCAAAAGATCCTGGACAGAAACTGGCCTCAGAACCTAGAGACAGAACCTAGCGAGAGAACATGGCAAAAGATCCTGGACTGAACCTGACTACAGAAATTGGCAAGAGAACCTGGCTAGAACCTGGTGACTGAACCTGGCTGGAGAACCTCGACAGAACCTGGCTGGAGAACCTAGCGAGGGAACATGGCTACAGAACCTGGCTGGAGAACATGGAGAACCTGGCTGGAGAACCTAGTGAGGGAACATGGCTACAGAACCCGGCTGGAGAACCTAGCAAGAGAACATGGACAAAGAACCTGGCTGGAGATCCTAAGCAGAACCTCTCTGGAGATCCAGACCAGAACTTGGCTAGAGATCCTGGCTAGGCTGCTGATCAACTGAACGCTGTCTCCGTGTCCTTCCTTCTTCGCCGACTCCGTCCACACCTTTGGGGACCCCTGGACCCGCTGAGGTTGGACCCCGGCACTGGACCTTTCAGTGCAGGCTGACACTCTATCCACTGAGCCAAAATGACGAGGGCTGTGTGAATATTTTGATATATCAATGGGCATACTGAATCCTGACCATCTCATCTACCAACCATCAAATTATTTTTTGCCAATGGTCCGACCATCTGGAACACCTTGGTAGCTTGGCTTTAGTTTGAATTCTGATGTGGTAAGACCAGGGTATTTTCTGTAGAAAATCCTTGCAGCCCCCTAGCCTTGTTCCAGAGTAATTTCAGTAACAGTAGGGATCCACTGCAGTGCCCAGCATGTTATCTGAAGCTGAGAAGGGATACATGACAGAGACCTCTCCTCCCTGTTTATTTCAGTCCAGGCAGTATCTCATAGGCCTCTTGTTACAGAGGACACTGTTGTGATATAAAAGCATCTATGCAATGTCTCAGCAGTTATGATTTTCCTCCTTTCAGGCCATTTCCTGGAATTCTGACCTGATTGGGCAAGCCTTAACTTGAATAAATTCTGCCACCTCCACAATGGCACTGGAGCGAAGCCCTGATTCAATCTTCAACATCACGCTGCTCATAAACGCCTTTGCCATCCCACAAATGCATTGGTTCTGAATGACTTCATCCTGTGGTGAACCCATTGGGTTCAGAGTTCTGGACTAATAAAAACTCAATAAAATGATATAAATTCAAGACTCATTTCTTTCCCTATTTACTAGTAAGTGAGGGTGGGATAATTATATGTATGTATATATACGTATATGTATACTAGTGTATATATGTATATATATATATACTAGTGTATATATGTATTAGAGGCCTAGTGCACGAATTCATACACCAGTGGGGTCCCTCTGCCTGGCCTGTGGGATTGGGCTGAAACAGGCTCTCTGACATCCCCTGAGGGGTCCTGGATTCCGAGAAGATGCAGGCCAGGCCGAGGGACCCCACTGGTGCACAATCCAGGTCACAGAAGGATGCAGGAGGTTGGCCAGCCAGGAAGGGACCACGAGAGGGCTCCAGGGCATGTCTGGCTTATCTTGCTCAGTCCTAATCGGCTGGACCCTAGCAGCAAGCTAACCTATCAGTTGGAGCATCTACCCCCTAGTGGTCAGTGCATGTCATAGCGAGTGGTTGAGCGGATATCATTAGCATATTACACTTTGATTGGTTGAATGGCTGACCAGGACAAGTGAACACTTAGCATATTAGGCTTTTATTATATATATATATATATATATATATATATATATATATATATATATATGGTATTTGGTTTTCTTAATACTTTATTTATTTATTGCTTAAAGTATTACAAAGAATATTACATATGTCTCCTCCCCCCCCCCCTTGACATTCCCCTGGCCTCCCCTACCCCCCAGTGTCTTGTGTCCATTGGTTATGCTTATATGCATGCATACAAGTCCTTCGGTTGATCTCTTAAAGAATCCTCTGGAAGAGACATCCAGAAAGATATCTTTCAACTTTAAGGATGATGTCTTTTCTCACTTCAACCTATACTTATAGGGTTTTTTCCAGCCCCCCTCTTAGACTTTTTCTCTGCAAGCCTTTGGGAGCATAGTGATGTGCAACTGCCCTGACTAAGAGCTTATGTAAAATATGTTCACTCTAAAAAGTGAAAACAAAGATCAAAGAGTAGAAATTTTTAAATTCCAATTACTAAATTAATTTTATCCAGACATTTTTTATGCACATATGCAAACACACTTTAAATATGGGATAATTACGGAAAGTGTTTTTCAGTAATCGATTTTGTTCTGCTACTATGCCATGAACATCTTCTAGTGCCAATGCATTTTCATTCTCATCACTTTTAATGACCATTGGATGAATGTGTCACAGCTCATTTACCCAATATTCTATTATCAGACACCTAGGCTATTTCCCAATTTTCCATCTTACAACTTTGCTGCAAGGCTCTTTCTGTAATTAAACCTCTGCACACATTATTAATTATTTTCTTGGAATATATTCTTAGAAATTGAAGACGTGATTTCATATCTTTGACAAAACACATTAGAAACATTTTTGCTCTAGGAAGAGAGAGTTTGGATGAGTGCATTACCAAAGAAGGGTGCTGTACAACTAGGGGTTCTTAGAAGGGAATGGATATTCTGCGTGAAATGATGACCAGCCATGTGGTTATGTCTGGGGGAAAAAATCAGATGGGAAAATGGTTGTTGACCAACAGGTAGATTGTGGGCACTGAGCATACTCTGTCACCATGACCAGAATGTCAAGTTCTTCCATTCAACTCTCCTTTTGATTGTGCCTTGAGGTTCGATGCTGAGTGACACATTCCCAAGAGAAGAATACATAGAGACAGACCTTGGTATGTGGCTTTTACTTTGATCTTCTTGTCATGCTTGATATCCTGGGGCAGCTGACAGGTCCACAGGAATGTTTCTCCTTCTAGAGGGCAGAGAGGTGGAGGAGATACTGCTTTTTCTGAGGCTGAGATAAGGCACCATGCTAAAAGGGCTCAACATGGTGCCAATTACTAAGAAGGCACAGTGTAAATGGTCGCTGCTGGTATCCCTAGGCACTGACTGATGGTCTCTCAGGAAACCAGAAGTAAAACATGACATCAGTGTAGTCAATAGCCTAGATGGTTTTCTAATCCCCCCTTTTAGACCTGTGACTATGTTGGCCAAGGAATGAATTGCATTTACTGGCCCTTTATAGATTCTGCAAAGAGACTAATCTCCAAGAATGCTCCTTTATGTGATTATCAAATACAGCTGCATGAGTTGTTGCATGTTCTAGGGTACTGATGTAAAAAATCAAAAAGTTGGAGGAGAGGAAGCCTTTAAGTTGAGAATCATACGCTCTTGCATGAGAAGTGTCAATTGGGAGCTATCATATGACAGACTATAGCATGAGATTCTCACAGATGCTAGGTTCATGTAGCACAAAATATTCAATCAATTCTGAGCAAATACTGTAAGAAGTAGGGTGTTTCAGAGAAAAGTTACCCTAGCAACACATTTATTTTGTGTCATGCAGACAAAATTAAATGTGGTTTTGATGTTACATGGAAACAATCACCAGAGGTCACCTGTTGCTTTTCACAGCCCATCAACCAATCTTTTTCTAGACCTGAAACCTGCATTTTCCTTTGGGGAACAATCTCTTCCTCACCCCCAGCCCATGTGATTTAGAGGAATGATTCCATTTCTAGTTCTAGAACTGTAGTTATCTGAATTTGCTTGGACTATAGGTTGCATGTGGGTGACTTTTGGAGATGTGACTATAAAAGTAAGCAGAGGCTAGATCCCAAAGGGTGCTTGTGTTAATATTAGGTAGGATAACATCCTTTGGAAGTGACCTAATACCTACCTCCAAAAAGCTTATGTAAAAAAATGTAAAAATGGCCCTTAATGGCTACAATAACTGAAAAATTTAAATGAAGAGATGGCCACATACATGTCTAGATGAGGGTTGAAATGATGACTCCAAGTCCTTTATCTCTGTTTCTTTGCTTCACCTGTCCATGGCTCCATCCTCAAATGATATTATGCTTTGTGATGGTAGGATGTCTGACCAAGGTCACAGGCTCAAGTCTAGTCAAAAGAGTGAGGTTCTCTTCTATAGAAGTCCCAGCAAAGTTTCACTGGCTCTGATCAAGTCATCTGAACCAGTTATTTTGTGGAATACTCTGATAGATCGGGCTTGAGATTTATATACTGCAAGTGTCAATTCCACTTAGAAGCTCAAAGACCTAGCATGTGAAGGAGGGTGGTTCCTCAGAAGGGAGTTGGGTATGAATACCAAAAGAAAGATATGGAATACATACCAGATAGAAAAACCCAGAGAAGTTCAAGACACCTTTTATAGTGTAGGGATTGGAGGGCCACCAATGGCTTTTAAGCCATGGAGTGACACGACCAGATTAGTATTTAAGAAGAGAACCAACCTAATGTGGAATATGGATCAGAGGTCTGTGGCTGAAGGCAAAGGGCCAGCTAAAAAGGCTTTTACTAGTCCAGGGAAGTGATGATGAGTATGAGTGAAACCTCAGGACTAGAAATGAAAAGGTGCAATGACTCAGAAATGTACAGGTAAGCTCTAGAACCATAAGAATTTTATGCTGAGTGAATTCAGTGGCGAAGGGAAGGGAGACTTCCAGAATGTGCTTTAGGTTTTGGCTTTGGAGCCAATATGGATAGGGATACCCTTTATGGAAAGTGGAGCTACAGAAGGTGAGAGGAAGGTATAAAACAACTACCATGGTAATAGCTGACATCTAAAATGAATTTATGGCTAGGATAACTTTCACAGAGTGGCAGAGAAAAAGTATATTCAGAGCTTATGGATTTTTTTTCACCACAAACAACATTATTCATAATGATAAATTATCTGGATATGTCCTTGGCATGTACAGAGACACAGAAATACACATGTCCTATGAATGTATAAGACAGTTACACATGTTCTTGTGCATGCAGGTTTGTATTAGCCTCACTCTTTCCTTTTTTTTTGTTTGTTTTGCTCTTTTATTCTCACTTGTTCTGACTACATGCTCTTTTTGTCTTCGGTCTATCTTTGTAAGTGGCTTTAGATCATTCTGGAATGAGATGGTATCTAGTAAATAAATAATTCTTAATGTATATTCATTCCAAGTCAGCCCTTACAAAGAATGATTGGAATGAGGCTTGGAATATTTTAAACCAAAATTGTTCTTGTACTTCCTTTTCATAAATATCCATAAATGTGGATACATTGCATTTGTCTTTTTTTAAGGAGTAAAAGACACCTGCATTTGTTTAAAAGTTTATCAGTTCAACACTAAAATAACCTTTCGTTATCCATGGTAGCTCTCTGATCCCCATTACCATCCTACCAGGTATTTCAAAATTAAATTTATCTCTGGGCCTAGAACCAGCTAAAGAATTTTTGGTTTAAAAAGCTACTCAAAATAGGCTTTACAATGAAAGAAACATTTAAAAGATAAACAATTAAACAATGTCCAAAAAATGAATGCATTAATGGGTCATGCTAAAAATATTTAAATTACATAATAATCATGTGGGTCATGACAATCAACAATAACTTCTCCATTTCCAGTTTCTCCAGAAAATTTCAGTCTTCAAAGGGCCCATGTTTTCATGTTCCCCAGATTAGCTTCTTCTATTGGCTGTTTTCTTAAACATTTTCTAGCCTGGAATCCCAGGTTCAGGTATTATCTAGAGGCAGGTGACTATCTCAGATCACCTTTGCTCAGTCTTCTTTGTCTAAGGGTTATTGACTTTGTCTTGACCCATGTCTTGACTCAGAAAGAGAAGAACCAGGGAACAAAGGATGGGAGGCAGAAGAAGAAAATGAAATCAAGATAGATCTGGAAGATGGGACCATTGCCCTCACACACAGCTGCTTGGTAATTAGGTATTTCACCTCGGATAATGATTGCGCCCAGCTTGGGAACACACAGGGGCTCCACATCTTCTCATGAATAAAGTCCCCCACCCACAGGTTGGCCATCTTGCAAATATGGCCCATGGATTCTCACTTTTATTATTTGTTCCATTATTACCTCTGTCTAAAGTGCTCTTTCCCTCAATTTGGCTACTCCAAGTCCCATCCATCACTTCAGGCTCAGGAAACAGAGATTTCCTTAGCTCTCCTCTCTCATCTCTGAATTTGGAAGTAAACATCTCCCCCTGAATTAATTCCTTCCACAGCATTTTGTTTCTATCTCCAGTTTAGCACTTACCATATTTTAGCACCTTTGCTTTCAGAATTCTAGGTATTGTGTGTGTGTGTATGTATATGTGTGTGTGTGTGTGTGTGTGTTTGTGTGTGTGTGTGTGTGTGTTTGTGTATGCCACTTCCTTTCTTGGGGCTGTGCCACATTCACCTTCGTGTTCTTTCATCTTCAAAGAGCCCACCATGGTGATTCACACATAGAAAGCATTAAAATTTTTTATTAAATGAATAATCAGAGAGAGGAATGCATGGAAGGAGGATTAGAGAATATCAAAAGGGAGAGAATAAGGGAGGGCTATTACTACTAGTCGAGAGAGTGGAAGATGGCAGAATTATGGGTGAAATTAGCTGAGGGATTGCAGCTCAGTGGAGAACAAGGGGTTGACCCTAAGAAAGTGTGGGATAGGGAGGTGTGAGACTTTAGAAGGAAAGCTGTTTGTTCAGATGTCTGGTCTCTCTCCCTCTTCTTGCTGCCTCCTCCCATCAACTCACTCATAAATAAGTGGACATTTCCTGTGCTTTATCTGAATTCAGTACCTAGAAAATCCATGAGACACAATGTTGTCACCACTGTGTAAAGTAGCTTCCCTATCTGTGAAAGCTAGGAAGACAAATATTTGTCTTGGGAAACTATCAAGTTAACAGATTTAGGAGAATGACCTACTGGCTGGTCTCAGTAACTTGCTTCTCTTTTTTGCCAGTACGCCTCCCAGACCTCCTCTGTCTCCGGGTTTTTCACCCCTTCCTGATTGCAAAAACCAATGGTGTTTTGAGGATGGAATGGGGAGAATGCCACCACTGAAGTCCTTGTTTTCTTTGCATACCTCCCATCTACTTAAAGACACACACACCTTAACATGCATAATGTTTCTCTATGTTTTCTGGTTTCCATTGAACCAGTCTGTTTGCATTAGTGCTCATCACACTGAATTGTGACAGTATATTCATCACACACTAGCCTGTATGAAGATAGGGACTTTGTCTGAACTTGTTATTACATCTGACCCAGCATCATAGTGTCTGGTTTATACAGGCTTAGTTAAAGAGTTATTGAAGAAGGGGAAGAAGAAGAAGAAAGCTAAAAATTATGAACAATAAAATGGCAATAAATACATATCTATCAACAATTGAATCTAAAGATCAAAATAAATGAATAAGAAATCTAATGAACAAAATAAAGTGATGAATAAAATAAAATCAGACCCATGGAAACATGAAACAGACTGATTAATCTCAGAGGGAAGGGGTAAGAGGGTATGGGAAGAGATTAACCAAAGATCTTATATTCATACTAGTGGCTCAGTGCACGAATTCATGCACATTGAAAGAAAATTAATTAGAAGAAATATTTTAATATCACTATTTGCCCTTTCTCTATAATAGAAGTGTCAGCCAAAGTCATGATCAACAATGACAGATGGAAACACATGTGTGTGATTGGCTCCAGCAAGAGCTTTATATGTATCATGCATGTTTGAGTCAACTTACCTTTATGGATATAGAACCAACTTGCTTCATGAGACCTGCTTTCTGATGTAGCTAAACTTTTTACAGCCCAGTGAAGCACTCCAACTTCTCTTTCAGGTAATTGTTAGCAACACAGCAGTAAATATCAACCAATGCAGATTATTATTGTAGATCACACAGGGAGAACAAAGGGCAAAATATTAACTAGTAACTGCAGCAGTGTTTGACTATACTAGTATTCTGCACAGTGAGAAAACCTGAAGTCATTTTCAAGGTCCACCATTTCTTACTTCGTTTCAGTAAGTTTGTTTCTAAACTTTCTAAATCTCTGTTTTCTGGCTAATGAAAAGAAAATAGGATTCCACCAAGTCTCCTATCTACCTACTCCAGGACTTCTGTGAGGATCAAATGAGATGAAGGAAGGGAAAATGCTTCACAGACATTTGGTTACAGTGAAAAGTGTTTCCACCTGGCTAAAGTGTTCCTGGGCTGAAGAAACTGCAAGGAGGCTAGTCATTGCTAGGGAGAAGAAGCTGGAGGTAGCTACGTGATGTCATTACCTGGATGGAGGGAAAGACACTTAACATATTAGCCTTTAAATAGATAGATATGCTTTACCTATGGACATAGACAATAGGGTGGTAAATGCCTGGGGTGGGGTGGGAACTGAGTGGAGGGAGGTATTGGCGGGGGGAGGGGGGAGGCGGGGGCAGGGGGAGAAGAGGGTGACATCTGTAATACTCTCAACAATAAAGATAAAAATAAAAGAGTTGTTGAGTAAATATACAGGGTGGGGCAAAAGTAGGTTTATAGTTGTATCCACTTTTGAATACAATACTTAATAAATACATAATAATACAAGAATAAACTTTGTGTTTCACGTACAAGCACGAAGGAAGAAATAATAAAAAAGAAAATTATGACTTCACTTTAAATTGCTTGACATTCCTCAGCATCACTTACCTTTGGTTTCTGACTAACTATAGCGTTTGGAGAATTATCAAAGATTTTTGTCTGGGATGTTATAATTCTCTTAAATAACAGGCCAAAATGTGATTTTATAAAGATTTAATGAGACATTATCATTGCCGTCTGGTCTGATCACTCAAGAATTTAATAAAAAAAAATTGTTAACATTGTCTTGGATTTGTTTAAATATTTATGAACACTACTTTCAAGAGAATTCATATCTGGGGTTATTGTTTTATATCATTCATCTTGGTATGGTTTCAATAGTTTGGTGGATCATCTTGTTTTAATAATAAATGTCGCTAGAGCTGTCTGTAAATACTCTGGAATCGGAGCGGGAGTCTTTGGATCTCATTGCTGTGTGTTCCACCTTCCAGGGCCCCTCGATGAAATCAAAGTGTCTCCCACAAGGATCTGGAATCTGCTGGTCAGCAGTCCTGGTCACAGCTCGTCGTCTTCTGATATGGAATCTAGGTAATCTGTGTCAACGTACAGGAGAAATCCAGAGAACAAGCTGTCTGCCCAACCTGGGTCTGAGAAGAGGCCATTCTGGTCATTGAAGAAGATCTCCAGCCAGACTTCATCTTCCGGCTGCAGATAGATGACTGTGGACCCTGAAGCCACATCATGGTTCCCTGTGTTGGCGTCGAAGGTCTTTATCCGGTACTGCCCGTTGTGCACCAGCCCGATTGCCAGATGCTTATTTGCCAATGTGATATCGTAAGAAAAGTAGTAGATTCCCGGGAAAGCACAGATGAACTTCCCTGTGGCGGGGTTGTAGTGTTCTCCCTCATTGAAGAGGACCTTGTTAAATATGATCGGGAGCCTCTCTTCTGGGTAGCTGGTGGTGATGCCAACAGAAAAGGCAGATTTGAGCACGATGCTTCCACATCTACAAACTCCAGGCAGCCCTGGGTCCCCTTGCTCTCCTCTGTCTCCCTTTGGTCCAGCAGGCCCAGCTGGACCGACTTCTCCTTTCTCACCCTCTGGTCCCATGGGTCCCTTCTTCCCCACTTCTCCTTGGTCCCCTTTCTCTCCAGCAAGGCCCAGCGGTCCAGTCTTACCTCTCAAACCTTTAAAAAGAGTTTAAACTTTAATTAATGGTTCCTCTAAATACAGAGTGACAAAAAGCATGCTCACATAGTCCCAGCGTACCATACATTAATCTTTTCAGACAACTTTCAACTGTGTACTACTAAACAATGATTTTTTAAAAAATCTGAATCACTACAATGGAAATAGAAAAATTTCATCATAATTTCAAGTAAATTTTCTATGTGGGAAATCATTTCATTCTGACTAATTAAAAATATTTAACTATCATTCTGATGATGGATTACCTGTCACTAAATTAGTTACGCTACAGGTACTCATTACTACAGAAGGAATTTAAGGAGAATGATGTTGATATCATTCTTCATAGTGAAGTCTTGGGGGCAGACAGAACCAGGTGGATCTTGAGAGGCAGTTCTCTCTCATGCCTCATCCTACTATTAGTATTAATAATAAAAGAATTAATCAGAAAAAATAAATGAAAAAAAATTAATCGAATGAGATTAGCTCATATTTATTGAACATTTGCTATACATCAGGAACAGCATTTTATTTACATGTATTATCTTCTTCAAGATTTGCAACAGTTTTATGAGCTAGGCATTATTATTATTACTCCCATTGTAGATGAAGAAACCCAGCCATGGAGAAGTTCATTTGCTCAAGGAGATAGAACTAGTGAATGACGGAGCTATGACCTGAACTCATGCCTGCCTGACTCGGAAGCCTGAGCATTTCTGTGGCTAGAGTGTGAATTGTAAAGGGCTCCAGGCATAGTGAGGGCTCACTATGCTACAATAACCCAACAACAGTGACTGCCACACTGTGCAGCCAGCCTTTTATGGAGGAGAAAACTGAACCCAAGAGAGATGAAGCAAGGACAGGACTGGAATCCTAGTCTCCGTCTACTGATGCTTCCCCTTCATCAAAATGCCTCTTACCTTTGGGGCTGGAATCAAGAATCCTAAATTCGATTTGGCTCTACAGCTAAGGGCTGTATCATTTTAGGCAAGTCCCTTAATTTCTCTGGTCTCCTTACATATAGAAAAGACATAGCAGCTGTGAAAAGATTTCAACAAATTGAAAATCACCATAGAGAAATATTTTCTGTTTGCCCAATGTTTTATGTCTACAGATCAACCATCGGCTAAATGCAGAGAAATAGTGATCATGGCTTGAAAGTGATAAACAGCATCTATTTAATTTTTAAATTGTATGTGTAATAACAATGACTTAATAGCATAAAAAAGGTCATTCAATTTTATAGCCAAATCCATTCCATAAAAAGTGCTTATGTAATGGTACATTCTCAAAAATATCCAAATTATTTGGATATTTGTAATGTACTTTGTAGTCAGGGAAAATATATTGTTGATATACTGTGTAGTTTATTTTCAGGAACTTATATTAAGCTAAGCCTTTTTATCTAGATAGTGCTTTGATAGCATTTTTTTTCAATATATTACATATGCACTGGTGTACGAGTTAGATCATTTTCAGTTATTTGGCAATTTAGCAATAAAGTGTTCTGGATAATGTGAATTTGAAAAGAATTAAAGCTTTACTCTTAAAACATCAAATGTTTTGTTTCTATAATTTTGTAAAGACACTGTTTGACAATTTATGGTGCACAAAAGATGCTAAAAATGAATGCATTTTTTTGGTGTCTGAGACCAGCATTATTACTGATCATAGAAGTGTTCTCTAGCTATAGATGACATGTGTTCTCTTTTTTCTTTTCTTTTCTTGTCTTTCTTGTCTTTCTTTCTTTCTTTCTTTCTTTCTTTCTTTCTTTCTTTCTTTCTTTCTTTCTTTTTAAATTCATACCCAAGGATATGTTTTTATTGATTTTAGAGAGGAAGGAAGAGGGAGGAGGAGAGGGAGAGGGAGGGAAGGAGGGAGAGAGAGAGAGAAACATCAATTTGTTGTCATTGTTTGCACCCCAACCAGGGATCAAACCTGAAACCTGGGCATGTGGCCAGACCAGGAATCAAACCAGTGACCTTTCAGTATAGGCGATGCTCCAACCAATTGAGCCACACTGGCCAGGGTGACATTTGTTTTTAAATTGAAATTCCACTGACTCCAGCCAGAACACAATCTGGTATTTATTTCTTGAGTAAGGCTACAATAGTTTGACCTCTCAATGATTACTTGTTTTTGATAGACGTATAATATAAATATTATTTGGTTAATAAATTAACTTTGGAATCAAAGACAACAACTTCTAAGTTGTTATTTTATCTTCAATAGAAGCTCAACTTTTGTTGTCTTCATCAGTGACTTTTGGTGCATTAATTAAAAAACCCTCCACACATTTTGGCATCAGTAACTATGTGACCATTAAATTTCATTATGTACTCAAATCCTTTTGACTCTTTTGCCTTTGAACAAGTCAATTCTTGTCTGAGTTCCAAATACTCCATTTGTACTACGAAGAAACTAGATCCAAATCCACTACAAATCTGGTGGGAAAAGCAGTAAACAGTGTCTAAGCAGACCAGGGATAAAACCCTAGTTCAGCCAGGAATTAGGTGAATTTGACAAAGGGGCTTCATCTCTCTGACTTTAGTTTCCCAGACCTTGAAATGAAGGTGTTGGACTAGATCACTTGAGGTCTCATCCCACTGAAAATTCTTTGAGATCAAACCATAAATACTAAGATGCAATTTTACAATGAAAAGGTTGTCACAATTTCAATTTTTGGATTTTCTGTAGTTGTTTACTATTTTCAACTGCTGGAAGTTAGATAATCAGGGACTAGCTGTAATAATTTATAGTAATTCTTCCTGTTCACATCACAGATTTGCCCCTGTGCTAAGGACCAATGAATGAAGAATAGAAAGAAGGGATAGATCATTCTCCATCTCCCTATTCAGGCAGATTTATGACTGTATAGAGAAGAGAATTATGGAGAAATTATTATCTATGCTTAAGTACTAAAGCTTGGAGAGAAAGGATTTCTTCTCAACTCTCCATGATATGGGCTTACAAATATTTTTGTCAGTTCCATTTCTTTCTTTCTTTCATCCATCCATCCATCCATCCATCCATCCACCCACCCACCCACCCACCCATCCATGGATTTATGCATGCATGCATCCACCTGAACCATCTAATGTTTATTGACCATCACTGCATGCCAGGCACTGTATTAGGGCTAAGTGAGACCTTGACATGAACGACACCTGCTCTACCTTCAAGGTAGCTATTATTACATACTAGTAGCCTGGTGCATGAAATTCGTGCACATTAAAAGGGAATTGATTGCCCTAACTGATTTGGCTCAGTGAATAGAGCATCAGCCTGCGGACTCAAGGGTCCCAGGTTCGATTCTGGTCAAGGGCATGTACCTTGGTTGCGGACACATCCCCAGTGGGGAGTGTGCAGGAGGCAGCTGATCGATGTTTCTCTCTCATCAATGTTTCTAACTCTCTATTCCTCTCCCTTCCTCTCTGTAAAAAATCAATAAAAAAATAATTTTTTAAAAAGGGAATTAATTAGCAGAGGTATTTTAATATTGCTATTTGCCCTTTCTCTATAAATAGAAGTGTGAGAGATAAGAGGAAATTAGTAAAATGCATATGAAAATCATATATAAATTTATTAATAAATAAACAGTAACAAAAGGATATAACAACAACAGAGGCATGATGTAAAAACGACAATGATGCAAATAATGACTGATAAAGTGATTAAACTTATTCTAATATCTCCCTGTACACCACATTAAGAGTGAAAACACTTTCAGAGTGCTTGACTAATTTCCCTTGTGATGAAGTACTTAGAATTTTAACTGTAACATCACATGGTCTTCAAACTCAAGAGAAAGCAACATATAACTGACCATGTGCAAAAACAGGTTCAGGTAGGAACATGCCTACTTTGTCTAGAGTTTGTCCTTGTGATTTATTAATAGTCATCACAAATGCTGGCATCACGGGAAACCGTCGTCGAATCAATTTAAATGGGAGGCCAGCATCAGAGGGGGACAAATTAATTCTTGGAATCAGAACAGCCTCTCCCTCTGCAGATCCTGTTAATACTTTAGCTTCGATAATGTTAGGTCATAATCTTTTGCTAATAAATCTGGCACCATTACAAAGAACCCATTTACTATTGAGATTTCTCAATAGCATGATGATTGCACCCACTTTAAATTTTAATTTATGACACAGCATTCCCGAAGGAGTAATACTATTCAGAAATTCCATGGGGAAATTTCCCTTTGTTTCTTTGTTATGGGGTGGGGCCACAACATTAGTAACAAAGAAACAGAATTAAAACTTTATTGTGGGGAGCCGCTACAGTGTTTTGGACAGGTTCAAGCCTTGGACTGATGAGAGGGCACAGTCCTTTCATTGCCACGTGCAAGTTCCAGCTTGGAGGGCAGGACCCTCACAGCACAATGATAGCCAACAGCTGTAATTGTAAGCTTGAACCTATGGTCCAAACACGTGGCCCCATGTGCCTGAGTGATGTGGGCTTGATAGAGTTCAGGTGCACGTAGTTGAGCAGGATTGAAACCCAGGAGAATGTTTGTAAACATCTTGGTCACGCCCTTACTTTGCCTCGTAGCATCTGCTATAAAATAAAGGCATGGCTGTGGGAGTGGTCGCTGTCTCTCAGAGAAGCAGTGTCCCACCAAGACCTGGCTTTCATTCTCTTGTCTGTCTTTTCTAAGCCTTTCAGCCGCCCCACTCAGGTTAACCCCGTGCTGGTGCGGCACACTTTAGAAAGATCTGCCTCCACCATCCCAGGGCAGGTTCCTGCCTCAAACTCTGCCCTTACAGGAAACAGCTCCGGGAAACAGCTTGGGGGAGGGCGCAGCTCTTGCCAAGACAACCCCTTTAGGACTGACTTCCTTCCGCTCGGTCGCTGTTCATCTGTATGTGAGGAATAGCACCCATGTTTTTTATATAAGTAGATTATATTGTGATCTGCAAATATGGGTCTTAGCTAAGTCCATAAATATCCAAAACCATATAATAATCCAGAATTATCTATTTCATGAGGGGTGTCTAGTGTTATTTGAAGATATTTATGTGGATGTGCATTCAAATTACATTAAATGTTAATAATATGAGACAACAGTAATTGCTATCGACCAGTGAAGGAGAAAAATATTTCAGCAGAAAATGTATAATCCTATCTAATAATAGACAAACATGGCAATTAACCATACCTCTGACACGCTTCCCATTGGCTAATCAGGGCGATATGCAAATTAACTGCCAACCAAGATGGAGGCCAGCAACCAGGCAGTTGAAGCAAACAGGAGGCTTGCTTGCTCCAGTGAAGGAGGAAGACAAAGTTCCCCGCCTGCCGCTGCTGGGCTCTGAGCTTGCACTCTAAGAAACAATGTTGCAATTATAGAAGCTAAACAAACCCCATGCTTTCAGCCAGCCGGCCAAGCTGGAGTTGCAACAGTGTTTCAATTATAGAAGCCAAACAAACCCAGATCCCTGTTTGCAGCAGCTGAGGTCTCAGAGCTGGAACCGAGCCTCAGAGCTAAAGCTGGCTCTCAGTTCCAGTGACAGCCATAGAAGGTAAATAAATCCCAGAATTAAAAAAAAGAAAAAAAGGAGAGGTTGGGAGCTTCAGTCACCCACCAGCCTGAAAACGGCCCTCAGCCCCTCACCCAGACTGGCCAGGCACCCCAGTGGGGACCCCCACCCTGAAAGGGGTGTGACCAGCTGAAAACAGCCATCATCCCCTCATCCAGACTAACCAGGCACCCAAGCCGGACCACCACCCTGATCCGGGACACCCTTCAGGGCAAACCAGCCGGCCCCCACCCATGCACCAGGCCTCTATCCTATATAGTAAAAGGGTAATATGCCTCCCAGCACCGGGATCAGCGGAGCCACGAGGCTTCCTGGCCCCTGGAGCAGCGTGACAGGGGGCAGAACCCAAAGTCCCGAATCGCCCTGTGGCTCTGTGTGTGACAGGGGGCGGGGCCACAACCTCCCTATCTGCCCTGCTCTGTTCCTGACAGGGGAAGGCGCCCCAACCCCCTGATCGGCCCTGCTCTGTGTGTGACAGGGGGCAGCTCCCCAATCCCCCCATGGGCCCTGCTCTGTGTGTGACGAGGTGGAGCCACAACCTCCCCATCGGCCCTGCCCTGAGTGTGACAGGGGGGAGCTCCCCAACTCCCAGATCGGCCCTGCTCTGTGCATGACAGGGTACAGAGCCCCAACCCCCCTGATGGGCCCTGCTCTGTGCATGACAGGGGGCAGCGCCCTAACCCCCTGATCAGCTCTGCTCTGTGCATGACAGCAGGTGGTGCTGCAACCTCCCCATCGACCCTGCCTTGAGTGTGACAGGGGGTGGCGCCCCAACCCCCCAATCGGCCCTACCCTGAGCGTGACTGGGGGTGGCATTGCAACCTCCCAATCCACCCTGCTCTGTGCATGATAAGGGGCAGCGCCCCAACTCCCCAATCAGCCCTGCTCTGAGCCCGACCAGGGGCTGCACCTAAGGATTGGGCCTGCCCTCTGCCACCCAGGGGCAGGCCTAAGCCAGCAGGTCATTGTCTCCCAAGGGGTCCCAGACTGTGAGAGGGCACAAGTGGGGCTGAGGGACACTCCCCCGCCAGTGCACAAATTTTTGTGCAACGGGCCTCTAGTTAAGTATAATAAGCTCTGTGCTTGTAATTTAGGATGGGGAAATTGGACCCAAACTATGCTTGATTCTGCATGCACTTGGTTGGGGTAAATGCTGTGGGGATGATCACCAAGAGCACATAAATGAGAAGGCCTTCATAGTGTCACTAAGTGGGAAGAGGGAAGAGAAGCTTCCAGCTGAGCTGTGACCTGTTCAGCCACATTGAAAACATGTCCCCAAAGCCCCAGGGCTCTGTTCCTGCTATTTGTCATTGTGGTGTGCTCCTCTTCATTGATCACAAAGGTGTTCTTACTTTTCCTGTCTTAGCTGTCATATATCCTTATGCATGGGCATGTGGATATTGGATTGAAATAATCTCAGTTTGGGAAAGTACTTTTATTTTTAAATCTCCATTTTTCCCATTTGTAACATTATTGTTATTGCTGATTACAATAATTGCTAAAAGGGTTATGGTGGATAGTAAGTATTAAATGTAAAATTTCTGATACATAGGTATAGTAAATGGTTATGATGATAATGATGATGATGATTACATACAGGTTGGGGTAAAAGTAGGTTTACAGTTGTGAGTATGCAAAACATGGCTTATTCTTGTATTATTATTTTTAAATTATTGCATTATTTTCTATACAAACAACTGTAAACCTACTTTTGCCCCACCTGGTATTGTGATTGTGTTTTTCCATATTAGACTCCCATATACAAATGTTTGCTTATTGAGGCAAGGACAACGTCATATTCAGGTTTGTGTTCTCTGGGTCTGGAACCATGTTTTCAATGAGGATCAATTTCACATCACCTACCAAAGGAGCATTGGGAATGTCTGGAGACATTTTTGGTTATCACAATTGTGGGGGTGACCCTCGTATGCAGTGGGAACCTGCTGAAGGTCATACAGTGCACAGGATAGTCATCCACAGTAAATAATTATTCAGCCCAAAATGTCATTAGGGTGGAAGTTATGAAACACTGGTCTAGAACAATCCTGAGTAGCAATAGATGTGCAAAAAGCTTGTGGAGTGAATAACGCATGAGTGGATGGATGAATAAATGGATTGATGAATATGGGGGTGTAGTTGGCCACATGCATGTTTAAAATTGGAGCAATCATGAGCATTTGATTTAATCTGAATGCATATTCATAAACATCTTTAAATAACAATAGAACTAGCTTATAAGACAGATCACTCATTTCTAATTAATTATGTAGCTTTGGATAATCATAAACTTAGCTATGACTCATATTTGCAGATCACGATGTCACATGTAATAGCAGCTAACATTTCCTGAGTGCTTTCCACATGACACTTATTCTATTGAATGTTTTACATGTATTATTGTCCTTAATCTTCACAATCACCCTTACTACCCCCTATTTACACATGAGAACATTGAGGCTCAAAGAGGCTATTTGCCCAATGGTTACTAGGCAGTAACCGAAGGAGCCAAGATTTCAGCCTACTAGGTGTACCAGTTAATAATGCGGATTTTGTAATCAAAGAAAACAAAATAATTTCAAGAGAAACATCAAAAGTGCTTTATTCAAAGTAATATCCATCGCTAGCTACACATTTCTCTCTTCTTTCAGGTAATTTGTGGATACCGTTTCAATAGAACTTTTTTTTGTTTTGAGGCAAACCATTCAGAGACCCAATTTTCCACTTCTTCGTACATTTTGAAGTGCTGCTCAGAAAGTGCGTGTGCCATCGATTGGAACAAGTGGTCATCTGAAGGAGCAAGGTCTGGTGAATACGGTGGTGGGTTGATACTTCCCAGGCAAGATCTTTTAATGTGTCCTTAACTGGTTTTGAAGTATGTGATCGTGCATTATCATGAAGCAAAGTTACTTTGCAGTGTCTTCTGGCCCATTCTGGTTGTTTCACGACCAAAGTGCGGTTCAAATTGATTATTTGTTGTCAGTAGCGACCAGTATTAACGGTTTCATCTGGTTTAAGAAGCTCATAATGCACCACACTTTCCTGATCCCACAAAATGCAGAGCATTGTCTTCTTTCCGAAGCAATTTGGCCTTACATACAGTCAATGTTGGTGGTTGACCTGGATTCTGTGCGTTTGGGATTCTCAAAATAAATCCACTTTTCATCGCCAGTCACAATTCGAGGCACAAAAGACTTTCTTTCGTGCTGTTGAAGCAACATTTTACTGGTGACTTTTCAGTTTTCCATTTGTCTTTTGTTCAGTTGATGTGGCACCCATTTTCCTTCCTTTAAAATCTTTCCCATGGATTGTAAATAGTAGAAAATTGTTTGCTGAGCAACGTTTAATCTTTCTGCAAGTTGTTTTTGAGTTTGACACGCATCTTCACCCAATCATGCTTGTAATTGTTGGTCTTCAAACTTTTCTGGTTGACATGGATGTTCTTTGTCTTTCACATCAAAATCATCACTTTTAAAGCATTTAAACAAGCGTTCACAAGTATCTTGAGATGGAACATGTTCACCACAAGCTTCCCGAAGTATACAATAACTTTTTCTTCACAATAAAGTAATGAATTAAAACTTTCTGCAAATGCTCTTCTTTTTGGCACAAAATTCAACATTTTTTGTTTTGTTTTGTTTTGGTTTTTAATTTTTAATTTTGTTTTATTTCTTAAAGTATTACAAAGAGTATTACATATGTCTCCTTCCCCACCCCCTTGACATTTCCCTGGCCTCCCCTACCCCACCAGTGTCTTGTGTCCATTGGTTATGCTTATATGCATGCATACAAGTCCTCCGGTTGATCTCTTACCCACCCCCGCAACCCTCCCTGGGGTTCCCACTGTAGTTTGACAGTCTGTTCAATGCTGCTTTGCCTCTGTATCTATTTTTGTTCATCAGTTAAAAGAAGGAATTCTTACCAATTTCAACAGCATGGATGGAACTGGAGAGCATTATGCTAAGTGAAATAAGCCAGTCAATGAAAGAAAAATACATGATCTCACTCATTTATGGATAATAAATTTAACATTTTTAAGCGTAAAAATATCTATGATGTTAACACCTTCAGAAAATTTGACATATGAAGTTTTGAAGCTTGTCAATACAACAAAATAGCATACATATCAAATCGCGTATATATCAACATGTGTAACTCCATCTATTGAAAAAAATCCGCATTATTAACTGGTATACCTAGTAAGTTTTTCTGACTCCAATGGATGTTTGTGTAATCACTACAGTACTGCTTCCAGGCATAGCAAACTAAAAGTGTTGGTAATACTCAACTATGATCTTTGTGTTACTAAGGACATTCTTGATCATGACACAGTAAGTTGTGTTATGCTGTTGTACGAAAACGTTTGAAAGATAAGATTGAAGCTCCCAATTAACAGTTCTTTATCTGATGTTGAATGTTCACCTAAAATCCTTTATCTAATATTGGACAATATTCATGCATTTGGTAGCTACTGATTTGCCAAATATTTTCTACATGACAAATTCAGAAATGAATAAGTAGCCAGTAATTTGCATATATATTATATTGTTTCATATAACAGCACTAAGTGAAGTGCAATGACTAGAGACACACTTCTTAGATCTATTGACATTTTGTGCCCATCTTTTGTCCCAACTTTTGGGTGAACACGGTCTCTCTAGAATTTTAATCCATTTTACTCTGAAGGGCTGGCAAATCTGGTAAGCTTCCTGGGAAAACTTATTTGTGGGGGGAAAAGTGAAAATTACTGAAAGACTAGGGGACATTGTGTTGCTGGAAAGAGCTATAAGAAACCTATCTTTTCTCGCTTTTACAGGACAGAGAGATGAACCAGGAAATGTAGGCTACACGTTACTACTGTCATTTCATCTTTGGAAAAAACCCTCTGGAACCCCTTTATGTTCAGGATATTAGTGCAGAGCAGGGAGAATCAGGCTTTTGGCTCCTAATTCTGCCTCTGCTTTACCTCCCCTCCTGTTCATCTCTCTGTCCATCCATCACGCCCTCTTGCATGCAGGCATTACCTGCTGGATGTACCAGCCCCAGTGGTCATAGGCATCTGATGTTGGAATCCAGCTCTGCTCTTCCTTCGCTAGTAACTCATTTGATTGTGGCATTGCTCACCGTTCCACCTATAAAATGTGATGACGTCCCCCTGAAAGAGTCGTCATTACAATAAAACGAGAATGCATGTAGAGTCTAGAGCAGTGTCTGAAGCATAGTCAACACGCAATAAATTGTTATGTTTGATGAAAGTGAAGCAGAAGAGGGATTTAGAGAAAGCAACAAAGAAAGGGAATAGTTTCCAGGGAGGGTGAAGGAGGGGGGCTTTTCGAGCCTCATCGTTCATTACCTGCAGCCCCCTTTTCGCCTTTCTCTCCTTTCCTGCCGTCTCTCCCATCTCGTCCTGGAAGGCCGATCCGACCGTGGGGTCCAGGGGAGCCACTTGCTCCAGGAGGGCCAGGAGGGCCAGGTAAGCCAGGGATGCTGCAGATATATCTTGGGGCGTAGCTCTCTCCTTTGAACTGATTACCTCGAGGTTGTCCACTTACACAAATGGCAAAACTTGTAACATAGAGCAAGACAAACATCTTTGACTCTGCAAGAAAAACACACAGATATAAAGGCACCCTCTCAGGTGGGACTTTGGATGTAATGGAACATGAGAATGAGCATTTGCAATATGTCACTTCAGTGCTCAACTTCTCATGACTATAAAAACACACTGTTCATCCTCATAATTCCATTAGAAACTATCAACTCATTACTAATAGAGAATTCTCAGTGTACCACACAGGGTTGGTGGAGATAAAGGACTGATTTAAAAATTTCAAAATAGCCCTAGCTTGTTTGGCTCAGTGGATAGAGCCTTGGCCTAAAGACTGAAGGTTCCCACATTTGATTCTGATCAAGGACACGTATCTTGGGTCAGGGCACATGAGGGAGGCAACCAAATGATGTGTCTCTCTCAGATGGATGTTTCTCTCGGTCTCTCCCCCTCCCTTCCACTCTCTCTGAAAATCAATGGAAAAATATCCTCAGGTGAGGATTAACATAAAAATAAAATAAGCTACCCTCCATAAAGGAAAGGGAAAATTTGCTTAAAAAATTAAAAAAATATATAAAAAATAAAAATTTCAAAATAAATCCCTTTGTTGCATATTTTCTGCAGGGATCAATGATAGACTTTGCTAAATAATGATTTTTTTTTTTTGCCAAAGTAATGCATTTTTTTGAAAATTAGAGATACAAATGAATAATATAAACATGAATGTTATTCTCACCACCCAAAGGTAATTATTTACATTTTGATATTGGTAACCTTCCAGTCTTTTTTTCTAAGCCATAGAGAAAAGTGATATTATATCATTCCTGCAATTCTTCAACTTTTTCCACTTAACAATTTATCACAAGCATCTTCCCATGTGAAAAATTATTTATAACATTAAATAAATTGTTGGATTGGTCTCTATTACCCTTTATGTACAGAATTCCCCATTAAAAATGTTTGTTTCCAGGTTTCTGCCAATGTAAACACAATGCTAGGATCCTTATATAGAATCTTTGCATGCATCCCTAGTTGTTTTCTTAATATTTCTGGGCTTTGTAAAGCAAGAGAAAGAAAGTGTTCTTTTCAGGAAAACCATGTTTTTCACCAAATAATCATGTGTAATGCCAATTAGTGTTAATTTGGATACTCTGCCTGTTCAGAGGAGGTCTCAAGCTTTAATTTAAAATCTGCAGGATATGATGCCATGGTGTCCCATTTAAGCTGGCAGCAAGCACAATTAAAGACACAATTAAAGAGCCAAGTGAAACCAAAGCATGCCTAGTGCCACATGCTCAGAGTGGAACAGGCAATAGGTCAGTAGCTATGATCAGATAGAACTTGGTTTTGCCCTCCATAAGCCTGGCAGCTGAGAATGATGGATCATTTATGATCATGACATTTGGTATATGGGCTGAAGGGTGGGTGGTGTAGGCTGGGGACACCTGATTTGCTAGGCTAAATGGCCTTTAGCATCAGCAGTGTCTTGGATGCCTAATATATACTTACACAAAGTAAAACATTATACAATGTGAGAAAAGTAATCAGATAAAGTTCCTTTGTTTGTGTTTTTTTTGATCGTGGCATCGGAAAATTAACCAGGCACACTATACCATTTTTATGGTACCCATGAGGAAATTGCAACATCTTGGAATCAGACCCAGAAATTTGCCAGAGCATAGGAATGACAAATGGAGAAAAACAGTGTGCACATATGGTTTGGAACAGATCTGATTCTTAGAAATCTTATTAGTGAAAAACTGAAGCAACGTGTCCAAATATAGGCTCTGTATCCTTCACCAAATCTCCATGTTACCAGTGGGCCCACCCTCCCAGACTCAAGGAGAACATCTTTGCCATGTTCTGTCTGCTTGACTGGTCACATGGCACAAACTCAAAATTAGTGATCCTGTGGCTAAGCTGGGATTAAGGCATTTTCTGAAAAGCCTAGTAGATCTGATAAAAATACAGCCATTTCAAATGTGCCTCAGATGAAGGAAATGAAAAGGGCCTTCTAACCACACTCCCTGACACAATTAAAACAAGATGCAATAATTACATTGCTAGTTCTTCTTTCTTCTAAAAAACTGATCAGAGGAGGCTTTGGGAAGGGATTTGAAAAGATGCTTATACAATATAGTCATAAAAAGGCTCTCCATTAGACATCCGATGGGGGGATTCTGTAGTTCAGGCCAGGAGCTGCTTCTAAGAGGAACTTGACATTATCTGGAGAAAGTTGCTCTGGGCAATGGCATCTCAGACACTCTGATGAAGAGGCTGAAAACACAAGTTAGGGGCCAGTCAGTGAAGACATGTGTGGTAAAGGTCTCAGTTATGGTGGATAGAGAAAGCAGACATTTTAGATGTACTTGAAAGATGTACTATTTCCAACAGCCAGGCCACAAGGTGCTCAAAGGAGGAGTGAATTAAAATAATGGAAACAAATGCATTTATAGAACAAATGGTTTGCTTTCACTGACAAGTCACTGGAATATTTTCTGGACAGTAGTCTAAATGCTGGAAGCATCCTCAGCTAGATGTTTTGAAAGGCACTCAAAATGATTATCCACCAACAGTCCTCAAGAAAATTGAGGAACAATGGGTTGTGGTGCCTGATATGTGATGATGGTCTGGTTTTGAGTGGCCAGTCAAGTCTTGGAACTCAGTGCCTCAGGATGATAAAGGGGTGTGGATTATAATGGGAAATGACAGTGGCATCACCCTGTAATGGTTCTTTACTTCACTTAAAAGTCAAAAGTCTCATGGAAGATGATCTACAATGCCCTCCTTGGCTGGGCACAAAGCCTCCTTCTTCCCTGGATTCACCTTTTATTATTCTTCTTCCCACTTTCTCAGCTCTAGTCACATTGAATATCTTGGTGTTCCTCAAAGACACTAGGGATGTTCTGACTTAGGGTCTATACACTATCCTTTCTCTCTGTCCAGAACTCTGTTCAGGCATGTCTCACTCTCTCATATCCTTCTTCCAGTTTTTTGCTGAAACACCACCCTCTCATGAAAGCCAACTCTTACCACCTTATTGAACATTGAAACATGATACTCCCTGATCTTCCCTCATTTTGCTGATTTTTTTGTATGATATTTATTACCCTCTAACTCCCTAGATTATTCTTATCTCTATTGTTCTCTTTTATATTATACTAGAGGCCCGGTGCATGAAAATTCATGCATGGGGGCGGGGGGTGTCCTTCAGTCCGGCCTGCTCCCTTTCACAGTCTGGGAGCCCTCAGCGGAGGCAACCAGCCGATTAGGGGAAGGCGCCGCCCCCATCACCCCGCTGCAGCTGCTGCCTCTGGCCTCCCTCTGTGGGATGCGACCAGGCTGATCGGGGAAGGCGTCAGCTACCTGCCCTCCTTGACCCTTGCAGCCAATGCAGCTTTGTCCAGAAGGACATCCAGAAGACGTTTGGTCTATCTGGTCTAATTAGCATATTACTCTTTTATTAGTGTAGATATCTGTTTTCTTCTAGAATGCAAGCTTTGTGAGGGCAGGATCTTTGAGTCATTGATGTCTCCAACCATTTAGAACTGTGTTTGGCATAAATCTCAGCTCAGGCTGGGGGCAGAGGAGAAGACTAGAGGCCCAGTGCACTAAATTTGTGCACTCTGGGGGTGGGGGGAGTTCCCTCAGCCCAGCCTGCAAACTCTCACAGTCCAAGAACCCTCAGGGGATGTCCAACTGATGGCTTAGGCCTGTGAAGAACAGGCCTAAGGTGGTAGTCGGACATCCTTAGCACTGCCGTGAGCCCGGCTTCTGGCTGAGTGGCGTTCCCCCTGTGGGAGAGCACTGACTACCAGGGGGCCGCTCTTGTGTTGAGCATCAGTGCGCATCATAGAGACTGGTCCATCTGCCATTTGGTCAATTTGCATATTAGGATAGTGCAAAGAATATCTCTGTATATTTACATTTTTTGTACATGGTTTTTGACAGGGGCAGTTAAAAGCTTTTCCCAGTTTGCCTTTTTATTTTGTTTATGTATTTTTAAAAATACTTTTTTTCCCATGAAAACACATTTTTGAGGTTCAATTTATTGTGTTTAAAAGACTGTTTTTATTTCAAGATAACAAAGAGAATCCTCCCCTTTTCTCTCAGTTCTTATATTGTTCCATTTGTTCACATTTAACATTTGACCCATCAGAATTTTTCTGACAAAATGTGTAAGATAGGGATCCAATTTTATATTTTAACAACTTGAAAATGAAATGTATTTTAATAAACACTGCCTTTATAATTATTCAAAGTGCATGTATACTTTTTTGGGGGATACTCTATATTAAATAATTATCCTTCACCCAAAGCCCCACTGGTTTGTAATGAATTGGTTATTTTGGCTGGGAATGACCTATGTGTGTCATGGCTTTATAAAAATTACAATATTTTTAAAAAGCTTTATTGAGATTTAATGTACACAGCATAAAATTAACCAACTTAAAGTATACAGCTCAATGTACATCGCAGCCTAATTTTTGAACATTTTCAAGACCTCAAAAAGAATCCTTATACACATTAGCAGCCACTTCTCATACAAAATGCTTTGAAGCATTGTACTGAATTATGCAAATTTATAGAATATGTGCTAACATGTATTTTCCCCACCATTATGCTTCTTTGGAGTTAGAATTAAAGCTCTGGAGATATTGGTATTCTTGAGCAGATCTGTCCTTGATGTGAATTGTAAATGACCATCTATTCTATATTTCTGTAGGGATTACAAAATAACAAGTTTTTAGATTTCAAACACATACTGAAAAAAATTACTTTGTGGAACTGTAGATTTAAGAAACTTCATGTTGATGTGTGTTTTGAATCTGTAAGGCAGAAATGTAGTATACAGTATTTTGTAAGTATATTTTTAGTGATGGAATCCTTTATTCTTGCTAAACTAGCCATGGAAAACACTTGAAGAAATACTGAATAATTCAGTGTAAAAATTGAACTTCTAGAAAATGTATGCACATATTGAGACCCCTTTGTAAATAGTATTTTTCCCTTTATTTAAAAAATAAAACAAATCCATGCAGCTACAGTCAACCCATATTTGACAAGGGAGCCAAGAATACTCCATGGGAAAAGAGTAGTCTCTTCAGTAAATAGTGGTGGGCAAGCAATATTCACATGCAGAAGAATGAAATTGGACCACCACTAAAAGATTAACTAGAAAGGGATTAAAAACTTAAATGTAAGACCCAAAACTGTAAAACCTATAGATGAAAACAGAAAAAAAAAATCATTGAAATAGGTTTTGGCTATTTATTTTTTTATTTTATTTTTATTTTTTTAAAAATATATTTTATTGATTTTTTACAGAGAGGAAGGGCGAGAGACAGAGAGTTAGAAACATCGATGAGAGAGAATCATCGATCAGCTGCCTCCTGCACATCTCCTACTGGGGATATGCCCGCAACCCAGGTACATGCCCTCGACAGGAATCGAACCTGGGACCTCTCAGTCCGCAGGCCGTCGCTCTATCCACTGAGCCAAACCGGTTTCGGCAACAATTTCTTTTTAATATGGCATGAAAAACAGCCACCAAAGCAAAAACAAACAAGTGGGACTACAGCATACTAAAAGGTTCCTGCACAGCAAAAGGCACAATCAACAAAATGAAAAGGGAACATACATAATGGGAGAAAATATTTGCAAACCATGTACCGGGCAGGGCATTAATATCCAAACTATATAAGGAACTCATATAACTCGATAGCAAAAAACAACAACAAATAATCTGATGGAAAGTGGGCAAAAGATCTGAATAGACATCGTCCCAAATTAGATATACAAACTGCCAACAAGCACATGAAAAGATGCTCAGCATCACTGATTATCAGGGAAATGCAGATAAAAAACACAGTGTGATAGATCCTCACACCTGTCAGAATGGGTATTATCAAAAAGAGGTAAGGAGTGCTGGTGAGGCTGTGGAGGCACGGGAAAGCTTGTGCACTTGTGCGGCCACTATGGAAAACAGTACAACAACTCAAAAACAACTCAAAACATTAAAAATAGAACCACCACATGATCCAGCCATTCCACTTCTGGTTATATGTCCAAAGGAAATGAAAACAAAATATTGAAGAGATATCTGTACTTCCATGTTCATAGCAGCATTATTCACAATAGCCCAGATGTGGAAACAACCTAAGTGTCCATTGACAGATGAATGGATAAAGAAAATGTGGTGTATACATACAGAGGAATACTAGTCAGCCATAAAAAGAAGGAAATCCTGTCATCTGTGACAAGATGTACCTTGAAAGCATTATACTAAGTGAAATGAATCAGACAAAAAGACAAATACTGTATGATATCACTTATATGTGGAATCTAAAAAGTTGAACTCATAAACACAGAGAGTGAAATGGTGGTTTTCAGGGGCTGGAGAGTGGGAGGAAGGGGGAGATAGTGGTCAAATGGTCAAACTTCCAGTTATAAAATGAATCTGTTTTGGGGATCTAACGTACATCATGGTCTCTATAATTAACAATACTGTAGTATATATTTGAAAATTACTAAGAGTAAAGCTTAAATGTTGTCACTATATACACAAAATGATAATTAGGGGGGTGGATGAAAGTGTTAATTTGATTGTGGTAATCATTTCACAAGAACCAGGATCATAAATCCACATGTGACTGTGTATCAAATCTTCACATTGTACCCCTTACACTTACACAATGTTATATGTCAATTATATCTCATTAAAACTGGGGAAAAAACCTGTAGTTGTGAGAAATGTACAGTGGTGCAGCTGCTATGCAAAACAGTATGACAATTCCTCCAAAAATTTCACACAGAATTACCGTAACATCCAGAAATTCCACTTCTGGGTGTTTACCCAAAAGAAGTGAAAACTGGGACTCAAAAAAGATATTTGAACACCCATGTTCACAGCAGTGTTATTCACAACAGCCAAAAGCTGAAGCAACCCAAGTGTCTATCAACAAATGAATGGACAAACAAAACATGGTACATGCATGCAATGGGATATTACTCCACCTTCAAAAGGAACAAAATTTTCACACAAACTACAACACTGAAGAATCTTTTTTAAATTGAATTTATTGAGGTGACACCAGTTAACAAAATTATACAGGTTTCAGGTGTACAGTTCTACAACACATCATCTGTACACTATGTTGCGTGTTTGCCACCCCAAGACAAGTCTCTGTCCATCACCATTTATCCCCCTTATATCCTCTTCCACTGGCTCCTACCTCCCTTCTCCGCCCAGCAATCACCACACTGTTGTCCCTGTCCATTAGCTCTTTTTCTTCTTTTCTCCTTTTGGCTCAATCCCTTCAGCCACTCTCAGCTTCCCCCCACCATTCACCCCACGACAGCTGTCAGCCTGCTCTATCTATGAGTCTGTCTCTATTTTGCAAAAGAATCTTGAAGACCTTATGCTAAGACAAATGTTGTATGTTCCTACCTACATGATGTAACTAGAACAGTCAAAACTGTAGAGACAGACAGTGGAATAACAATTGCCAAGTGCTGAGGGGAGGAGGAAGAGAGGAGTTAGTGTTTAACGAGCACAGAGTGTTAGTTGGGGAAGATGGAAAGTTCTGGAGATGGATGGTGGTGTGATAGTTGCACAGTACTGTGATGTACTTAATGCCACAGACCTGCATGCTTAAAATGGTAAATTTTATGTTATGTAGACTTTACCATAATAAAAAATAATAAAAAATATTGAAATGGAGAAAACATAGTGGTTTTCTTATTACTCTGCTAGGTGTTTTAGAGACAACATATTCATAACCCCACACAATTTTTATTTTACAAACAAGAACATTGAGACTGAGGGCTCAGGCCCACACAGCCATAAAAATGGCTCAGACAAGACTCGAACCGAGCTCTTTTTGCTTCCAAACACTTGAGTTCTCCCCTGTATCCTGTGAGGTGAACTGTAACATTGCTTCATGACAAAGGGCTGGACTTGATTATTAAGTCAAGTTGAAAATGTGTTTTGCCTGGAAATCATTAGGAAGAGGATAGGTAACCAGGGCTGCCAGAATGAGACATATCCTTGGCCTACAGGGGAGATTTCACAACAGCAGGCTTTTCCTTCTCTAGCTGCACGAGGAGTGGCCCTGTGAGTGAGACAGGATGGGACCTTAGGTGTTCGTGACTTCTGCTCTATGGTTCCTCATCTCTTACTGTGAGACTCCAGTTTTCCTCCCAGAACTGCTCCTTTTATTGGCCATGCATCACCTTCCCTTGTCCTATCACCAAGTCTCCTATAAGACCACACACCACACTGTTATGGATACTTTTGTTGTTGTTGTTAATCTTCCCCCAAGGTTATTTTTTCCATTAATTTTTAGAGAGGGTGGAAAGGAGGGGGAGAGGCACAGAGAGAGAAACATCTATGTGAGAAAGACACATTGATTGGTTGCCTCTCGCATGCACCTCAACCAGGGCCAGGGAGGTATGTACCCTTGACTGGGAATCAAACCTGAGACCCTTCAGTCCTCATGGCCAATGCTCTAACCACTGAGAAAACTGGGTACGGTTGTTATGGCTATTTACTTGTTTTTTCTCCACCAACACATAAACTCTGTATCACCAACATTTAAGACAAAGACTGGTCTATAATAGAGGCTCAACTAAGATTGAAGAAGAAAAATATTCATTCATCAATATTTATTTTTATCTACAGCTTTGGGTGCCTTATGTAAAGTGCTATGATGGCACAACAGTGATAAATATTGACGTCTGTCAAACATATTGTAATGTTAAGTCCATATCGTCTTCCCAAAGACCCTTATTGTGGTAGGTTGGACAGGGAGCGGATGTCCAGAGAAGTCAGGTAACTTCTTCATGGCAACCACACCAGTGTCAGAACAGAGATTTGAACCCAAGTCTTCAGTTTCATGGAATCCTCTTAGAGAGCTATCTGCTTAATACACTCAAAAGCTACCATAATGATATGGGCATCATACCAACATTTGCAAAAATTCTCAAAGAAAGAGTAAACACCATACCTTGCTCTGGGATAGTGGGTTGCTCCAGGATTCTAAATCCACAAGAGACCGAGGATCTTTCATGAGAGCTCAGTGAGAAACTTGCTTTGGTACCAGAAAGAAAAACAGATCCAAGTTCTCAGAAATTTCCAAATAGTTGTGCTAAAAATAATGTTCTCCTTTAGTCCCAAAGAGTCGGAGGCCCTGGAAGTCATTCATCAAGTGAGGCACAAGCAGGGGTTGGTTAAAACTATGGTTTTGTTTTGACATAAACCTTATGAGCCTGCTTTTGTTGACAAAGTTTACAGGCGCCTCCATCTCTGTGTGGAATGGCCTCTTTTCCAGATTTGTTTACTTATTTTTTCCCCTCTTCATTTGTTTTCTACTGACGGGATGTTTCAGGGGAAAAAAAATTACTCACTGACTGGAAATTAGTTGTTAACTTAGAAAAAAGAGTCACTTTCTATTTGAGAATTTTTAAGGTAGAGCATTCAGATTCTGGACATGGGGTGGTGTCTCAGGGAACAACAAGGAGATTTGTCCCCGTTCTGATAAACATGGCAGAAAAATGGCCCCTCATTCTACATGCTGCAAAATGCAACAGAGTTATGAGTAGGGCACTGATGTTTTCTTTGTTTTCTGATAAATGGACAAATAATTGGGTATTCTTAGCAGACTAATATGTCTTTGTTCTTGTAGAGAACTGACAGTAACAACTCAATGGGCAGAATGGTTCTTCAGATCCTATGACCACTTGTCTTTGATGCAATCAATTTCTTTGTTTCCTTCTGATAGGTACTTATATCTCCTTAGCAACAGCACTATGTAATCCATGATGTCATTTATGGAAATGAAGTGACTGAAAAATCTTGTTTTCATCTTACTTTCTCCATCATTCTTCTCAAGTAACTGCAAACTCTAATAGTTAGGGAAGTGCACTCTGACCACGAATTTGACCAAGAAGCTCAGTGGACTTTGCATTCCCATAAGCTTCATTTTGCCTTTGCTATCCACCCTCCCATCCTGAGGAAACTGTCTTTTGAATTTGTTGGCCGTTCAAAATTTGAGTGCCATCATAGGGTGGTAAAAGCATAAACAAAGAAGTGGGGCACAGATTTTCACTAAATTAACGTAAGACCTTTTTTATTTCTTAATTAAGTAAAATTGACATTGTAACATCGTATAAGTTGAAGCTGTACAGAGTACCACCTTGAAAAAAATTTAGATATTGTAATATGATTGCCATTGTAGCATTTTTACCACATTTCACAATTAGAGTATAATATTATTATCTATATTCATTATACTGTGCATTAGGTCCCTGTGGCTAATCACTACTCATTACAAGTTAGTACCCTTAAACACCATCCACCTTATCCTTGTGTCCTCATCCCATGGTAAGCTACAGAGTAGGACCTTAATCTCTGCTTTTTTCCCCCTCATTCTCAAAATAAAACTGGCTTTTTTTTTTTATTACTTCTAGGTTTCTTCACAATTCTTAATAGTCTCTAACAAAGTGCTTGTGCCAGATGGGATAGAATTTAAGAAAATGGTTTCAGCCACTCCTATGCATATAGTCACAGAAGTCTTCTGGAAGGAGATTTTTGTTATTGAGAGAAGTCACACCAATGGCTTTTCATGCTGTACATCAAAGGAGGAACTTGGGAGTGGCTCCGTGAAGGTTCTTCCTCTCAGGTACCCTCGGCTAGAGAGGGGTTAAGATTATTTGCTTAAAGCATCTAGGACCTTTGGAAAGAAAGAAAGCAGGGTACAACTTTTTCTCTCCATGATGTAAATGTAGGGAAATTAGTAATAGACAGTAGGATTGGCCTGTTTCAAAGCCTACTGTGAAGTAAAACACTATAGAGCACAGGATGGAACTGACCAGGAGGTAAAGAGACCTAAAGGAATCTGGAACGGCCAGCTTGGGTACATATATGAATGAGGCTGAAACTAACTGCTTTCAGATCTTCTATCATAGCAGCTATCCTTTGCAGGATGGTTGAACACATGATAGTGAATTGAAAGTCATTACATTAGTAGTGGGATAATAAGGGATTAATCCTGGGGTCATTGAGAGCATCCCCTAGCAATGGACAAGCATCTACTGGGTTGTGCATGAGTAGTGCCACCATTTGGTGGCAGCTAAAGCAACAGGGAGAGTAGGCAATGAAAGGTTTTGCTTTCCACTTTCTACCTGAAGAGCCTCTATTGACCCCTGAAGTATGTTCAACCAGAGAGAGCCAGCATTTAAAGATCTGGGGCACACAGCAGGCATGGCAACCAGGAGAGAACCATGAAAAGAGCACCTATTAAGTAAAAGTACTTTGGTCATGTTTTTCTAATTCTCCTACTCCTTGATCTGACTATACACATGCCTAAAGTGGAAGGATGGGTAGGATTGGGGGAAGATTGAAAAAGCATAGCATATCCTGAGCTAAAGAAGTACAAAGGAAACATGCTTTATATTGGATGTAAAATTGAAGTTTTGACTTATATTTAATTTTTTTAATATGTGAAAATAAGTCACAATTGACTAGTAAGATGGTTCATGTAACTGAAAATGACCAGAAAGGTAAGAAATTTGCCCGAGATGTCATGAAAGGGCAGGCAAGGAAGACCCAACAGAATTTGACTAGAAGAATTGATAGAAGAAAAATGAGGTTGTTTCTTATTTATATCCTATTAAGGACAGATGAGACACCATTTGGTAAATTCAGTAAACTCTGGAGAGTGTTCTAATCCTATCTAATAATAGACAAACATGGTAATTAACCATACCTCCAACACACTTCCCATTGGCTAATCAGGGCGATATGCAAATTAACTGCCAACCAAGATGGCGGCCAGCAGCCAGGCAGCTGAAGGGAACCGGAGGCTTGCTTGCTTCAGTGAAGGAGGAAGCCAAGGTTCCCCACCTGCCACCGCCCAGCTCTGAGCTGCACTCTAAGCAACTATGTTCCGATTATAGAAGCTAAACAATCCCCAGAAACCTGCTTTCAGCCAGCTGGGCCTCAGAGCTGGAGTTGCAACAGTGTTTCAATTATAGAAGCTAAACAAAGCCCAGATACCTGCTTTCAGCAGCCAAGGTCTCAGAGCTGGAGCCGAGCCTCAGAGCTAAAGCCGGCTCTCAGCTCCATTGACAGCCATAGAAGGTAAATAAATCCCAGAATAAAAAAAAAAAGAAAAAAAGGAGAGGTTGGGACCTTCAGTCACCCGCCAGCCTGAAAACAGCCCTCAGCCCCTCACCCAGACTGGCCAGGCACCCCAGTGGGGACCCCCACCCTGAAGGGGATGTGACCAGCTGAAAACAGCCATCATCCCCTCATCCAGGCTGGCCAGGCACCCAAGTGGGACCCCCACCCTGATCTGGGACACTCTTCAGGGCAAACCAGCAGGCCCCCACCCATGCACCAGGCCTCTATCCTATATAGTAAAAGGGTAATATGCAAACTGACCCTAACAGCAGAAGGACTGGGAATGACTGGTCACTATGACACACACTGACCACCAGGGGGCAGACGCTAAATGCAGGAGCTGCCCTCTGGTGGTCAGGGCGCTCTCACATGGGAGGAGCTCTGCTCAGCCAGAAGCCAGGCTGATGGCTGCCAGTGCAGCGGTGGTGGTGGGAGCCTCTCCTGCCTCCTCAGCAGCGCTAAGGATGTCCGACTGCAGTTTAGGCCTGGTCCCCACTGGCAAGTGGACATCCCCCGAGGGCTGCCGGGCTGCCAGAGGGATGTCTGATTGCCATCTTAGGCCCAATCCCCCGGGGAGCGGGCCTAAGCCAGCAGGTGGTCATCCCCTGAGCGCGCGAGAGGGCACAGGCCGGGCTGAGGGATTCCCCTCCCCTCCGAGTACACAAATTTTTGTGCACCGGGCCTCTCGTGTAAAATAAAGGGTGTTATGAGAGTGTTTAGTGGAGAGACTTGGTTGAGACTATGATTCGAGTTTGCCTAAAGAAAGGACATCTGACCTGAAATAGGAAAACAGGAATAGGCATTAACCAGGAAGAGGGGTGGGAAACACCTTCAGGCTGAGGAAACGCCATATGCAAAGGCCCTTTGGTAGAATGATTTTGAAAGAAGGTCTTTCATTGAAAGGAGCAAAAGAGAACATATGCCTGGAAGGGAGATGTCCTGAACCAGGCTGGCAAGACTCTTCTGGCCATGGGAGGTTCTGATTTTGATCCTGTGGGTAGTAGTGATACCACTGTAATTAATTAACTTATTAATTAATTAAAAGGAAAGAAGCAAAGGAAAGCCCAAATAATATAGGCAGAAAGCTGTAGTTTAACACTCCTCAGGTCTGTCCCTTGAAGATCTTGGGGGAAGAGACGGGACAAAGAAAGAACAGACACATGCCCAGAAAAGTCTAAATGACATAAAGAGGGTGCTTGTCTGTCAGTCATACCTGGGAATAGGTCATTGGTCAGAATAGGCATAGCCACTGCAAGGGTGTGAAATCGGAGACACATAAGTTTCTAAACAAACGGAGTTCCCTTTCTTGGCCTTCTTGATCTCTTGGGACATTTGTTGCAGGAGGTGTACTAATGGATTACAAACAGCCTGGTGCTCTGCTGGACTCAGCTTCACCATGGAATGGAAATTCTGGACACTGGCTTCACTTTCAGCTATGCTGTATCCCAGCTGCACCTTTTCCAGGACTGGCTTAAGTGAAATGGGCCTTTATAAATGGTGGAACATAACTACACAAATAAAAATCACTTAGTCTCCCATGCCAGTCTAAGAAAATTATTTTCCTCAAGTAATTGTAAGAACTCCATTCCCACTAACAACAGAGAGATTCCACCTGTGCAATTCTTCAATAACAGAAGGACCCCCTGAAAGGCTGTGAGTGGGACGTTATGGGTCATATTGTCATCTCCCCCTCAACCCTAGTTCGCTTACAATAATGAAGATGATATAAGTAGAGGTGATACATGTTTACACTTTCCTGGCTTTTCAAGGTGAGTTCAATAAGATATAAAGACTCAATTTGGTTTCTGAACAGAATCTGCTTTCATCCTAGGGCAAGATGTGAGTCCTTATGAGAAAAGTAGTTGGTGTATTTTTTAAAAAAGAAAATTCACCCATTCATCACATGAACAAATGTCATATTTCCCTACTATATGCCAGATCCTGCCTAGGCCCTGGAGATAAAGAGTTCAAAGAGGAAGACAGTCTCCCCAGGCACCTGGGGCTCCCATGCCAGGGGGATTTTACATCCTTAGGGAAAGAGGAAATCTCAGAGTCATCAGCCTGATTTTCCATTCTGTAGATGGGAAAACAGATTCCAGTGAGAACTATTTGCCTAAAGGCCACTTTTATAAACAACACCATAATTAGATCTTGGGTCTCTTCTATTATTTCCAAGACTAGAGGCCCAGTGCATGAAAATTCATGCACTTCAGGGGGCGTTTCTCAGCCCGGCCTGGCCCTCTCTCACAGTCTGGGAGCCTTCAGGGGCAGGAGGCAACCAGGCGATCAGTGGAAGGCAACGCCCCCATCACACCTCTGCTGCTGCCACTGCCAGCAGCACAAGCCTTGGCTGGCCTGGGTTACCTGAGCCTTGGGCGGCCCTGGGCAGCTGGGCATCTGACATCTGAGGCTTGCCTGCACCTTGGGCCTGCCCTGAGCGTCTGGGCAGCAGACATCCAAGGCTTGCCTGTGCCTCAGGTCAGCCCTAGGCAGCTGGGCAGCTGACATTTGAGCTTGCCTGTGCCTGGGCATCAGTCGAGCAGTCGACATCCAAGGCTTACCTGCACCTTGGGCCGGCCCTGGTATCTGGGGGGCTGAGGGTGGGTCCGGCTGCACCTTGTGCTTGCCACCCCCCTGGCTGGGCTGATAGAACTGGGGGACTCTGGCAGGGCTAAGGGGACTGTGTGCCACCATCTTGTGGCTATGGGCACCACCATCTTTGTGACAGCATGATGGTTAATTTGCATATTTCTTCTTTATTAGGTAGTATTCTTCTGTATAGCAGAGCCTCTCACAAGACCTGATTCCTAACTTCACATGGAGAAGACACATACACTATTTTTTTAAAGACAAAAATATCCATTATTGTGGATAATTGGGAATTAACAGTATAGTATTATAACAGATCATGATACTTGATCCTCATCTTTGTGCCCAAAACATCACTTCTAATCTTGTAACTCATAAGAAAATTTTTAAAAATTACAAACATACAGCCCTAACTGGTTTGACTGAGTGGATAGAGCGTCGGCCTGCAGACTGAAGGGTCCCAGGTTCGATTCTGGTCAAGGGCATGTACCTTGGTTGTGGGCACATCCCCAGTGGGGGGTGTGCAGGAGGCAGCTGATCGATGTTTCTCTCTTGTCGATATTTCTAACTCTCTATCCCGCCCCCTTCCTCTCTGTAAAAGACCAATAAAATATATTTTAAAAAATTACAAACATATATGAAAATAGAGGTCAAATGGATGCCTTGGTCTCATGAACCCACCACCCAGCTTAACAATCACCCACGGGGAATCCTATTTCATGAACACACCCGTTCACTTGTCCTCACTTTGCCCCCAAATCCCATACATGGCATCATTTATTCCATAACTATTTTGGGAAAACCTAGACATTTTTATCATCTTGGGTAATATAACAGATTGACACCATGCATCTCCATCAGCCCTTGAGGCCTTTTAACCAAAAATGAGCATACTTTAGATCAGTAAAAGATGTCTTAAAAGCACTTTAGCACACAAACTGCTATATTTTAAACTAAATGTTTTAAATGTAATTTTATGTAGTTGTCAAGATTTTTCAGTGAAGTTTTCAGAGAGCAGGGGGAGTTCTCCAATGGCTTGTTACAGAAATTCCAAGAAGACTTGGATTCTGGGAAAGAAGATTACAGAGAGGTCTTTAATGTTGCCATGCATGGAGATGGGTGGGGCTGGGACCAGGTGTTCCAGTTGCTGGCTCTCACTGACAAAATCTGCCATACCATCAAGATTCTTTAGGAAACACTAGAGAAGTGGGGCTGTCTTTAAAATGTTAGGTAATCCTGGAGTCTTGGAATTGGAAAGCTAACAGCAACATTTTCCTGAGAAATGTTTGGCATTGAGAGATAGCTTTATTTTGTGTGTGTGTGTGTGTGTGTGTGTGTGTGTGTGTGTGTGTATGTGTTTTAAATTGAGATATAATTGACATAATATTACATTAGTTTCAGGTGTACAACCTCTTGGGTTGCATTTACAATGCCCACTATTGTATGACAACAAAATCCAGGGGAAAGTAAGCTCTACAATGGTCAGGCACCTTTAGTCTCTGGAACACAGACTGCCATGGAATGTCTGATTTGGAAGTAACTTCAGAGGTTGGCAGAGCTGACCTCCACTGATGCTTGACCATATATGTGTGTTTTGTGGAGAGAACATCAAAGCTTGTTCCCAGCAGTATTGCCAATTGCACTGTCTCTGGGTTGGATGGTTCCAAATTCCCTACGCACCCTCAGCCAGGGGTTAAGCCCTGTTCACTAGTAATTTCACAGAACTAGTTTTGTGCTGGGAACATTAAGATGCTCAAACCCCTTGTCAGATTGGGTATAGGTGGTGAGACACACTGCCTAGGTTGAAGTTATCTCATTATTTCCCTGGGTAGATAGCTCAGGAGGACACGAGAGGCAGCTTTGTGTTGGAACAGAACTATCACCCCCCCTGGTGTGGCTGGGGCTCAAGGACATCAGAGGCCTTTAGTCACCAGGCTCTTCTTCTAAGGAGTCTTTGAAGAGTGGGACTTCCTTATAAAGCTTTCTAAGAGTCCTCGCTCAAGGATCAAAGAGTCACATGATCAGGGAGGAGGTAGAGAATCCATTTATATCTCTTCCACACCCAAGCTGTCAGCCCTGCTAGTCCTCCCCTCAAGGCTCTGCACTGGCCCAGACCTACTGGTGACCTTTGCCCTGGTCATTTGCTGCAGTCTGAACTTCCTTTGCTTCTTAGGCTGTCTAAAACCTCCCACCTTTCCAGGTCCAGCTGAACACCAGCTCTGTTAACTCAAGGTGGTTTATTCACCCCACGCAGGTTTATCCAGCATCCCCCTGTCCCAGGCACTGGCTATCCATTAAACAAGACCATTCTGGTCCTCATACACACTTCATTTACTAGGAGCACTCTGATTTTAGGTGGTGTTGCTCTCTTTCAACCTGCATGATCTTTCTTCCTGTTTCTTCACTTGGTTCAATCCCACACTCATTTTAAAAATCACCATTAATCTTCAACAGGCATTGGTCAACACCTTTGAGCAGACTCGATGAGGCCTCAGAGTTAGAAAGGGCTAGAGAGCTACACAACAGTCAGGATTTTCACTATTACTGGTTTAGTTTTATACATGGAAAAAATTGAGGCACAAGTAGTATCTTGTCTGAGACCACACAGTCTTAGACTCTTAACCACTACATGTTATGACCTCTTTTCAGTAACTTTATACACATTAAGGACAGCAAGTGCTACAGTGAGAAAGAAGAGGGGTTGGAGACAGACTAAAAAGGGGACCTAATTTAATTCAAGGGACTAGGGAAGGCCATTCAAAGGAAGGAGCATTTAAGAGGATTCCTGAGGATGACTTAGCCAGGTGAAGACAGAAGAAGAGACATGTAAAGTTCTGGGGCAGGAGAGGGCTTTGGGAATTCTAGAAAATGAAAGCAAGGTGGGTTGGCATTTACACTGAGTGGCCAGATTATTATGACCACCCCATCGTACTTCGTTGGGCCACCTTTTGCCTTCAATACTGTGGTGATTCTTCTTGGCATTGACTCCACGAGATGTTGAAAGGTGATGGGAGGGATCTGACACCATGCCTGATGGATAGCACTGTCCAGTTCTGTGAGATTTGATGGTTGTGGAACCAGCTGCCTGATGGCTCTTGTAATGTTGTCCCACAAATGCTCAATTGGATAGAGATCTGGTGATTGTGGGGGCCACCTAAGCAAGGTAAAGTCTCCCTCATGTTCTTGAAACCACTCCTGCCCAATACGAGCACCATGGCATGGCGCATTGTCTTGTTGGAAGAAGCCATCTCCATTGGGATATGCCATCTACATTATAGGATGAACTTGATCAGCAACGATAGTTAGGTAAGTTGTGCTATTCAGATGTTGTTCCACATGAATTAAAGGACCCAAATCATGCCAGGAAAACATGCCCCAAACCATAACACTGCCCCCACCAGCTTGAAGGATTGTACTCATGCATGTGGGGTGCATGCTTTCATGCTGTTTCTGCCAAATTCTCACTCCATCTACATGATGCAACTGGAAATGTAATTCATCAGACCACATGACTTTTTTCCAATGCTCGATTGTCCAGTCCTCGTGTTCCTGTGCAAATTGGAGACGTTTTATCTTGGTTACTGCAGACAACAAAGGTGTTCGAATAGGCCTTTGGCTGTTTTGCTGATACTCGCTCCATGGCTCCGAGGGCCAACAATCATCTACATTCAAAGGCTGTTAAATCACATTGTTTACCCATATCTTCAGAATAAAATCACTTCTACTGTCATGGTAAACAACCTGCTTCCCTATTTATAATGGTCTGGTCCTCTAGCAACTTCAGCGCAAAATTATAGCTAATTTGCCTACAAAAATCAGGTGGTCATAATAATCTGGCCATTCAGTGTATATGACAAGGTGACCTACATAGCAGAGGTGGTCAGAGAAATAGGCAAGGTGGGGTCATTTCAGGGCTTTGAAGAGTGTAGATTTTTATCTTAAGAGCAATGGGAAGGGAAACCATCATTTTCCTTATGATTAAAATGGTGTTCTGGCTGCTGTGCAGAGAGTGGATTAGAGAGGGCTGGGGAGGCTGAGGCAGCCAAGCAGACAAGAGATGATCATGGCTGGCCATGGCCACTGTGGTGTCAGGAGATAAAGGAGACATCTAGAGATTCTGAACATATTTTTGTTTAAGTTCTGATGGATCAGACATAGTTTCCTACGGGAAGCTGCTTCTGCACTCATCAACACCAGCCAGGTCCATAGCACCTTTTCTCTGTTCCCGTGGCCCCCCACCCTATTATCTCATGGGTGACGATCTCCATTTATTTCATTTGCTAACTTCCTGGACTGTGAGCTATCTGTTGTTCATTGTTTTGCTTGCTGATGTACTCTATCACTAGAACAGTATCTGCCCCTTGATAGGTGCTTGATAGATGTTTTTAAATTTTATTGAGTTGGTCATTGTGCCAGTCACTGTGCAAAGTATTATGTGCATCCTCTTGTGTACTGCACTCAGCAACCTCATATGAGGTTTGATCCTCATTTCACAGATGAAGAAACAAAGGCATGAAGGGCCAGTTGCCTTTGTCTCACTCATGTAACTATAAAGTGCGAAAGGCATGGCTTGAATCCAGTTCCAAACATTTTCATCATCCCCAAAGAAAACCCTGTACCCATGAATCAGTCACTCCCCATTCCTCACTCCGACCGCCAAACCTTGGCAACCAGCAACCTGCTTGCCGATGGTGACAAAAGACCTTGAGTGTTCTGTCTGCACCTCCCAACAGCTTGCACAAGGGCATTGGTGTAGATTATCACTGAATTTAAAATCCTGGCACAATGCAGGCAGCCAGTAAGTAGGTGTTCAGGGAACACCACCAAACTGTATCAGACAGCAGAGACATACAATGGAATACTGTTCTGCCATACAAACAAACAGGATACTGATACAAATTACAGCACGCATGAACCTCGAAAACATCGTTCTGTATAAAGGAAGCCAGACACAAAAGGCCACATATTGAATGAGTCCATGTGTGTGAAAGATCCACATCGGGTAAATTTATAGCGACAGAAAGCAGGTTGGTAGTTGCCAAGGCTTGGCAGTGGGCGTAAGGAATGGGAGTGACTGCTTAATGGGTATGGGATTTTCTTTTGGGGGTGATGAAAATGTTTTGGAACTTGATGGAGGTGGTGGTTGTTCAAAATTGTTAATGTACTAAATGCCTCTGGAGTATTCACTTTAAGGTGGTGAGTTTTCTGTTATGTTTCACCTGAATAAAAAAATAAAGCATTGAAATCAAATGCACTAGGTTCATAGTAGTGGCTGAGGAGAAAGGAAAGGAAACCTATATATATTTTTTATTTCTAAATAAATAAAGAAATAAAAGTAACTATTTAAAAAATGTATGAAAGATTGGAAGAAAAAATATCCAAACCTACCATTACTTGGATTATCGCTAGAAATTTTTTGTATAGAAAAAACTAGCTAAAAAGGAACAGGGTGTAATCAGTGACTGTGAAGGCCAAGTTGGTCATATTTCAGCCAAATTCTGTTTCCAGTAAAGCCTGTGGCATTAAAAGGAGGGACATCAAAGTCATGAGACCAGGTGTGTTGTGTTGTGGCCACACTTCCTATCTTAGAATAAGGCCATGCCAATGTGACCTCTAACAAGCTGCAGATACCAGCTTTCCATAATTAGTCTCTCTTCCCTCAGATGGAAAAGGAGTCATCTGAGACACCAGGGCCCATCAGGGTGGAGGGCTGAGTCTTCTCAGTTGAGGTTGAATTTAATGTCGTGGAACGAGCTGGTGCCTTGATGGAGTCATTGCTCAGGCTTACAGGGAAGTGGAGCTCAGGTATCAGCACTTACTGAGAGGCCCTGAACCCTCCCTGGGTCCCACCACTGTGCATATCAACATGGCTAACTCTCAGAATCACCTTTCTGGTGGATGTTTTGTAGCTGAGAAGATATAGGCTCAGGTGAGGAACATGCCCAAGATGACAGAGGGACTAAGACAGAGTTTGGATTCCAACCTGGTCTGCCTGGTGCCAGAGCCTGTGTTCACTGCAGTGCCTCCAGCCCAAGAATGGACCTGGCACATAGAATGTGCTGGGGAAGCACTTGCTCAGTGAATAAATGAATGTAGCAAAATAAAAAATATTTTTTAATGGCTTAGTAGTTGGATAAAGACGCACAGATTTCAAACTGGGTAGGAGACAGGCATGTTCACAGGCTATTTATGCAAACACAAAGTGACATGATCTTTTAGGAGTGCAAAATTTATATTGACAAATATGTATGAAGAGTCTGAAAATTGCACTACCCTTTGTCTCAACAATTCCACTCTTAAAATTTAATTTGAAGTAAAAAAAAAAAAAAATGTAGGCAAAGCCATATGCACAATGATGATGATCACAGCATAACCTACCATTTTTGACATTATAAATGATTTGTTCTATAATTATAGATTGGTTAAGTCAATGGCACATCAACAAAAGGATTACTTTGCAGCCATTACAATTTATATTCTGTAAGAATATTTAATGACAAAGGCAAATGTCTACAATATATTAAAGAAAAAAGTAGGCTATCAAACAAGGTTTCTAGTGTTGCAACATTCATTCTGGCTTAAATATAATATGTATCAAAAAGATGAGATGCCTTGCCCTAGCCGGTTTGGCTTGGTGGATAGAGTGTCAGCCTGCAGACTCAAGGGTCCCAGGTTCGATTCCGGTCAAGGGCATGTACCTTGGTTGCGGCACATCCTCAGTAGGGAGCGTGCAGGAGGCAGCTGATCGATGTTTCTCTCCCATTGATGTTTCTAACTCTCTATCCCTCTCCTTTCCTCTCTGTAAAAATTCAATAAAAATATATTTTTTTAAAAAAATGATGAGAAGCCTTAATACCAAGATATTAATGTGGCTCTTTCACTATATGAAGGGTGATGGATCATTTATATTTTCTATTTTCATTTCTACTGTTTTTTAATTTTCTGCAAGGGACTATAAGCATATTTCTTTTGGTTTGGAAAAATCAATAAATGCTACATAAAAGCAAACAAACAAAAATGTCACTCTACCCACCCGATGAAAAATATCTTGTGTAAATGAAAAAAATAATACTTTTATTCAAAGAATAAAACATTGGTAATATAAAAGATTATTTGTGGATATTTATCTCAGTGTATGTGGATATTTATCTCAGTGTATGTCCTCTTTCTTCTTTCTTTCTTTCTTTCTTTCTTTCTTTCTTTCTTTCTTTCTTTCTTTTTTCGTTTTTTTTGCTTTGCTCTCTTTCTTTTTTTTTCTTTTTCTTTTTTTTTTTTTGCTCGTCAATGTATAGTTTTAGCTCCTATTCTTGGTGCCAGATTTAAACATTTGGTTACTGTCCCAAATTTTCTTCTCCGCCACCTTGTCATTAAGGGATTTGAAAGCAAACAGTCTTGGATATTAGACATCTGGGAATGGCCAAGTCTTTGGATTTGTTTTGTGAAAAGATGTATTTGGTCAATTGAGCAAGTGTGAAACAGATGCTTTCAGCGTGTCTATTAATCTTAGTGGTCTGAGTGAAGTCAGGGTATGCTCGCTCATGTTTTATGATGTTTGATTTCATACAAATATGTTTGGTTTCAAGGCATTGGCCCCTGTTCTCTGTTGACGGGGAACAAATTTGGAGTATGGATGGCATCTTGTTTTTCCCCAAACCTGGTTTGGTTTTGAATCACCAACTGGAACTCTGTGATGGTTATGACTCACACATTTTGTGAGTTCATAAAAACATTTATTTTAATCAAAATCCCCAATAGAACAGCACTACAACCAGAATGTCCAACATCATGTTTTGCCAAAAGACTCCCACTGGAGGGTGTTAGGGATAGATTTGGATGCCTGTTGCTGTTTATCGCACTGAGGTCTCAGATTCTAAAAGGTAAAGGAGGGAAAACAAAGGGATTTTCTAGTAGTGTCAGGGAACTGAAGCCTGATTTATAATAGCTGAGATGCAGGTGGAATTCTCTTCAGGTTATAGCAAAGTTGAGATTAATAATGCACATAAGGGCATAAAATTTGTTTGTACTTCCAAGAATCATGTTAGAAACTTCTTCATCTTCAATTAGCTTCAAAATTAGGAGATGGGGCAAAGCTAAGTTATAATGTTGAGTGAAAATGTCCCAACACACAAATGTGGCATAAGATTTTGTAAGGAGAAAAGAAAAAGAAAATTCTACATTTTAAAAAAAAGAACAGAGAGAAATATAATTAAACTAGAGGCCCGGTGCACAAAATTCACGCATGGTTTGTGTGTGTGTGTGTGTGTGTGTGTGTGTGTGTGTGTGTTCCTCAGCCCAGCCTGCACCGTCTCTAATCCTAGACAGGCAGTCAGACATCCCTCTCACAATCCAGGACTGCTGGCTCCCAACTGGTCACTTGCCTGCCTGATTGCCCCTAACCGCTTCTGCCTGCCAGCCTGATCACCCCTGAACCACTCCCCTGTCAGCCTGATCGATGCCTAACTGCTCTCCTGCTAGCCTGATTTCCCCTAACTGCCCTCCACTGCAGGCCTGGTCCCCCCCCAACTACCCTCCCCTACAGGCCTGGTCCACCCCAACTACCCTCCCTTGCAGGCCTGGTCCCCCCCAACTTCCCTCCCCTGCAGGCCTGGTCCCCCACAACTGCCCTCCCCTGCAGGCCTGGTCACGCCCAACTGCCCTCCCCTGCAGGCCTGGTTGCCCCCAACTGCCCTTCCCTGCAGGCCTGGTCCCCCACAACTGCCCTCCCCTGCAGGCCTGGTCCCTCCCAACTGCCCTCCCCTGCCAGTCATCTTGTGGTGGCCATCTTGCGTCCACATGGGGGCGGCCATCTTGTGTGTTGGAGTGATGGTCAATTTGCATATTACTCTTTTATTAGATAGGATGTTTTTTTATGGTCATAAAAATATTTGTTGTTCTCTATCTTTCTCTATTTTATGAAATTTTAATAATCATGCACTTGTTTTATAATAAAAGACTTATTCATTCATCCAACATGCAGATGCCAATCAGTAAGGTTAAAGATTCAAAGATGATGTACCCACTTATCTGCCATGAAAAAACCTTTAGCATTCTTGGGGAGAGTGACAAATAGTTGAAAGTGAATGGTTGCCATGGGGGAAGTACATTTGAGGTCAGAGTGTGAATCAAAAAAGCAGTGGCTATTATTTTTATGTGCAGAGTCAAAATTTAAAAATAATTAAGCACACATGACCTCAATACCAAGGTCCTGTGTGCCTGAAAGAATATCATCTCTTAGAGTCTAGGTTGTTCTGTTTCATTTCATTCGAGGATGGGGCCTAAGACTGAAGATGACCCATTTTGTAGGGGCTGAGTGAGAAGCACAGGAGTTAGGGCTTTGCAACTTGTCAGTTTTAGAAAGGTAACCAATCAGTCTCTCTGAATCCTGTCTCCCTTTATGGCAGCTCTAACTTTACCAACACATTCCTTGAGTTCTATAATATTTATGTGTTATTACCTCGCTGCCTCAGATCATGTGTTTTAGGTAATCTTCCTCAATAATTTTAACTATAGATGTCAGGTATCCATTTTAGCAGGAAGTTGAGTGATAAAGAGCTCAACAAATTGGTTAGAAAAGAGAAAAGAGACTAGGTCTCCAGGGGTTTTTCAAAGAGATAGTGCATTCGCTTGGACTTAAAGTTGTTTATGTTGGCTGTTGAGATGTCTTTTGGAGGTGTTTGTTCATTTTCAGTGTTCCATCCATGTTGTAAGTGGTTGAGTTTGCTCACATGGGTTATCTGCGGGTTAAAGGTGTGTTCTTCATTTCTTACACAAACATTTATTTAGTATCTACTATGTGCCTGGCCTGTTCTCAGAGCTGGAGGGGTAACAGTCAGCAGCAGGCAAGATTCTACCTTCATGGAGAGATTGATAATAAACATGTAGACAAATAAATAACTAAGGAAATCAGTGCTAAAATGCTGTGAAAGCGATGGTGATGGAGGGGTAGTATGCATTGGGCTGCCTCCTCTTATTGTAAATGCCCAGCACTGCTGCTGTTCATTTGATCCTTTTTTTGGTTTGTCTGGGTCGGGTGGACACCTGGGCTTTGGAGTCAGAGCTACCTGGGTCCTATCACAGGCCTGGTGCCCCCCAGCACTGCTATGTGACCTCAAGAGAGTCACATCACTAATCTGAACCTCCGCTTTCTCATCTCTGTTTTGCAGGTAAGCATGCCCTCTGCCAGATTTGTTGTGAAGATGAAATGAGTTCAGGTGGGTGAAGTATGAGGAACATTTTAGGTACTCAAAACTGAGGGTTGGTGCATGATTTTTTTTTTTTAATGCTATCTCTGATTCCTATTGTTGGCTCTGTGGGGATTGCTGGGATTCTAAATATAATAGTCTCCTCCTCCTCCTGAATTATCTCCGGAAAAGTAGCTGTGCAGGTATACTATGTCTTTTCAAGTTGTCTTTTAGCTTTATTTACTTCCGAGACATAGTAAGCTGAATAATGTCCACGACCTAACCGCCAGGATCTGTGAATATGTTACCTTACATGGCAATAGGGCTTTGCAAATGTGATGAAGGTAAAGATCTTGAGACAGGGAGACTGTCCTGGCTTATCCAGGTGGCACACTGATCTTATAAGAGGGAGACAGGAGGGTCAGGATTATAGGGAGAAAGCAGATGTGAGGGTAGAAGCAGAGGGAAACAGAACCAGAGAGAGAATATGCTATCTGATGACTTTGTATGGAGGTCCATGAGGCAAGAAATGTAGGCAGCCTCTACAAGATAGAAAAGGCAAGGAAACGTCTTCCCCAAGGGAACCCAGCCCTGTGCACCCATTTTATGCTTTGGACCTCCAGAACTGTAGGATAAAAACTGTGTTGTGTTATTTGTGGTTATTTGTTACAGCAGTGATAAGAAAGTAATACAGGTGAAACCAGGAGACCCTGCCTGAGCCCTAGGTGACAGTAAGAATGAGGGTAGGGGGATCTCTGGGGCTGATTAACAGTGATTTCTTATGGGGGAAGTAGGGGGAACATATGTAATTCTTTAGACAGGAAAGATTTAAAAATTAAAAAGTCAAACAAACAAACAAAACCCTCAATGATTTCTGAGTTTGCAGCTCCACTCTCCCACCTACTAATTGTTGATTTTGAGAAAATGACAATCTCTCTTTGCCTCAGTGTGTGTCTTCTATAAAATGGGATGAAAGTTAGCATACATTTAGGATATACAGGGTGTTCCCCCCAAAAGTATACATACTGTAACAGTTGATAGCTCAAGTTTGAAAATGAAATGTATTTCAATAAACACTGCTTTTATAATGATTCAAAGTGGGTATATAAATATTTTGGGGACACCCTATATATTAGAAAATTGACATGTGGTAAGTGATCAAGAAATGCAAATTGTCATTAATAAAAATGAGTTCTTGCTGAAATGAATTACTGTCTCCCTGGAATAATGCAAGATGAGTGAATTGTTGCCATCAATGTACTGGTAGAAATTTACCAGGTAGTGGTGGAGGGATATCAAAGGATTAGTTTAGTTAGTATACATATTCATTTCCACAGAGACTTTCCTTCCATAGGGGCCCATGGCAGTTTCTTTCCCTTCCTGTTCACATGTGGGAAAAGAGATGCAAATTGGGTGACAGGCATGGATATTTCTCAAAACTCTGCTTTGTCTCTTGGTTATAATTCATAATTGGCGTTGAAGCTGTAGCAGGCGAATAGATGGCATCCTCTGAACTTTTTGCAACTCTGTCCCTGGTAGACCACAAGCTAACTTGTTTCTGCTTTGCTAAGAGTTATTCCTCTGATAAATTCTGAAAACCCGGGAAAAGCCATGTTCACATGAAATTGTTGTGACTCGTCTCCGTCTATCTGGTTAGGGCAATTCTGTTCTCTAATATAATTTTACATTTGAAAACCAGAAGGCTTGCAATTGTATGAATTTTGCCTAATAAAATAGTTTTTAATTTAATAAAAATATTTACATTCAAAGATGTTTAAAAAATGGAATAAACCAAAAAGTTAGACAATAGAGGAATTGTTAAATATATTACGGAACTGTCACTCAATGGTTATAATTATTTTACTATAATAAGGGAAATATTTGCAATACACTTTTAAGAGAAAAACTGAGAGACAAAATTGTGTTTGGTGTAAGCATAATGTTTATAATGATTATCATTCACATGTTAACAGCCCAGAAGAAAATATACCAAAATACTGACATCCATTGTGTTAAGGTGGTGGAATTATGAAATTTTTTCCTCTTTATTCTCCAAATATTTTGTGATATACTATTGTTATTTATATATCTAAGGAAAAATAGTTTAAAAAACATAAAGCAATAAGCCAAAGTTTCCAAATAGTGTGGAAAAGGTCCAAGAAAATTATGAATGTACACAGTTACAACTTAATGAAACTGCCTAAGGAATTCTAATTTCCTAGATCCGTGCTGAAGCCAAAAAAAACAGAGTGGGAAATCCTGGCCAATAGCACTTAGCAGGACATGTGGAGACCTTTTTAGCACATACACTTTCTTGGCTTCATGAAACAAAAAAGAGTTTTGCTTTCCAAAATAATTCAGTTCTGATTGTATCAGTAACCTCCCTTCCAGCACAGGGGCTATGGAGGAAAAAACAGCAGAATATTTATTATTTATTGAGGGCTCGCTCGGTGCCAAGATCTGTGCTAAGTGCTTTACATTTATTGTCCTAGCAGGTCTGTTAGGCAGGTCCTATTGTGAGAATGTTACATATGAGAGATGCTCAGAAAAGTGAACATAAGTCACTGGGGCAGAGGCAGCTCAGACCCTGGGCTGTCGGACTCCACTGCTCATTACCTCAACTGGAACTCTAGCTCACCAGGCTGCCCTGAGACCCTCAGCCAATTCTCCTTTTAAGATATCCAACAATGTGTCACTATATATGTAGCTCCCTACTGTGGCTGTGCATGGGGATTTTTAAATTTAATTTAGTTTTAAATAGGCAGTACACAATGTTGTTTGAAAACATCATATAATAAAAAGCATAATACTATCTAAATCTTTCTTCCACATCCATCCTTCATTCCCCAGTTGGTCTTCCCCGAGAAAAACACTGCACATGGGGATCCATTCTCAAGTTTTAATGACTTAGAATCTCCAAGGTTTTCCCAGGAACCTGGACTCTTTTTTTAAAAAAAAATTCTCACTTGGAGGATATTTTTCCATTGATTTTTAGAGAGAGTGGGAGAGGGAAAGACAGAGTGAAATATCGATGTGAGCAAAATATTGATGCATGCAGCTTTTCTGGAATAGAAACATTTATTAAAATAAGTTTATATTTTTTTGGTTTTGAAAAATCAGACAATTTTGGAAAGTGTTATGTTTTGGTTGAAAATGTTTGTAAGCTTAAGTGGAATTGAAAATCAATCTCAAAATGTCATGTGTCCTTGGGCCTCAATTGGTGGACTGGAAAGAGCGCTGGCCTGGAGAGACTAGGTATCTCAGCTTGGGCTGCTATAACAGAACACCACAGACTGGGTGGTGTAAACAACACACAGTTATTCCTCACAGTGTGGAGGCTGGGAAGTCTAAGATCATGGTGGCAGACAACTGGGTTGTGAGTGAGAGTGCTCCTCCTGGCTCCCAGATGGCTGCCTTCTTGTTATATTGTCCCAGGTGGAGAGACACAGCTCTGGTGAGATACAGCCACTAATTCCATCGTGGGGGCTCCACCCTCTTGAGTCATCTAAACCTAATTACCTCCTAAAGGCCCCACCTTCAAATACGATCACGTTGGAATTTAGAGTTTCAACACATGAATTTGGGGGAACACATTCCATCCATAATGCTAGGCTTCTTGCCCACTCTGCCAATGTCCAGCTGGGTGCTCTTGGGTAAGTTACTCCAATTGTTGGGCTTTAATTTCTCCATCTAAAAGGAAGCTGGTTGGATCAACTCTAAAGTATCCAAAGTGTTCCCCAGGAGGACCTAGAGGTCTCTGTGGGGCTGAGATGGAATGAAGTGTTGGTGACTGAGCTAGCAGGTTTCTACCTTCAGATTCAGATAGGGCTGGTCTAACCTTTACTTTATGGAGGTTATCAGCTCACCCCTCACCATCATAATTCTGCAAGAATCTTCTATCTATCTATCTATTATCTATCTATCTATCTATCTATCTATCTATCTATCTATCTATCATCTATCTATCTACCTATCTATACATTATCTATCTATCTATCTATCTATCTATCTATCTATCTATCTATCATCTCTCTCTCTATATATATATCATCTATCTATCTGTCTATCTATCTATCATCTATCTATCATCTATCATCTATCTATCTATCTATCTATCTATCTATCTATCTATCTATCTATCATGTATCTATAAATCATCTATCTATCCATCCATCCATAATTTATCTATCTATCTATCTATCTATCTATCTATCTATCTATCTATCTATCATCTATCTATCTATCAATCAATCATATATCTATCTCTCTATTTACCTATCTACCTACTTATCATGTATCTATCTACCTACCTAATTATCTACCTACTTATATATCTATCATCATCTTTTGAGTATTTAACTCCAGGCTGTTCAGATTTACCAGCTTTTCCACTAATGCTCTTTCTCTGTCCCAGAACTCAATCCAGTATACCATATTGCATTTAGTGTCTTACTTGATTTTGCCTCTGATTAAAATTTGGTTCTAAACAATGATTCCAGAACAATAACAAGAATATATGTTTGATATCCTCTGGATTAACTGCTTTCTAGATGTCTTCCACTTGTTTGGGCTTGAGGCTGATATGATGTTTGAGGATTAACTGGGGTGCAGGGGAATAAGCAAGGTCTTCAGATTCAGGCAGGGCTGGTCTAACTTTTACTTTCTGGAGGTTATCAGACAAATTACCTGAGGTTCCCTGAACTTCAGGATTCTCATTTGTAATATGGGAGAGGGCTATGTAATTTGCATGTTCTGAATATGTAGTATGTTTGACAGAAGGAGAGTTCTATAGTGGCTGTTTCCCAGGTCCATATGGTGTCACTGGCCCTCAAGCAAAGAGCTTCGTAGGCCATGCCATGACTGTATCAATGGTACTGGTCTCCCAATACTCTTGTTCCACGCCCCGTTGAACCTTTTAAGCATTTGCATGTGCCTGAAGAGGTATTTAACAGCAGCCTGATCTTCTGCTCCAAGGAAAGACCATCTGATATGTAGCGTCTTGATCATAATGTTGAGATGGAATTTATAAACATGCATCATAGTTCAGTTGTTCCAAATTGAAAAAAAATTACACTATTAATGCATGCTATTCATAGAAAAATTAGACTATATGGGTGACAAGAGAAAGAAAATAAAAACCAGCTGTAATCAGACCACCCAGAAATAACCCTGTTATCATTTGGGATCTACATTGGAAAGATGCATATCCTCCCTCTTCCTCCTTTTTGCCATTGCACTATTCTATCATTACTTTTTTGAATCTTATTGTCATTACTATGTATAGGATCATATTTCCATGTAATAAAATACAATTATGTGATGTAACTTTTAAATTGAGTTATATGGATGTATTGAAGTTATCTTAACTAATTCCCTATTGTAGGATGTTGGGCTGCTTTTAATTTTTGCTTTTGCCAGTAACATTGCAATGCACATCCCTCTGCTGAAATCTTTGTGCACCATTCTCCAGTTTGGAAGTTTGAAGCTGGCAGCTGTCATAGTCCGCCCACACCCTCTCTTCCTCTTCCTTCTTATAGAAAACCTGTATTATTTGTGCTTGCACTAGTTCCTAGGTGGACTGTGGGCTCCTTAGAGGGAAGTATTTACCTTCATCTCCTCTCCAATATGTAGAGGGCCCTCTGTGTGTTTCTACTCTCAGCCTGTAACCCTGAACTTGCATCCCTGTTTATGGTTCTTCTCGGATATTTGATGTCTGATTTCCTAACTCTGGTCCATTTCTCAATCATTCAACAGAGGTCTATCCAGTACCTATGATGTGCAAAGCCCAGATACAGGCACTGGGGAAACAGAAAACAAGTAAGACAGAAAGCAGTCCTGCCCCTGGGAGTGTAGAGTGATGGGCAGACGTCAACCAAGGGGACAAATGCAGTGATCATTTCCAATAAAGGTAAGTGCCTAGAAGACTGGAATACAGTTAGCAGATGGTGAATCTTGGGGAGGAGATCAGAGGAGGTTTCTCAAAGAAGGTGTGGCTATGGAGGGACAAGAGGTCTCCACAGAGGACCCTACAGCAGGAACAATCCAGGCTGTTCCCAAAGCAGCAAGAAGGAGATGAGTCGGTCAGGAGGGAGCAAGGGTGTTAGGATGAGCCCTGAGGGGCTGGAGAGGGGCTAGATCATGCTGGATCTCAAGAGCTGTGGGGAGGAGTTTAGATGTTATTTGAAGTTCAGCAGGAAGCTCTGAAGGAAGCAAGAGAGGAACTTGATCTGGTTTTCATTTTTTAAAAAATCACTCTACTCAAAGCGATAGCTTCTCAAGAGATACTGACTAGGAAGACGGAACATGGGTTTTGGAATTTTAGCTTCCTGAGATTTTCAGGTTTCTCAATTCAGCAGATGCTGTTATTAAATTGATTCCCATTCCCCCTTTACCTTTGCTACCAGAGTTCTGGTTTTGTCAGGTGGCAATATATGCCCACTTTCCAGACTCCTTTGTGGGTGGCCTTGGGAGGCCTGTGACATAATTATAGCCAATCAGGTATAAGAAAATATGGTGTGAAGAATCCTGGAAAGGTTCTTACTTTCCTGATGGAAGGACACAGACACAACTGACTAACACAGAGGTGATATCTCAAAGCACAGAGCCATCTGGCTATCCTTCAATGAAAAGCGTGAGGATGAAAGATACCATAGTAAGAATGAAAGAGTGGGAAGAGAGAAGCAGCTTGGGTCTCTATGGCTTTAGTGAGCAGCTGAACCAATGCCAGCACCCCCCTGACTTTTGTTGTGAAGAAATAAAGAAACCCTACTAGTTCAAGCTGCTATTACTCAGGCATTCTGTTGATTGCAGCCAAAGCATTCCCAACTAATGCTTATCGTTGAGGGAAAGTGGGAACTGATTCCATTAGTAATTCCACAGAATATTAGGCAAATCATAAAAATTCTGAAAATCCCAGTGTATATTTAAATTGAAATGATTACTGAACCTGGCATGGGAAGCTTGGGTGTTGTGGATTAGGGCTCATGATCTCGATGATATGGGAATGTGCTAGTCAATGGTCATGCAATATAAGAAAGATTTCTGTAATGCTCTGTACACATCCTTTACCTAAGAGGTGACTCCTGCCAAAGGTTTTGCTGCAAAGATGGTTGGGATTTCTTTCTCTCTCAGATTGTTTGGTTCCCATTATCTCAGTTCTTATGAAAGATGAAACAACACCCTTGCCCCAGGCAGGCCTGACCTGACTATGCCATTTAAAGTCCCAAGTGTGTATCTCAGATCAGAGAACACACTTTTTTGTTGTTTTTTATATTATTTTTAATTTTTTTTATTAAGTTATTACACATGTGTCCTTATCCCCACGTTACCCCCTATTTCCCCCCCTGCCACTCATGCCCTCACCTCCCAGTTGTCTGTGTCCATTGGTTAGGCCTATATGCTTGCATATAAGTCTTTGGTTGACCTTTCCCCCTTACCCCCACCCTCCTCTACCTTCCCTCTGAAGTTTGATGGTCTGATTGATGCTTCTCTGGAAACAGCCTAAATGCCCATCAGTAGATGAGTGGATTAAAAAACTGTGGTACATCTACACAATGGAATACTACGCTGCGGTAAAAAAGAAGGAGTTCTTACCATTTGCAACAGCATGGATGGAACTGGAGAGCATTATGTTAAGTGAAATAAGCCAGTCAGAGAAAGATAAATACCACATGATCTCACTCATTATGGAATATAATGAACAACCTAAACTGATGAACAAAAACAGATCCAGAGAACACACTTTTAACTGATCCTGATCGCAGAGCTGATTCATTCCAATGCCTTTGAGTCAGAGCCATCCCCTTTTCATTGGTACAATTACTGAAGTGGGTCTCCCTGGGTAATCCCTCTAAAGTAGAATTTACAACATGAGCATCAGAAGTACCTACTGTCTTCTAGGCACTTCATGAAGCATTTTATAAACATCATTTCTAAACCTCATTTTTTTTTAGGACACAAAATTTTCTTTAATTATTTTTTTGGGGGGAAGGAACGCCACACATCCACTCAATTAAGAGAAACATTTTTATCAGCACAGAGCTCTTTTTTTAAAAAAAAAAAATTCACTTATCATGCCATGAATTCATAGGTAATGGGTTCCAGCAGCTCAGGATCCTTTCCATTGGTTCTCACAAAGTGTGCTTCTCTGGGTAGAGCAGGCTGACGCTTCAGTTGAACCCAAGTACCTTTCTCTCTGGCTTCCTTCTTTTTCTGATTATTTCCCTTCAGATGTTTTAGGAAGCTATCTTGGCTCTTAGAGTGCTTAATATGCTCAATATGTATGTTAATTCTCTTGGCAAGAATCTTGCCCTTAACTTGCTTGTTCATAACAATGCCCACGGTATTGTGGACTCTTCCAGTTTTGCCATGCTAACATTTGTGGGGCATTCCTGTTTGAACAGTGTCCATTCCCTTGATGTCCACAATGTCACCTTCCTTTTACATTTGCATGTATGTGGCCAAAGAAACAACTCCATGTTTTCTAAAGGCCTAGAGAACATATAGTGGGTGCCTCTCCTTTTTCCCTTTGTGTTAGTCATTTTGGCAAATTACTGGAAGATGATGGTTCTGGGTGAAAGACTCTAACCCTCATTTAATCTTCACCATAATTTGTAGACTAGAGATGATTTTCCTGGTAAAAATCAAGACTCAAAAAAGTTGTTACTTTTCCCAAACTCATACAGCTAATTAAGTGGACAAAAGGAGCTTGTACTCAGACCAGGTACCAATGTTTGTGCTTGTTAGAGATCATTGGGCCTTGTGCATTGTGTGAAACTCTCATCTAGGGGATTGCTCGTGGCTTCCATGAACCACAGAGGCAGCAGCACACAGCTTGGTTTTCACATCATTCAGAAAGCATTGGTAGAGGGTTGAATGGTGGCTCCCAAAAGGCATATCCACCCAAAGTCTGTGAGTGTGGAAAAGGGATTTTGCAAATAGAATTAAGTTAAGAATCTTCAGATGAGATTTTCCTGGTTTAGGGTGTCCCTAAAACCCAATGTGTGCTTAGAAGAGAAGGGTAGATGATAACCTGAAGATGGAGGTAGAGATTGGAGGGATGTGTTTGTAGGCCAGAGACTGGTGGTGGCTCCCAGAGGCTAGGAGAGAGGCATAGAATGGATTCTTCCTCAGAGGCTCAAGGAAGATCCAAATCAAGCCAAAACCTTGGTTTTAGACTTCTGGTCTACAGAACTGTGATAGAATAAATTTGTGTTGTTTTGAACACCAAGGATGTGGTCATTTGTTATGGCAGCCATAGGAAACAAATATCACATTACTCATTACTAATATAAGAGGATGAGACAGAATGAGACCAAGACTCAGTGTCTGAAATAAGGACCACAGAGCTAAGTTGTTGCTGACTACAGTAAGGAAGAGCTATGCTGGCGAGGCATTCTCCCTGAGCTGAGTGGACTTCTAGTCTTGTATAGGGTTTGGGGGACTCCTGGAGGTAGGTAAGTAGATGACTGCTGACTTGTTTGAGACTGGGGTAATCTGTGTGAAAATGTGTCTGCTTGTTATAAAAATTTCAAAGAATTTCAGAAAAGAGCAAAGGAAAAACAAAGCAAACCATAACCTCCATCTCTCAGAAATGATTTTGCCAACATTGATGAACATTACCCCAGACTTCCCTCGAGGCACATATTTAGCCAGAAGCCTTGGTAGATATAATTTTACAAAAATAGATTCAGATTATGCATGCTATTTTTATAAGAACTATTAAACATAAGTCTACTTGAGTTTACCAGAATTGAAATAAATGAGAATCAAACTGAAAGAGTTGTTAAACATCAGATAAATATTTGTTCAGAATGAGAGATATTAGTTCAGAAGAGATGTATTTGAGGTTAAAAGGTAATTATAAAAAAATATTAAGAGTTTGGCAGTATTTCATTTTTTAAAAACTCTGCATGCTTTTGCTTAATATGATATGCATTTACTTTCTGTCATGAAAGAAGATTTTATGCACTTCCTTTTTCCCTTCCACCCTCAGCCTCCCAATTTTTGTTTAGTTACATTATTATTTTTGGATTGCCTGGAACTGTAATATTTATATTCTGTTCTGTCAACTCATTTCCACTGTTACTTAGTCTTGGTTCTATGTTTAAATGGCTCCAATTCTGACTATTGTCCTTTATGGTGATGTCCCTAGTGCTGGGTGTTTAATTTTGATTCATGTCTTGTTATGATGGATTTTATCATCAAACATTTTTCAAGAAGAGCTTTGTTATTATAGTCCTTGACTTTTTGTGTGTTTAAGAACGTTTGTCTCTTTCTTTCATAGTCACAGTATAATTTGGCTGCGTAGGAAACTCTTCAGCCACCATTTTTTTCCCTTGGAACTTGGTCAATGTTATTCTGTTGTTGTAGTGCTGAGGATTGTATTAAGAGAGAGGGATTATATAATCTGTGCTCCCTCACAAAACAAACTGGACAATTGCCATTGAATTTCAGTCTCTTCACAGTACGTTTACTGATGTTGCCAATTTTGCTTATTTTTCCTGGCATATGGTGTGCCCTTTCAATCTAGAGTTACCTAGCTTCCTTTACTTCAAGAAACTTTTCTGAATTTGCTTAAGTTTTTTCCTTTTCCCTTTTGTTCCTCTGTTCAGGATACGAATTTGTGCATATCAGCTTCCTTTGCTTCAGTTCATTTTTGTCTTGTCTGTAATCACTTTTAGCTCATTGTTCCTTTCTATTTTGTATGATTTCTTAAGCTTGGCTTGTGCTTTCAACAGTACTTACCTATTTTCTGTTGCTTCTGAGTTGACTTTCATCTCTATAATTGCTTTATTTTTTATCTTTTATTTATTTTCTGAGCTCTGCCAGTTTACTTTTTAACGAGTTTTCTTCTTATTTCTTTTTTGATCCCATATTTCTTCTTTGAACTTTTCTGCAAAACCATGTTGTTGATTCATTTAAGATTGAAGAGCCTAATCTCTTTGTTCTCAGGAATGGATTATTTATGATCTATATTTTTTTAATCTGCCATAGGCACTTGTTTATCTTCCTATTTCCCCCCCTCTTGCAATATGCTGGGGCCCTCACAGCCTGATTCCTTTCGTGGTATTATTTCAATATGAACAGGTGCATCCAGCTGCTTGACCAAGAACTGTGCAGAGGAGGCAGAGAGGCTTGCTTAATTGGGCTCCAAAGTAGGTTGTGGTCTCTGCCATCCTATCAACCATGAAATGTCTCCCTCAGAATTTGGTCTCCAGGAGGTCAGCTTGGCTCCAATCCATGAAGTTATGGGTTGCCCCTCCCAAGCCCTATACATCCCTTTTCCCACCAGTTAGGCTCTCCCAACCAGAGACTCTTCCTCAACAGCAAACATGGCGTGTCTTCCTGGTTCCTCTTCATTTATTTGTCATTCATGGTCCCCCCTCTCCCCCCGACCTATCTGCAATGTGGAAACATTCTGACATCCTATGTGAGGTACACAGCCCTGATATACACCAGTGTTTCTGGTTCTGTCCTCTTCTGAAACCTGCCCACCTTCCACAACAAATGTGAGTGGAAGTAACCTGAGTTACCTACATGCTCTCTTCCCTTTCCATGATGAACAAGGAAGCCTCATGTAATGATGGTGGCATAGGAAGCTGGCAAAGTTGGCCACATTGAGCATGTTGTAATAACAATATTGTAGCAACAACAATATGTAGCAGTAATAATGATAAATGACAATGAGGTATCACCTCACACCTGTCAGAATGGCTACCGTCAACAAATCAACAAATGACAAGTGCTGGCAAGGATGTAGAGAAAAGGGAATCCTAGTACACTGCTGGTGGTAGTACAGACTGGGGCAGCCACTGTGGAAAACAGTTGGAGTTTCCTCAAAAAATAAAAAAATGGGACTACCATTTGTCTCAGTAACCCCACTTCTAAGAATAAATTCTAAGAAACCCAAAACACCAATCAGAAAGAATATATGCACCCCAATGTTCATAGCAACATAATTTACACCATGGAATAATATGCAGCTGTAAAAAAGAAGGATCTCTTACCCTTTGAGACAGCATGGAGGGACTTGGAGAGTATCATGTTAAGTAAATAAGTAAGTCAGAGAAAGACAAGTATCATAAGATCTCACTCATATGTGGATTCTAATGAACAATAAACTGATGAACAAAATAGGTCCAATGACAGAGAAACATGGAACAGACTGACAAATCTGAGGGAAGGTGGGGTTGGGTGGTGGGTGGGAAGAGATTAATGGAAGAATTTATATGCATATATGCATAACCAATGGACACAGACAATAGTATGGTGAAGGCTGGGAGGGGTGGGTACAAGGTGGAGGGGGTCAATAGGGAAAAAAAAGGCACATCTGTAACATTTTCAACAATAAAGATAAATTTTTTAAAAAATGCATAAATTTGCTGTTTTAAGCCATTGAGAGTCAAGATTTGCTTGTTACTCCTGTCTAGCCTTGCTTCTTTGGCTAATACAAGGCAAGAAAAGCCACCTATATCTGCATCAAAGATAAGGAAGCATGGACATTAAGGTGAACAGGTGAGGGCTGGCTGGAAGATGTGCCTCAGAGCAGATCATGCATCACCTGTCCAGGAAACGGACTAACTTCAATGGCTTCCCTGAATGTTGTAGGGGAAATCTTATAGAATCTGCAAAGTTAAGGTGTCTTGTTGCAGAGGATTTCAGATTTCTTGTGTTCACCAGGAAACAAAACAATAGAACTTAATCCCTTTCTGCCTCTCTCTGCTTCCTTTCATATTTCTTCCTTTGTATGGAACTCAGTGCTATCAACAGCATTATTTACTACCTCTGAACAAGTTTGGTGGAGTTCTGATGAGTTTCACTGATCATCTTCCCTCAAAGAGCCATGGGAGCTGCTGCCTTCAGATCTTCTTGTGGTTTATAGCCTGGAAATGTTTTTTCTTTTTGGTTGTTTGTTTGTTATTTCTCTTCTCTATAATTAGGAAAAAAATGTGTGTACAATCCTAGACATTGTCTCAAAATCAAATCTTGCATCTTTGAATTGCCATTTACCTAGCTACAACTGAAAATATCATCACTCTAGTCTGGTTTCCCTAAAATCCAGCATGCATGTTAGCACCAGTGATGTTTCTTTCCCAGAACCTAACAACCCAGCCTCAAATCTCCGCCTTGCCAGTCTTCAATGGCAATGGCCTCGGAAAAAATTGCACAAACTTTCGGAACTCATTTTCTCATCTGTGAAAATGTGATAATAGCAGTAGACATTTTAATCTCACAGAACTATTGGGACCAGCTGATGAGGTAATACATGGGAAAGCCTCCAGAGTGGTGCCTGGTCCCATGAGAGTGCTCAGTACACGTTATACACAAGCACCTTGTGAATCTTGCAAGTGACATATCACTTCATTTATCTATGTACTCAACACCCATGTAGTTACTACAGTTATGAAAGCCCATTTCCTTATGGGGATAATGCTATAATATATGTAGAGTTGTATGAATTCAATGAGATAACCCATGTCAAAACTTCCTTCCTTCCCCACTCCCTATAAGGAGGTGACAGTGAAATGAAGGCAACAGCTGTAACGAAGTGTCATCCATCTTTCGAGATGACAGTAGCTAACATTTGAGTTAGCTACTATATGCTCAAGCACTGGGCTAAGTGTTGACATGAGCCATCTCATTGACTTCGTACAACAACTCTACATATATTATAACATTACCCCTGCAAGGAAGCAGGCTTCAAGCTGTGAGTGACCTGCCTCAGGTCTCAGAGCAGAGTTGAAACTGGGACTTCAGGCAGTGTGAATCAGAGGCATGTGAACAACACCTAGGTAAAGCACCTGTAGAGGTAGCCACAGGGGCCAGGAGTGGACTGCTGCCTCAGGGTGGAGGGTTGAAAAGGCCATTTGGAAAAAAGAATGTTTGAGTTCAGCCCTGACATCTGAATAGGGGTCCCACTCAGAGGAGACCTGAACAGGAACACCAATTGGCCCAGACCAGCCGTGGGCAAACTACGGCCTGTGGGCCGGATCTGGCCCATTTGAAATGAATAAAACTAAAAAAAAAAAAAAAAAGACCGTACCCTTTTATGTAATGATGTTTACTTTGAATTTATATTAGTTCACACAAACACTCCATCCATGCTTTTGTTCCAGTTCCGGTCCAGTTTAAGAACCCATTGTGGCCCTCGAGTCAAAAAGTTTGCCCACCCCTGGCCCAGACAGTACTGCAAGCATCGGTGAGGGGCAACATTGGAGGCAAAACCTGAGTCTGATCAAGAGGCTTAGATGTCAAATAAAGGAGCTTGGAACAGTGATTGATGTTAAGCATGAGTCTAATATGATTGGGTGCAGATTTCTTAGCTAAGACACCTTGGTAAAAAAAGATGCCAGAGCCATGTTTTATGGCTCATGTTCCATGAGCCTTCCCATGATCTCACCTGTCATCCCTGAACTGTGAAAAGTAGATTACAATTCAGTTTGGATCAACACATATTTTGTGTTTTTTGAAATTTATAAAATATATATTTAGGGTATTCCAAAAATGTATACTCACTTTGAATAATTATTAATTCCCATGGGTTAAATCTGAAAAGAAAGAACATCAATTGAGCTATGAAAAATGTATATGTATAAATTTTTTGGGACACCTTGTATTTGCTGTAAAAATTAAAATGATATAGACGTGCATTAAGTAAAATGAGTCTCTCTCTGAAAATATCCTCCTTTGAATGCTAATCCTCAAAGATTTCCACTCACCATCCTGTGTGCACACTCTTTCATACTTTTTTACTTTACACAACGTGTATAAACACATATGGAAATAAATTTCTTTTAAAAATGGGATCCAAACATAACTATTTTCTGCAGCATACTTTTTTTCATTCAACAATATTTGGGAATATCTGTCTCTGCCCAGGGTTTTCTGTAGTTGAGTGGATATGAGGTTTTTTGGCATTCTCCCAATAATGGGCATTTACCGTAAGTGATCTTTAGTTTTGTGCCAATTCAACTGCTATTTCTTGAGAGATCTTCCTTCCTTCCTTCCTTCCTTCCTTCCTTCCTTCCTTCCTTCCTTCCTTCCTTCCTTCCTTCCTTCTATGGTAATTATTGCTGTTTATTGTTGAAGATAGATAAAGGAAATAAGCCTACAGAGAGGCAAAGAGGATTCCCAGGGAATTCCTGGCTCAATGCCCTGGCCTGTTACACACTCCACTCTCCTTGAGCCTCCTGGCATCAGTCTAGCCCTGAGAAGGAAGGATGTAGGGAAGCATCCCTGAAGAGGCCAAGCTGGGGCCAGATGAACATGATTGTTTCTCAGGGCTAGGGAGTGTGTAAAGTAGAGCTAATGCCCTTGAACAGGTTCTGCTTTGCTGAACAAAGGCCTGTGATGGAGTGGATGGTGCACTGGGTTTGGAGTGAGAAGGTTTGGTTGACATACAGGTTCTGCCATTCCATCTTGTCTGTGCTGTGAGGTGAGCGAAAGATCCTTTCCACTCTCGGGCACAGTGAGGAGCAAATGAGATGATCTAAGCCTAAAGTAAGGGCCTTTAGATGTACACAGGTATGGACCACGATGGGATGAATGTGCTATCTCATTCTTCTGGAAAAAAACTGGAGTCAAGTTTCTGGATGTCTGGAGGGGTGGAGAGTTCAGGGATTCTGATGGAAGAGCACTTACAATCTGCATGGTGTCTATGGCACATTTTAAAAATATTCAGTTCTTTTAGTGCTGGCTAAAACCCCCTCTAACAAATCCATTCAAATCACTATCACTGAATCCGATGCTAAAGGACTATTTTAGAATACATGATTGATTCCTGTGTAAAGTAAATCCAGGTTAAGGACCTGAATACTCAGGAATGCTTTTTTCCTGCCTCCTTCCTTCTCTGTCTCCTGACCTCCCTCCCTGCCCACTGTGCTGCAACAAAGAACCTGAGATTTGGAGTCCATCAGACCTTCTCTTACCTATGTAATTCCTTTATTCATCAGTTTTTTAATCCAGAAAAAAAACATGGTGATAAGAATACCTTCAAATCCAGATGATTTTGAAGTCCAATACAATAGTCATTATTTATAGAACACTTAGTGTATGCCTAACACTTCATCTATATTAAGACATTTAATCCTATGAGGTAAGCACCATATTATTATCCCCCTTTACAGTTGAGGAAACTGGCACAGTGAGAGGTTAAGGAACTTGCCCAAAGTTACACAGCTAGTAAGGAACACATCTATAACTCTCACTACTCTTATTTCAATTCATTCTTCAAAAATTTTTTAAAATTTGATTTTAAAAAGAGAGGAGGGAAATGGAGGGAGAGAGATAAATATCAATGTGAGAAATAAACATCAGCCACCTCCCATACTGGGGACCAAACACACAAGCTAGGCATGTAACCTGACCAGGAATCAAACCGGCAACTCTTTAGTGCACAGGGCAACACTCAGCCAATAGAACCACAGCGGCCAGAGCTCAATTCATCCTTAACAGATGAGAATTCTGAATAAAGGAAGGATCACCTGCATTGATTAGGTTGGTGACCTTCTTTGCCAATGCAAGGAGATACCAGACCCATAGCAAAGCCAACTCAGAGAAAAGCAGAACCGAAAGATGTAGGGAGACGAGAGTCCTGACTATACTCTTAGAGTCCCTAGATGCAACAGAAACTGAAGCCAAACTACCCCAACTTTAGTTCTATGCATTAATAGGTCCCTTCCCCCCACACCCCCCTTTTTTGTTTTGTTTTTCTTTGAAGCATCTTGAGTTGGGTGTTCTGTCACTTTCAATGAAAAGAATGGAAAAGATGGACTCCTGAGTGCTTCCGGGGAGGAGCAGGAACTATGGCTAGTTATTTTTTTCTATTTTTATGAGAATACTGGGTGCTAATTAGGTGCCCGTAAATATTTGCCAATTCATTAATCACAAATTCAGTGGAAGATGGGAGAGTTACTGGGAATTTTGAACTATTACTTAACCATCCTTGTACACTGGACAAATATTTTCTTTCTTGAAACAGGCAGGGAAGTATGGAATAACTTTTCTTTGCAGTTATTTCCAACTTGCTTTACTTCCCACTGAGACCAACTGTAATTCACATGGATTTGCACTGGAAAAAGTCATATTTTATTTTTAGTACTGTTCACTGGAATTTTCTGTGAATTTTTTTTACCACTTAAGCATGAGCTGATCTTTCAGAAACCCAAGGTGGTCAATCTTCCTCCTTTCCCTATAAAGCATCACGACTCCTTCTTGCCAGCAATGGATCACTAGGTTTTAGGGAACATGCTGACATGTTCAGTTTTATATATCAACTTAACTTTTATATATCAACTTAACTTTTATCTATCAATCCCCAGTTTTTCACCAAGCACTCATCTAGGTTTTGCCTAGAAGGTATTTTTTTAGCTGTGATTACAGTCTATAACCAGTTGACTATAGACTGTAAGTAAGGAGGTTTTTCTAGATATTTGGAGTGGGCATGATTTCATCAGTTTAAAGGTCTTAGGTAGTAGCTAAGTCTTCCCTAAAATAGAAGAAAGTCCACCTATGCACTTTGGCATTAGCCCATGCCTAAGCATTCCAGTATATCCTTCCTGGAGTTCTCCCCTATAGATTTCAGACTCTCTAGAACAGCGCTTGCCAACTGGTGGTCTGCGGACGACTGGTGGTCTGTGAGGTCCGAAAGGTTGGCGACCACTGCTCTAGAGAATCCTTACAATTGCACAGTCCAATTCCTTACAGTACATCTCTCTTTTTTTTTAAATTCTTTATTGTTTAAAGTATTACATGAGTCTTCTTTTTACTCCCATGGACCTCTCCCCCACCACTCCTCCACCTATAGTACATCTCTTAATGTGTATTACTTCCCACTGGTTCTGTTTCCTGGGTTGAACACTGACATCTAAACTGACAACTTCTAAACTTCTTGAATTGTAGACACAATGGATATGTAGGGTTATGTGGGAGTTGAAATAGAACACAATCTTCATGGTTCTCTAGTTCACTGTCATAGCCCAAAGACTGAAAACTCTGGTCTGTTGGGTGAAGACTGACATCTTCAATACAGTTCTCCATAACCTGCCCCCGCTGACCACCTCATCCTCCTCATCCTCCTCACATTTTATCAGCCAGGATTATCAGTGCACCTGGGTCTCTCAAGATAGTGCATGAAAACAGAGCTTTCTGGGTGCTCCAAATAAGGCTGTTCACTCGCCTACCTCCCAGCCTCCAAGGACCTGTCAAGATTCTTGTAGACCCTGCCTGGCTCCTCCCTCCCACTTACAACCTCACCACCACCCTCTCTGCCTTGAGGCCATCAGGAGTCTTATCACACCCTTCATTTCAGTTCATGTCCTTCAAGCTCCAGGATATCACTTATCCCATGGACTCTCATCCCTGTGGTCCCTTTTGTGACCCATCTCCCACCCATTCCTGACTTCAGGAGTCCTTCCCTGGTGTCTCTTAAAACTCTAGGTCACTAATCAGCAAAGTTCTCTATCTTCATTCTCCTTTCTGAATGTTCTTTCACTTTCTCATTCTGACTGAAGCTGGGCTGTCCCCTGAGGATCTCTCTGTCCCTGCAGCCTACTCAATGGTGGTCCTCCTCACTTGCTGGGGAATGTCCCTATGACTGCCAGGAAAGGCAGGTTCAGGGAAAACAGCAGTAACAGACAGTTTTGTTCTTTGCCTTCCTCTTTTCTTTGCCTTCCAGGTCTGGTTTTGAACACAACAGTCTGGTATTTGAGCTTTTCTGGCTGATGAAATAAAATGCCACAAATAGAAATGTTGTTAGACCAATTGATTACATTTTATTACTGTTCTGTGATGGGGTTTGTCTGTCTTCAAACTGAGCCATGGAATGTAAAATATAAGCTGTAAGGTGGATTGTTGTTAAACTTTTTATTCATGCCCCTTTTATTCTGCATGAGAATCCTTTATCACATGAGCCTGCTATTGTTGTTGAAACAATAGGCCTGGCAAGCCTACTGAGAGCTAAGCGGGGATGACATAACTCATCTAGCCTTGTCTCCTGACAATCCATTTTCTAAACATCAGTCAGAATCATCTTTCAGAATTAAAGTTAGAACCTGCCAGTCACTCTCTTGCTCAAAACCCTGCAACAACCTCCCACATCCCTTGGGGTAAAGCTCAGATGCTTTGCAAGACTGGAGATGCTCTTATGCCCACTCCCTTCTGCTATCCGCTCTCCACCTCATGCATGCGCCCCAGCCCTCAGGCATCCCTGTGTCCCTGCAGTTACTCAAGCACCACCAATCCTGCCTTCTCTCCTGCTTGTAACGGCTCAATCTGGAATGCTCTTCTTCAAGATGCTGTCATGGCTCATCCTCTCTACCTTCAAAAACCTGCTCGAATGTTGGCCTTCCATGGCCCCAGCCTTTTCTGACACACCTGTTTAAAGCACAACCTGCTCACTTATTCCACTTCCTTCCTCATGGTCTTCCTTACCTCCCGACACACACATCTTTGTGTTAGCTTCGATTATCTGCCTCGCACTGGACTGCAGGGGCCTGGCAGGAGAGAGTTTGTCTGTTTTGATTACAACTGTGTCTCAAGAGCCTAGAATAGTGCCAGGCACTTTGTGGGTACTTAATCCTGGCTCCCTATGATCATCCTTGTCCTGTGGGTGACCAGAATTCCTAAATTCCTAAGAGACCAGTACTTACAAGAGATGTGTGTGTTTGTGTGTGTGTGTGTGTGTGTGTGTGTGTGTGTGTGAGAGAGAGAGAGAGAGAGAGAGAGAGAGAGAGAGAGAGAGAGAGAGAGAGAGTAAGAAACTCTAAACCCTTGTTCTTGCATGAGAACTCTCCTCTTGGGAGCCCGAAAGCACTGGCTGAGCCTGGGCCTGGTAAATCGGTATTTGTGGTTAAGAGGAAGGAGAGGCCTGATTTCCCCCCAGAGGCCACTACCTGCTGTAGTTTGCCTGTCAGCTGCTCTCAAGTCTGAGCATAAAGCCTCCCCACACCCAGCCTTATGATTTCAAACAAACAAAGGAAGACAGTCTAAATCTGAAACATTTGGAAGCTAAGATCCTGATTTAGCCCAGGAAAGCTGATGGTTATTAAAATCTTCAAAGGAAGTCACAAACAATCCATGTTTTAGATTATCTCCCAAACATTTGTCATATCTGGAACCATTCTTACAACCCTGAAATCAAAAGCTCCAAGAGTCCCGTGTTCTTTCTGCACACACCTCTCTGCTGGCAAGGTTCCAGGACATTCTCCAGGCTTGTGGTCACAGAAGGGGCAATGGGTAGTCAGAGGGCTTCTCCGACAGTCTGCACCTGGACCAAGTTATTTTCAAAACTGAGATGAGTTTAGAGAGTTCATTAGGGGTCAGGGTTAAAATGAAAATTTTCTGGAAGGCTCATATATTTCATTTACGCAAAATATATGGTGAGTGTCATTGTGGCTAATTTTATATGAGATCTCTTGGAGATAAACATTTGCTACACATTTCAATATGTCGGGTGAGGGGAAGTGAATATAATTTTCCTTAATGTTTACTCTATGACAAGAATGGGCTGGGTGCTTGAGGCACACGTCTCATCAGCTCACTGTCCTTATCTTATGCAATGATCCCAGTCCCAGCCTCCTAGAGAAAAACAGAGAGCATCATTATGCTCCTCTCAATTTCTCCACCATCCCTAATTTATCCCCACCCCTACCCATCCTCACTTGCTTTCTGTTTATCTCAATGAACACAGGTGTGAGTCAGAATCCAGGCTCATTCAAGACCACCCACTCCCACTGATGGATGCTTTGACCAACTTCTTTTCCCTTCTAGATTGCCTGAGAGATCGATGGCTAGTTGCTCTCAGCCTGTACAAATGTTCAAGTCTTTTCCATTCTGAAATAACCTTGAGTTGGCTCCCCTGACCCACCTTTAACTACTATGCAACGCTGTCCTTTCCAAGCAAGTGGACCTGGTAGGTTAAAGCATCTTGCAGAACCAATACTTGGGGAAAAGAAGTCAGCTTTCCCCAAGGATGTTTCAGAAGCCACTATATGAAAGCATAGGTATGTCTGGCCATGCTGTGCTTGGAAATAGATGGTCATAACCATGTCCAAATTATACTCATTTAAAAAAAATGTTATTGAACTTATTGGGGGTAACATTGGTTAATAAAATTATATAGGTTTCAGATGTACAATTATATAATACATCATTTATTGGTATATTGTATTATGTGTTCACCAATCTAAGTCAAGTCTCCTTCCATCAACATTTATCCCACCTTTACCCTCTTCTACTTCCCCACCACACCCCTCTGGTAATCACAATACTGCTATCTATAAGATTTTTTCCCTTTGCTTAATGCCTTCACCCTTTTCACTCTGACAGCTGTTAGTTTGTTCTGTCTCTATGAGCCTGTTTTGTTTGCTAGTATGTTTTGTTCATTAGAATATATATATATATATATATATATATATATATATATATATATGAAATAATGGTACTTGTCTTTATCAAACTAACTTACTTCACTTAGCATATTATTCTCCAGGCCCAATTATGTTGTCACAAGGGATCATATTTCCTTAGTTTTTATGTCTGAGTAGTATTCCATTGTGTAAATGTACCACAGCTTTTTTTATTCACTCAACTACTGATGGGTACTTGGGCTGCTTCCAAATCTTGGCTATTGTAAATAACACTGCAATGAACATAGGAGTACATATATTCTTTTGAATTAGTAATTTTGGGTTTCTTCGGATGTATTCCCAGAAGTGGAATTACTGGGTCATAATGCAGTTCCATTTTAATTTATTGAGGTAACTCCATACTGCTTTCCACAGTGGATGTACCAACCTGCATTCCCACCAACAGCGCACAAGGGTTCCCTTTTCTTCGAATCCTCACCAACACTTGTTTTTTGTTGATCTATTGATGATAGCCATTCTGCCAGATGTAAGGTGATATCTCATTGTGGCTTTAATTTACATTTCTATGATGATTAGTGATGTTGAGCATCTTTTTATATGTCTATTGGCCATCTCTTTGTCTTCTTTGGAGAAGTGTCTATTCAGGTCCTTTGTCCATTTTTTTTAATGGGATTGTTTTGTGTTTTTGTGTGTGTGTGTTGAGTTTTCTTTATAAGTTTTGAATATCAACCCCTTATCAGATGTATCATTAGCGAATATTTTGTACTTCCATTCAGAGGGTTACCTTTTCAATTTATTGATGGTTTTCTTTGCTGTGCAAAAACTTTTTAGTTTGATGTAGTCCAGTTTGTTTATTTTTCTTTTGTTTCCCTTGCCTAAGACAATGTATCAGAAAACATTTGCTACTAGAAATGTCTGAGATTTTACTGCCTATGTTTCTTCTAGAATTTTAATGATTTCAAGTATTACATCTTACTCTTTAATTCATTTTGAATTTAGTCTTGTGTGCATGTAAGAAGGTGGTCTAGTTTTTTTTTTTTTTTTGCACCCATATGTCCAATTTTCCCAATACCACTTATTGAATAGACTATCTTTACCCCATTGCATGTTTTACCTTCTTTGTCAAATATTAATTGACCATAAAAGGGACTAAATTTTAGATAGATTGACTAAATTTTATTGGTCTCTATAGTGTTCCATCTAAAGCCAGCTAGAAGTTGGAGATTGACCATTAAAGGTGAGAAGTGTGGGGAATGAGTATGCACAAGTATCTGAATCAAAAAGAGGATAGATAAGGAACAGTCAGTAGAGGGTATAAATAGTTTCTAGTCTCTGGCGAGGGATTGGTTTTAAGGCTTTATGAAGAAATTTGTTTATGTCAGCTGCTAAAAGAAACTCTTCCAGGAAAACTTTTCTGGAAGACATTTCCAGTCAAGACTTGAGTCTCTGGGTAGAACACAATGATTTTGGGTCCAGGGTGACTCAATATGGGAGGTGACTTTCTCTCTCTCTCTCTGCCTGAAATTTAGCAATACTCCTACTGCTTAAAGATGATCAACTTTGGAGGAGCCAGGAGATTACATTGTTCATGTGAATGTTACCATTCCCAAGATGGACACCATTAAGGTCCATGATTTGCATAGAGGACTGGGATTTGAATCATGATTTACATAGTGAGTGTTGTGTAAAAATTCATGAACATATGTGGGCACAGCATAGAAACACATGGGGGATCTCAGTGACAGGAGAGAGCATAACATTGGTTTGTTGATGTTTGGATGTCCTTATCAGTATGCCCTGGCTAGTGAGGCCAGAGGGCAGAAATGTAATCTCTAGGAGGGCAGGAATTTTTGTGTATTTGGATCACTTCTGATCCTATAAAAAATGTATATTTAATGATCTTGAGATAAATCTGGCTGCATTTCTGTCAGGAAAAGGTAGTCAGCCTGCAGAGAGCTGAATATTTAGTCTGAACAGCTAGAATTGGGTAGCATCCAGGAAGAATTGGCTAAATTTAGATGAAGGGAATGGAAGAGAAAGTGAAGGAAGAACTATGGATTCTTGTCAAGAAGGTTTAGCTGTAAAAATACGGGGAAAGTTCAGATGGAAATCTGAGAAGGTTTTGGGATTCATTGTGTGGGATAACATGGTACAAACTGTACTATAATCAATGGGAAATACCATAATAGGCTTCAGTATATTATGGATTATTTTGAATGGCATATTTAGTACATATCTCAATGATCTTCATATCAATTAGGTGAAATAGGAGGGGCAGGTATATGCATTCTTTTTTCCCAGGCGAGAACAGAGAATAGTTTGCTGAAGGTCACAAAATTCATATATAAAGAAGAACTCATGGCTTTTCATTGGATTCCATCATTTTTTCCCACCTTACCATTGTGCAGAAATGAGATTTTGGCTGATGAATAGATTTGAACTCTGCAAATCTGAAGACTCTTTTTGTTTTGTTTCCTCTTTTAAATTCTGAGTTGGTGAATATGAGGTGATAAACTTTAAACATCCGTCTTGGACTGAAAAGGTCAGAGGGACATGGGGCGATAATGAAAATGGAAAGAAACCCAATTTAAAACCTGGCTTCACCAGTTAAGATGAGGATCATGTATTGAAACAGCTGAAATCTCTGTGTCGGCTTCATTTCACATCTCAACAACACAGAACAAATTGCACAAATTCTAGGAATTATATCCCTTGGTAACAAACACTGAAGTCACTTTGTAAAATGTCACCAAACGGCTTCATCGATCCTGTTTTGTAACAAGTCACAAGCAGATGGCACTTTGAAGCACACAATGCAGTTTAGAAAACAAAATCACTTAGACATTTTTGTCTGGCTTGCTCAGATAATGTGCTGAAGCCCCAAATGAAAGGTTCTTGGCATGCATGGATAGAGAAACTACACACCATTCGGAGGGTTTTGCTCTAATTTCTTTTTTCAATCAAAGAGCGGATTCTTCAACTGTTGGCTCTAGCTGAGCTGAATTTCATGAAGATTTATGCACTTGCTGACTAGAAGGTGCAAAGCAAAAAAGAAGAGAACTACTATTTCTTGAATACCTATAATGTGTCAAACTTTCTATAGAATTTAATTCTAAAGCAATTCTATGAGTAGCTCTATTACTCCTATTTTAAATATAAAGAAATTGAGGTCCAGAGACATCCCACACCTAATTAGGTATAGAACTGGAATTCAGACTTTGATCTAACATTCAAGTCCATTTATTTCCATTGCCCTGTGGTACTTCAGGTAGAATGCTATTCCTACCTACTCCTTAATACTTGATTTAAAAATATTTTTTTTTCTGTTCACAGTTAAGTATTAAAATAGATGCAGCCAGCAAATGTCTGCAAAATAGTCATGCATGTGTCAAATTCCAAATGTATTGCTTTCAGATTGGAATCTCTGGCATATTTTGACAAGTACTGTGGGTTTATTTACTCAAAACCTACCCCAATACACTTCTCCCTTGCTCTTTTCTATATTAAAGACTGAAAAGCTGAATATACTAACTTCTAGATTCCTTTGCAGCTAAGTGTGGCCATGTGACAGTTTGGCCAATGAGATGCGCCTGGGAAGTCCCAGAACAGGGCTTCCTCCCCCACCTCTAAAAAAAAAAAGACAAAATTTGACAAGGAGAAGGATTTTGCCTGCCTGCCTGGAATATGAACTCGACCTCTGGAGGTGCAGCAGCTGTCTTGTCATAATAAGGACAAAGCCACAGCTAATGCTGGTGAAGCAGGAACATAGAAAAGCCTAGTTTCCTGGTGACAGCTTTGGATCACCTATCTCTGGGCTTCTTGTTCTGTGGGAGAGATAGACCCCTTACATATGAAAGAAACTAGGCTTTCTGATACAAATGTAATCCTGATACACATAATAGCCAGAAATGTAAAAACATCTATTTTATGCTGTTTTCTTCCCAATACATCGTTCTGAAACATTGGAAGTACAGTCATCAAATTAGATAATAGTCATTGGAATGGTGTTCATTTGGTTGGGCACAAACTAGAACAGAGTTGGATCCCCTTCCTGGTTGTGGGCAAAATGGCCAGCAGAGCTTGTGATCTGAGAGGCTATGGTTCTTCCAGAAAGTCCAGACATCACTTCAGCCAGAGTGATGGGCACAGAGTTGGGGAGGGAGAGTAGGATGGCTAAACTTGACATGTCACCACCACTTTGCCTGGATGTAGACTTGGCCTTTGGTTGGGAGAACTAGAAAGGAACTTGCGGAATTGTTTTGTCTATCTTTTTACCTTGGGGAGGACCAGCCTAAAGTCATATTAGACACATATAATAATCAATCTGGTTTTAATTCACCTCCAGAGAAGACATTTCTCAGCCTCTTCTCTCAGGAGGCCATTTAAACACTTAAAAACTTGCAGTAGATTCTTTGTTTTTAACTTAAACAGAATATCTATTGCATGTGAAAAAGAAAAAAAAAAAAGCCTGTTATCTTTCTGAGGCAGAGTGGTAGAATGGAACATTTCTGGGTGGTGGAGGAGGGCAGTCCTGGGTTCAAATTGTAGTTCTGGCATTTCTAGCCTCAGAGCTCCCATTACTTAACTGCACCAAGTCTCAGTTGCTCATCTGTCAAATAAGCAGAGTTATAGGCATACTACACTTAGGTGTGGTGAGGAGCTAATGTCTTAAAAATGCTGAGAATATTATTTGCCATAAAAGTAAGGGCAGAATTATACTACCCTTACTCCTACTCTCCCCACTGGACAGCACTCACCACCATTCTCTGGGTGAAGTTTTTTTTAGAGTCCCAAGGGTAATCATTGGATTGCCCCACAACTCTCTCTCCTACGGGTTAATTAACTCCAATGTTCTAAGCTCATTCTCTTTGCTTAGATTTTTCAGTTCCTTGGATCTCAACTTTGGACTTTGTTTTAAAAATGATTTTAAAAATATGTTTGCAACTTGGAGAGATCACATTTTAAAAAATTAAGCAAAAAAAAAATCAGCATTTGAAAATTGAAAACATTAACCTGTACATTTTCTGTTGCAGTGCACACAGAATTCTCCTTCTGGGTTGTGGATCCATCACTGAGGTTTACACTATGGTGATAAAGGGAACATGGAGGAAGAAGGCCATTATCTGGATCGTTACAGCCAAGAATATTCTGACCACAAATATGTGGCAGATTGAAACACAAAGACTCCTCCAGTACAAGTTATCTGCATTATGACCTTAACTTTGAATGTTGTCTCAGACCCAAGTGAAGTCTGCTGCACCATTTTAAGAAAGGAAATATTTCAGACCAGGGTTTGTTTTTTTAAGCCATGCACATGAATCTTGGCTAATAGAGTGTTGGATCGGCCGAATTTGGCAGCTTTGCCTGCTGGCTCCACTAACATATGGACAATTTCAGACTTGAAGCCACACATGAAGTCATTGTGAGGCTGCACAGATCATCCTAAACATCTGCTGTGTGGTGGTTCTTGTCTTCTCCAACGGTGTCATCTCTAGGAGTTGTGATGATTTGAGCTCTCAAAGAAGAACTATTAATTCATCTTCCTTTACTCAGAACCTCCTAATTTATCTTTGATAATGAAGAACGTTCTGAAAACAATCCAGAAAGTGGAATAAAAGAATAAAATAACTGCAGTATACTTTAGATCAGAGATGTTTTTTTCTTTCTTTCTTTCTTTCTTTTTTTAATACACATAGCATACGATGCTAAGCCAAGGGAAAAAAATGACAGTTTCAGGGATAAATGGAGCCCCATAGATTCACTCCAGCTCTGTAGTTTTGAGGTGATGAAACTGAGGCCTAAAAAGTTTCAATGGCTAGTCTAGTGTACACATGGTTAGTTAGTTGCTTAATTATGGCTTTTATGGTTTTCTTATTACTGGAGTCTGTGCTAAATACCACTTTCTCAATGAGGTTGTCCCTGAGCACCTTAGCTGAAGAAGTATTCCCTTACCCGCACCTGCCAGTCACTCTATCTCGTTACCATAGTCTATTTTCTTCTGGGCACTTAGCAGTCTCCAAAGTTATATTCTGATTTACGATTCAGTTGTCTCCCCCTTTAGAGGTCTGATGGCAGAAACGTTGGCTCGTTTCACTGCTCTATGCCTGGCACATAGTAGGTGCTGAGTAAATATTTGTGGATTGAATGCTGAGTTGTTTATGTCTGTAACATGTGCTCGAGAGGTAGGCACCTTATTGGAGTCTTGCAGTTAGAAAGTGGTGAAGCCAGAACCCCAAAGCCAGGGATATTTCACTTCAAATCCTGACATTTGACACCATAAGAAATTATTTCCATTGTTTGATGGTTCCTATTCTACTACGCCCTCCATGACCTCTTTCCAAGGCATCTACAGTTCCCAGTATGTGTTTTGGCATCCTCCTGTTGGCTGGTAATCTACCTCTGATGCAGTAGTCTTCATAGAAATCAATCTGATTATATTTTATGCAGCACAGGAAAGACTGCATTGCTGGTTTCTCTCTGTAAAGTTTATTGGGTACATTGCTCATATTATAGATATCATTCATGTTACTCTAATATGGTGAATTCCACACAGTTGTACTGATTTATAATAAAAAGCCTACAAAGGGAAGAAATCTACCCATCTACTGATCATTGAAGCCTAATGCAATCAAAGGGGTTGGTGTCAAAAAGTTCAGAAGGTCAGAGGGCTTAGAAAGTGACATGTGCCAAAAGATGAAGAAAGCACTGGGTTATAAACAAGACACTAAAAAAAAATATAAAACAGCGTTGATTCTGACCACAGGGTAATCCAAAAATTAGAATTGGGGAAAATGCCCAAGCTCTTGTCTTTAACAAAATTGTCACCTTTTCCAGGTGAAGGTCATATGGGATACATCAATCCATTTTTTCCTTGATTGCAGAACAGGCTGAGGAAAGTGATGGTCAAACTTTGATGCACATCTGAATCCTGATTCTGGAGAATTATTAACAAATGGGCCTGGGTACCTGCTTTAATGAGGCTGGGTTCCAAGCACTGAGGGCTTAAGATGGTGGGCGTTATCAGCCTTCACTAGCTCACTCTGCCCTGCAGGGGCCAGTGTGGGCTGACCCTTTCAAAAGCATAGGGTCAGGAAAAGAGCATGGGAAATGGGTTTTGAAAACCTGTGCTTAGCTCTCTGCACGAATTCCTAGGTGTGTGACTTCCGTTGAGTTACTTCATGTCTTTGAGCTTCAGTTTTCTTGCCGGAAACCTGCATGGTTACTGGCCATTGTGAGGATTGGATAAAGGAATGCATGTGAAAGAACTAAATGCAAGGGAAGGGAAGGAGGTGGTGGTTTAAAATGTGGACTTTTTCTGTTATAATAAAATGATAAATTAGATCTTTTTATTTTAAAAAAATATATTGGGTCCAAGGATAGCTTTTTAAAAAATATGTTTTTTATTTATTTCAGAGGGAGGAAGGGAGAGGGAGAGAGAGATAGAAACATCAATGATGAGAGAGAATCATTGATTGGCTTCCTCCTGCATATCCCCCACTGGGAATAGAGCCCACAACCCAAGCATGTGCCCTGACCAGGAATTGAACCATTACATCCTGGTTCAGGGGTCAATGCTCAACCACTGAGCCACACCAGTGGGGCCATAAAGCTAGGTCTTTTACTTCCAAATCTCACCCTGCCAGCCAGCCATCACCTGTGTGGCAGCGGGGAAGTTACTTAGTTATAACTAGCCTCAGTTTCTCATACGTGAGAGAGACAAAATCAATCCTTTACCTGCATTAATTCTCAAGCTTCACACAAATCCTGCTGTCATTGCCTTTATTTCATAGTAAGGAAACCAAGACACACAAGGGTTAAGTCATTAACTGAGCCACACAAAGGCCCATTTGGGACATGTCCTCAGGTGCTCTGGGTGCAGAGCCACCACTTCTAACCAGTGAGCTGCCAGCTCTGACGACCCTATGAGACACAGGGAGCAGAGGGCTGAGCCGATGGCCAGTGCTCAGTAACGTTTCCTAACATTTTAATAAGTTCCTTTCACATTCCAAATGTGCATCCCTCCAATTTATGATCCATTGCACCACACAGCCAGTACCCAGACTTACATAGTTATTGCCCATGAGAAGAAAAGCTCACTTGGGCTGTGTAAACGACAGATGCATTTATGCTGGGAGGGGAGTATTGTTGGTCTTTATTGCTTTCAGAGCATTGGACATAAAATATATATTTGTTAAATAAAGGTTAGAGATCACCTTACATATGGACTGACCATTACTCACATAATCAGGAACAAGACCAGTCTTATCCTCACAAGATGTCAGAGTGGGAACCGAAGTTATTCAAAGAGAAGAAAAGAAGTCAAATGTCAACTAGAGTTAAGGGCAACATTCTCATTTTGGGATCTTTCTAGGGTGTCGGGAAAAGACAGCACAGCCTGCAGCCCAAGGAGGCAAGGCCTTCTTATTAAAATCAGGCCATATTGGGAGAGGCATAGTGTGATGATGGGTGGAGTTTCCTGTAGTTTTAAGGGCTCATTTAGAATGAAGGACCCTGGAAAAGGACACTGGAGTTCCCAGGCAAGATTTAGGGTTTCACAGAACAAAGGTTGATTAAAAAAACCCATTTCCTTTAAATTAGCTATATCTCCACAATCACTCCCCAGTGATTTGAAATACCCGTGAAAGAAACATACACTAGCACAATGCATTATTTATGAAATTATGCAATTCATTCATATAATTACAATTAATACAAACCCATTGTTTTACTAACAGTCTAGATGTTTACAATCCTACATTGCAAGGAATGCATTTCCACCCCCATAGCCATATGGAGTGATGAGCACACTTGTTTTAAAAAATAAGCAGTAAATAAATCAGCATACTTAACTAAAAATAAATTGAGCCTGAGATTTATACTACAACAGGGGAATCTCCAAGGAACAATATTAGCCTTAACGTGTTCTTTTCCTCTATTAAAATCCTACACAGTCTATCAACTTGAAACACCTTAAACTTTAATTACGCAGGCGCGGACTTGATGACAATTCTGTTTCTTCTTGGTGAGGCTATAGAGCCATTTCTGTTTGCTCCCACAAGTGTCCCTGTCAGCCTTATTCTCTTGAATATGGATTTATAGCCATTAAGGAGCATTATCGCCCAGGGCTGTTGTCAGAACTACCTCTTCCCAAGCAAAGCCGAAGCTGACGGCTTTCACTTTCTTCTGTTCAGCAGAAGCCTCAGAGGAGATGTTTTAGTGAGTAAGCCCCAGCCAGTACACACCCCCAAACCTCAGAGAAGAACAGAGAAAGAGTAACACCAACCTGAGCCAAAAGACTCATCTCTCGACGAAGAAAAGCCCAAAGAAGCTCACTTCAATCGGGACGGCGGGCTCTTTACTTACATTGCTTGCAAGACCTTCCAACAGCTGGAATCTTTGAACAGCTGTGGAGCTTTCTCTTTAAATCCCCTTCCCTTTGGCAGCAAGGCATGCTCATTACTCTTTGGGGCTTCAGACTGATAAGTAATTTCCTGATTTGTTTCAAAAGCATTCTCCCAAGCTTTGGGCAGTGGCAGGGAGAGAGGCAACAGCACGCAAAGCCCACAGCATACAATGAAGGGACGCTGTGGCCTACACAGACCTCCTATGTGTTTGATGGAGCCCCAAAGACGTATTTTTGATCTCACGAACAAAAATAAATAGCCTCCTCTGTTGGCTCGCTCCCCAGATCATATTTGAAACACAGCACAAAGAGCCTGGATGATATTTGTTTTAAGTATAAAATTCAAGTTGAATGTTTTCTCATTTTTCTTGTTGTTGGGGGAAATCAAGGCACCTTTGGTCTTCAAGGCACGTTATGATTGCTTTATTACCAGCCACTGGACAGAATGTTCGTAGAGACCCTGCAGTTCAGCCCCTTCAGTTTATAGTGGAAGGAAATGAAGCCCGGGGTTACCTGTCTGGAGCAGGTTCGCACAGGAAATGAGAGGAAGGATGGGAACCAAAGAGCTTCCTGGTGGCCACACCAAGGTTTTGTCCTCTCCATGGAGGTGGATACAGACACAAAGGTTTGAGATCTGACTCTGGATCTTTAGGCTCCCTGGCACTGGTTGAGGTCCTTAATATTTAAGTTCTCACAGCTGCAAAATGGGGGTTATAAAAGTTACTTCTGTTTGGTCATACAGTGTGATCACTGGGAAAGAGCTCTGTCGAGGATGAAACCGATTGTGTTATGCGAAGAAATTTTTTCAACAGGTCCCAATCTACATGCTTCTCTTCTCCTTTAGACTCTCATATAATGTTGTTGTTGCTGTTGTTGTCATTGTTGCAAGAAGCCATCAGGTGATTTTGGGGGGAGGAAAATATTGGTCAGGGAATGGGATTGGATATGGATAAACTTTGACCTTGGAAAACCAGATCAAGACCAGATGAAAAGGTATGTTTTGACATTTGACATGGCAATGACAATGGGCCTGACACCAGAAAATCAAGGCTTACCACTGCTTCTGACACCAGCCAAGGAAAGGGATCCCATGTAAACATACCAAACCACAGTGTCCTTACTAGGGACATAGTCCCTGTCTGCTGTGCTTAGCTCATTTTGCTGGAGTGAGATTCCAATAAGGTCTTCATTGAGATAGTGCTTATCAGCAACGGCAGGCTTAGCCATTGTAAAGTAGTACTTTCCAGCATCCAGCACAGAATTTCACACAGAAAACATTGTTGATGTGATGTGCCACGGCCATTTTCCATTTCATCTGTGATGTTGGCTAACTTCCCTGAGTGCCAGAGCTCCTGGGTTCTTGGCCTTTCCCCCCTCCTTTTAAGGAGTACATTTCACCTTTCTTCCCTGTCATCCCATCTCTTGGCACTTCTCTCCCATTACTGGTTTCCTTTCGTAGAGTTTAAATGTCCTTCTATTTCTCATGCAACAGTAAGAATGAAAAAAGAGAGAAAACATTTGCTCAGCCACATAGAAAAGCATCTGCAGAGTTTACCCTGGAAATAGCCACAACCAAGCACCAAGTGAATCAAAGTCAGCCTCATTTTTGAGAATGCTCGAGCTCCAAATCCAGCTCATATTTAAATATTCCATTCACTTCCTTTGCCCTTTTAAAAATTCATTCATTAAATGTCATTGCAGTTAAGATTTGAACTTTATTATCTATAAGAGCAGTTTTCTAATTCAGCGTTGTCATAGTTGGCTTGGGTTGCTATAACAAAATATAGACTTATGGGTTAAACAACAGCCCCATTAGCTGCACTGCCTGTACCAGTTTAGACTATCTAATTAAGAAAAGTAAATTTGTAGGAAAATATTAGGTAAATACAAGGCACAGTTGATAATCTGTAATGACAAGAAATGTGAGATGTATTTACCTAATATTTTCCTACAAATTTACCCCCCCCCCAATATAATACAAATGGTAATATTTGGAAAACCCAAATGTAGGAGAAGTACCAAGTAATGACCCTGACTTGTAGATGGAAACCTTGCCATGAGGGAGCATTTGATTTGTCTCCTAAGTGGAGTTAATTCTTTAGCACTTTTAATAAGGGCAATAAAATTTACATCTTTCTCAAAAGTATAATTCAAGAGTCTTTGTTTCCCCAATGATAGCACTCCCTTGAAGACTAAAAATTGTTTTTCTTTCAACTCTTATTTTAAGATTTTGATTGAAAACATTAAAACGCAGGCCTGACTTCAAAGCATAGTTTGTAACTAAAAAGAATTTTCTGGTTTACATTGTTGAATTAATAATGATACTGATTCAAAAGAGGAACGAGTTTCCAAATCTCAAGAATTTTCATTGTTAGTAGATGCAACTTCTATGTAAACAGTTAAACCAAAATGACCCTCAAAACAACTAAATCTCTAGCCCTTCCAAGCTCCTCATTTAACTACCATCATCTTTTTTGCCCCTCCCTCCATTTTTTCATTTTTTATGTCCAGCATCATGACTGTGCTGTCTTAGAAACCACAATTATTGCACATACATTTCTTGTCTTAATTAACAACAAAGTGTCCACTTACTTGGTGGATTATCCAGGATAAATGTATTTACTGAAGCTGGATTATTTTAGTCAAACAAGACAGCTTGTTTGGAAGATCCTTGGACGATCACAAATGAGATCTAAGTTAGATGCTATTTGAAAGGTAAATATGTTGCCAAAAAAGAAAGTAGAAAAGAAAGAAGAAAATAGAGAGAAGGAAGGAAGGGAGGGAAGAAAGAAGGAAGGAATGGAGGAAGGAAAGAAGGAAGAAAGAAAATGGGAAAAGGAGAAAGACACCATGAAAGAAAAACAAAGAAAGCAGGAGAAAGGCAAAGCAAAGGGACAGATCCGGTAACTGCAAATAAAACAGACATGGTCGGTGCATTTTCCATGCAGCTCTATGGTTTTGGATGTACCGTACCACTTCATTCTTTATCGATGTAGTGACTCATAAACTGACTTAACAAGACTTCAACTGCAGCTAAGATTTACACTTAGAAGTGCCATCTTTGGACAGGGTGACCAGCTTTCCTGGTTTGCTGGGGACTGAGGGCATTCCCCAGATGTGGAAACTTTCAGTTTTAGAATGAGGACATTGCAGACAAACCAAGATAGTTTGCTTATGACAAGGAGTTTTCCAGGGCAAGAGACTTACAGTGTTAATACCTGGAAAGTCCCGGGCAAATTGAGAAAAGTTGGTCATGTTATCTTTGGATGAAACAGTAAATCTGACCTGTTATGTTTGAGTATTGTGTACTAGTAAGAAACCAGCTAATTTTAGCACATCTTCTGTGAGCCAGAATCTGTGCTAAGTGTTGTACGCAATGTAGTAGACATTATTTTTTTCTGCCTACCTAGTACCCTGATATCCTTGGGTAACTCTTTCCCTGTCTTAGGTGATTCTAATTAGTCTTTCATGTACAGTGCCCTTTATTTGTGCCAACTTTCTTTGGGTGAGCCAAGCATAGTAGCCATCTGATGCACCTGGAAGCAGTGGGTATTTGAGGGGTGAGCATGTAGCTCAAGAAAGACAGGCTTTGGGAAAGAAATGTCTGCTTTGCTTCTAGTGAAGACTGCCATTGGTCATCTTGGTCATTATGTATGACACACTCAACAGACACAGGAAAAAGTGGGGCAGGAGGGAGTGAGGGAGAGAGAGAGAAAAAGATCACTTGAGTCCCTGGATCCTGCCAAGAGGAAGATAACACCATTCATAGATTGACCAGTTACCTGAGCTACTGCATTTTTTTTTTCTTAAGCTATCTTGAGTTTTGAGTCTGTCATGTATAACAAAGGAGTTGTGACCAGTAGACATATATGGACTTAGTTTTCTATTCTGAATTCAGTCTTATGAAACAGAGATAGGTTGAACCATATAAAATCACCAATATTCAACTTCTTTTGACTTTATATGTGGTAATTTCACTTGGTTCTATTTAAATAGTATTTCCATTTTACAGATGAGGAGAGAACTCACTGGTGATAAGCAGTATGTGTACTAATGTACATTTACTAGACAGCAGCCCTAGGAATCAAATCCACGTCTGTTTGAGTCTAAGGAACACAAATACATAGATTTCTAGTTGCTTATGTTACTTGAGAAAAAGAAATCTCTTGAGAGCTATCTTTTGCTATCTGGCAAATGCTTTGAAATGACACTAGTCTGTGATTCACACACTATGTATGGACTTAGATGTGGTGCCAAACACCTGATTGTTGATCCCCAAATTCCCATTTCACAAAAAGAAATCAGATACTTGAGTGTGTCAAGCAAGAAGGGAATCTGCCCTCTAATCTGGTGAGTATTTACATTTCGGTAGGGATAAAGCTCTGGGTGGGCGGATGTTGGGTTTCCAAATTTACTCCAGCTTTGGTTTTTACTGACAATCAAAAGATGTGATTTTCACCTCACAAGGGAAAGATTTATTATTCATTCTACTCTTGGTACAGAAAGATTGTTCAATTGTTTCCCATAACTCAAACCTAATTCATTTATAACGCAGCTGTGTTGGCAAGATAAGCACTCAGGCTATTGTCTATTATCGCCATCCCATGTCCTTGCCCACTGATGAAACAAAATAATGCTTGGCCAGAAAACATTTCTTCTTTTCCATGATGGTTTCTATACATGCTCTAAACCCCTCAGAATATGATTTGGGAAGATTTGTGTGTTATTTTTCTAGTATTTATTATATGTGCAGTTATTGAAATTTAAGATTGTTAATTTTAGTGCATTCTAGAGAAACAATGTGTCCTACTGCGTGGATGCTCTTCTATAGTCTTTGCCTTAGGCATTATCTGCTGAGCATCTTTTTTCCTTGAATTTCCCTGCCCCATGACATGGTGACAGGCTGTGGCCATCAGCTATTGCAGCTCTAATACTGCACTATAATAGTAAACAACTCTCAAATTTCAGTGGCTTGTAACACCAAACATTTATCTCCCCACACCCCCCATGATAGGTTATGAAATGTGCCCAAGCTCACAATGCTGGTGAACGATGAAGCTGACTGAGTATTATTCATTTAAAAGATACAACTGAGCTCCTACTGAGTGCCAAGCATTATAGAAAGGTTGATAAACCACCAAACCAAAGACTATTTAGGTCTTAACTGATGAACATCAAAGGGAAAACAATCTCATTATAGCTCTGGAGAGTCTATCGGAAAGAAAGAACATATCAAGCAGGAAATACTTGGCAGGATCTCATAAAGTCAACAGTGACATGGTTGCCATGGGTTGGAAAGACATGGACCATAATTAGATCATAACAAGATTCATTAAACAATGTAGATATAAAGGCATTCTCAGTGGAAGTTGATGTTGTATCTCTAATTTTATTTTAGAGAGGGAACAAGGAGAGGGGAAACATTTGAAATCATTTTTTTTTGGGGGGGGGGTCTTCTCAGTGCCAGGCAGTGGCCCATGAGAAGAATCTATGTGTGGATCTTCTTCAAAAAGTACACTTCATTTCATACTTTACAACTCTCTGGATATCATTTTCTTTATGTCTAATGCACGGATAGTATTATTTCTTTCTTAGCTTTGACTCAGTTCACACCTAACACATTGCAGACCCTCAGTGAATGGTATTTCTCTTGGCATATTCAGTTAGTTGCTTTCCAATGTTCATTTTGCCCTTCTTTCTTACTAACGGAGGCCTTGTTCCTTTGGGGAGCTAATGTAACTGGTGAGTACCCCCGTTTCTCTACTCCCTGTGGCCAGGAAAGACCATGTAACCTAACCAGTCTGGACAATATTTAAGTAGAGATCAAATGAAGAGGTTGCTGGTAATACATCCTACAAGGGAAAGACAGCTGGTGCCACTTGTTCAGGTTTTGTTCTTAGATTTTGCCATTTACCAAGAATGCAGTCATGACATTAATGTGGTGTAGACATATTGTAATCTTCATAAAGGAGAGCAGGAAGGTAGAAGGAACCTGGGTCTCTGATGACAATGATAAGCCATTGAACCCATCCATGACTGCATATCTTCAAACCAACTTCTTTTCAGATGAAAACATATCAAGACACCTTGGTTTGACCAGCTCACTGAAGCTGGGTTTCTGTTGCATGAATCAAACATATTCCTTAACTGACACAGCTCTACCCCACATCTCTACCCTAGTCTCAATATGGAAGATTTTCAGATTTGTATATAATACTTCACTGTTGCAAAAGATTTGGCTTCTTTCTGAACAAATTTTCTAAAATAGCTCATTTTTCTTACTAGATGAGGCATTATTTGGCTATATTATAACAAAGTTCTGCTTGAAAGTAAACCCCAATTAAACATGCCTTTTGCTTTTTCTTCTTTTGTTTTAAATCAACCAACACCCAATCATTACAACCTACAGCAATAGCTTCAACCTGGCAGTATGGCTCTGCTGGGCTGTATCTTACCAACCATGGCAACATCAGAGGAAACAGAAAAATCAAAGCTTAAAATGAAAAAAGAAATCCAATGGAAGTGATGTAAGCAAAGAATTAGTGAAGCTTATTTTAAGGTCTTCACGCTTTAATTCTATACCTTTAGCAGTGATGTTGGGTAGGAAAAAAGTGCAGAATTTCAAGGCAGAGAATCCAGGTTCAAATCCCCACTGAGTCATTTACCAGATGCATAATTCTGGTTAAGTTTTTAAAATATGCCAGGTTTTAGTTTTTTACAGCAAAATCATGATGATAATAACAGCAACAACATAATAATACCTACTTACAGAGTTGATAAGAAGAGTAAGTAAGGTGACATATGTATAAGGGATCTGTAAATATTACACAAGCTTTCATTGCTATGGAGAAGTGAAAAGGTAAGTCAAGTGTGAAGTAGAGCCACGTTTGTCTAGTGGACCATCTGATCCAGATGCATGGTAGACAGGTGTGAAACAGCATATTGAAGGTTAGCAATGAAGGCCTTTCATGGAGTTAGCTTATTATTCACTCTCAGAAAGATGAAATTCTTCTTAATGCAAGGTTAAAGAGACTTAGCTTTGTATATCTGGAGGGAAAAGGGGAATGAAATTTCTAGACATGGAGACCTCTTACATCAGCTCTTTATAGACACACTTCTCAGGAAATAATCAGTGCAAACATTTTGCTGGGTGGCTGGCATTGAACTAAATTCTTCAAATCATTAACTCCTTCATCCGCTCACAACAACCCTAAGTAAGTACTATGATTATCCTCATTTTATAGATGAGAAGACCGAGGCATGCAGAGGCTAAGTGACTTGCCCACAGACATCTCATAGGGCTGGAATCGAGGCAGTCTGGCCCCAAGGCCCTGCATTCATGATGATGTGATTTCACCCTTTGAGGGGGAGAAATAAATAAAGAAGAACATATGTGAGACAGCTGGGCTATGAATCCTGAGGACTCAGCTCCTTGACAAACACAGAAGAGCGCATGTGTTTTCTTCAGGGAAGGAAGGCTGCAGACCTGCCCAAGAGATCCTTTTGGTGTTTCAGTGAATGAAAATGTAACCCTCTATTCACAAATAGTAATGTCTCTCCTTACTTTAATGGGGGATTTAGGGATTTGGGAGACATCTGGAAGCTATTTATGGCATTTGGGGTTTAAAATTCAATATTAAAGTTTTATAATGAAAGAGACAAAGAAGTCAGAGTAGATCATATTAGCAAAACCTGACTATACAGGGCATGTGTTTGCAAACTGGGCTTTAATGTCTGGCTAAAATATTGCTCCAAACACCCTGGATCATGCCTCTCAAAAGGGAAAGACACCTCACTGGAGTCATTTTGATGCTCTGTGTGTAAGACAATAGAAAGGACTACATTTCAGGGCTTTCTTTTCCCCAGATAATGCTTTAAACAGCATAAGCGATTAACTTGCCTGTACTGAGATTAAATATGATACAAAGATCTTATGGTGACAGTCCCAGTTTGTCATTGTGATCCTGGAGGGACACCATGGGATTCAGGGACAGATAACCTGGACTGGCTTTGCCATTTTGTGAGTTGTATAATTTCAGACAAGCTCCCCAATCCAGTTTCTGAACCGAGAGGACGTCTCTAGCAGAAGGGGGAAAGCCGTGAAACAACTCTGGGGAATTTTTAATGGTTCCTTATAGCCAAAGTGGAAAGTGCTTGTGAGGACTGGTAGGGATGAAACCCAAGAGGGTAATATCATAAAAGGTCTTGTGCTCCAAACCAGGGTGTTTGGACTCTTTCCTGAAAGCAATAGGGAACTACCAAAGGGTTGTTTTCCTTTTAATTTTTTAGGCACCAAACAGAATTACTTTTCCCTATTACTAATTTAATGGGTTATTGTAGAAAAAAATGATAAAGAAGAAGGGAAACACTTGAAAGTGAATCATACTTTAAGAGATTGTTAACTTCTTGAGAATGTAGTTCTTTCTTGTAGTTGGATTTTTTTTTGTAGTCAGACATTTTAATAAAAACTCTAGTCAGATTGTTCCCACTCTTTTATAATTTTCTTTTGTGTTCCGATTATAGAAATACAGATGTCAGTATAGATGTGTGCTTTTTGTCATATTATTATTTTTATTTTTTTATTTTTTGCCATTTTCTTTTTTTTATTGCTTAAAGTATTACAAAGGGTATTACATATGTGTCCTTTTCCCCCCCGCCCTTGACAATACGCTGGACTCCCCTACCCCCCAGTGTCTTATGTCCATTGGTTATGCTTATATGCATGCATACAAGTCCTTCGGTTGATCTCTTACCCCCTTTTTGTCATTTTAATGGCCACATGGTACTTAGTGGCTGTATGGATGTGCCATCATTTCTTTAATAGTGTTTCATCCTTCGGTATTTCAATTTTTTCCACATGCTGGAATTATAATGAACCCATTGGAGGAACATTCTCCTCACCACATCTTAGCATGAATATTTCCTTAAAATACATTTTGAGACATGGAAGGATATACTTTCTCTAAGGAATTTCATGTATATTGCCAAATTACTCCCCAGTAAAATTGTGTAAATTAACTGTCCTACTTATTTTATTCTAGAGCCTAAGCAGGAGATGGCAGTTAATTTCTGATAGATTACAACATTGTTCCAAGAAAGTGACAAAGATGGTGAGATTATGAGGAATGGGGATGTCAAATGTGGACAATTGCCATCTTAGAGGAGGGGATGGTAGCATCTTCAAATATTCAAGAAACCACCATGTGGAAGAAGGGCTGACCTTGTTCTGCGTAATCCCCAATGACACAGCTAGGATCAATGAGTATATGTTCTAGAAACAAGTCTGCTTTCATATCAATTTAACGCTAAAATATGCAGTGACTAATCTTGGAAAGATGTCTCTATTTGGGATCTGTGTCCTTTAGAGGTGGAAAAAACAATAACTCTACAATAAAACATTTTATTTTCTTTGAAACCATGGTGTCGTCTGGGCTAGTTAATACTTGTGGTTTTTAGATATAAACCAAGCTGATGAGAATTGACAGGAGCCCTTACAGGCCGAGTTCAAGTGCACATTTTGGGTCTGATACATAAGTGCATGGATGACTTTTAGATGCAGTCAGTACTTGTCATTTGCAGATTCTGCATTTGCAAATTCACCCATTTTCTGATCTGTATTTGAAACCCCCCAAATCAATATCCATGGTACTTTCTCAGTCATTTGAGGGTAAGTACAGAATTGCAAAAAATGTGGGTGGCCGCCGTGCACAGTTCTAGCTGAGGTCAAACACGGCAATGCTTTGCCTTCTTTCAACTCTCAGGGTACAAACAAGTATCCTTTTTACAGTCTGTGTAGTGCCATGTGTTTTGCACTCTTTGGATTTGGTTGGTGATTTTGCTTTTTAAAGTGGCCCCCAACCATAGAAGTGGTATCTAGAGGTCCCACATGTGAGAAGGCTGTGAGACTGTGTGCTGTTCCTTATGGAGAAAAATAGGTGCATTGGGTAAGCTTCATTCAGATATGAGTTCTAGTGCTGCTGGACATGAGTTTAATGTTACTGAGTCAACAATGTGCATGAAATAAAGTGTCTTTAAACAGAAATACATGTAAAACAAAGTTATATAATGAACAATTGTTGAAAGTGCTGTCACCAGAGGCTTGCAGGACCCTGATCCTGTACTTTTCTTAGGAACAATGGTTCAGTGTTCCTTCACTCTTTGGAATGACTAAATAGAACGGAATTGACTGTATGCACTTTTAAATGACGGATGGATTACTTTTGCCCATGGAACCCAACTCTCAAATGCCTGGTCACCTGCCTTGATCCCAAAGCACTGGCTGTTCAAAGGATGACTGACCCTAAAAGTGGGGGCCACCTGAAGGCCTATGCAGCAGGCCAGACCATTGCTTTTACCAGCCAGATCCTTGATGAATGCGGTCAAACCCAAGCATGTCAGGGTTCCATTGGCTGTAGAGATGAGTCATGTCTAACCACATTGCCCTGTCTTGTGATTGGTCATTTAAACGTCATATATCCTCTAATAGTCAGGACCCGCATTTTTTTATATTTTATCCTTCTAAACATTGAGTACAGTTTTGAGTGGCATGAAAACCATTCTGGATGGTAAGGAGCAGGCAAAAAAAGGAACCTTAGTTGAGCCTGAACAGTAGCTATCATAGCCCTGCTGGTGTGGCTCAGTGGTTGAGTGTAGACCCATGAACCAGGAGGTCACAGGTTTGATTCCAGGTCAGTGCACATGTCCAGGTTTCAGGCTCAATCCTCAGAAGGGGGTGTACAGGAGGTGGCCAATCAATGTTTCTCTCTGTCTTAGGGCTTCCTCCAGTCCGTTGCAACCTCTGCATTGCCTGCTTGGCTCTGGAGACATTGATGTGATCTTATTCTGCACTGTGTAAGCTCCTTTTTTTGAGTATGATCCTGTCATCTACATAAGTTCACCTGATCCTCATGGTTTTATTACTATTCTGTTGCTGAATGAATTTACTCAACACCATATGGCTAAGTGACCTGAGATTCAATGCAATTCTCCAGTCCCTTTTCCACACAGCCTCCTGGAAATTTTACAGCCTGTAAACTTTTACCTCCACAAAGCAAGGCCTGGTTAGGACATTTCTCAGGCACTGATTTTCGAGAAAAGCAAGAATCCAGGGGTGCGGGAAGACCAGACATGAGTTGGGGCAGGGGCAGGAGACAATATTTCTATAGGAAATCTTTCCTTAAGTACAAACAGAGTCTAATTGAGCCCTTCATATTCTATCATTTCTGCTTAAGAGCTACCATTTAAATTTGCATCCACAGCATGGAAACAATTTCTTAAGAGGCAAGCACATTCATTTCCCTAGTGCCTTCCCCTCATCTCTTGCTTCCTAAGGTCTATATGCCTGTAGCAGGGGAGGGGGACTCCTTATCTGTGGGCTCAGTCTCTGCTGAAAGATTTCCTGGAATTCACTCAAAGGCCACTGGATTTACATATTAAAAATGAACCCATTATGCAGAGCACAAGCAACCCAAAGATGCCTGCTTCATCCAAACAGGACCCAGCAGAGCCCAAGTAACACATGGAACCTCAACGAGAGTGGCCTTCGTGATGTACTGGAATTCCAGGGAGGAAAGTCCCCTAGTGCCCTCACTTCCAGTCCCTCCCCCACACTTTGGCCAGCTTCATCCTTCTGAAATTCTGTTTCCAATGGCTCTCTCACTTAGAGCCTTGGATGGCTTTCCCTTTCCTTGAAAAGAAAGTAAAAATCACCTCCCCTGTTTTCTGAGTTCTTCGCAGTTTGAACTCTTATCCAACCCTCACCTAACTTTTTATTGCTTTCATTCCAGAACATTCTTCTCTGAGCAAGTGGGGATGCTGAGCTTTCACTGAGGACTCCATATGTGAATCTTTTCCTTTTGTTCTCTCCACTGGATATGGGTCCTTGCATTCCTTAGAGATTTCTGTCCAAGTTTCTCTCTTTTGAAGTCTGAGACTTCTGGGCCGCAATCTCCCTGGATGAAGGGATTTCAATGAGGATTAAGTGCACATACCCAGCTTTCTACGAACAGCTGTGGAGGAAGAGGGGGGTGATGATACTTCTTCACCAGATCCTCAGATATTGGGATGGACCTTGACTGAAGCTTTAGACTCACATGAAACATCAGCTTCTAATTTCCTAGGGTGGGAATGGATACAGGGCCCATAGAGTCCTTATATAATCTACTTCTTCTCTTATTATGTTCCAAGATTCGTTTATTCATTGGCTCAAATGCATTTTGGACAAAGAGTAGTTTCAGCCTCATTCTCCAACAGGTATCTCACCCTGCCCCTTGCCCTGATGTCCTGTTCATTCATTGTCCTCAGCCCCTCTTCCTTTCTTGGTGAATGGAGATTATACCTACCTTAAGGGGCGATTGGAGGACTGAATGAGATCATGAGTGTCCACTCCCTAGATAGGACATTTGGCACATAGCAGACACAGAGGGTGCTCAGCAAATGCCTCGCCTGTCCTATCTTCTGATGATGTTTGTAATCAATTAGAGCCACCATGCATGCATCTGTCACTGCAAACTCTCTGGACCATTTCAGTCAGAGACACAAAATGTCTTTGAGGTGTTCCTGTCTTATCAGCACATCACATGGATTCTTTCAAACTGTTTGTGTGACTATCTTTTGAAAAAAAATCTAAAAATAAGAGCTGAAAGAAAAATACTCAGCTGATTCTCCTTTTTATGGGCATGTTGGCAATTTGTCTGTCCAAACTAAACAGTCTCTGTTATGGTCTTACCCAAGTTTATTCTCAAAAAATCAAAAACTTGTCCTAGAGTGAACTTACTGGCCAGTTTCTTTTAAGATAAATTTTTAAAATATTTTTTCAAGAAGCAACAGAAAATGTCACTGGCTCTTTCATGCAGACATTGCACCAGCAATTTCTAAGCCTTTTGATTGGGAGGGAAAGCAGTGTTTTGCTCACTCCCTTATCTGGGTGCAAAGAATAACTAGTAATAATATCTACAGATAGAAGCCCAAATGGAAATCATCTCTTTGACACTGATTTTAATGTTTTTTATTAGATTTTATTCTCCTCTAAGCTAATATTCTAGAAATCAAAGCAGCCCTCTGGACCTGGATGTACTAGGAGGAAAATATGCTTGCAAATGGATACTAATCAGTTTTCAGGGGCAATCACGGGATGTGGAAAACCAGTTTCAGGAAGATAAGAAGGCCAAATGAACTGGAGCTGGCCATATGACAGGACAGGCAGAGGTCAGCAAGGACCGCGTGTCCAGCGGAGGAGGAAGGAGTGGGCAGATGGTGGAGCGGGACAGTGTGGAGAGTGGCTGGTCTTGTCCAAACTCCACTGCACCTGAGTGTGCAGCTCAGGACACAGTGTTTTCAAATTAGTGCCAGTGTGGGCAATCCCAATTCTGGCTTCTCCTCCACCACCTTCCTGGGCATCGGTGGCAATGATGACAAAGACCTCATGCCCACCCTTTTCAACATATTTTTATTGATTCCAGAGAGGAAGGGAGAAGGAGAGAGAGCTAGAAATATCAATGATGAGAGAGAATCATTGATTGGCTGCTTCCTGCATGTCCCCCACTGAGGATAGAGCCTGCAACTCAGGCATATGCCCCAACCAGGGACTGAACCATGCCCTTCTAGTTCTTTTGCCAAAGGTCAACCACTGAGCCATGCCAGCCAGGTCCATTCCTTTAAAAAATGCTTTGCACCTTGCTGAAGCCTTTGCAACCCAAAGTAGGAGCTGTAACCTTTGGTACGTTTTTACTTTTTCATTCATTTCATTTCAGGTCCTGGTGCTGGGACATGACCTTTCAGGGCACAGTTTTTGTCATTCAGCAGGATTTTATGGAAGCATGCAGCTCTCTAAGGATTCAATTTGTGCTTTATCTGGAGGCACCTTGGCAGGGTGAAAAGACTGTGGGTTTGGGGTCATACAGGTCCAGATCTGAATCCTAGTTTTGCCACTACTGACACTGAGCAAACCACCAAACCTCTGTAAATCTCATCTCATCTGAAAAGTTTTCTCGCCCACTTTATAGGATTTTGTGAGGATTAAGAGAGGTAATCAAATGACATATTTGACACAGAGCAGAAAATTTAACAAATGACAGTTAAAATAAAATGAGAAGTTAGATGTAAAACAGAGTGGGTATTTGGTCAAGACACTGTCATGGATCGGACATCATCAAGATATATTTCTCACTATTTTCCAACATTTAAATTGCAAGTATACAAGATATGGTGGGCTCACCTTTGGTTCAAATATGTTTAGGTCTCCCACATTCTATAAATATATTATTGTGCTTTTGCTAACCCCTCAAGCTGCCTTCTTCACTCTCCCCTTCCAGGCTCTACATTTGTTGAAGGATTCAGCCATGCCTGCTGTGGATTCATCCTAGCCATCCATCCATCCTTTCACAGCCTAATTTCTGTTTCACAAGTCTCCTGAAAATCCTCCTAGAGCAGCAAAAAGACTGGTGTGCCACAAGAATTTTTCAAACATGCAACACCTGGCTCTATAGTCAGGGGCACTGACCTGTTTTCCCTTAGATTGTCAAATAAAAAATGACAACAGCCTACACAATAGTAGCTATCCAGTGTGAATGAATAAAAAAGTATGCCTCTTTCTTTTTGTCAGATGGGCAAAAAAATAGGATATATTTTTTAATGTGCTGCAGAACTTTAGTAATTAGTTGATGTTCCACAAGATAAAAAAGGTTGAAAATTGCTGCTCTGGAGTCTAGAAAGCCATCAACATGCTCCACACTGCCATAAGGCATATGGCCTTGTCAACTCTGTGGCTTTTCACCCCATTAGCCACTACTTCCTCTAAAACAGCAATTCTCAACCACTGCATGTTAGAATGATGTGGGGTTTTTATAAAATTATTTATGCCCGGATCCCACCACCAGAGAGTCTGATGTAATGGTCCAGGGTGCAACCTGGGCTTTGAGATTTTTCAAAGCCCCCTCATTGCTGATTTAAGAGCAACTAAGATTGACAACCTCTACTAAGACTCTCTCTCTCTCCTTGGTTTATATAATATTGCAAAGCCTTGTTTCTCCCATGTGCCAAACACATCTGAATCTCTTTTGGAGTCGTAGTCAAATCCTGCTTAGAATGTAGTTTTATGTAGTAAAGGATGCAAGCGTTGCAATTAAAGTAAGTTATAGTTGGAGTTGTTGCTATGGTATTGTTAAAGGAATTCTGCAATTCTTGGTTAATAAGAAAGCTAACAGAATGCAGGTTCAAGGTAGGGCTGGCTGGATGGGTATGGGAAAAGAAGGAAGGATCTGATGTTTTTTTATCCAAACAACTTAATAACCCTGTATGTCTAATGCTTTCTCTTCCATTGTGTTTCATCAGAAGTATCAGGAATATTAATCTTAGTGATGGTTGATTGAGCACCATGTTATAATCTCACATGGATGTATCACATGCATACATTATAACTTCAATGAGATGGAAACTATTAGCCTCATTTAACAGCACAGAAATAATGGAGATGGGAGAGTTAGTTGTCCAAGGACACAAGCCTACAAAATGACAGAGCTGCGGTTTTAACTCAGGTCAGATCCTCTCTGGATTAGAATCTTAAGTAATTGTTGCCAAATGTTGGGGAATTTCTCCAGAAGTCCTATTTGAGGGAGATATTGAAATACTCGAAATCAGTCTTGTAACTCCCTTCAGTATTTCTCTCCCTAGGGCAGGACCCTGCACTCTTTCTTTCTTCCTGTGCTTTGGTTTTAATACTTCTCATTTCTGGTTACCTGAGCCACCTCTAGTTCAGCTTGACAAGGTCCCTATTGATGTGGGTGTCCAGACTAAGATAACAGTGAGAGTGTTGGGCACTGAGCAGTTATCAAGTGCATTCTGGGAGGATGGCTGGGTCAGTAACAGAACAGTATTTGTGATGGTGGCTAGATTCCTATGTTCAAGAGAAGATGTTGTAAATAAAAGGCTAGGTTTTCACTGAAAAGGAGTGGCTGGAGATGGAGATGTGGGTTTCTCTGCAGGGCTCAGGGGGAAGGTGACGGGAAAGCCGGAAGAGCACAGTGTAAGGAAAGATGAGGAAAAGATGTTATCTGCTACCTTCCAACCCAAATCACCTAGCTTTCACTTGAATCTGCATTCAGTAAACTTTCTGATTAATCAAAATTCCAGATTTCCTTGAACAACACCATAGAAACAACACCAACTACAAATTGCCTTAATTATAAGATTTGCATTCTCTACTGCACAAAACAATGTTCTAAATAGGATCTGAGTGAGATTTTAGTGCAGCCCTCGCTAGCCAGGGAGAGATCAATGCAAAGCTGAAAAAATATGCTGCTAGATGCGGGGGAGGAGGGGGGAAACAGTTGTTTAAAGCAGGACCTGGGGTGGGGCAAAAGAAAAGGAAATCACAGCCAAAGGACTTGTATGCATGCATGTAAGCATAACCAATGGATGCAAGACACTGGTGGCGGGGGTGGTGAGGGCAAGTGCCGGGGGTTGGGGAGGTGGGGGAGGGGAGACATATGTATTACTATTTGTAATACCTTAAACAATAAAATTTAAAAAAATGTAATAGAAAAATGTCCTAGGGTGAGGATTAAAAATATATATTATAAAAATAAAAAATAATAAAAAATGTATGTTAGATAAATCAAAAGAAAAAAGATAAGGAATTCATTTCCGGTCATCCAGCCCTTCACCCTGAGCATATCAGAGAACACACGGGTCACTTTAAATCTGAAAGGCTCTGGGTCTGGCTGCCAGGAGACAAAATTTCACACTCAATCATAGTAACTAGATGGGGCGTTGTGGTTCACATATTTTGTTCCTCCTCCATCTCAAGGCTTTGATTTTTTTTTTCCCCATTTCTACTGCTTCATCTTGCACATTCCTTTGAATTTGCCTGGAACCCTGTGTAGAAGGGGTGCGCTGACATGCATGGGGCTTTTACTGTGGAGGAGGCACTGCGTGTGGTGTCTCAGTTATCAGGGGCATCTACACTGCAGGGAATAAAGCTTAAATATAAACAGAGAGAGTATTATGATGTGAAGGCTTGTGGTGGAGAAGAGGTCAAGAAAGGAAGGAGGAGAGAGGAAAAGACTTTGGAGAAGAGGATGGTTGGAGTGAAGGTGCAGGAAAGAGAAGCAGAGGAAGAGAGAAAGGAGAATGTGTGAAGAGAGGAGGTTATAGAAAGTGACACAGGAGAGGTTGTGGAAAATGAAAGAACTTCAGGGTACAAAGATTGGGGTGAAAAGCAGGAAATGGCTGAATGAAGTGGGCCGGGAAGGAAGAGGACTAAGGGCAAAGACTGGAAAAGAAGAAAAAGGGAGGAGAGGCTGATTCTCTATAGAAGGGCTATGGGGTTATGGACACTTAACTGTGTCCCCCTCAATTCATATGTTGAAGCTCTAAACCTCATTGTGATTATATTTGGAGATAGGACCTTCAAGGAGGTAACTGAGGTTAAATGAGGTCATGAGGGTGGTGCCCTATCCAATAGGACTGGTGTCCTTATAAGAAGAGAAAGAAACACCAACTCTCTCTCTCTCTCTCTCTCTCATCTCATGTCAAGGTATAGCTACAAGGTCGCCATCTGCAAACCAAGAAAGGCATTTTTACCAGGAACCAATTCTACAGACAACTTGATCTTGGACTCACACCCTCAGAACAGTGAGAAAATAAACTTCCATTGCTTAAACCATTCAGTCTCTGTTATTATTCTGTTATGGCTGCCTGAGCGAGCCAACACAAGTGATATGAAGATATAAAGTAACCAAAAGGATCCAGGAAGACCATTTTTCGGGGGGGCGGGGGGGGGGAGAGTGGGCAGTAATATGCATCCTAACTTTCTTCCTTTAATCTAATAGACATGAAGGCACTGGCTCTCTTGGCAAGGGGCTAATATATCATGTACAGGTGTGTCACTAGTAACTGAAGGTGAGGCTTCAGGTCTCATTTGTAAAGTAGGGATAAACACAGTACAACCTTTATAGGGGCATTGGGAGAATTAAATGAGGGTTTGCCTACACACATACCTTCTGTGTAGGGAGGGTGCTCTGTGAGCTTTTGCTGTTAATACTGTGTGTGCATGTGCTTGCCATGTTTATTTAGGACATTTTTGGAAGGGAAAGGTCTCTTGAGATTTCCCACACAGCAAGAAAATTTGAACTCTATGTCTGTCCATAGATTGTAGTGAGTTGAACCACATGAAATCGCCATTTCTATAGGTGAAAAATATACAAGTATTTTAAAAATAGGGACATTTCACATAAAAATCCAGATACATGGATTTTATTTCAAAATCTTAAGATACGACACTATTGGGCCACATTTCCCTGGACAGCACTCACTGGAGCAAGTGCTGATGGCCACTTGAGGTGGAACACTCTACCCCAGGCCCCCAGGGTCTCAACCACACCCTGTTAGGTCCTATAGGATCCCGTTAGGTCCTATAGGATGAGGGTTATAGCCTGGATCTATGGTGTTGCTGATGATGTACCCTGAGAAATGGCTATATACATTTAGAGGCATTAGCATTAAAACAGCAATGTAGATTTGAGTTAGCAAATGGCAAGCAAAATCATCTCAAATCCAACATCTGAGGCCCAGGATAATTAAAGAAAACCAGGGAAAGCCATTATGGATTTTGCTTGTCACTCCTTTGAGGCATCACAGAAACAATTCCATACGGGATGAAATCGTTTCCTTGGATTTGTTTACATTCACATGCAAGTCCCTTCCCTGAGCATCTATGTGTGTTCTTTTCTCTTGCTTGTTCTTTTCTTTTAAATCATCTACCAGATGTCAATTTGTCCAGTGAGAAGAAATCTCCTAAAACAATGGTTGGCAAACTCATTAGTCAACAGAGCCAAATATCAGTACAATGATTGAAATTTCTTTTGAGAGCCAAATTTTTTAAACTTAAACTATATAGGTAGGTACATTGTTATTAACTTAATTAGGATACTTCAAAGGCTTAGGAAGAGCCACACTCAAGGGGCCAAAGAGCCGCATGTGGCTCGCGAGCCGCAGTTTGCCGACCACATCTAAAACAAAGAGGTCTATGGAAATATTAGCTGGCTGTCCAAAAACATCAGGTCCTTTACAACTGGCATGAGTATTTTACCTTCGGGACTGCATGTTTTATCTTACCTAGTATCTCACTTAATACTACCAATGGTTTGGCTCAGTAATACTACCAATGGGGCCCTAGATGGTTTGGCTCAGTGGATAGAGCATCAGCCTGCAGACCAAAGGGTTCCAGGTTCAATCTGGTCAAGGGCACACACATTGTTTGCAGGCTCCTCCTGGGCCTCGGCCCAGGTCGGGGCTAATGTTGGAGGCAACCAATCGATGTGTTTCTCTCACATTAATGTTTCTCTCTGTCATTCCCTCTCTCCTCCACTCTACCTAAAAATCAATGGAAAATATCCTCAGGTGAGGATTAATAACAATAAAATAAATGTTACCAATGTGTCCACTGCACTAGGAACAAATCATTCTCATTTCAATGATGGACTCCAAAGGCTCAGAGAATTCAAATAACTTTCCCACACTCATACAGCCAGGAAGGGTTAGGGTTGGAACTGGCACACAAATAGATCATAATTCCAGATTCTTCTTTCTTTTTAGTTAATTACAAAGAAAAGCAGCATCATAGCATGGGTGAAAATAGGCTTTGTTGCAACTAAGTCTTGTTTTAAAAATCTGAGTGTCTTAGTTGGCCTTTTTATGAGATGAGCTTACTGGCAATGAAAAGTTCGCATTAAGGGAAAAGAAGTACTTAAATCAGAGAGAATAATAGTTTCCCTGTAGTCTGGGTGTCAGACAGAATCCAGATTAGCAGTGAGAACAACCCTGGAAAAGACCTGGTTTTCCTTAGGTATCACTAATTGAACTCTACCTTCTTTTCTACTAACCAGAGGTTGGGTTCAGATTCTTTCTCAATAAGGGTGTTACTATTAATCCCAGGAAACTGACATGGAGTAAGCAGTAGTGGTGAAATCATCTGGAATCTGGTGTCCAGGTCTGATGTCCATTTCAAGAAGGGTCTGACTATTCTTGGTGAACCACACGGTACCCAGGGAAAATTCCTCCCTACCAGTGCAGGGAGACCCTGGGGGGCTTTGGGAAGGTAGAGGGTGACAGTCTTCTAATATTTAAAACACCAGAAAAAAAGAGATGGACTTCATGCTACCTTTGAAAGAAGAATAAGGACCAATGGAAAGACATTAAGAATGGCAAGATTCTGATGGCCAGTGCTGTTTTAATGGAAGAGGTTACCTTGATCAGTATGAGCTTTTTAGTACTGTTGGCATTGAGGCTGGATGTGAGATCTGACATGTAGATAAATTCTAAAAGCCTGTTTGGCCCTAACCGGTTTTGCTCAGTGGGTAGAGCGTTAGCCTGCGGACTGAAGGGTCCCAGGTTCGAATCCGGTCAAGGGCATGTACCTTGGTTGCAGGCACATCCCCAGTGGGAGGCATGCAGGAGGCAGCTGATTGATGTTTCTTTCTCATTGATGTTTCTAACTCTCTATCCCTCTCCTTTCCTCTCTATAAAAAAATCAATAAAATATATTTAAAAAAATAAAAGCCTGTTTGAATAGCATCCCATCTCAGCCTCAGGGACAAACATGAATATGATCAACAATTTCTGTGACATTTTAAGGGCCTGTCATATAAGTTGTTTTCAGGAAATGAGAGTTTTTGTGAAATATCCACACTATATTGGAATCACATAAAATTGCCATTTTGTAGGTAATAAAATGGTTGAAGGTCAGCAGTTTTATATAGTTCAATGGAATTCATATAAAGGCAAAGGAATAGACTTGATTCTTTAGACCTGGGTTACACAGAGAAAAGATGCCCAAGAAACTGTGAAGAGTTCACTGTGCATAGGTATTGCACTGTTCTGGGTTGAATTATGTCCCCCCAACCCCCAAATTCAAAGTTTTAGTACTTCAGCATATGACTATGTTTGAAGATAAGGCCTTTAAAGAGGTGATGAAGTTAAAGTGAGGCCCTGAGGGTGGGCCCTAATCCAATTAGACTGGTGCCCTTATAAGAAGAGATTTTGACACACAAGGAGAAACCAGGGTGTCTGCAAGAGAAAAGGCCATGTGAGGACACAGCAAGAAGGCAACCATCTACACACACTAAGGGGAATGGCCTTGGAAAGAACCAAATCAATCAACACCTTAGTCTTGGACAGTGATGGCGAACCTTTTGAGCTCGGCATGTCAGCGTTTTGAAAAACCCTAACTTAACTCTGGTGCTGTGTCACATATAGACATTTTTTGATATTTGCAACCATAGTAAAACAAATATTTATATTTTTGATATTTATTTTATATACTTAAGTGCCATTTAACAAAGAAAAATCAACAAAAAAAATGAGTTCGCGTGTCACCTCTGACACGCGTGTCATAGGTTCGCCATCACTGGTCTTGGACTTCTAGCCTCTGGAACTGTGAGAAAATTAATATATGTTTTTAAGCCACCCAATCTGTGGTATTTGGAATGCATGGGTCTATGGTGTATGGAGGATGACTATAGGGGTAAATGTGGACAAGGAGGGCTCTGACGAGACAGATATTCAGTCACCTGAAGACCACGCCAAGGAATATGGTTTCAGTTGTGAAGGAAAAGAGAAGATGTTAATGATCTGAGAAATTGATATAAATACCTATGATAAAATGGGATGATAAATTTAAAGAATCTAATCCCTTAACTAAAATTCTATTGATGTCAAATTAGATTTTAGAGTGAAATGGGATACAAATTATTACTTCATAAATTTATTTTTGTCAAAAAAGGTAAGATTTCCCGACTTGTTATGGCTGAGTAGTATTCCATTGTGTAAATGTACCACAGCTTTTTGAAACAGCATGGATTATGCTAATTGAGATAAGTCAGTCAGAAAAAGACAAATATAATATGATCTCACTTTAATGTGGAATCTAATGTACAAAATAAACTAACAAAATAGAAACATACAGATACAGAAAACAGACTGACAACTGTCAGAGGAGAGGAGGTAGGGGGGCTTGGTGAAAAAGGTGATGGGATTAAACAAAGAAAGAAAAAAACCCTCACAGACAGACAACAGTCTAGTGATTACCAGAAGGAAAGGGGGTAGAGGGAGGTAGAATAGGATGGTTTATTACCCCATCTTATCATTCATCTGGGAGGTAGTATGGAGGGAGACTTAATCCAATTTAAAAGAGGAAAGAGAGGTGATGAAAGGAGACTTGACTTGGGGTGATGAACACACAATATAATAACAGATGATGTATCATACTAGTAGAAGTGAACACCTGAAAATGGTATGCTTTTATTAAATGTCACCCCAATAAATTCAATAACATTTTATTTTCTAAAAAAAAAATTAATGGTCCAAAAATGAAACTGAAATAAAAATCACTTGACCAATTTAAGAGAATAAGCTGTTTCAGGAATGTTAGCAACTGGCAAGGATATCAAGAATGTCTTAGTGAAAACTCTCAAATGCTGGTAGAGTGCACTTTGTAGGGGGCATTTTAGGGCAGCTACATGAGCTCTGTTTTGCTGTTATTTGTAGAAAAGTCTCTGAAAATGCAAATATTTAATACTACTCTATAATTATTCTTTCATTAATTAGGACTAACTCCATCCTCTTGATTTTGAGGCAGAGACAGATAAACAGACAAACGTATTGGCATTTGAGCTCCTGTCTAGCTCTGTGGCCTTGGACAAGTCACTTTACCTCTCTCTCCTCTTTTAAATAGGATTAAATCTTCCTCCCTGCTGCCTTCCAGATGAATGATAAGATGGGTAATAAACCATCCTATGGGATTATTATGATACAGAGCAGAGGCACACTATGTTCATAGTGAAAAAAATCTCTATGTAGAACTGAAAGACTAGTCAGGACCTCTGGACTGCTAGGCAGAAAGTAAGGAATCCTTCCAGGGTCCATGTGGCAGGTGGAAAGAGTGTGGGTTATTGAGACTGGGACACTTTGAGTTTAAATACATGCTCCATCTCCTAGCACTTGTCAGATCTTAGGTAAGTTACTCACCACTTCTCATCTGCAAAATGGTGATATGGAGCAAGTATACATGAAATATTGGCACAGGCTAGGTGCTTAATAAAAATAGTCTATTAAGCTGGTCATAAAACACTTCCTCTGGCCAACTGAGAAACTTTGGAGGAGCCATTTCATCAGTTACTGGGGCCCACCTTTCACTGACAATTATTGAATACCTACTGGGTGTGTGAGAGATAACTTTGTGTGTTCTTCATCCCCAAATGCTTCCAAGAATGTTGTCTGATCCCTTGTGTGTATCTGTTTCAGAGTTGTGCAGGCCAGGAAGCAGAAGTTTCTTGAAAACACATTTCCCTTTTTTTTTTCCTGAAAGTTCAAGTCCATGAGTCCATGGAAGAGGGGGAATAAGAGATCTCTGATGGGACGTTTCCCACCAGACCTGCAGTGATTGGTGGTCGGCGATCAGTGCACTTGGGAGAAATGGAAACATGCTGGAAGCTAATTCCAGCAGGGTCATAATAAATGTGAGTAGTCCTCAAAAGGTTTAATGGACTCTTTTAGCAGGGCTGAAAGTCTGCATATATTATTGCCTGCTGCCAGACAGCTGAGGGCAATTTCCCCAATCTGATAATCTTACTGTTTACCAAGCCTTACCTTTGATATGTATATCTGCTTTGCTATAGGGCAAAATCCTATATAATAAAGAGGTAATATGCAAATTGACCATCACTCCAACACACAAGATGGCCACCCCCATGTGGAAACAAGATGGCTGCCACAAGATGGCCAGCAGGGGAAGGCAGTTGTGGGCAATCAGGCCAGCAAGAGAGGGCAGTTGGAAGGGACCAGGCCTGCAAGGGAGGGCTGTTGGGAGTGATAAGACCTGCAGGGGAGGGCAGTTAGGGGTGACCAGGCTGGCAGGGGAGGGCAGTTAGTGATGACCAGGCCAGCAGAGGAGGGCAGTTAGGGGCAATCGGGCTGGCAGGGGAGCAGTGAGTGTCGATCAGACTGGCAGGAGAGTGGTTAGGGGGTGATCAGGCTGGCAGGAAGAAGCATTTAGGGGCAATCAGGCAGGCAGGCAGGCGAGCGGTTGGGAGCTAGCAGTCCTGGATTGTGAGAGGGATCCCAGATTGGAGAGGGTGCAGGCTGGGCTGAGGGACAACCCCGCCCCCCCACCGCCCCTTGCATGAATTTCGTGTACCGGACCTCTAGTGTGTTAATAAAAAGCGAGGGGTCCAGAGATTCAGAGAGCTCAGCTTCTCAAGCTAAGCCTTCCCTGGCTCCCCCAAAATGCCTCCCAAATTTATATTTCATGTCTAGTTTATTTAATTTACTCGCAGCCCCTTCTCCAGATTCCTGAACCTTAGTAGATTCAGGATAACACCCCGGCAGAAACACTCCCTGTGTGGCTCAAACACAGGGTGCCTGGCCTGGATGGTGATTCTCAGATCCCAAACAGGATATTCCACAGACATCAGGGACAGGCAATTTATAAGAACTGTCATAGGTGGTGAAGGAAGATCTCACTGGTGTTGGCAGTGGTGGGGGTAAGAGCCTAATCATTTCTAAAACTGCGTTTTCTGTAGACATAGACTCTTGGAATCTGAATCAAGTCAAGTTGAGTGAAAGAAAAGAAAGAAAAGTGACATTTCTTACAGACCCGTGTGATTAGATTGGCACTTGCTATAGCTGTAAGCCATTGGAGTGCTAAAGATTAATTCATGTCTACTCTTTAGAAGCTTTCCACCTATTTGGGAGCTGGAGGATGTCATATGACACCTCATAAATAACTCAGAGCCTGGCAAGACCCTCCATGGTGTGTAAGAATTCTCAGTCAAAAGAGGCAGACAGTTGAAAGATGCAAAAGGCAGCCAGGCAGATTGATGGATAAGAATTTTTCCTGAAGGGATATATTAAAATACACTCTCCATCATTGCATGCCAATATCACAATTTCTAATTGCCATAGCTGTAAACTCATAAAATTTTATAGACCCTAATGTGTTTTTGGAAATATGCCCACTTGATATGAAGGAGAAGTCCAGAAACTGGTGATGGAATAAGAAACTGTAGAGTTAATGATTTCCATAAAATTGCTCACAGGTTTGTCTTCATGGAGTCTGGGAGCTGAGAAGGCCCCTAGCGGACAGCTAGCTCCTCCTGTCCCTTCCATTCCTCAACCCCTCTTATTTCCCAGGGTCAAATCAACTTGAGCATGACCTCAAAGTTGTTGTTTGAAAGACCACTGTGATGATCAGGGTCTTGGTGTAGCAGGTTTAGGAGACTGGGCCCAATATTTATCTCCACCCCTTAATTTCCATGTGAATAAAAACCTGGACAAATATCACCTCCTAACTGGAGGTTTAGTCTCTGTCCCTTCTAAATACTGATTAATCATCTTAAATCATTTTACTACTGAACTGCTACGGAGTTACTTTCTTGTTTACAAACTTCAATAATCACAACATTAAAAAAAATCCAAATTTTGTGGTTTGGCATTCAAGGCTTCCTTATGACATGATTTCAATCAACTACCCCCCACCCCCCTGCCACTGCTCCCCCAATCAAGCCTTTTGAGCTTATTACCTTTGCTCTCCATGCTGTACTTGTTCTGCCAGGGAAGCTTTCCTGTTCCTCTCCACACTGGTATCTTTCATGGTTTTCCTAATATTTTCTCATTGCCTGGAATGCTCCTACCACCAATCCTTATCCATCTGTCAAGGTCAAATTGCATGTGACCTCCTCTGAGGAGTCTTCCCTGAGCATCAGCAGATGGACCCAAGTTTGAAATCATACTCATTGATTTCCTTCTTAAAAGACTTCAGGTGGTTACTGAATTTCTTTAGGGCTCAGTTTTCTCATCTGTGAAATGGGTAAGTTAACACCCATCTTGCAGCCTTGTAAAGTACACATGGGTTAGTCATATTGTAAAGTACTTAGCACAGTTCCTTGTACATGGTAAATAGCAAAGAATGTTACACATTACTCTGATTTTTTCCATGGACCTGAGGTGTCCTTTTCTCTGAATTCCCATTCACCTTGAGCCTCTCTTATATTCTTTCTTGTAAATCTGATTTTGCATTTTACATGTTGGAACACGTGTTTTATTTTCCCCATTGGAATGATAACTCCTTGAAGGTGGGATCATGTTTTATTCTGACGTCCTTTGCAGTGCCCTCTATACAGCAGGCCTCTGAACCATAAGCGAAGGCTGACCTTTCGGGTGTGAAACTGCTAATGAGAATTTGCTTCCCTCTCATTATTTCTTCTAAAAATTGGCAATATTTTTAAAAGTTAATTTTGCTTAGATATGAGAATCCTAGTTTCTGGGCTTCTGTTTCAGAGAAATCTGGGAAGTTAATTCATGAAGTGGCTCATGGAGATTAATAAATTTTAATTAAATCTTGGGAAACTTCACACTCTTGAAGGCCATGTGGCTTGAACTCAATCTCACCTGTTTTTCAGCACACATTCCACATTCCACGTGCTGTGTGCCACTCCTTGGGAAAAATTGGTTTCATGTTCTAATGTGTTTGTGAAACATTAGATTCTAATGACCCACTCCTAAAGAGATAGAGGACACATTAAAAAACAAAAACATGGGAGTACAGATAAAATTTCTAGCATGTGTGACGATCAAAAAGTTTTGGTTACTAGAGCTCCATATGAAGTTACTGAGATAAATTTGAGCAAATTATTTAACCTTTCTGAACTACAATTTTCTCAAATTATAAAGTAAAGATGACAGTAGAATATCACCAATAGGTTGTGCATTTTAAATGAAACTATCAAATATAAAGTGCCTAGAATAATGCTTGATGCAAAATAAGTAGTCAATAAAAGGTTATAAATTAATATGTTTTTATTAGTACAAATACTTGCAAATAGAGTATTCAAAAAATAAAATGAAAAGCTAAAATGTGTGAGAAGGCCTTCAGCGAAGAAAGCAGCATTTAATAGCTAATAAGAGCTCACATTCATTGATCTCTTATATGCCAGATACTCTGATAGCAGACCCTTTGCATGAATTTCTAATTTAATCCTCAAGATGCCCCTAAAAGAATAGGTAGAGTTATTATCTTCATTTAACAGATGAAGAAACTGATGCTTGAATGGTTCTGGGCACGCAGGGCAGTTAAAGGTGGAGCTGTGTTTGAAGTAGGATGTCTGTGACCCCAGACCTAAGTTCTGTTTCACATGGTGCCCAGCTTTCCTCATCACACCTTTGGTCATCCTCTCACTAATGACCCAGGCCACGGGTGTGCCTTGCGATGCATTTTGGGAAGTAGAGTCTTGATTCCCTCAGCCTGCTTGGTTCATGGGAGCAGCCATGTTTTCCCACCTCTGCGTTTTTGCTCACTGGCCTCTGCTTGCACTTTCTTGCCCCTCTTGCTTCTCTCACAATATTTCAATCCTCCTCTAAGGTCTATTCAAAAGCATGCTATGAGAAGCTGTCTTTGAGGTCAGCAGGCTGATTTCTAAAGCCTCTCTCTAAACTCTTCTCCATCTACTTACAGGGTTGAGTGCCTTCCTTCTCTCTGTAAAGGGCCAAGTTCAGAACCTTGTTGAGGTTTATGGCACAGAGTGGACACCCAGGTAAGGGTATCTCTTTCCTAGTCTCTCCAGGGTGTGATTCCTGAGCCTGGTCATGGTTCACAGGTCCTGGTTCACAGATCTGGGGTGTGTGGCAGTAGCAGGCAAGATGGGCTAAGGCAGTGGTCGGCAAACCGTGGCTCGTGAGCCACATGCAGCTCTTTGGCCCCTTGAGTGTGGCTCTTCCACAAAATACCACGTGTGGGCGCGCACGTACAGGGAACATTGTGGAGTGAAAGAAGATGTAGTGTCGAGGATTGAGGAAGATATGTTGAGATGGTTTGGACATATAGAGAGGATGAACGAAACAAGTATACAAGATGAATGTGGATGGGAGAGTTGAAAGGGGTCAGCCTCAGCGAACGTGCCTCAATCAGATTGGAGGACGTTTTTAGCAAAGGCCAGCTTAGGAGTGCCCTAATTAAGTCAATAACAATGTACCTACTTATATAGTTTAAGTTTAAAAAATTTGGCTCTCAAAAGAAATTTCAATCGTTGTACTGTTGATATTTGGCTCTGTTGACTAATGAGTTTGCCGACCACTGGACTAAGGGGTTTAAACTAAAATCCTTTCCAGTTCAGACAGCATGGCTCCCACACTCCCTGGCAGCTCATCGGTTAATACTCTCCTCCCTCCGTCCTCTCTCCCAGCCTCTTCGAGGTGAACAGACATGATTAGGTCGCATGGGCCCTCTCATCACCGTCCTTTTTGGGACAACCCTGACCTGTCCTTTCCAGGGCGCTGTCCAGGTTTCATCACCTATCCCCCCAGTGGCTGCGCCTCAGATGAGTCAGCTGGCTTGGGTTTCATTAGAAACTCTAATTGCCTTTTGTTTTCTTCCTCATTGGGGCCTCTGAAGGTCCCAGAGGCGGGGCCTGGCCAGTCTGGCTTCCAGAGAGGCCGCCAGCCTCCGTGGGAACCCGGGATGGAAAGTCCTCGCTGGGCTCCGCAGCAGTCACGTCATGCCACACTGTGCTTTTCTTGGCCGCACCCTTCCCCAGGGCGCACTCAGGCGCCACGTAACCGCTGGCCATCCCAGCTCTCCAGCTGCCTGTGATGAGGTCATGGGGTGGGGTCCCGGAGACCCCCTCCAAATGGGGTGGGGGCTTCCTCAACTGGCTTGGGAATGGCCGAGAGGACGAGAAGGAGGAGATGATATTACTCTCGAATGTCCAACCCACTGCTGCCTCTCTTGATGCCGTATGGCCGGCATGGAGAGAGACAAAGGGAGAGAGACGAGAGAAGATACGGAAAGGAGAAGGACAAGGACCTGGTAGGCACGGGTCCCTCAGTTCCTCCATTACCAATGACGGATGGAGAAAGGAACTCACAGTTGCTCTTGACCACCTTGCAATGAGCTGATGGAACTGCCTTCTCCCTTTTCTACAATAACGTCCTTTCTCTGATCTTATCACTTTCCTTTCACGGAGACTACAAAAAGCAGGGAAGTCACGATCATCCACCAAAAGTAATCAGAATTTAACACAGAAGGGGAACCTATCTCAGTTACAGAACAGCAGTTGCTATAGCAAAGACAGAGTCCTTCTCAACCCAAGCCCAGCGCCCCGGGGGAGCACCCATGTTCTCACCCAGGCCTACAGGAGTGTCTGCCAGTGTTTCTAGATCGGCGGGGTTTGCAGGCTGAGGTTGCTTAGATGTCCCAAGCCACTCAAATGCTTGGTCAAACCCACAGGGCTTAAGTTGCTTCTTGTGAGTTTCTGCTTGTGAGTCCATATGTGCGGGTAAAGGAATGAATACGGGCTCTGCGAAATTGCAGCCTGCTGGAAGAATTTGCAGACCTCCACAAATATCTAGGGTGTTTTTTGTTTTTTTTTTGCACCTGGAAGTCTGCCTCGAAAAGATGGGAACACTGATAACAGACTTTTTCAGAGAAATTGAAAGAACACATCACACATTTACGTGCCCTTCCTCTTAAAACCACAAGAAACTTCTCATCTGGTCAACGCATGGCAAAACAAAGAACAGTTTCGCCTCTCTGCTCGCTACCTGCTTCTGAGGCACAATCAAGAAGACAAAGCCACCCCATTCAGATAATAGCACCGTCAGTCAACTTGATTGAATAAACTTGGAGTTGAACTTTTTTTCTCCCCAAGACATAATAACTGCAACCTCCTCCATGTGGTTGCAAAGGGAAAAATCAAATGATTTATTTAACTTTTGAAAACACATCCTGCAAAACAAGTTTATAAGAAGCCATAGAAACCGTATTTAGAGGATTTTTGGAACATTATTAAAAACGTCCATGGGAAAGATTTCTGAGTTAATAGCAAGATTATAGTGCAGGAAGTTGAGCTGCATATAACCGAATGAGAAAATGTAGATACTCTGACCTCGGCAGTATGTTAGCCCATCGCCACACTAGCAAATGCCAAGGGCACCAGAATAGATATTTTGAAGAGCTGCACACAGTTTCTAAAGGAAATGGCATTTTTCATGCAGTCAAAAGATACTTCACAGAGGTTTGTGCGTCAAGCAGAAGAGAAAGAAGGAGAAAGCACCACCGCTGAGTTTTCCACCCTCTGATTCATTTGTTGATATACTTTCTACAAGTCCCTCATTTCTTTGTAAGTAACTGTCTTAAGTTCCTCTAATAAATATTTTTGACAAAGGCCACAGTGAAAATGGTAGCTTACCTTGTTTAGGCATTGCTGACATCACACGTTCCCCCTAAACGTGAAGCTTTCTGGCTTTGGTTGTCCCATGAAGTTAGAAACCATTAAAAAAATGTAGAGCAGAAATACGTGTTTATTATCCAAAGCTGCTTCAAAACAATATAAAAAATAACTTGATGAAAAATGAAGCGCTCGTCTGAGCATGAGAACGCGTTTGAAGCTCGGAGCTCATGCTGTTGTAGGAGGTTTTGCAACTGTCTTCCTCAGTTTAAACAACCTCCTGCTCCTCCCAGGCACTTGCCAGCTCCTGTAATTTAAAGCAACTGCGATCCTTCCCATAATACTCACATTTCAAAGAGCTCAGTATATACTCTCGTTAGGAATGAATACAAGTGGGTGACGTTCCTCCACAAACCCAGATGGAGGCAAATGAGCAGCAAGGGTTTCAGGTGTCTAAACCCTTCTGTTTCCCTCTTTTATCCTTGGATCTTCTTACCCTGTTACTTCCAGTTGCTGTTGCCTTTTCAAGTGGTGCCTTGAGAATGAATGGCATCACTTCACTGGGAGCAAAAAGTACATAGGAAAGTTTATGTCCCAACTCAGGGAACGATGATACTGGCGAAATTGTGTTTAAACAGCTCTTCGCTATCACAATGATTTCATGAAATGCTCCTGTTTGAAATTTTAAAATTAGTATACATTATATTTTCATAAAAGGGGGAAATACCTAAACTGGTATTATTGGTCTTATTTTAACCTTCATCCTGCTTGCCAATCACCATCCCCAGAAAGGTTACTTGCTTTGCAGAGTTCGTCCACGCAGCTGAATACATTTTCTGACATTTAGTTTGTAACTGGTGTTACCAGTTTTACTGAAAGCACCCTTCCCTAACTGACATATCCATATCTCTCTCTCTCTCTCTCTCTCTCTCTCTCTCTCTCTCTCTCTCTCTCTCTCTCTCACACACACACACACACACACACACACACTTGTGAATTAAAATTATAGCCAACTTAAAGTGTGGTCAACTGAAATTGGTGATTTAAAATTTTTATAGTATATCTTTTAATAAAATCTTCAACTACAATCTACATTCAATGCTATTCTGCATCCGTCTCAGATGCACAGCACAGTGGCCAGTCACACACTCTACAGTGTGGTCCCCGACATTCCAAGCAACCCTCTGGCCCCATACACAAGTCATTACCATATTATTGACTACCTTCACTATGCTGTAATTTACATTGCTGTGACTATTCTGTAACTACCAATTTGTAATTCTTAATTCCTTCATCTTTTCTACCCAGTCCCTCAACCTCCCTCCCCTCTGTCAAATGTTAACCTGTCCTACTTTTTAATTTTATTCTTTAGGTTTCATATGTAAAGTGAAATCATATGGTATTTGTCTTTCTATATCTTAAATCAGGGATTGCTCAGTACATTATAAATAATAAGTGCTCAATAAACACTTACTGAATGAATAAAACAGTGCATAGGTCCAGACCAATCAACTGTTTTGACGATCTTGGTTTTCAGATCTTGGTTCCCATCAGGCAAGGTTAATATGACAAAGCTTCTACAGATAGTAAAGGTCAGATAATGTATGCCCTTGTTAGACTTAATGAATGGTTATAATATAATGAAATCCCCTAAATGACTATAGAAAACATCTATTAAATAAATGAAACCATTTGGTGGAGAAAGTAAATGTTGACACAGGAACAATCTATTAGGTATTCTCACTGTGTAAATTTATGCAAACAAGTTATAGCACAAAAAATCTCATTCATCAATTAAAAAGCTATAGATTATTTTTACTGTGATTTCTGAAGTCACCCAAAGTAACTATTATTCTATGGCCAGAAGATAACACTTCTGATTGAAATAGTGCAAAGAGAAAGAATCTCACACTACAGGGAGGGGTCAGGTTTCAGACTTAATGTGCTGTGAAAGCAGAGACAAAGGTGGAGTTGATTTTTGCTCTGGCTTCTCCTGGGGAGATGTCTGGAGACACAAGCACACATACTGTCCTAGACACAGATCCACCATGCTCCAGTTGTATGACTTCCAATGTGTTACTTCATTTCTGTAAGTGTTGGTTTCCTTAGTAGTGAAATATTTAATGTAGGTATGTTAAAACAACCTATTTACATATATACAGAACACTGCATTTATTCAACAAATATGAATTAAGCACCTCATTGTGTACCTGGTATTTTGAACGACCTATTTATGAGTCACATGATGAACATTGTGATTGGTCATGGACATGGGATCCTGCTCTAACACTAACTTCAACTCAGTGGCGCTGGCCTAGTAGGAGGTGAGTGGTAAGGAAACTGAGACCAGAGGCTGGAAAGGTGAAAAGCATGCTTTGCAATGGTGAAACATTCAGTGAAACTGACATCTGTGACAACTTGAAAGGCCACATGTGCCATGTAACATTGTAAGTCTAAGAGAGGAGGATGGGGAAGAAATAGTGGTGTGTGTTGGCTACTATCAACAGCACTTGCCAAGGTCTTTCAAGAATGAGATGAGCCTAGAAAAAATATGTCTAAATTACATTTGATGGCTTGCAGAAGCCTACTAATTTTTGGCAGGACTTACATTGCTAAAATAACTGTAAGCCTGTGCTAAATATGTCTTTCAAGACTGAAAATAACGTCTTCCTCTAGATTAAGGAAGTGGACCGTTGGCTGCACAAATGGGCCAGCTCCTCAACACGCACCTCAGAGGTGGGCCAGGGGAGCCTCACAGGAGGATGACCTGGTGGCCATAGAGATGATGGAAAAGGGAGTTTTCCAGAGAGCGGAGCCAGCGCCCTATCCAGAACCTCCTCCTCCCACAGGGCAGTACACCTCTACTGTGTTGAATAAATGCAGTGTTCTGTATATATGTAAATAGGTTGTTTTAACATACCTACATTAAATATTTCACTACTAAGGAAACCAACACTTACAGAAATGAAGTAACACATTGGAAGTCATACAACTGGAGCATGGTGGATCCGTGTCTAGGACAGTATGTGTGCTTGTGTCTCCAGACATCTCCCCAGGAGAAGCCAGAGCAAAAATCAACTCCACCTTTGTCTCTGCTTTCACAGCACATTAAGTCTGAAACCTGACCCCTCCCTGTAGTGTGAGATTCTTTCTCTTTGCACTATTTCAATCAGAAGTGTTATCTTCTGGCCATAGAATAATAGTTACTTTGGGTGACTTCAGAAATCACAGTAAAAATAATCTATAGCTTTTTAATTGATGAATGAGATTTTTTGTGCTATAACTTGTTTGCATAAATTTACACAGTGAGAATACCTAATAGATTGTTCCTGTGTCAACATTTACTTTCTCCACCAAATGGTTTCATTTATTTAATAGATGTTTTCTATAGTCATTTAGGGGATTTCATTATATTATAACCATTCATTAAGTCTAACAAGGGCATACATTATCTGACCTTTACTATCTGTAGAAGCTTTGTCATATTAACCTTGCCTGATGGGAACCAAGATCTGAAAACCAAGATCGTCAAAACAGTTGATTGGTCTGGACCTATGCACTGTTTTATTCATTCAGTAAGTGTTTATTGAGCACTTATTATTTATAATGTACTGAGCAATCCCTGATTTAAGATATAGAAAGACAAATACCATATGATTTCACTTTACATATGAAACCTAAAGAATAAAATTAAAAAGTAGGACAGGTTAACATTTGACAGAGGGGAGGGAGGTTGAGGGACTGGGTAGAAAAGATGAAGGAATTAAGAATTACAAATTGGTAGTTACAGAATAGTCACAGCAATGTAAATTACAGCATAGTGAAGGTAGTCAATAATATGGTAATGACTTGTGTATGGGGCCAGAGGGCTGCTTGGAATGTCGGGGACCACACTGTAGAGTGTGTGACTGGCCACTGTGCTGTGCATCTGAGACGGATGCAGAATAGCATTGAATGTAGATTGTAGTTGAAGATTTTATTAAAAGATATACTATAAAAATTTTAAATCACCAATTTCAGTTGACCACACTTTAAGTTGGCTATAATTTTAATTCACAAGTGTGTGTGTGTGTGTGTGTGTGTGTGTGTGTGTGTGAGGGAGAGAGAGAGAGAGAGAGAGAGAGAGAGAGAGAGAGAGAGAGAGAGAGAGAGAGAGATCAGTTAGGGAAGGGTGCTTTCAGTAAAACTGGTAACACCAGTTACAAACGAAATGCCAGAAAATGTATTCAGCTGCGTGGATGAATTCTGCAAAGCAAGCAACCTCTCTGGGGATGGTGATTGGCAAGCAGGATGAAGGTTAAAATAAGACCAATAACACCAGTTTAGGTATTTTCCCCTTTTATGAAAATATAATGTATACTAATTTTAAATTTTTAACGGGAGCATTGCATGAAATCAATGGTGGCTGTGTAGCTCTCATTCTTTCTTTTCATTTTCTGAATGGGATTTGTTTTTGTTGTTATCTTACCACTTTTGCACCATTTATATTGTGTCTGTGTGTGTGTGTGTGTGTGTGTGTGTGTGTGTGTGTGTGTGTGAGAGAGAGAGAGAGAGAGAGAGAGAGAGGGGTGGGGGGACTTGTCCTTTGCTTTATACCTTATTTTCCTTCTAGTTCATAGGTCACTGGGTCAAGAGATGCCAAATCAGACTCATGAGGAGAACTCCACATAGCCAGAATTCCTGCACTTTGAGTTGCTTGCAGCCACTGCATGGAATTTGACATTATTTCCTTTTGGGGAGGGATCAGTGTGCTCTGTGTTTGGAAAGAGGGAAGGAGATAGATATTTGGTGGCCAGAAAGGTAAACTATGACAGGTGCTTTTTAGTGTTTACTGATGTCTACATTGTCCCCACCATTTCCCAGCTTCCCTTGCAGTTCATTTGACCTTGTGACTGATTTCTGGCCAATGGGATGTAATCAGAAGTTACATAGGGTTAATTCTGAGCTGAGGGGATGAGGAACTGGTATACCCACTTCACATTCTTTCTCTCTCCTCTGTTCATGTGGCAGGAAGCAAAAGAGGCACTGGAGCCCCGTAATAGAAGGAACCCCCAACCCTAAAGGATAAGAATCAGACATTGTTGATTAATATATAAATTTATATTGTGTCCCTCCACTGAGTGTGGGGGTGTATTTGTCACAGCTAAGTCAATTACTCCACTATAGATAGCTACCTATAATTGGAAGATTAAGTTATATGGAAAGAATGCAGAACAGACCTGACACAATAAGCGCTCAGAAATGGTAGTTATTTTTATACTAACCATAAATTCCAACTTTTTTTTCTGTAGCAAAAAAATTTGTGAGTACTTCTATAAATTTAAGGTGTATAAATTGTGTGCTACCTGACTAAGTAAATTTGAAACCATGGACATATTAGTGACAGAAATAGATTTTGAAAGCAAAGTTTATTAGCCATCTCTCAAAATACATGCATTTATTAAGAAAATTGTCCAATGGGTTATTGTCAAATTTTACAAGCAACCTGCAGAGCAGGGGCTAAAGGAAGTTATAAACTTCAAAGTCCAAGTGAAGCCCTTTGCTTAGCATTTAATGTGTGTAAACTCCACTTACCCAAATGTTTGTTGTACTGTGTGTGCAGAAGAAAGCCATGGTCCTGACATTGACTGGTCCAAGCTGCTCAGTACAAACAGGGTAAACATCTCATTAATACTAGTTGAACACTAATTTTTCGAAAAATTGTTCTCTAATCAGACTGTATGTTTTTCCTACTGGCTTTGAACTGCTCTAAACACAAATACAGAAGGTTCTAGTTCATACATTTTGTTTCTACCGCAGGTATTTCAGGCACCTCCTACTAGAAATGTGGCTTCCTTCATTCCACAAACTCTTTTAAAGGGTTCATACTCTTTTCTCTTCTACCAGTTTAAAGCAGCAATGATAATAATTAAAAACATTTGTTGAGCATGAACTATGTACTAGGCACCATTTTATGTGCTGTATTAATATATTAACTATTTTATCTTTTCAAAAATCCGATGAGGTAGACACTAACATTATCACCATTTTACAGATGGGGAATCTGAAGCACAGAGAGGTTAAGGGACTAGCTCAAAGTCACACAGCCATTAAGTAGCAAAGCTAGGATATAAGCCTATTTGTGTGGTTCTAGTACCTGAAAAGTTAAAAAGTGGTTAAAACATGTTCTCCATGCCAAATGAAGAGAACATGCTTACACTGTGTAGTTTACCTTATCATCATTGAATTTGAGATTATTACAGATTACTTCTGAAACACACTCTAAACTCTTATGGACAGCAGATTGTTTTTCTTGGAAAATATGCACTTCCCCTTTCTGAGTGCAATGATTAAACTTGAACATTTTTCATTTTTAAGCTTTGTGTTCTTCTAGTTGACTTTATTTCTTCTCCTTTGCATGCATGAAGCAGCCAAGTTTCAAATTATATCCTGAAACCCAGGTGGCTTCATCTGGAATTTATAACACAGCCTTCTCTGAATTCTATCAAACATGTGACAACATCAAGAAAGAGGCCAAAGGAGAAATGACCCTAGTTGGGAAACTTTATCCCCCTATTGGGAGAGGTTATTAAAGATATAAAAATATCAAATCACTAATTTGTATACTTGAAACTAATATAATATTGTATGTCAACTATAGTTCAATTTTTAACAATGTTTAGAGATCAAATAAAATGTTCTTTATTGAGAGTGGTAGGAAATAATCCAATCCACCTTCAAAGTGAAGCCACACATAAAGTATTGACCCTCCTTTAAATTCTCAGATGGTATAAAGATGCCTACTGTGTGCTCCTCACTGTTGGGCACCAAGGATGCAAAGGGGCAGAAGCCATTTCTTTAAGTTTGCAGTCTCTGGTTCACCTCTCTTGGATTTTGGTCATGCTGAGAAGATCTGAAGGCCCTTTTTTACTTTCTTGGTAATTTAGGGAAACAAATCAACTTATTGAAAATAGTCAAAACTGGAAAAGGTAATGACCTATTAGTAGATCTCCAGATCTTAGATTTGGAAGAAGACTTGTGAGTTTTATTATTCACTCTCTCACTCTATTCAAAATCTATCTGCACAGCCCAGACAGATGGCTACTCCACTCCTGCTTGTGGCTCCCAGGGAAAGAGGGAGCCGCAACTTCACAAAACACAGAAGAACTTTCTGAGCAACAGTGACTATTCCTGCTCCATTTTTCACACAAAAGAGTCTTTACAGTATCTGAAGGCAATGCTTAGACTTCCTCTTCCCCCACAAATTCATCTTCCTTTTTCCAAGTTCAATGTGTCTGGCTCTTTCAACTGTTCTTCATGCAACATGATTTCAATTAGATTGTCATTGTGGTTGGTTGCCCTCCAGTGAACTACTATTCAGTTAATGGCTGAGTGACTCATAGGCACTGTGGTAAGGTTACCGAGAAGTCAACAGTTTGAGTTACAGTCTCAACTCTGCTATTGGCCTTACGAAGTTATTTCTCAACTCTTGGTCTCTGTGTGCATGGCCCACCTCCGTCAGAGCATTGTGGGGGTCCCTCACTTCGCTCTGGACTCTCCTCCCTCTGTAGGATTCTCCTTCATGAGTTATCATTCATCAACTCACAAAACCTACAGAACAGATCTACTCTCTCCCCTTTCCTGGCATCATTCTAGTGCCTGCTGGTTTCCACTTTCTAGCAATAGCAAGTTCCCATCAGGTTTAATATTTCTAAAGCAAAACTATTTTTCCTCAACCCCACTTTCCCTGAGTTGCCTAATAATCCCATAGTCCTCTCAGAATCTTAGGACTTTAAACATATGTCATTACTTTTACTCCCTCCTCTTCTACTTCCCTAAAACTTTTCACCATCAAATTCTGATTATCTTTTCGTCATGTCTCTAAAATCTGGCATCCTGAGGCACTTATATTATCACAATTTATTTACCCCAGCATCTCCCCAGACTGTTTTTGAAATTGTATTCTGAAATGTTCCATGGAAAGAGAATAAGTATATAATAGTATGTAATTTTGGATGATACTAGTTATATATGGCAATTTTAATCTTAATCTGCTCGAGCTGCCATACAAAATACCATAAACTAATAGCTTAAGCAACAGACATTTATTTTCTCACAGTTTTGTAGGCTGGATATCTGAGATTGGGACCAGTATTGCCATGCTCTGGTGAGAGCTCTCTTCTTGGCTTTTAGATGACTACCTTCTCACTGTGTACTCACTTGGTGCGAGAGAACTCTGATCTTTCCTCCTCTTCTTAAGGACCCTAATTCCATTATGAGGTCCCCATTCTCATGAACTCATTTATACTTAATTATCTCCCAAAGGCTTCCATCTTCAAATACTATCACATGGGGTGGGGGAGGGTGTCGAGTAAGACTCCCTCCACGTTCTGCGTGGAGTAGGGTTCGGTAGCTGAAAGAGGAGCCGCACAACAAATGAGAGAAAAAGACACAAGATAATTTTGCAATATTGGGGGACCAGGCGGCAAGTCCCGAAGGACTTCTTTCGTGCTCAGGCCTCACCAAGCTTTTATTAATCTGGGATGCACCCATAGCATAGCCCTTAGGCAGGTGACCCCCTGCAACAGGCAGACTAGCCCATCAGCAAGGATTTACATAATAATAAATGGGGGAGTAGTTTCAGCTACCACTGTCTGGACAAACAGAGGTGGCACCTAGCTCCGACCTTTGCTAGGGCTTCAAAGGCACCCAGACTTCGGGGGGGGGGGGGGTTCTCTGTCTACGCTTCTCAGATAGTGAAGGCAATAAACAGTTTCCCACAGGAGGGCTTCAACATACAAATTCTGGGGTGACACAATTTAGTCCATAGCAATCTCCAAGAAGGGTAGTTCACTTAGCTCTTTCTATGCTTAAAAAAACAAAACTTAGTGGCTTAAAACAACAGCCATATATTATTCCCCAAGAATATATGGTTTGACTGGGCAGTACCATTGATCTTGGCTATGCTGGGCCAGGCACTCCTTCTGGTCTTGGCAGTAGTTGATACATATATCTTGCAATCTGCTGACTGTTGGCTGATCTGGGATGGCCTTAGCTGAAGCACCTGACTCTGTTCTATGTATCTCATTCTCCACAAGGATAGTCTGGTTGTGTCCTCAGGCAATTGTAAGAGTTCAAGAGTAGTGGAAATATTCAAGTGTTTTTTTTTAAGTTTTTGCTTGGATCAAGTTTGCTACTGGCCCTCCGACCAAAGCAAGTCACATGCTCAATCAAGTCCAGCGTTAGTGTGAGATACAAGAGACATGAATACAAGAAAGTATGAGCAATCTGTACCATGGGTGCAATCAATCTTCCACTAAGGGGTAAAATATTCTGTGTTTTCCAAAGAAATACTTGATTCAAACAAGTTTTATTTTGAGGAAAAAATTATGGTACAAACATGGTCTAAAGCACATTCAGGAAGAGGCTATTCTAAGGTAATAACACATGTGGGGAGAGGGAGAAGTTTTCTATCCCTCTGCTCACATCTCATCTTCAGCCCACAGGAGAGAAAGGGATAATGCTATTGCCTTCCCTTTACTTGTCTAGTTTCTCTCTGATGGAGAGTTATAATCTGCTTGGGCCAAGACTGAAATTTACTGGCCACAGTTTCACTAGCGGGTAGAGATACAGCCTTGACAGCCTGTGACTTTTCTGGCTGAGCTTCTTCTGATTTTGGGGCAGACCAAGGAATGACCTATTTCCTCAGAGCTAAGTAAGGACAATTCTCTTGTCTACCCTTTCACTCCTGTGCTCTGGTGAGGTACATGACTTTCAAATTTCTGTGTAGTAACAGGCAAGTAGATTTGCAGGTGGGAATGGGGTGTAGCAAAGGTCATTTTGTATTGAGGCATAAACCTGTGCCTCCACACTAAGAATCAGAAAAGATCAGCGCTATTCTCCCCAAACAGGGATTGGTATGAATAGGCACTTGCAAAGCTATTAAACATCACTTTATCCTCCACTTTGCTACTAATTCTTGCATGCACGGTTCTCTTGGCAGGGAAGATCCCTGCCTACAAGAACACTCAGTGCTTTCAAGCTGTAGTCTGTCATGTTACTCACAGGGTACTTATCACTCTCCCTTTTATGTCATTCTTTATATGAGCGCCTTTTTTCATACTAAAGTTTAAGTTTCTCAAAGGCTGGAATCATGTCGAACCTTTGTTGTAACTTTTTATTATCCATGGTGCTTCATAGAATATCCTGTGGTTATGTATATACTAAAAAAATTGCCAAATGAAACCACATAAAGATAAAACCACTTGAAAATTTATGGTGTGAAAATGTGTTCAGAGTCATGAAGCAAATTAAGGTATGCATGAATGCTTTCCGCCATTTTCAAACAGTCATGAAGGGCTAGTTATCAGATATAATGCTTAGAACTTGATGTTATCATATTGGGAATCCTAACAAGGAAAAGGGTAGACTATGAGAACATAAAAATATTATATTCTGATGGTAGTTTATTGCCAAGATGAAGAAGGAAAATAGGAGTGAAGTCAAGAAAACATTTGTGCATGGATTTGGTTTCAAGGATAGACAGAATCCCTGGCTCAGCTTTTATTTTGCCTTCATGCATAAACTAGTGAATTGAAGTGTGATTCTTTCAATTCACAAAAGGTCAAAATAAAATGTTAAAGGATAAATCTTCAGATTTATGTTAGAATTGGCCAGAACTTGAAGTAATATATTTTCATTGACAATAGTGGTATATCTTCTACTAAGATATTCATCCTTCATCTTCATTCTTTAAAATACTAGACTGGAAGAAAGCTAATAGTTTAATAATATGATGCATATAGTACAGCATACATTTCAATGTTATCAAAGTTTATAATAATAGTTGCATAAATGTTATGCGGTCTCTTTGAGTAACTTCTGCTCTTGATACCTGACTTACAAACACAAATGTAATCGCAAATATTTTGGTTGAGAAATGGAAATTTACTGCAGATTTTGTGAAGACCTGGAGGAGAAAAGTACATCACACATTCAAAAGTAAAACTTAATCCAAATCACAGGGCTGCTATAATGTGTCCCCTTTTAAATTTATATGTTGAAACCCTAAACCCAATGGGATTATATTTTGAGATGGTCCCTTTAGGAGGTAATTAGGTTTAGATGAGGTCAAGAGGATACCCCCATGATAGGATTAGTGCCCTCATAGAGACACTAAGAGAGCTTGCTTCCTCTCTCTCTTTCCACCATGTGAGGACATGGAGAAGGTGATCATCCAAAAGCCAGTAAGAGGGGCATAATTGTGAAACCAAGTTTGCCATAACCTTGATCATGGACTTCTTAGTCTACAGAACTGTGAGAAATAAATTTCTGTTGTTCAAGCCACCCAGCCTACAGTATTGTGTCATAGTAGCCCAAACCCATTAAAATAGGTGTGCTATTGGTAATTACATTAAAACATTAGGTATAAATCATGACTGCCCTAAGAATGCTGGAATATATGTTAACTCTGCCCATTTGCCTTTTCTCTTTGCACCTGAGCCAAAGTATCCTCTCTATCTACCTTAAAAATGTCTCAAATGTTCATGTCACCAGGGACATAAAAATTAAAAACACAGTAAAGTAACACCACATACCCCCTTTCATGGATAAAATATGTAACACTAATGGTGCTTGATGAGTCAACATGTAGAACAACTAGAATGCTTGTACAAGACTGGTGGGAAAGAAAAACTGTACAAACATCTTCATGTAAAGTTAACAATACCTGTATTATCAAACCCAGTAATTCCATTTCTAGGTTATTTATCATCTCCAAATAATATATATATAAATACATATATTAATGCCCAAGTATTCATAGCAGCCTATTTCATGATATCCAATAAATGGAAACAAAATATCCATTTGTAATTGAATGAATAAACACAATTTGAAGTATATCCATATGATAGAATACTACTCAGCAAAGTAACTGGAAACAATCCAAGTACCTATCAATAGGTGAATGAACAAATCAATTGTAGTAAATTTATACAATGGAATACCACACACACACAATGGATGAAGGGCTGATAAATGTCACAACATTCTCAAAAGCACTATGCTAAGTCAAAGAAACCATATACAAAAAAAATATCTACTGTGTAATTCCATTTACAAGAAATTCTAGAGCAGGCAAGCCAATCTATAGGGACAAAGCAGATCAGTAGTTGCCTGGACTGGACTGGGGTGATAGTAGGAACTGAAAGCAAAGGGGCTGCAGAGAAGACCTCCAAGGAAATTTGGTGGTGGTTACAATGGTAGACAGTTGTTGCAAGTCATTGGACCATTCCCCTAAAATGGTTGCATTTTGTTATATGTAAATTATACCTAAATAAAGTTGATTTAAAAAGGCAAAATACTAAAAATAATTTCTGCAATTACTTTGAGAATGTTGACTCTTCCCTTCAGCTTCCATATTCTTTTTAGAACATTGAATGATACAGTAGTAGGGCAAAAATTATGACTATCTGTTGATGTTCAAACATGCCTTGAGTTGTCTTCAGTTCATTGTACCATAGATATAAATCTGATAAATGTTAGAGAGTCTTGAAATGTACTGTAATTTGGTACTTGTTTTGAGTTATTATCTGAAAGCTGATCTTATTTTTATATATTTATTGCCATTTGTTTACTTACCAAGGCACAAGGCTCTAAAATACAAATTGTACAACTTTTGAACAATTTACCTTCTTTCATTAAGCCTCCCATAGTCCTCTTTCATGAAGCCTCCAGAAGCCCAGGTAACATGGATTTAAATGCCATGTAATAATAAAAGTCCCACATGGAAATAACTCTGCACCAACTTAAGTAAGGATGGGTCATGAAATTATCCCAGCTCTAAGCTGCCAACACAACTCAAGGGCTGGGGACTGGCATCTGGTGGCCAGCTGTGCAGACTCTTTACAGAAACAGACTTTAAAAGTCTTCCAGATGAAACAAAGTATGCAGGTGGCATCATTTAACTTGACAGCATGACTCATCTGCTTCAGAAAATGGGTCCCCAAGAGTTTCCATTTAAGCTGTTAAAATGTCAAGGGAGAAAGTGGCTGATGCTGGGCACGGAGGACCTGGTTCAGAGTTTTCAGAAGGACTCCAGTCCAATAGCTGGAGGAGATCCATACCATTACCGAACCCAGCTGCCCTACAGGCATGTGGTGGGACCATGTAGAAAGTTGTCAACAGCAGAGTTCCCCCAGGCCACTCTTCTTGGCTCACTCAGATGCCACCATCTGTCCTGGCTTTTGCTCAGTGACTTAGATCCAGTTCTCCACCCAGCCCTGTGGGTTGAGAGTAGAGGCTGCGGTCACCAGGGCTGGCCTGATTTCCAATATATGGTTTCTAGGTATTTAGTCCTCTCCTTTCAAAGGCTTCCCATTATACCCCATTGTCTCTAGGGCATCGTCTTTGAACAGAAGAATCATAGAGTTATTTTATCCATCAAGGTTTTCCAAAAACTGAGGCTCAGAGCTAGTACATGAGACCCTCCAAAGGCAGCTGCTGATACCAGGTTAAAGGCCTGTCATTCAAATCCCAAACTTTCCTCCAAAGTTCATTACCTTACACACAGTATGCCTACATCACCCCCAGGGTGTGTGTAGTTGGAAGAATTTCAGAGGAAAAGTCCTTGATCTAAAAATATCTCCTCAAAAATGCTATTTGGGTCCCTCTTTTTGAATTGCATAATCATAATTTGCAAGGCATTCTGGAAGAATTTCCTGAGTCTCCTAAATTAGGTTAGAATCTCTCACTATCACCCTGGCCATTAGCTCCCAGAGTACCCTGTCTGAAAACTGATGACATCCTACTCCAGTGAAGACAGATAGTATCAGCCTTGTCCACCAAAGAACAAGTGTGTCACACACTAGCAAGTCACTCACTAAATACTGAACTAATTAATCATTCTATCAGTCTTTTGTGCTTCAGAAAAAATGAGCTTAATACTAGAGTTATTTTTCTAATAATAGATGAAAACTAGCCTGAGTATAGGGAATTATTATTTGGAGGAGGGAGAAAGGGAGGAAGCGGGATTGACATTTAAGCAGGAGTTCAGGTTCAAATATCAGCATTTCTGTGCACTTGAGTAACCTTCACAGAATACTGAGGCTCTCTGAGTCTTGGTTTCTTCATTCTCAGGAGGGAAGTGTCCATTACTCTACATAAACTGTGGAAAATTAAATGAGAGAATGCACGTGCAATCTAAAACAAGCTATACGTGGCCTCTTGGCCCATTCATTTTAAGAATGGACAGTGTGAATCACAATTCTAAACAATCTAAAATGATACTTCTCAAGTTTTAGTGTTATTCATGGGAATCATGGATGGTAGGCAGAATTCTAAGATGAACTCCCAGCCTCCCAAAGGTATCCCAGCTTGTGATAATCGTGATGTATAATAAGAAATATATGTGTGATCTTGCCCCCATTTCTAAACACAGAACTCTTAAAACCCTGAGAATTTTCTAAGGATGGGGGCTGGTTGTCTAGAGAAACAGCCACGTGATCAGGCAGTTGAAACTTTCAGTGACACCCCTACTCCTAGGGAGGGGAAAGGGGCTGTAGGTTAAATGAATATCTAATGGCCAATGATTTAATTGATTATGTCTATGTAATGAAGCCCAAAAGGATGGACTTCAGAGAGCTTCCAGACTGATGCACACCTGGAGAAGTTATGGAAGCTCTGTACCCTTCCCACATAACTTGTCTTACAAATCTCTTCCATCTGGCTGTTTCCGAGTTATGTCCTTTCTTTCACAACAAACTGGTAATTTAATAAGTAAAATATTTCTCTGAGTTCTGTGAACTGCTCTGACAAATTAATGGGACCTGAGGAAGAGGAGACCATGGGAACCTCTGATTTGTAGCCAGTCTGTCAGAAGCCCAGGTAACAACCTGCATTAACAATTGGTATCTGACGGGGGTAGGAAGAGTCTTGTGAGGCTGAGCCCTGAGCCTGTGGGATCTGCCCCTATTTCTTGGTAGATAGTGTCAGAATTAAGTTAAATTTGTGGAACATGTAGCCAGTGTTCACTGAGAAGTGGAAATTTGCTTGGTGGCATTGAAAAAAACACCCATCTGACACCTGAATCCCTGGAGCCTGTGAATGTGATGAGCTATCATTTCAGTGCTTGTGTTTTATGATATGGCACAAATGATCTCAGAGAAGGAAGTTATCTAGGTGGGCCTCATCTGATCACAGGAGACCTGAGAAGCAGAGAGCTTCTTCTGGCTGCTTGGTGGCACCATAGGATGTGTTGATTCCAAGTATGTGTGTGATGAGAAGGATTCAATTTGCTCTTGCTGCTTTGAATTTAGAGGGTGCTATCTGAGAAGGGATGCAAATTCAGGCAATCTGTAGGAGCAGAGAGTGGACCCCAGCTCCTAGCATGGAAATACATTATGACAATTTTGAATGAGCTTGATGCAGATTCTTCCTCAGGAACCACAAGGCTAATACCTTGATTTGGGGGCCTATAAGACTCTGAGTATGAAATCCAGCTGACTCACTACCCCACCTATCCCAAGTTCTGATCTATAGAACTGTGAACTAATAAAAGGGTGTTGTTTCCAGTCCCTAAGTTTGTGGTGATTTGTTATGTAAAAAATCTGGTTTATCAGATCTTCTATGGGATTCTGCATTTCTCACAAGCTTCCAGGTGATGTGAGGGCTGCTGGGTGGAGATTAAACGTTGGGCAGCAAGAGTCTAACAAACATAGCATTCCAGTAAAGTTGGTCAAACTCTTTTTTTCCACCTATATTATGCCGTCTAAAAAAAATTATTTTTATTATTAGCCATACTCTTTTCCTTATGATCCTTTTCCTAAGATCATTTCTGTAGGTTTCTTTTTTTAAAAAAATCTAGTCGTCTCTCCAGGACATAATGTGCTGACATGGAGAAGATAGCAAGGGCTTTGAGTGGCTCTATCCAGGGTCAGATTCTGTCTCCTATTTTTATTGGTGGTGTGACCTTGGATAAATTGTCTAGTGTCCAGGAGCTTCCGATCCCCTCTCCCCACACTAATGGGCCCACGACAGCCTTCCTCACAGGGATGATGGTCACTCTTATGTCTCAGTTTGACTGGGCTATGATGCAGTTGTTTCTATCAAACACCAGTTTAGATGTTGCTGGAAAGGTGTTTTGTACATGGACTAACATCTACAATTAGTTGACTGTACATAAGGGAGACTAGCTTCTATAATGTGAGTGGCTCTCATCCAATCAGGTGAAGGCCTTAAATGCAAAAATTGAAGTTTCCTAGAGAAGAAGGAATTCTGCCTCAAGACTATAATACAGAAATCCTGACAGATTTTCCAGCTTTCTGGTCTGCCCTATAGATTTTGGGATTGGCAGTCTCCAATTCCTGTGAGCCAATTCCTGGGCCCATAAGCCAATTCCTTAGAAACAAAACAAATATCTATATCTATATCTATATATCTATAATCTATAGATCTATTTAAATCTATATATAGATATATAGATCTAGATACATATAAATATACAGGAAACAATCATTGTATATTTGTATATACATATACTAGAGGCCAGGTGCATGAAATTTGTGCATGGGGTGGGGGTCTCTCAGCCCAGCCTGCACCCTCTCACAATTCGGGACCCCTCAGGGGATGTTGGGCCTAAACTAGCAGTCAGACACGCCCTCGCAATCCTGGATGCTACATGCACCAGTGACCATACTTTTCATACAGGTGAAAGGCATCCTGCTGTTGTATGGGCAGCTACATTTTTTTGCCCTGATTATAAAAAGTAGTACATAATATGATCCTTCTGAGGCAGTGGAGCCATTTTCCCCATCTTATGGGTGGAAAAACTGAAGCAGAGAGAAGTTAAGTAATTGGCTTTGTCATACAGTTATAAGTGTCAGAATCAGGGCTGACCACAAAATGTGCAAGCCAGAGTCCATACGTGTCATTGCTGCATCATCCTGTTTTTTCAGTGTTAGAGTAACCTTGCCAGGTTTTAATTTTTAAGTCTAAGTGACTATTCCCAATATATAGGGTAGGGTCTCTAGGCCTGGCCAGCGATCAGGGCCATCTGTGGGGCAACCGGCAGGTGGGGTGATTGGGGCCCCTGCTGGCACCCGCCTTGGCTGGCAGCCTGGCACCACCCGCTGGCTGGCCCTGCCCTCTGGTTGCTGCCTCTGGTCACTTCCCTCTTGGTGAGCAGTGTGCATCATAGCGACTAGTTGTTCCGCTGGTCTTTCGGTTCGGTTGATTTGTATATTAGGGTTTTATTATATAGGATCATTATCCTATATAATAAAGATATAATATGCAAATGAAGCATAATGACTGACCATGTAATGACAGGATCATGAATCAGCAGGAGAGGAGGGCAACGAGCTACAAGCGGGTAGTGGAGAGCTACAGGAGGGGGCAGGGCAGCAAGCTATGGGGGGGCAGGCGGGAGGGGGGTTGGGGGAGCTACAGGAGGGCGGGGCAGTGGGCAGAGAGCTATCAGAGGGCGGCAACGAGCTACTTGTGAGCTACTGGCACACGGATTTGTGTGCAGGGCTACTAGTATGTACATATATGTATATACATGTGTGTATATATGTACATACTAGTATATGTACATATACTAATATATGTATATATGTGTATGTATATATGTATATATGCATGTATATATGTGCATGTATGTGTGTGTGTGTGTGTATATATATACATATATATATATATATATATACACACATGCACACAGTTGACCCTTGAACAATGGGTTTGAACTGTGTGGGTCCACTTATGCAGATTATTTTCTGTAAATATATTTTCTCTTCCTGATCATTTTCTTAAAAACATATTTCTGTAGCTTACTTTCATATAAGAATATTATATATATATACATATATATATATATATATATATATATAACATAAACTATGTATTAATTTACTATATTATTGGTAAGGCTTCTGGTCAACTGTAGGCTAACCCCAGCATCGTTCAAGGGTTTATGTACATCAATATAGATATACTAGTAGATATCTTTTGGTTCTGCTTCTCTAGAGAACCCTGACTAATCCACAGGGATTAAGAAACATAATGGCACATTGGTGGCATGAGTAAATGTTTATTATTGTTTTTAATTTGTATCTGCTCATGTATCAGTAAAACAGATGGAGGGATGTATGACAGGAAGAGTTTATTTTGGATTTCCATATTTTTCCCCCTCATTTGGTCACATCTGTTGGTGATGTGCTTAATCCTTTTTCCTATTCCAAGGGTGGGTGGTGGTGGAGATCATTTTCAATAATTACAGACAATGGAGATTAGTTTTTTATTTATTTTTAATATTTATTGTTCAGATTGTTACAGTTGTTCCTCTCCCCCCCCCCCCCATAGCTCCTCTCCAACCGGTTCCCACCCCACCCTCTGCCCTTACCACCCCCACTGTCCTCATGCATAGGTGCACGATTTTTGTCCAGTCTCTTCCCGTACCCCCTGCACCCCTTTCCCCCCTCTGAGAATACTTAGTCCACTCCCTTTCTATGCCCCTGATTCTATTATATTCACCAGTTTATTCTGTTCATCAGATTTTTTATTAACTTGATTTTTAGATTCACTTGCTGATAGATATGTATTTGTTGTTCATAATTTTTATCTTTACCTTTTTCTTCGTCCTCTTCTTAAAGAATACCTTTCAGCATTTCATATAATACTGGTTTGGTGGTGATGAACTCCTTTAGCTTTTTCTTATCAGTGAAGCACTTTATCTGACCTTCAATTCTGAATGATAGCTTTGCTGGATAAAGTAATCTTGGTTGTAGGTTCTTGCTATTCATCACTTTGAATATTTCTTGCCACTCCCTTCTGGCCTACATAGTTTCTGTTGAGAAATCAGCTGACAATCGTATGGGTACTCCCTTGCAGGTAACTGACTGTTTTTCTCTTGCTGCTTTTAAGATTCTCTCTTTGTCTTTTGCCCTTGGCATTTTAATTATGATGTGTCTTGGTGTGGTCCTCTTTGGATTCCTTTTGTTTGGGGTTCTCTGCACTTCCTGGACTTGTAAGTCTATTTCTTTCACCAGGTAGGGGAAGTTTTCTGTCATTATTTCTTCAAATAGGTTTTCAATATCTTGCTCTCTCTCGTCTTCTGGCTCCCCTATAGTTTGGATGTTGGTTTGCTTGAAGTTGTCCCAGGGGCTCCTTATACTATCTTCATATTTTTAGATTCTTTTTTCTTTTTGCTTTTCCAGTTCGGTGTTTTTTGCTTCTTCGTATTTCAAATCCTTGACTTGATTCTTGGGATCCTCTTGTCTGCTGTTGGATCTCTGTATATTATTCTTTATTTCAGTCAGTGTATGCTTAATTTCTAGTTGGTCCTTTTTCATATCCTCAAAGGTCTCACTAAATTTATCTGCGGTTTCTAGAAAATTCTTGAGAAACCTTATAACTGTGGTTTTGAACTCTATATCCAGTAGTTTGCTTTCTTCCATTTCTCTCATTTGTGATCTGTTTCTTTGTCTCCACATTTTGGCTGCTTCCCTGTGTTGATAGAGTGGCTTTGTGTGCTAGGTGTCCTATAGGGCCCAGTGGCTCAACCTCCCCAATTACCTGAGGTAGAAAATCTTGGTGCACCCCTTTGTGGGCTGTGTGCACAGTCTTTTGTAGTTAAGCCTTGATTGTTGTTGGTATCACTGGGAGGAATTGACCTCCAAGCCAATTGTCTGTGAGAATCAGCTGTGTCTACAGTGGGAGAACTTCTGTGCTGAAGACACCCTTATGGGGCAAGACTTGCTTCAATGGGGCTTTGGTGTTCACTGAGTCTGCCTCTTGAGTATGTCCCTTATGGATCTGAGGAGTTGTAATCTGGATGGTCCCACTCTGACCACTGGGTACACTGGCTCTTGGATCTCTAAGGATGTGCTAATTTAGCCTCTGCCTGAGGCTACCCAGCAGGAGCTATGGAGAGATCTGCAGATTCCTTTTCTTTGTTTGGGGTTTGGAGGTGCCCATATGAGGCCCACCTGTGAAGAATGCAAGCTGCTGTGGGGCCTTGGGCCTTCTTTTGGATGTTCTGGGTCTGTCTGGCCCAGCTGCAGTTTTTTAGGTAATTTTATTGCAAAAGGCCAGCCATTCATATGCAAAAGCCTCTGCTAGCAGCTTGGATGGGGTGGGGTCTCAGGGAATCAACAGGGTGGAGAAAACAGCTATGGCTGATCTTCAGCCCAGCTCTAAGAGGCCCCCAGGTCTCAGTGAATTATCTCAGTGTCCCATGGTAATCGCTGCAAGCACCTGAGAGAAAGCCACCCTCAAGTTCTGCCCACTTCCAGACAGTCCAGTTTCTCCCCGTATGAGTCTGGGTCCCCAGAGACTCACCCAGAACTGGAGTTCAGAGCAGTCAGGAGCTTGAGACTCCCTCCTGATTGAAAAAGACACCCGCGTCCTTCATTGCCAGCCCTTTCCGCAGGCACACGCCTCTGTACCTCTGCTCTTTACTTCCACACCTCCTCTGAGTCTCAGTGTGCTTTTCTCTTTCCTTCTAGTTGTAGAATTTCCACTCAGCCAGCCTTCCTGTGGTTCTGGATGATGTCTGTTTTGTCTTTTAGTTGTATTTTTGGAGTGGTTGTGCGATGCAGCAATTTCAGGTGTTTACCTATGCCGCCATCTTGGTTTCTGACAATGGAGATTATTATCATTGACATAAGCAGTCATATTGGGGATCAAGTTATAATCATTATGTTAAGGGAATCTGAAAGCAATTGCTGGGGGCAGATGTGACAGGAAGGAAGCCCTTCTCCTGAAATCATACCAGGACCATAATGATGATGGTGTTGGTGTTTCCCTTTGAAGTCATGTCTCTGATTATCCACATCTGCCTTCCAATAGGCTTGTCAACAGCTTTTGCAAACCGAAGAAACCAAGGGTTGGTTGACAGCTCTGGATGTGGACAGAAAAGTCATCCATGTAGGAGGAGACTAGAGGTGTACAGATTGAAAAATAACAGTAATCTTGTATATTTATATAGTTTTTACAGCATAAAAAGTGCTTTTATTTTCATGATCTTATCTAACTTTTATAAGTAGAGTACTTCTATCTTCATTTAGATATGATGCTTAGAGGCACTAAGACTTGGGATTTCTCTGAGCAAGCTTTCACAGCAAGACAAGTACAAAGGCTGGATCTGTCTGGTTCCTCTAGCTATTCCTCTGCAATAGCCATCCTGCTATGGTACTGGTGCATTTCAGCAGGTTGCAAAAATCACTGACATTTGGGGCTAGCAGAAACTCTTCTTTGATCTTCTCTCTTGTAGTGAGTAGGACAATCTAATTAGAGAGAAACTCTTAGAACATGGGGTCCTTCAATGTTGGAACCATTGTAAGGTGATTCAAGATAAAATGGAGGAGGTGGAGTTGGCAGAGAAGATGAGGACAAGCAAATGCATAATAAATCTAAGGTTATTCGTGCCCAAGAAATGAGGTCAATTATGATAGGAGCAGGATTATGAATTTTTAATGTAGGCCAGACAAGAATTTTCAGAAATTAATCATTTTTGTGATGAGGTGTGTTTGATTTTATATATCGCAGAGAGACTTAAACTCTAAAGCTTTGGGGGCCATGAAGGTAAGATAAGTGAGTGAGCTGGCTGTGTGTAGGATAGTGGAGAATCAAGGCTATTCTGGAGAACTGTGGAGTCTAGCCAAATAAGACATTTGAAGGCCAAGTTTTTGAGAACACTAGTTTTCTATTCCTATCTCCAGAACCAAATAGCTACATTCTCCCCAGTCATAAAGCAAGAGCTCATGTTTGCTCTCCCTGAGGAAACTGGAAGACCACCAACTGGAGCCAGCTCTCCCCTCTACGTGAGAAGGGGAGACGAGCCTATGACATTGAGTGGATGCCCATTGTTGCAGAATTTTGTCCAACACAAGAAGATATCTAAGGGAACTGAGGTCTAAGCAGCAAAAGCTCATCATCTCTATGGTTTCAAAGAGTGAAGAGGCTTAACCAGACCAAGGACTCAACTCCTGATTCTTCTCCTTCCTCTTCACTCAGTGCCCACAACCCTTCATCTCCAACTGTGTACAACTTTTGACAATATCTGAAATTATTTTGTAGTTTAAACTTTTATTAGTGTCAGTGTCCACTTAGTTCTGGGAATGGTAGTAGAGGCAGTGTCCTGAGTAGGTGTCTGATATTTCCCTTATCTTATATGGCTTGAATAGTGTATCCCCAAATTAATGTTACCCCAAACCCCAGAATGTGACCTTTTTGGAAAATAGTGTCTTTGCGAACGTTCCTAAGTCAAGATCTTGAGAGGAGGACATCATACTGGATTATTCAGGTGAGCTCTAAATCCAATGACAAGTGTCCTTATAAGAGACACACAGAGGAGAGACATATAAGAAGAGGAGCAGGCCATGTGGTAATGGAAGCAGAGATTGGAATGATGTGGCCATGAGTTAAGGAATCCCTGGAGCCATGAGAAGCTAGAATAGGCAAGGGACGGATTCTTCCCTAGAACCTGCAGAGGGAGCATGGTCCTGCTGATACCTTGATCTTGGGCTTCTAGCCCGTGAGAGTATAAATATCTGTTGTGGTAAGCCACCCACTTTGTGCACAGGCAGCAGCCTAAACCTCTGTGGATGCCTGAGCAGTGGCAAGCATCCCCTGCTGAAAGATCAGTTAGATGAATTCCTTCTCAAACCATCTGCATTCAAAAAGTAACCCCACTGCTTACTAGTGGTGTAACCTGGGGCAAGTTACTTAATATCACTGGGTTTCAGTTTCCGCATCCTCAAAAGGAGAACAATATTAGGACTTGCCTCCTAGAATGGGTTTAGAGAGGCCAGGATATGCTGCTGTGCCAAATATCCTCCAGATCTGAGTGGTTACAATGGCAGAGATGAATATCTTTCTGACAGTCCATCCTCATGGTAGGTTGGCTGGGGGCTCCACTTGGCCTTGTCAAAAGTTTATTATTATAATACTTACTTTGTTTCTACAGAGTAGAGTTAAAAACAAAACAAAACACCTCTGATTATTATCTATGTGACCTTGAAAAATACACTTGGTCTCTCTGAACTTCACTTTCTTTGTCATGGAGATAGAGATTGTATTGTAGGATTGAGGCAAGGATAACATGAGAAACTTCTTTTAATGGATTAGTTGGCATCTCACCATTGCTGGTACCCTTTAAAAGAAGAAAAAGAGGGCTCTGAAGGGTCTGGCAATCAAATGCTCAATCCTAGAAGGCACACACATTACTTTTGTTTACAACTGTTTGGTCTGAGCCAGTCACGTGACCTGCCCAAAAACACAGGTTCAGAGGTGCCAGTAAGGTAGAGAATTGGAAATATTTGGTGAGCATAATTAGGACTAATTCATAGGGTTGTTTCAAGCATAAAATGAGTCAATACTTGTATAACCCTTAGAACAATGCCTGATTCAGAGTAAGTGCTCAATGGTATTGATCAAATAAGCTCTCTCCTTGCCAGAGGATACCCCTGTGGAACAGAACAGACAGGGCCTGGGCTAGTGTGTTAAGGATGAACAGAAGTCAATTCTAGCACCACTTCTCCTGTGCCTGTGGTCCTGAGCCAGGGCTATGAGGCCCACAAGCTTGGGATCTTTGCCATTCCCTTCCCTTTCTGTGCCCTAACATCCTTTCCCAGTGCAATGAGAGAGTTAGGGAACATATACCCGGCCAGGTCTCCCTCAGGCAAGCAGTCCAGGGTGCAGGCAGTGAATGATGTCCTTGAGCTCCTTTGGGAGGATATGGGATTTTGAGAGAATTTCAAAGAAGCAGCAGGAAAAAAATCAGAGATCAGAGCTATCCCCAACAGGCAGGGCGCCCACATTAATAACTACTATTCACATCTGCACAGTTTTGCAGGGCAGCCCATGTCCAGAGAAGGCTGAGCACCCAATTCCCAAGCAGGTGATGGACCATAACATCATAGGGTGGGCCTCCAGTGTAACCTGGCCTGTCTCACTCTCCAAGGTGACATATCCTTGGGCCAATTTTTGTTTTTAATGAATAAGCTCTTTGATTTCAAAAGAATTATTCACTGGATTTGAATATTTGGGGTTCTCAACTTTTTTTCACCCCTAAGAATAACTTCCCTTGATTTATCTGAAGTCACATTGATGTTGATTAAGGGACAATGGCTGTGCATGTGAGTGCTGATGGGGGGAGTGAGGTGCTGATCCAAAAGACAGAAAGATTCAAGTTTATTCTTTGAGAAGAACTGCCAGAAGAAATCCCATTTTCATTAGTCAAGAGGCTGCTATGTTGACACACTGTTCTAGGAGCTGGAGATTTGGCAGTGATCACAACAGCCTCTTTTATCTCTTGCTTCCCGGCTGTGGTGAGAGGGAGGCTGGGAGACACCCGCCTGTATGCAGAAGTCCATGAATTCACGTGGCATTCTGTTTACACAATTGGAGAGAGCAGTCTGCTAAACTCCAATTTGGCTGGAAGCTTGGAATTCTTGGGAAGGCTCATCCCGATAGAACCATGATAAACCAGGGAACCCTTTAAACTTTTAAATAAGCATGATTCTTTATTTGTCTTTTCACTCATTTGGCAAACAGTTATCAGCCACTCATCTCGTGTCAGGCCTTGTTCTCAGCATTAGAAACAGCGACACACAAAATAAACAAGGTCCTGCTCTCCCAGAATGGATGTTCCGAAGGGCAGAGGCAGACCAGGAAGGGAACATGAACAAAGACAGTACATGAACAAAAACTGCCCAAGGCTTAGATGGGCAGTTTTAAAGTTGCAGCAATAAGATTACAATTAGAAAATGTATGCTTGCTTACATCTATACATACACGCCATGTATCCTGGCACACGTTTAACAAACAAACAAGACCTAGCTTCATAGCATTTACTGATTTTCCATGGTGTTCCCACTGTAGTCGAGCCGGTACAGCTGTCTGTGGCATCTCTCTCTCTCTCTCTTTCATACACACATACATTTTGGGGATCAAGAGTTTGCACTGACTAAAACATCTAACTCCAGTCCTGGTGGTTGCTTTTTCCTTCCGCCATTTCCATATTTAGATTTTCCTTCCTCCTTATTGAGAACCTTGGATTCTAACAACATCCTCAACACAGTACTCATTTGCTCAGTCCCGTTGTACATCTAGAGTAGGTTTTAAATTGCTTCATTGTACCACTGGGGAAAACAAACCTACTAAGAAGAATTCAGTAGTCCCCAGTCCTCAACTCAAGACTAAGGGTCCACAGTGACAGACTGTGTCCTTCTTACTGGGATTAGTTATGCATGTCCAGCTCCTTCGGTATTGTTTTTATATTCATTGTAAATACACTTGGGTTTATGTATTTCAGTTTGTTTTCTGTTTCAGTGTTCTTTCCTCCTCCCATCATTGTTGATTTGAGATTATTTTTTAAAATTATAGAACATGAATGTGCTTCTGAAAGTCAGATTTATGCAAAAGGTGTACTTAGGGAAATGCCACTCACTCCTGCGTCCCCTAGCTCCTATTAGTCCTCCAAATACAGTTCTTCCCGTGTTTATCTTTGTAAAGATAAGCAGATATATGTTTGCTTTTCACTTCCTCTCCTTTTTAACACAAAAGAGATTTTTGGCACATTGCTTTCATCATTTCACATTACTTTTGGGAAACCACTCCATATAAAATCTTAGAGCTCCTCCTCATTCTTTTTTCCAGCTGTATAGAACCCCACTGTGTATATGTCTTATAGTTTATTCAACCAATATCCTATACTTAGACATTTAAATACTTTCCAAACTTTTAAAGTATAAGTAGAGTGGTGTATAATCATAGTGAAAAGTATATTTTTATAGTTAAAAGTGTAAGTTTGGAGTAAATTCCTAGATATGGGATCACTGGGTTGATGGATAAATGAGTTATACTTAGGTTGTTTTGTTTCCAGACTCTGTAGGACTTCTGTCATTTTGCATCCCTTCCAGCATTGAATAAGGATACCTGTTCCCCCACAGCCTATCATATTTTTATAATCAAAGTGAAAATTAAAACAAAGAGATTGGATTTGAACTCTGAGAGTCTTGGATTTGAGCTAAACTTCTGATTTTTCCCACTGGTGTGAGATTAGGAAGTCCAGTCAATTTCCTTATCTAGAAAACAAAGATGGTGGTTGCAGGATTGAGGAGAGGGTGCCACACAGCAAACAATGCCTTTGAGCCTGAGAGGAAGAGTACAAATGTTGCTTACTTACACTGTGCATTTGCTGCTTTACTTTGATCTTGATTAATATCAGATTTAAAACCAAGAATTCTGGCAACTCAAGGTTCCAAGTAGACAGGAATCACCTTGCCTGTGGTTTTACTGAATGTGGACTATAGGGCTGCTAGGTAAAATATAAGACACCCGGTTAAACTTGAATTTCAGATGAACAACAAATCATTTTCTTAGTAAATCTGTCTCAAATATTTCATAGGGCATACTTATACTAAAACATGTCATTAGAATCTGGAATCCAACTTCAAAGTCTATATTTTTATTTGTTAAATCAGGCAACCCTATGATGGGGATGAGAGAACAAAGATTTCTAAGTGAAATGTCATGTTCTTGGTCCATAAAAATTCAATGTCCATCGAAGCATGACTGGATAATCAATGTGGTATCTCCATACAATGGAATATTATTCAGTTTTTAAAAATACCATTTTGATGCATGATGCAACATGGATGAATCTGAAAATTTTTTTTGCTAAGTGAAAGAAGCCAGACATGAAAGGATAAATATTGCATGATTCCACTAACAGTGATGGCGAACCTATGACACACGTGTCAGAGGTGACACACGGACTCATTTTTTTCGTTGACTTTTCTTTGTCAAATGGCATTTAAATATATAAAATAAATATCAAAAATATAAACCTTTGTTTTACTATGGTTGCAAATATCAAAAAATTTCTATATGTGACACGGCAACCAGAGTTAAGTTAGGGTTTTTCAAAATGCTGACAAGACGAGCTCAAAAGGTTCGCCATCACTGCACTAGCATGTGGTTCTTAGAATAGTCAAATTCCAGAGACAGAGAGTACAATAATGGTTACCAGGGGCTGGGGATGTGGGGGATGGGGAGTTATATTGAATGGGTGTAGAGTGTCAGAAAATGTTTTGGAGATGAATAGTGGTGATGGTTGCAAAACAATGTGAACATACTTAATATCACACTTGAAAATGGTTAAATAGTAAATCTTCCATTATGTCTATTTCACCATAATTAAAAAAACAAACACTCAGGAGTAAGTTACTTCTCTTCTCTGGTTCTCAGTTTTCTTATCCCCGCAACGGGCCACTATACTGGTGAGGAAGGATTGGAATAGAGTGCCTGGCCTGCTTCTAAGGTGGCCATGGTCTTGTTGGAAATATGAATTTCTCTACTAGCCCACCCCTGCACTGGGATGTCTAATTCAATAGGATTCAGACCTGGACAGGGAACCTGTAACTTTAATAAGTTCTCAGGTGTATTCTGAGCAGCAGGAGAACTGCCTTCACCAGAAGAATTCAGACATTTAACAAGGACTTTAGGAACTGAGAGGATTAACGGCTCTCACTGGGTTTCTGTATTCATCCCAAGTTTCCTCCTTTTGCAAGAAATACCTTTAAAAGTTTTTTAAAAAGTTCAAAGCCATTCAAACTTAACCTAAATGGAAAGTCAAAAGGCTTAAATAAAATATGTCTAAATTGATTTCCTGTCCCAGAAAAGAGTTTATTAATCCATTTTTCTTCTTTATCTTTCAACTTTCCTCTCCTATACTTGACATATACAGGGCAAGGGGCAGAAGTAGGTTTACAGTCATGAGTACACAAAGCACAGAGTTTATGCTTGTATTATTATTTACTAATTATTGTATTATTTTCCACACAAACAACTGTAAACCTACTTTTGCACACCCTGCATTCCCTCTGAAGTTTTTAGCTCTGACTTTGAACTTAGCTCTTTAAGAAACTTTGCTACACATAATATTGATCATTGTCTTATCTGTCCCTTTTATCGGAGAAAAAATGGGATTTCTGACTAGGTGTTAATCTGTAGATTAAAGAGGATTTCAAATTGTCTTTAGAGAAAAGGTTTAGAATATTCATTACTGAGAGAAAAAAGGAAGAACAAACGTACAGACTTTTAAAGTTACTTTAAAAAAAAACAATCCCTGCCTGCATTTTGGAACTGCAAAGTTGTCTTGCTGGTTTGTGTTAAAACACTTAATAAAAATCACTACTGTGTGGGCTTCCATGGTCCAAAATGGGTAATCAAAGCAAGCTGCCCATCATATAGCGCCTGCCTTCCTTGTTTCACAGGACATAACATTGTCTGCTCTGCCTGGTCCATAAACAAGGCTAATGAGCTCAGTCCGAGAGTAGAAATTCCATTTCCAATTTTCTCATTTATCACTGAAAAACCAGGAAGACCATTTATTAAGAGCTTAAATGACTCTGGGAAAGGAAGCCCATGATCTAGTTGTTTATACGAGTCAGTATATATGAAATAATTTTTTACTCAAGGGCAATGGAGTAGGGTCTGGGGAGTGTTTGTAGCAGTTAAGACTGTCAGTGTTGGAGACAGATTTTGCTTGAATTCTGGGTCTGCCTTTACTATTGTATGATTTTAATGAAACTACCCAACTTCTTTGTAAAAGTTAGATAGCAATCCCTATAATTAGCTCTGTAGCTGGCGCCAGAGATATGAAAGGTAGATAATAATCTCTACAATGATAATAATAACAACTATTATTTTAACAGCAAGTCTTCCTGTAGCTCCTACTCTGTGCCAGGTTCTGGCTCTTCATATATGTTTTTAATAATCAAATTGTCCTTACAACCTGGTGAGGAAAATTTAGATCTTATTCCTATCTCACAGATGAGGAAACTGAGGCATGTTATGAGGATTAGGTAGTGTTTCTAAAATGGAAGCCCCCTGAAAGTAAAATCCTTTTTTCCTCTTCTGTTTTCTTCACTGCTGTGGCCCCAGTCCTTACAGTAGGGCTTAGTACCTAGTAGGGGCTTAATAAAGCTCATTGAATAAATGTGTGCTTCAACAACCTTCAGAATATTTGTCTGAAATTAAGTGCCCAATAATTGGCAAGCTCCATCCATTCCAATGTCTACCGTGCTCTGGATATCTGGTATACATTGAGTAGTTACTGTGCGTCATGAATAGAGCTAAGTGTTTTATCTTTATTACTTCACTTAATTCTCACGGTAATTCTGTGCAAGTGGTATCATTATTTTCCTATTATGCAGATGTAAGCACTGAGGTCTGTAGAGATTCTTACTTGTCCAAGGTCACACTGTTAATAAAAAGCACAGCAGGTCTCTCTGACCTCAGAGTTCATGTTCTCCATTACCATGCAACAACGCTATACCAAGTTCTTATATTTGAGATTTAAAAGATAAAACAGAATTCAACAACGATAAACACGGTTAAACATTATGGGAGGAAATTTTCAGCTACTTTTAAATTTGATGGCAGCATATTCTTTTCCTTTTCTTTTTGTAGCTCAGCTCTGACTTCAGCACCCTGTGCAAGAGCCCTTCAGTGGCTACAAATGTCCCCAGCATAATGTCTAAAATCCCTAGCAGGTATTCCAGGCTCTTCACAGAGGTGCCACAGCTTCCTGGCATGCTGCTGGTGGTCAGTAGGCATCTGTTTCAGGAAGAGACCTAGTCACTCAGTGCACTGATGCCTCAATTTCCCCATAGCAGCCATGGTAAACTGATGTAGGCCTTGAATGCATGGCATTATCTTGCCTCCCTCAGAGTGGCCAGGACAGTGCCTTGAAGATAGAAGACTTTTATTACATGTTTTGAAAGAATGACAAATTTATTAACTCTCAATGTTCAAATGTGCTCTGACAGTAATCAACTTAATTCATTTATTTGGTATTTATTAAAACTACATATTTCAGATTATATGTTTCCTAGCAGAAAAAAAATAGATGAATAAACTATTATTCTTATAATCTACTTGTTAGAGGTATTGTGAGAAACAGTTGACTAAATAATAAACTTAAAAAAAAGAACTGTGCAAAATAAAATTTAAAAAATTTAAAAAGCCCTAAAAGAGAGGCATGGATATACTGTGAGTGATTCCAGCAATTCAGTTGTTATTTATTAATGACACTTTCTTTTAAATGCATCTGTAACATACTTTCTGGGCATGAACTCCTTACTTTGCAGAATGGTTGAGTCAAGACCATCCAAAGAGCATTTCTAGCTTCTGTATTCTGCTGGTCCTGTTTGCAATTACACAAAGGAGGGAAATTATATCCAGATTCAATATTTTGGTGAAGTTTTCTAGATATGAAGATATATTTACTTTATCTGAGCATACAACGATCTATCCAAATATCTTCTATCTACACATCTATACACCCATCCATCTACCCATCTACCGACACCTACACCCTTTCATCCATCCATCCATCCATTCATCCATCCATTCATCCATCCATCCATCCATCTATCCATCCATCCTATAAACCAAGAAACTGAGGCCAAGAAAGATGAACAGTGGCTGGCATATAGTAAACTTGCAATAACCAGTGACTATTTTTATTATTAACTTAATCAGTCAACATTTACTGAGTACTGCTGATTACTCTGCTGTGCCCTGAGGATGCAGAAATTTGTCCAGAGCTGGAAAGACATACATGTAAAACCTTATAGATAGTAGAGTAAATATAACAAGGAGAGGCACTTGCTCTTACTAAAGGGTCTTCAAAGGACCTAAGGCCTTTGACCTCTCGGAGATAATAGACTAATTTGTTCCAACAAGCCTACGAGAAAAGCAATATTTAGCAGAAAGAACTTGGACTTTGGAACCAGGAAGATCTAACCTCATCTTTTTTAGCCCAAGTGATCTTTGGCCTTAGTTTATTCACCTTAGGAACAAAGACTATCATCACAACAGTAATAGAAATAGATCCTCCCTAATTGGGTTGCTCTCAAAATCCAATGAGACAAAGAATGTAAACATGTCTTAGAAAATCATGGAAGACAACAGATGCTGAATTCATGCTACCTCCCTCCTGTTAGTATGTTCATCACATACCAATTTGTTTCCAGAGACTTTGGTCATACTTGGTATTTGAAAGAGTAGAATGTGTGGCCCCAAATAATCACTCATGAATTCACCAGATTTAGCTATGATTGATTTTAATTATTTCCAAAGATGAAAGTGTTCCCTTCACCCTGCCAAGTTTCAAACTCTTCTGTTAATGATCAGACTCAGTGGATGTGGTGGAGCTGTAAGGAAGACAGCCACAGAAGCATGCTAAGTAAGTGTTGAGAGAGGGCAGGGTCATTTATCAGCAGGACTGTTTAGCCTCCTAGATTTACTGATCTGAAAGTGAAAACATTCATGTGGTGTGCTTATTAATAAATCTATCATCTTGAGAAGTTTCTAGACCGATTAAGCCCACCTTTGTACCTATGACCCTAAACAGTCCCTTCTGCTCTCAAAGTCTTAGTTTCTCCACACATATAGAAAGGGATTCAGCTTAAAATCTAAATGTCCCAAAGAGATGTCTAAGCGGTAACTCTGGTGCTGGTGGTAGAGGGATGAGGGCAGGTAGGTTCTGGGGACCCACATCCTTCCCCTAATTAGAAGTTCCACTTTCATCTCCTTTAGGTATAGGACTTCTGAAAGGATTTCTTTTCAAATAAGTTCTTCTGGTTAATGTGTTTTGAAAGCCATCAGAAGAGATGATCTTCAAGCTGCTGTCCAGGTCTTGACTTGAGGAATTCTGCTACTAGTGTAAACAGATGCTAACTGACTGAAAGAAAGCAATTAATGTAATTATTTTAGTATAATTTTTAATTGTGGAAAGCAATATGTCTCAAACTTTAGTGTGCAGTTGAATCATTTGCAGACATTACAATGCAGATTCTGAGTCTATAGGCCCCTTATAATTTCCTATTTCTTAGTATGCTTCTGGGTGCTGCTAAAGTTGCTGGCCCACAAACCATACTGAATAACAAAAAATACGCACTCAGCTCACTGAGCTGGAGAAACAGTATTTCAGGAATATTTCTTGAAAGGCTTCCAGCAAAAAGGATTTTCTGGTCAACTTTCAGTTAATCAGAGCAGACCCCAAGTTTCCCTTTCTAGAGTAATTTCCATTAATCCAGGCTTCATTTTAATCTCAGAAAAGACTTATTATTGAGGGAGTATATTAGATTTCTATAGCTACTGTGACAAATTAACATGCACTTAGTGGCTTAAACAACCCAAATTTGTTATTCCAGAGTTCTCTAATATAGCAGTCTGACACAGGTCTCACTGGGCTAAAATAATGTATCAGCAGGACTGCATTCCATCTGGAGGCTCTAAAGGAGAATCCATTTCCTTGCCTTTTCTAGTTTTCATAGCCTGTGCACCTTCCTTGTCTATGGTCCCCTTTCTCCATCTTCAAATTCAGCAGCAACTGTGGGAGTCCTCATATCACATCACGTTTGCTTCCTTACCTGCCTCGCTTCCATTTGTAAGGACTCTTGTGATTACATTGGGCCTACTCAGAAAATCCAAGATAAGCTTTTCATCCCAATTTCCCTAATTTATTAACATCTACAAAGTCCCATTTACCATGTAATATAACATATTCACAGGTATTGGGGAGTAGGTTGTGGACATCTTCAGGGGGTCATGCTTCTTTCAATGTCATAAATGAAAACATTATCAATAAGTCACAAAAGGCAATTGAGATGGTAAAGATCCAGGTATAAGAGGAAATAGAGACAGTTGGGTTTGAAAGAAGTGAAGTGTTTGGACACTCACAACCAGAAAGTGATTGAGAGATCCTGGGATGTAGACCAAAGTAAGAGAGCTTTCAGAGCAAGGTGGGAAAAGCCACACCAGAGGGCTATCCCCTGAACTAGATTGAGATGGATGGAGGGGAGGACAGAAAATGCCTAAAAAACAAACTCTATCAGCCAGGATGAAAAAGTGGTTTCAGGTGTGAGGGAGAGAGAGCATCCTGGAAAATATATAACTACATTTGGCTCAATAACTGGGTTTTAATGGACCCTGAAAAGAAAAGCCACCTCTCTTCTCACTATCAGCAGGAAAGTCTCCAGTGAGTAAATCATAACCAACCTGCCAAAGGAGAGAGGAGGTCTTGAATAAGGAGGCCTCTGTGGTCATTTTAAAATTGAAAACTAATGATGGAGATAGAGGTTGGATATTCAAAAGAAGGGAATTGGAAAATAAGATAATTTTGATGTAAAACTGCAGAACAGAGGCTAAGAAAGCACATATTTCTATTTGAACACATAAAAAAAGAAGAACCTGTCTACATTAGGGCTGTGTGAATCCCCTAAGGGCCAGGTCCTCCTGCTAAGAGGCCTGGACGGTTTTTCTGTAAGTATTCCAGATGCTATAGAATTAAGTATGGACTTGAACCTTAGTTCCATCCCTCACCAGCTGTGTGATCTTGGTCAATTCATGAAATCTCCAAATCTCTAGTTTACTGAATAATGTCTAAAGCAGTGATGGCGAACCTATGACACATGTGTCAGAGGTGACACACGAACTCATTTTGGGTGACATGCATCGACAGAGACAAAAAATTGCATAATTCTTGCCAAACCGGTTTGGCTCAGTGGATAGAGCGTCGGCCTACGGACTGAAAGGTCCCAGGTTCGATTCCGGTCACGGGCATGTACCTTGGTTGCGGGCACATCCCCAGTAGGAGGTGTGCAGGAGGCAGCTGGTCGATGTTTCTCTCTCATCGATGTTTCTAACTCTCTATCCCTCTCCCTTCCTCCCTGTAAAAAATCAATAAAATATATTTTTAAAAAAATGCATAATTCAAATATTTGTCTCTCACAATGGCCAGAGTTGGGCATCACTCGAGTAATATTATTACTCATGTTACTCATGATCAATAATGCAATTCTAAAACCGGATGTAAATATGTACATCGGTGTTGCGTAGCAGATACATAGTGAAAACATCCAAGATACATTGTTCCAACATTGATTAATATAAAAAGGTTAAGAATTGCACTATAAAGAGATTAATCTTTACTCATGACATTTTATTTTTACTTGAGTGACAAAATGCCCAATTCTGGAAACGGCCTCGTTATTGTCAACACGTGCCTCAGGTAAGCTTCCCGTGTGTTCGGGTGCATTCGGCATGTTCCTTAGGAGACAGGAGTGGGAGGGTTAGAAGAAAAAGATATACAGTGCAACAGTGCTCTCTATCCACATGAATGAACTAAACTTAAAATTACAAGGTTTAGGCAAAAGTATTGACGTTATGTTTGGATACATTAAATCTTTTGAAAGTAAACTTAAAATTGTCAAGCGAGATATTGAAACTAAAACTTGTAAGTATTTTCCTCTGATAAAAAAGTATTTCGAGAAGGCCACTACAACGAGTGTAATGGAGTCCATACTTATGTACCGGAATATAGTAAACTCGTTATTTGAACAGTTCAGCGAAAGATTCAACCAATTTAGAAGCCTAGAACAGACCATTAAAATAATTAAGTATCTGAATGTAGTTGTTTACAGTACTTTGGAATGAAAGGATTTCCAATGGATGCAAATTGACGATTTAGAGATGCAACTTTCAGATTTTCAAGGTAGCATTTGGACTCATGTGTTTGTCGACTTAAGGTCAAAACTTGAAAATCTGGAACGAAATCGTTTGAATAATGAAGAAGAGTGCAACTACGAACAAGAAATTTTGAGTGCTTGGAACAGAGTACTGGACACTTTTAGCGACATAAAACATATAGCGATGGCTTTGCTAACAATTTTTTCATCAACATATTTTTGTGAGACTTTGTTCTCAGCATTAAATAATATTAAAACGAACAAAAGAAACCGGCTAACAGATGAAGTTAGTGACGCTTGCTTGGCCTTGAAGTGCACCAAGTATGAACCTGCAATCGAAGAATTAGACAAATTTCAGCACCGAAAAAGTCACTAATTTCTAGTTTTCGTACCATTTAATTATCATTGTTTTTATTATTATTTTTTCCTAAATGTACATTGTTTTTCTGTTTTTGTTCATTTTATACATATTTTTTGGGATTTTTCTTTGTTAAATGGCATTTAAATATATAAGATAAATATCAAAAATATAAATCTTTTTTTTACTATGGTTGCAAATATAAAAAAAATTATGAATATTTCCATATGTGACACGGCACCAGAGTTAAGGTAGGGTTTTTCAAAATTTTGACATGCTGAGTTCAAAAGGTTCACCATCACTGGTCTAAAGCAAATGACTGTTGTGAGGATTAATGAGGTTAAATGAGAACATGCATAAAGAGCTTAGCACATTATTTGACATACAACACATGACAGTTGACACATAATCAAAGGATGATTTTCCTTTCTTACATTGCATGATTACTCTTCTATTCTTTCTTTGTCTCTTCATCTCGTGTTTGTTGTGGTAACAGTTTTCTTTTTTTATTCCAGTGTCATGCAATTTATGAAAGTGCACAGTATGACTCCTCCTCCTTCTATCCAGTAAAACAGGATCATCTGGAGAAATTCTTCAGAAGCTCCTTGTTGCCTTCAGGTGAGAAATCTAAACTTCTCAGACTATTTTTCCAGATCCATCACTATTTGAGTACAGCCTTCCTTTTCTACTCATTACTCCCTAAGCATTCCTTTGACTTTAGTCCAACAAATAAATCCCTGTTGGGATCATCTCTCACTCCAACCTCCATCCTTCCTCTAAGTCAGCAAGTTCTCACCTTCAGTCACATCTTGGCCTCTGCCTGGAATGTCTTCTCTCCTCTCAATATCATTCCATTTGTGATATAGGATATCATAAAATGACAGGAAGAGGGAAGAATTATCAATATAGCCAATCATGTCAGGAGAACAGTATTTATGATGTGAGGGTATCTGCTGGTGGAGGCATGGGGCAGGGAGGACTTGGGGTGGATGAAAAAGAACAAGAACAGGTTTAGAAAGCAGGAATTTGTTATCCTAAAGACATATGGGTGAAAAGATTTTTTAAAAAGTAGAATGCAGGGCCCAGGACTAGTAAGTCTGGGGTAAATAGAACTTTTACAAGTTAGATGGAAGATGAAAAGCTAGTAAAACTTGCCATGGTAGAGACAAGCCTTTTGGTGAAATCTGTGCACATCCTAACATTTCTCTCTAAATTAATGTATGATAGAGACTGATGGTTTTCATCTGTATAGAACTACTTCCAGGAAAAGCAGCGGCCACCTTTGGGTTTTCCCAGGCCATTGCACACCCTACAGCTACATTTACCAAGGGACCAGTAAGAGGATGTACAGATCCATGCTAAAACAAACAAACAGACAAAAAATTAAAAAGAACCTCTTGTGTGGGTGCAAAATCTCATATTTTTTATCTAAATGGAGTCATACTTAAAGTTGAGAAAAAGACAGCAGAAGAGCATCCTGCCCTGGGCATCTTCTTCTTTGTTTTCTTTAGTTTGTTCATATAAGCCTGGAGGTAACAGGCTTGTATCCCCATTGGCATCCCCAAGGACCTTCCCCATATGTAACTTCTAGTTTAGAGCTGTAGGGGCTAGGAGCTTGGTGGTTGACTTTGTTCCTGGGTTCACTTGTAGAGAGCTTATTTTCTGTTTTCCAAGGTATCTTAGGCACATTGAATAGCAGTCTTTCCCCCTGCGGTGCATGTCTGCAAAATGTTCTTGCTTTCAGCATTGTAGCCTGTTCCTATGATTCTCTAGGGCCTTGGGAGAGATTACCAGAATTTCCAACTCCCATGAGTCTTTGCTGGGGTATGTGCTGACCTTCCTTGTGTTGTGTGCACTAGCTGTGCCAATTTAGTTCTTCTGAGGAATAGCACAGAGGAATAGGGTCTAGGTCAGTGGTTCTCAACCTTCTGGCCCTTTAAATACAGTTCCTCATGTTGTGACCCAACCATAAAATTATTTTCGTTGCTACTTCATAACTGTAATGTTGCTACTGTTATGAATCATAATGTAAATATCTGATATGCAGGATGGTCATAGGCGACCCCTGAGAAAGGGTCGTTCGACCGCCGAAGGGGTCGCGACCAACAGGTTGGGAACTGCTGGTCTAGGTCAACTTTGAACTCAAAACAAGCTTTCCTAAGTTAGGTATCTATTCCACGTCAAACTTCTTATAGAATACAGATGGCAAGCAGTGATCACACTCCAGAAACAGACCTTCCATGCTCCCCACAAATCTGGGGGTTTTGGCTCTGTAGTTGGAGCTGGACTGGTCTCACATGGGCAATTATCTCAAGATCAAGTTTTTTTTAACTTTAAGATTCAATTTTCTTTGACCTAAACTAAATTGTTTTATCCTGCAGGTATCCTTATAGCAGGAAGACTCTGCAGAAACCCCATCTACACTACATTTTCTGGATCTTGTTATTTCTCTACTTGGCATGTTCTCCAATGCTACACCTAGTCAGCCTGGCTTGCTCTTCAACAGTCACCTCAAGAACTGTGTCCTCCAGAAACCTCACTGGCACCTCCTCCCATCCCTGTCTGATTTGTGTGTCCCTCTTCTGTGCTCATATGGCACCTGGGTTCTACTGCCTTCAGGGCACTGCTAACCCTGTGCTGTGAGTATGCATCAGGAGCTACTCGGGTGGATTTGGGTGTGCCCTGTGTCAGGGCACAGTATGCATAGTATCTCATCCAAAGCTCAAGGTCAGTGCCACTGACCTTGTAGATAAAGAAATGGAAGGTTGCAGAGACTAGGAAACCTGCTCAAGGCTACACATATAGTTAGTAACTGGCACTTTAGATTAAAATCAAGGTAGACCAACTCCACATAGGCCTCCCATGACTTCCCTGATCCCATATAGTCAAGGACCACAGTGTGTCCATCTTTGGGTCCTGAGCACCCAGCACAGTTCTCAGCATATGGTGAGAATTCTCCAATTTTCTGGCAGACTGACCACAGGCTGAAGTAAGCTGTACACAGCTCTGTCTGCCTTGTGAGGCTGTGAGTTCCCTAGCAGTAGGCACCACAGCTATTTTTATAGCTGTTGGTTATTGAACAGCAAAGACTGGCACGGAACCATAAAAACAAAAAGAATAGCAAACATAACAGTGAGCATGTTTACCATATGCCAGGCACTACTGGAAGCACTTCACATCTATAACATGTTTAATCTTGACAACAACCCTATGAGGCAAATTCTCTTATGATGTATATTTCACAGATGTGCACACTGAGGCACATAGAGATTAGGTAACTTGCTCAAAGTTGTGCAGCTAGAACTTGAGTTGTGAGGCTAGAATGCAGCAGTTCTGGTCGGTGATCTCAGATAGTCTACAAAGAGTAAATGCTTGTCATGAAATTTAAATGAAATAATTGGTAGGTGGCTTTCTGGACTTGCTTTGATAGCAGTATAGCTTCTTCCTTATCCCTGAGCACTCTTGGACTAAAGGGTCATTGACTTGGAAGCTGAAGTCCAGGATCCCTTTCACAGTGTCAGCTGGAGCTCCTGTCCGGCATATGGTGAAAAGGTGCCAGTGGGGTCCCTTCTCATGCCTTTTAGACACGAGGCAGCATCATAGCCCCTAGGTGTTAGAAAACTACAGCCAGACCCCACATGTGGAGGATTAAGAATAGAACTGGGAGGGGACAGAAATTTCTGAGGACTGCACTGTGGGGTACATCTTCTCTGGGGAGAATCAAAACATAGCACAGTCCCCAGATATCTCAGAGATTGCCCAATGTCATCCTCTCATTATGACATAGGACCCAGTGAGGAGCTGACTTGGTTTCATGACACAAACTCTGGGGAGTGTTATCAGCAGCATATCTGTCCCCAGACCAGATCACAGGTCATTGCTCACAGAAGCCATCAGCTTCTCTTGGAAACTTTACATGTGCCCAGTACTGTGTTAGGCCTTATACCAGCCCAATCTCACTTACTCCTCAAGCAAACCTAGGAAATCTGAACAATCACATTTCAGATGCAGAAACCCCAACTCTGGGTCCACTTGCCCAAGCTCATGCAGTTAATGTGTACTTGGATGAAGGGATTTTGAAAATGTCTATTTTGTCTAGAGTTTCTTAAATTTCCAAGGTTGAAAATTATTTGACATGGGACCAACTGCTCGATCATTGCACTAGTAATAATAAAGAAAATTACTTAGAAGGCAATTAGTTTAGTGTTTCTGTAATAATAAAAAGGACCCCCTGACCTTCTGACTCCTTTTCTTTGAATGACTAAACACATTGACTGCCAAATCATAGATTGGCATCGTTCATGAAATCTGGACATCCAGTCCCTTTCAAACACAAATGGAGAGTGATGTATTTAATGTCATAAAGCATGCAGCTGAAGAAAGCCAGTTCCATGATGGAATGACCCAGCTCTCCCTAAAAATGCTCTCTGAATCTGGAGATGTCTAGGGTTCTAATGAGCCAGCATGCTCCGTGCATGATGTCAGGCACCGTACGAGGTTGCTTTACTCCTTCTTTCTGCAGAAGGTAAGGTTGGGCAGATGGCGGCCAAGGTCACATCTATTTTTGATCTATAAGCCCATGGCTCTTTCCCTTGGGTCCTCTCTATTTGGCCCCATTCTCCAGCTTGGGTTAATCCAGATCCAGAGGGGGGAGGGGGAGGGGGATGTTCCTCGGTCAGTATGGTGGTCTTTGGCTTTTGTCTATAGTATCTGGCTGAGCCAGGAATCCACTCCAAGTTGCTAATTTAGAAGGAGTTTTTATCATGGATTTAACGATCTCCAGAAAAGGTATAAGGAGAAATTTAGCTTTATGTGAAACGAGGATGGAAATTTCTCTAGGCAACATCCCTAACTGAGCCAAGAGACAGTTCTGCTCCAGGTCACTGAACATCTTCCTAGCACTGTTGTGCCACAGAATGTCTCCAAGCAGCATGCTGATGGAAACAGTGAGTGAATGGGAACATATTCTGTAGGGGAAGCAAGAAATTTGAGATATTATTTCTCTCCATCTTATCTGGAATTTATTGAATGTTACCTTCAAATCAGGTAACTTCTTCATATCTCAGATGCTTAACTGTCAAGAGAAAAGGATGCCATAGACCCTTTTTGGCATCCTATAAGGATGTTATTAAAGGTCAATTAGTTTAAACCTGAAAATACTTTGTGATTCTGCAACATTGAATGATAGTAAAGAGATTGATACTTTTATCATTTATGTAAGAAACATTCACAAACTACCTACCAGGTATAAGAACTTTTCCCAGGCACTGAATCATTACTTTTAGGTTATTTTATGCATTTGAATTATCTTGAGAACTTTAAACATGTTTAACTCAAGCTTTTGTTTGGCGCTCACTCACGGATGGGAATTCAGGGCCCTAAATGACGCCATCTCTGCCTCTAGCTTTTCATTCATTTACGACTGTAACCTGGATATTACAAAATCTCTTCTAAGCCATCAATCATAGCTGACAGGCTGGGCTGGTTTCCTGAGGCCATTTTCCCATTTCAATGAAGCCCAACTCACGCCAAAGAGCTACTAAGGTACAAACGCATCATGAGAAAACTAATCTGTGACTTGTCATCAATGACGAAACTATGAACAACATGAGATACGTACTCCCTCCTTCCTGTCCCAATCTTTTATTTTGGGGTATGGTCTCAGGGCTCCACATGCACGTGCATCCTAGATAATGGGATGCATGATCCCTCCTGTTGGCACAGTGTCCCTCTCCTCCACAACACGTGTGTGAATGCTCCTGGTGACACACTCCAGTGGTTCACAGAGGGTGTGGTTCAATCTTTATTTTCATCCCAGACCTGCTGTAAAAAGTTGAGTGCTATCCAAGTGCTCTGCAACACCACTCGTCATTCCCACATATGCCTTTTTCCATGAACATCATTAGCCTTTATCTGCCAGAGAAGACTCAGCCACCATTCTTGGGGCTCAGGGTCCTGTTTCTTTCCTTATTGACTACATAACTTTTTAAATATTAATCATAACAAATTTGATAAACCCTTTGTCCAATCAGCTACAATTATACTTTTATCCAGGTGCTGACTTGTAGATTAAGAGACCTTACAATTATTTTGGGAAAGGTTTGCAGCAGAGACTGAATTTAAGTATTTACTGTTGACCTGAGCAGACAATGTTCTAAGATTCTGGTACTGGTTCCTACACATTTTTTCCCTGAGATTCTTCCTCACAAAGACAGCAGGAATGCAACCACTCATCCACTCAAGCCTGTCAGGAAGAAAATTGCTTATGAGAGGAAGAGAACTGTTATGTGAATTTCCATAAAATTGTGGTCCAGCACTATTACATCCCTCTACTTTTCAAATATTAAAAAGCAACAACACACACCCTATCATTTCTATGGCTAAATGTAACCTGCTCTTTTATTTATCCATTTCACTAAAGAAATTGTATTTATCTGTTTAGAAAATTACAAGACAATCTACCATCAAGTTTTATATTGGTATTATGTCTGGTCTGTGGGTACTGGCTCGTGCTCATGCATTTCCTTGAACTCACTCTGCCAGAAGGGGTTTGAAGTACCCAGGGAGTCAGGAGGATGAAGGGAAACATTCTCAATTAATGGCTTTATTCACCTATTTAAAAAATGGGGTTGTATCCTATAGTTTTTCACTGCTGTGCATTCATTCTCCTTTTTAGGTAAAGTGTCTCTACCTTTTCGAAATCACTCTTTCTCACTCTAGTAGGTCCTGTGTTATCTACTCAGAGATGCTAATATATCTCATGCCAAAAGAACACCATATTCACCTGGCCACAGTGATTGGTTCAGAGATGGACATATGAGCCAACCAGAGCCAACCAGGGTCTTTACCCTGATTCATTTATAGGATTAGGGAAGAGAAGTCTGCCTTCCAGTACCATTAGTGAGTTGAGAGGCTGTGAGTGCAAGGCTCTGTGTGGCCATCATATCAACCACGTGAAGATAATCTGTGTTGAAAGAAGCCAAGAAAAGGCAAGTAGAGCTGAGGGGTGGAGAAAAGGCATAGCCTTGGCCTCCTTCCTTGAACACTGACGTTATCAGCCAAGACTGGCTTGAAGCCCTCTGGAGAACCCACCCTTGGAATGATGTTTGGTTGGTGAAAGCCATACCAAATCAACTCCACCTTTCATTGACATGGTCTGAATTAGATTTTTGTCACTTGCAATTGAAGGAGACATGCCTGAAAACATGATTACATGCCATGCAATTGGCTAGACACCTTACTCTCTGTATGTCTCTCAATCCTCACAGCAATCAGGCATGAGAGTATAGAATTCCTGTTTCACAGAGGCTCAAAGAAAAGTGAGACCATGACCAGCTTCACACTCAGGCTATTTAAGCTCCCCACCAGAGTGTCTCTCTGACTCATCTCTCTTCATTATTTTTCAGTTTCATCTCAGGAAATCCAACTAAATTGGTACATGCTGGAAAGGCCAGAAGGAAATACAAACAAGGCTGCCAAAGTTGAGGCACACCTCAGAGTATGTTCTGCCCCAAGAGAAACCAACTTCATATCCGGACATTAACATTACATCTCTTCCTTGGACTCCTATCTGACTGTGTTTCACAGAAAATTAATTTAAAAAATGCAACATCCTCTTTTTAAATTAGATGGGGGCAGCCTCACAAAGTCTGTCTCAAGGAGTTGTTACCCAATGAGAGGACGAGGAAACAATTTGGAAACAAAATCATTCCTGATTGTCTTTTGTAACTACATTGGGATAAATTAGGATTAGACAAAACATTTTTCAGGGGCCCCTTAGCAGCAGGAGCATAAACAACTCACTGAGAGCTTTTGGAGAGCGTCTCTGGCCAACCTGATGCCATTTCTCTAGCATTTGGGCCAATAAACATTAAGGTGGAAATAGGAAATGCTAACATGGATGTGTAAACATATGTGGCATCTAGTCTACTCTACCCATTCGACAAAGTCCATGGGAAAAGGAAAACAGAAGCTTCTAGATTCTGAAATTGCTCTATGTGCTAATTAGCAAGGTACATTAACAATAATACATTTTAGATTTACCTAGAAAAAAGAAGAATGATAGCTACCTCAATGAGCATCTAGTAAGTACTAGGTACTTGATGTTTCCTGAAATCCTTATAAAGACCTTTCAAGGTAAGTATTATTCTCCCCATTAAATAGATAAAAACATTCATTAAGTGCCGGGAGCTGGTCCATGCTTGCTGTTTCAAGGGACCTGGCATATATGGCATACTGTTCTTAATATGTTTGCTCACCTTCTTGGCACTATGTGTTTTAACCAAGGTCTCTGAGAAAGGTTGTTTCCCCAGGTAGGGATTTTCCCCTGAAGTTAGGGAGGGAATAAAACTTCTTAACTAAGTGCCAGGTGGGTAATTAATCACTTTAACTACGAACAATCATGCTTAAGCTACATAATCTTTACTCCCTGGAATGGAGATAAGAAACGCCCTAACCTTTGAAATAGAGATTGATAGGATTGGAATCAACTGGTATAAATACAGATGTAAGAAGACAGAACGGAGAGAGACAGAAAGAAGACAGAACCTACACAGAACCTACAGACAGAAGAACTTCGCTGGAGAGAACATGGCAAAAGATCCTGGACTGAACCTGACTACAGAAATTGGCAAGAGAACCTGACTAGAACCTGGTGACTGAACCTGGCTGGAGAACCTGGACAGAACCTGGCTGGAGAACCTGGAGAACCTGGCTGGAGAACCTAGCAAGAGACCATGGACACAGAACCTGGCTGGAGATCCTAAGCAGAACCTCTCTGAAGATCCTGAACAGATCCTGGCTGGAGATCCTGGCTAGGCTGCTGATCAACTGAACACTGTCTCCGTGTCATTCCTTCTTCGCCAACTCTATCCACACCTTTGGGGACCCCTGGACCCGCTGGGGTTGGACCCCGGCAATTAAGGACCAGAAAGGGTAACTCCCCAAGTAAAAAATATGTATTTCAATCCAAGAGCTTTCTGATCCCTAGCTGGTTTTGCTCAGTGGATAGAGCATCAGACTGAGGACTGAAGGGTCCCAGGTTTGATTCCAGTCAAGGACACATGCCCAGGTTGTGGGCTCGATCCCCAGTAGGGGGTGTTAGAGGAGGCAGCCAATCAATGATTCTCTCTCATCATTGATGTTTCTCTCTCTCTATCCCTCTCCCTTTCTATCTGAAATCAATAAAAAAATATATTTTAAAAAAAGAGCTTTCTGATTTCAATGCTTGAGATCTTTCTGCTTTGCCTTGTGACCTCTCTGCCCAAGGGCTGAACTCTGACCCAGAAAGTTCATTACTGAACATATGATTTCAGTGTGTATACTGACAAGGACATGCATTGATGGTCTGAACTGCCAGATGTGACTTTCTTCACCCTGCCAATTGTCAGTCTGGAGTAGGCTGCCCAGGCTGTCTGGTCAAAACCAACTTCAAGGCATGGACTTTGTTATTCCATAAACATAGGTTAAAGTCTGGATCTGCACTTCAACTGTTTGGCCTTGAGTAACATCTGTCCCTCTCTGCCCATTAACTTTCTTATCTGTAAAATAGGGATAATCATCTACTTCACAGTTGAGGAAAGAATTTAATGAGATGACCAAGCCCTCAACACATAACCTGTCACAGTGTAACAAAAAGTCTGAATTCATTTTTTATATTTGACTGCTCTTTTTTTAAAAAAAATATTTTTATTGATTTCAAAGAGGAAAGGAGAGGGAGAGAAAGATAGAAACATCAATGATGAGAGAGAATCATTGGTTGGCTGCCTCCTGCACACCCACTACTAGGGATTGAGCCCAAAAACCCCAGGCATGTGCCTCTGACTGGAATTGAACCTGGGACATTTCAGTCTGCAGGGCAACACTCTATCCACTGATCCAAACCAGCTAGGGCTTGAGTGTTCTTTTAAGCTTCACCTTTGCCTTCCCACCTCCTTTTGTCCCACATCTGAGCAAACTGATAAGAAATGCAGGGAAGTCCCTCCTTTGGAACTGATGGGAGACTCGGACTACACAAGCCTGTGAAATCCTCACCTGGACCAACCCCCTAAAACCTCAAGCCAGACTCCCTTCCTGGCTCTCTCTAGCCATTTCCAGACCATCTTGGGAAGTTTGCTCTGCTTTCCATAGAAAGTCTCATCATGTAAGTAATAAAACTTTTCATATTGTCTGGGTTTGTGTGTGGTGTTATCGGTCTTGATGTTTCTGGAGGAGAACGTGTACCAAGGCAGGTCTTCCCTGACATGGTCTAGAAATAGGATTCTTCTGCATTGTGGCAGGAAAACAATTTCAGGGACACACACATAGGAGAATTTAAGTGATAGTGGCAAAATCCATTAGAGTGAAAAGAGATTGTACGCCCTCATAAATGCAGAGAGCAGACAGGCTATAGTAACAGCCTCATGGATTCAGGAAAGGAAATTACAGAGGCGAAAGGAGAGTCCCCTGCCGCTGCTTGCTGCTCCCCTGGTTGCAAGACTTATGGGGACACTTAGAGGTTAGGAGAAAAGAAGGCAAAAAATACATGCCTGAGAGAAGGGCACAGGCATGATTCAAGAAGGTCACACACGGGGTTCTTTGTCGAGCTTCCATATATTTACTTGGGTTTGGGGAAGAGTAGATGTTATTTCAAAATATCCAATCTCTTTCTGGACTTTTCCTGGAGCTGTATCCTTCCAGGATCTCCTGGGGTTTCATGCCCTTATTCTGTCCAATGTTTTTCCCAGGCTAACCGCTTCCTCCTTTATGGTCACCATTTTGGCCTCCACTGTGGATGCCTCATAGTTCTACTTCACCCTTTGGCTTCTACTGCTCATGCACTTTGTGAAAGGAATTTCCCTTTGCCCTTGGATGTTCCTGGGGTTTCTGGTAAGTTCTGGCATTGTCCTAGAGTGGACATTAGTTGAGAAAAAAATCCACAAATGTTTCTGGCTTAGTAGGAAACATAAAGATCAAGACTGAAGAAGAGGTTTCCATTATTACATCAGAGGAAGTTTAAAAGTCTAGAACTAAGAGAAGCCAAAAGGAGTGAAGGACAAAAAACAACAGTTTAAGAATCAGAGTGTGAGACTGTCAGAGGCAGAATGATAAATTCGTAGGCTCTTATTAAGGTGAGCTGGTTGGTTCCTTCTTAATCTCCTCACTCAGTGTTTCCCTATTGTATACCAGATTGACTGAAAGCAAAAACAACTAGGTAGGATAATTTGCATTGCATTTTTCTCTAGCTATATATTAAAAACTTAGTGAATCAGTCTTTCAAAGGGAATTTGGCCTGAACGTCCCAGTTCTTACAAAGTTTCTGAGACAATAAGTCTGATTAATTTTCCTTCTCCAAAAATTAGACATTGAAACATCCTAAAATGATTTTAACCTGCCCCCAAATCACCTGGCCAAACAGTGAATACAATTCTGTCCAACTGATAATGTTTTCCTGATTTAAGTGTTGTTGAAACATAAGTAATATAACTTATGTTTTTAGCCAAATCAGCACAGTAATGTGAGGCGATTTTGATAAGCGCTGCATAAATAACACTATGGGGCTTGGGCTCAGAGTGAGAGAGCCAAAAATGTAAAACTTGGCTGCTGTCTACTTTGTTTGTGTGCAAAGACTCATATTTCTTGAAACAATGAAATAAAGGGTGCGAGTGTTCAGCATCAGGCAAGCACACTTAACTCAGATCTTTCACAGTGAGTCAGCTCTCCCCAAACACAGATGATGATCTGTTACTCAAGTGGGATCAAGAGAAAAGTGCCGAAGGGAAGCCTGAGGGAGTAAAGAAGTGTCATTAAGTGCAGAAACCAAGTCCTCCAGGATGCTTATGAAAGCGGTGTGCCTCAAGAAGAGGCACACAAATTACCTTAGCAACTTTTCAAGAACTTGGCTTTGATGCAAAATTCTTTCTGACTGCCTTAAATAATTTTTAAAATGCTGGTTCCACCCCAAATTAGTTTTGCAAAATTTACTTTATATGATATCATAAAAATAGTTATCCATAAAAACAATAGTGGGGAGGGGAGCAGGTATTTTCCTCCCCAAAATATTTTTTTTCTAAGGGAAGGAAACCATTGTGAAAAGAGTATGATTTCAACATTTTATGGCATTAGTTGCAGATGTTTCTTTTTGATAATTGACTGTCTCACCATTTCCTCTTTCTCCAGAGTAAAGCAATTCATGTACATAGCATTTAAACCCCTTCCTTCCTTCCTTCCTTCCTTCCTTCCTTCCTTCCTTCCTTCCTTCCTTCCTTTCTTCCCTCCTTCCTTCTTTTCTTTCTTCTCTCCTTTAACAAATAATAACTGATGTTGTACTATGCATCAGACTATGGCCTAAACCCAATTGGTTGGTTACTCAGAATGATGAAGTGAGTTTACTACTGAGTACCTGGAAGAGGAAGATAGTTCAATTAATATAAAATAGAATGCCTTCATTGCTTTAAGAGGAGAGCTGAACTAACAAAGAGATCAAGATCATGGCCGTTGTTATTGGTTATCCCCTCCAGCTCTAGCCCTATTCCTTCCTTTCTTTCTCAGGCACACTTCTCAAACCAGATAATTATCACTTCCATTTCCTTATCAGCCACTTTAACCTGGCTTAGGCCATTATTATCCACCAGAGGGCTCTTGTTAAAAGTCACCAATGGCCTCTGAACTGCTAAATCCAAAGAATACTTTTTAATTACTAGTACAATCTCACTTGACATCAGAAAAATTCCATATTTTTAAACAATCTATTCCGTTTGTTTTTAATGAGACAATACATTTTTTTTTAATATTCTTTGCAGGCTTATTCTCCTCTTTCTGCTCCTTACAAATGAGAGCTCATTAAACACCACCATATATCATTTCCTTAGTTTGTACTTAAATAACTTCATTACCATGGCTTCCATTTCATCATCTGTATGTTGGTGACTTATGCATTTATATCAGACAAGACCTCCCTTCCATCCTTTCCATTCAACTTGCCCACTAGGATGAGTCAAAGGCATCTTACACTCACTGTGTCCAAAGCCAAACTCATCATTTTCCTTTGGACTTTGGACCTAAGCTCTTTCCACTGTCTTACTCTCAATGAATGACAATAGTCTTTCCGGATCAGTCAGAAGTCCAGGCTGATATTCAACAGTCCTATATTCACTCATATTTGAAGTTTTAAGCATTTTACCTTGTTTGGGACATTTAATTTATAACAGATCTACAATAGAGACACACAGTGGAGCCTTGTTATTTGTGGATTTCAAGCTCTATGAGGATTGAAATAATAATTTGACTCAGTATTGGCCAATGATAAATAAGGTGAAAACACAAGGTTTGTCAATGTGCCTACTTGCTAAAATTTACTAGTAACTCCCACATCATGGCAATTTCCAGGTAATTTACAGATATGCACAGAGTAGTAAAAATTTTCAACCCAACCCACAGGGCTAGCTGAGGTGGGAAAAATTGTGACTCTTTTTGTTTCAGGTCCCATACTGTAAACAAGTGTCCTTTTCATGGTCTGCTGAGTACCATGCTTTATGAATTTTTGTGCTTTTTGTGGTGATTTGTACAGTGCTGAAGGACAGTCTATTGTTCCTTGGTACAAGAGCACACAGGATGTAATGCAAATTTCGGAGAAAATATGTATTAGATGAGCTTTGCTCAAGTATGTGATACAGTGAAGTTGGCCATGAGTTCAGTGTTAATGAATCAACAAAATATATTGGATAAGGAATCTTTAAACAGAAACATACATAAAACACGTTTATGTCTTGTTCCATTGACAAAAATGTTGTGAGCAGAGGCTTGCAGGAACCTAACCCTTTGTATCCCCTAGGAGCAATAGTTCAGTATTCACCAAATTAGAGTTTGTGATGACTTTCTGGAAAATAACTCTTGTGAATAGTGAGAGTCAACTGTAGATACAATAATACAAGTTGCAGTAGAAACACAAAGAAGAAGAAAGTTATCAATTATCTTTGAGAAGGTTAAGTGTCATAAAGGAGGTACACTTTCTAAAAGGTATCAAGAAGTTCATCAGGAAAATTATGTCCAGTCTGCTAAAGGCATTAGAAGAAAAGAAGTAACTAATATCCCAACATGTGTTCTTTACCACACACAAACTTTCAAATCACAGCACAGAGGTGCATGACATTGGAAACACATGTTACCCAATTTCATGGAGAGTGTTAGCATTTCAGGGAGCTGTTGAGAAGTTGTGGGGCTTGAAAGGTCTATTCCTGCCCTGCTTATAGCTCAGCCCTAGGAAGATGCTTTCTCAGTATGGCTCTAGGGATCAGCCTCTTCAATCCCACTTGCTTCTCTAGGTCTCTAAGATAGCATTCCCTGGTAATTTTCTTAGGAAACTATGGTCTTATTAATAATAAAGAATACAACCTTATGGATACCAATGGCTTACATTTATACAGTATTTAACATTCTCCAAAACAATTTGCATCACAACTACCATGAAGGTAGTAAGATTCCTAATTTACAGATGAAAATTGAGGTTGAGAACTGTTAAATGATTTGTTCAGAGCACATAGCTCATAAGTGTAGTTGCTGAGACTCAAATCCAGGCTTTTGGGTCCCAAAGTTCATCTTAATTTTGATACTTGAGTGAATTCCGAGTTGGGTTTCAGGTTGCTCTAGATTTGTGCTGATATGTCTCAAAGTCTCATGAGATGGTAGCCATGGCCAGAAGCATTTGGCTATACATTCTCAACTGCCATTTTAACCAGATGAGCTTTGCTTTTTTAAAATGGTTAATCTATAGATCAATAAATATATACTTTTTATTAAAATGTTATGTAACACTTTATTTTAGAAAGCAGTTTACCTTGCTTTCAAAAGTTTAAAGCCTGCGGACAGCACCGAAGAAACAGGGATAACTGATGCGAATGGAAGAAAAATCTTTCACCTGGGAGGAACCTTCTTGGTGTTTAGTCCAACCCCTTGATTTTGCTGAGAGCAAGAGAAGGAAATTAATTCCCCAGACCATGCTCTGACAAGAAAAATCATTGTTTTAAGTTACCTCAAGGATGGAGTATTTATTTTCTGGTGTGACACCATAGCGTGGGAGGTCACAGGCTTGGAAGCTAAAGGGACCTAGGTTCAATTTCGCCTTTGCAACCTGCTATCTCAATAGCCCTGGACAAGTTACTTAACCCACTGAGCTTCAGCTTCTTCATATATTAAACTGGGAATGGAAATGCCTGCTGCTGGGGCTTAAGAGAACCCTTAAATAATGCTGTCATCTCCAGTGTGTCTGGAACCCCTTGAAAGACAGCTGCAAGAATTACACAGATGGAGATCCAAACCTCCATTTTATTACCACTAAGGCTACATTGAAGAACTGTGTGACTGCATCCCCATGGGCTTCTTAAAATGTCCTCGCTGGATTCGACTGCCTTTGCTAGTTCCAAGTGGAGTCTAAGACCGGCTTACCTCTCAGGACGGGCTAAATGCTCCCTTGTAAGTTCATGAGATCGAGGCTCAGAGAGTGCCTTGGTCCACTAATGGGGGTGGGGGCACAAAGCTGTTGCTAAATTCTTTTTCTTAATGCCACCCACTAGGAAAGTCTTTCCTCCTTTGGGGAGTGGGCAAAAGAGTTGGAGAAAGGCCTGGTGTGTCCAGACACTTTTCCTTTAGGGACCTTTCAATGAGGTGTGATATGTAAAGTCCTTGGTTGATGCCCAGGGCATTGTATGTTCTTAATATAAAGGGAATATATGGTGTTGGCAGAAGCAAACCCATAAACCCAGACCATTAGTTCTTATTCTTTCCTCTGTGAATAAACAAATGAGTGTATTACACAGGGTCAGGCAGACTTCAGTATCGTTTACAACTACATTTCCATCCACATTTCATTTTCTGTGGCATAAAAGCTGGAGGCAACTTAGGATCCAACGCAGCTAATATATTTCCCTAATTTGTTCACCCAATGGGATCTGGGAATTCTGTGTGTGTGTGTATGTGTGTGTGTGAAGCTGGTGAGGTAACAGGAAAGAGTATACTCTAGTAAAATAGGCACAAGAATCCATAGAAGTCATTTATTAAGCACCTGGTCTGTGCAGAGCATGGTGCCACATATCTTTAATTCTCACAGCATAGATGGGCATTATCCTTGAGAATGAAGAAACTCAGAAATTCGTCTTTAAAGCAGGATGTTTCAAAGACTTGCCCTTCTCAGCACTGCATTCTGCTCTTATAGCTCATCCTTTCCCTGCTTTGGAGGGGGTGTGCATGGACGGCAATGCCTGTTTAATAGAAGGCCATAGCAAACCCTGCCTGGATATGAAGTGCAGTGGAGCAGGCGGACTCTGACTGAGAAAGAGCGAATTCCGGATGGCATGGCCTACAACCTGGGGTCCCCACTGCAGGACGATCTTCTCTCACTCGGATAAAGAGTATCCAGTGTCTGAGGCCACAGGGCATCATCCTGTTTAATGAGGAAAAGATGGTCATCAGGAAATTACCAAGACACGGTTTTTCAAAGGAATGGCTAGAGAAGATGCTGCCACATGTTTGCTGTGGCTCTGGCTAGATGGATGGATCCATCAGGCAGCCTGAGCGGATCCCTGGTCTGGCTTTGATGTGGGTTTCTTTCTCCTGTCAGTACATTTTTACTGAATCATCTTATCAACTAGATCTGTCCCAAGTCAGACGCAGGCATTTTTTTCTCCCTCCAAGCCCCCTTTCCATCTTTCCCTGGTGCGGCCAGAATCAGGTCAGCAGAGCTAAGTCAGAGAGACACTTTGAAGTGGAAACAGAATATTTTGAGCAGGGGATACTTCAAGTTTTTCAAACACTAGACATAATTATTATTTTTTCCTGGCAGGAGACATTTCAACCTCCTTTCTTTTAATATCAGACTTTTATAAGGGCTATTAAGAAAGTAACATTTACAGAGCATGTTGATAAATTGTGACATTTACATAGTCATGCCCTTGGTTCTCTGTGTTTTAGGAGTGGCCACTAGAGAGCATATACTTCTAAATATGTTTTCAAAAAGACATTAAAAGTAAAACCCCGTGGACAGCTGCAGCCTCCTTGCTCCTGAGCAAGGCCAGACCACATTCCCCTGTCTCTACAGCTCAGAAGTGAATGGTGTCAACTCCAGAGTGTGGTCAGATGGTATCCTATCTTCCATCTCAACTGCTAGCATCTTCTTATCATGTTGTCTTAAAAGTCTGGTGCTGCTGACACTGCGGGAACTTTATCTAGTGTGGGACGAAGGGTTCCTCTGTCTATTGGTAATTAAGGGTCTTGTGGTCCTATTGAGGTTGAATTCAAGTTTAAGGGGAAAGGTTTGAGAAAAACCAGCCTTTGCAGGAGATGGGCCATGATGTCATCGATGGCATTCTCTACTCTGTTTCGTTCCTCCTCAGCACCTCTTCCTTCTGTTCACCATCTCTCTCCAGACTGAATTATTGTGGTAAAGAATGACTTTGGTGGTACTATAGAAACAGAAAGTTCTTGCTTTTTCTCCTTTTTAAGGTATATTTATTTACACACACACACACACACACACGAGTGCACTTATTATGAGCAAAAAGGGAGAAAATTGGAGATATTTGTAATACTGTCAATAATAAAATAAAAGAAATGCATGAAAGTAAAAAGCAAATTCAGGATGATGCTTGCAAATTCAGGATGATGCTTACAAGGAGGGCAGGGGCAGGGGCATCTTCTTAGGGAATGAGAATGTAAGGCTGTTACAAAAATCCCCTTGCCACTGGGGATGGAGGGTGGGGAGGAAAAGAGGCAGCGCGTCCTTCTCTCCTGTCTCTCTCGTCCTTGGCTGCATTCGAACTTCAGGCCCTTCAATCCCCGGGCTGATGCTCTACCCACTAAGCCAAACCAATCTTCACTCTTCTCCTCTCTTTTTTTTAGGGCCTAAAGTAGAGGGTTTCAATCACCTTCTTTATGGGAGATTCAACTAAGACCACTTGTTGAGGTTAAAGCATTCACATTTGCCTCTTGTTGATCACTGAGAGAGAAATAGTTCGACAGGGCCCCTATAGTTAAATTGTGAAATCCCTACATGAGGATAGAGAAAAGGAGAATATGTCATTTTTTTCCATGTCTCTAACATTCAGAAATATTCCCCCGAGAAAATTGCGGAGAACAGACAGGGAATAAGGTTATGTGTGCCTAGCTGCTGATAACCCTTCTCAAACTCTGTAAGAATAACAGGATAACTCCCTGTGGACTAAAAGGCATCTCTGGTCAGCCTCAGTCTTGAAGAAAGTCTTGGCTTACTAGTCCTTTTCCAGAGAGCAGTTTGCCTCACTTAGTGAAGAAGTTGCACCGTGTGTATGTTTTCCATCCCATTCCTCTGATCTCATCCTCTTACATTTCTTCTCCGCAAAGCCAATTGAACAGTTGTATCTCAGTCTCAGGCTCAAAAACCTCTCGGATGAGTTGTCACACCTGTATCTTACTCTCACCTCACCCTAGCATAACCACGTGTACATATTTATGTACATTAAAAGATGGTGAGAACATCAAGAGAGAATATTTGGAGAGAGATGGGTATATTGACTACTTATTATCTCATCCTAATTGCTAATTTCTTATTGCAGTTCTTCCAGAACACTAGTATTTTGCTGTGCTTTGCTCTGAAATTTTCCCTGCCCCTGTACTTCACCATGGACTGTTCCCACTTTGCAGGGACTGTCATGTGTTAAAAGCACAGTGTAACTAATAGAAATAAACAGTGCAATGCCCCCTCCCCGAAGGTACTCCTTCTACATGGAGTCTCTCACTGATGGTCAAAGACAAACAACAGGGTAGATGGATGGTAGAGGGTTCAGTGGGAATGGGTAGCAATTGGAGAAACAAAAACAAAACAAAACAAAAACAACCACATTCCTAACTGATACACTGAATTACATTATTTTATTAGTTTATCAGTGAACATCTTGGTTTGAAAATATATTAGTATTGCTCTCACACCTGAATAAAAGCTACATTGGGGGACTTTTTTCCCCCTCCAGCACTTTGGGAAAGTTATCTGTGTACTTCCTGTTATCTCTGGTTTCCGAGGAGAGGTTGACTTATGGCTGTGCTTCTTTGAAGGTGCCTTGACTATTCTGTTTTATGTGTCTAATATTTTCCATTTTTCTTGATGCTATAGAATTTCACTATCATGCAGTTAGTGAGTGCATTTACATTTATCCTGCTCGGAAGTATGCTTTTTTGTTTTAATTTGAGAAATCAATTCTTTTTAAATTTTAGAAAATATGCTAATACTTCTTTCAATACTGCTCTCCTTGTTTTCTCCCTTCTCAGTCCTGTCCTTCTCTTCTTCATATCTTGTAACTTCTCTCCCATATTTTCCATCTCCTTATCTCCTTGTGCTACTCTCTGCTATCTCCTCAGATCTCTTCTACAGTTTTTTTTTAATTTTCTTTTCAACTGTGTCTAGTCCACTATTTAACAAGTTTTTATTTCATCTACTATAATTCTCCAGTTCTAGGGTGGTTTTTTTTGGTTTATTTATAAATCTACCTGATATATTTTTTTTAAAGTCCTGCTTTATATTATTACCTTATTCCTTTACTTGGCTATTTAAGCATGCTTTACTCATTTTAAAGTCCCTTTCAAATAACTCTATTATCAATAGTTGTTTATATATGAATTGTCATATTTACTGAGTCTACTGGCTCTTTAACAGTTGCAATCTTTGGGTGCTTTGTAAATTCTTAAAAAAATATATGAGTTCATTTTTAATGAGAATTGTCTTCCATAAAAGTCTCTCTTGTTTTTTAAATTAAATAAATTACTATTGGATCATTTTGCTTTATTCTCTATGGGTGATTAAAAATGAAGTATACATAAATGCATTTTTTAAAGTCTTAATGAAGAGTCACACCATAAAAATATTAATCCACCAGGCAGTTCTTCTAAGAGTCACTCAAGGAAGCATTAGTAATAACTGGCTTGAGGGTTTTGGAAGAAAGCATTGATGAGAAATTGGACTCCACATAAGAGATATTCCATCAGTGTATCTTAAGAGTGTGGTTTTAGTTGTTAAGGTCCATGAGGAGACATTTTTCAAGAACATTTGCAAAGATGTAATAGAATATTGTGGATTTAGTAGAACTGAAACAAATGTGGGGGATTGAGGCCCACAAAAGTCTAGTTATTTATCATGTCAGCAAGTGGGATGGTTCTAATATGGAAAAAGATTTCCAAGTGTAAGAGGCCAGGGAACTCTAATGAGGTTTCCAAGGTTAGCTCTTAAAAACCACCCTGTAATCCAATGTTGTGACATATTGACTAATATCCTGTTGCCATTAAGAACAGAAATATAATTAATCTAAGAAAAATGTTAAAATACACTACCAGCAACACTCCTGTCCTTTATGGTATATAAAATGTAACCAGTGTTAATAATTCAGAATCCTGTCCTTAATACTTGCATTTGTTTTTAATTGTGCTCCACTATGATTTACATGTTGGCTATATTTCCTTTGCCAAGTTACCATCTAATATTCAGTTTCCTTAACTGTAAAACCAGAATATTACTATAGCTACTTTTAGGGTTGTTGGAAGCTTAAATGCAATAGTTTTCAGAGAGCGCTAGCTCAGCATCTAGTTCCCAGGTAGAACAACTGCTACTACTGTGATTTTCAATGTTGCAAGCTAGAACAATTGCCCGAAGTTTTTCTTCATATAAATTTTACATAAAAAACAAAATCCAGACTTTCAAGTATACAAAATATCTGTTTCCTGCAAGAGCTATAGCAAAAGACAAACAAACAAAACACCCTAGTCACTAAGCAATCTCTTGCATCATAATCAGCATCAGCCCACAATGTAATCATTCTGTTCTGAGCACGGTGCACATTCTTAACTACAGAGAAAACCAATGAGGCCATTCCTCACCACAGGCCTGTAATCCATCTGTACCATGAGAGCCATAGCCTCAGAGCATTCAAAAGCTTTTTGAGGAATGCAGAAATAGGCAGAGTGCAGACTATGTTTTAACCATGTTGACAATCAGATGGAGAGTAGCTGTTGCCCATGGCCCATGGAGAGAAGCAATGAAAAACTGGAAATGTTGGAGCCCTAGACTTTCTATAGTTAGACACTGCAGGGATAGGATAGGGGAGTTTAAAGAAGGTCCTAGAGGACACCGTTTCTGCAGAGGAGTGCAGGACAAAGATCTTAGGTTTGGGTTCTAAAGACCTGGATTTGAATCTCAGTGCTCCCACAGAGCCATCTCTTGGCAGTGACCAGTTAATGTAAACTCTGAGAACATCCACTTGTGATCAGGAAAGAAAAAAAAGGGCAATAGTATTTATCTGAAAGAGCCATTCTGAGAATGAATTTTCATGGGCTAACTCCATTCATTCATTCATTCACTCATTTGTTTATATACTATTACAGAAACATTTACTAAATGCTTGTATATGTGAGGCACTGTGCAAGGTTCTGTGAAAATAGAGATGAATGAGAAATCTGATTCCATTACAAATTGGACTTTAAAATTCTGTAAGTGCTATACTTTTAAACAAATGGTCCCTACTTGTAATTACAGAGTCTGAAATATTAAATGGACAGCAGCTCTAATTGACATGATGTTGGTAGCTCTGGAATCCACCAAATTGCTTTCCCTTAGACACTCAGGGATGCTCCTGAGTCACTTCCCTGAAAAGCCTTTCCTTCCATCTTTCAAAGTCAACTAACTAAAATGATTTTCATTTTTTAAAAATTAGTTGTATCCAGTAACTGAGAAGGTCAAGGTATGCATTTGACCACCAGGGACTGGATCAAGTGTTCAAATGATGCTCTGAGGCCCATTTCTTTTTTCCTTAGTGCTATTTCATGCTTCCTGAGGAAGCTAAGATGGCTCAGGGCATTTCTGGATTGTAACACCTTCTAGGACCATGATGCCAGAAGAAGGAGGGTATCTCTTTCCAGATGATTACAGTAAAAGATCTGGGGAGTAAGTGATTGGCCTGGCCTAGTTCAGATGTCCATCCCTAAGCCAATCATTGTGGCCAAAAAGTGTAAGCATCTCTGATTGACCAGGCTGGTCCGCTGCTCATCTCTGAAACAAGGGATAAGAATAGGTGAAGAATTTTTTGAGAAATGGTTGCATAGATGAAATTTATTCTGCTAAGAAATGGACTTCTTTTCCTTTCATTTTTCTTCTTCATCACCAAAAGTCTGTAGAGGGTCACATCCTTCTTCAGAACTAACAATGTTCTTACCATTAGTAACGGGTTCTATTTGAGCCCCCAAATTGGAGAACCATCCAGAGATAACTGTTAGAAATATAAACAGAAGAATAATTCAGGCCCTCATCTTAAAGATGAAGGTTGGTATGGAAGCTTTGCTCATAGATTTGTCTCAGATAAAGGGCTTTGAAAGGGAATCTCACTGCTAGTTGAAGGAGATGAAATGTCTTCTCAAATATTCTGGGACATAAGAGTATAAAGTGACAGCCAACTCATACCAGCTCATTGCTTCTTGGGCTTCTTACACTGCCTCCATTCAACGATGTGTATAATAAATAAAATTTATCCTCAGCAGCCAACCACTCCTGTTGGTGATGAGGTTCCTTCCAACAATAAGGACACCAGGTACGCCATGACACCTTGGAATGTTGAAGATCTTCCAGACGATGCTGGTGCTTATGGCTTCAACAATCCGTTGCCTGTGGCATTAGTTCTCTCCTGAAACACATTATGCAATGTTTTTTTTTTCTTTACAGTCAATATTTATTTTTAAGACTTAAGAAAATATATAAATACAATAAAATACAAGCTACTCATAATTTACCCTCTCCCAAATCCCAAATTTAATAGTTGAATGTATATCACCCCAGACTTTATCAGTATACTTCCATTTTATTGAGGGATGGGTTCCTAATCAGCTCATCTAACTTAAAAGCAACAAACTATGAAGCTGATTCTTTCATAGCATTAAATATCAAGTAGCAGGGAAGGTGTTCTTGGAGCATAAGCCTCTTCAGGTACCTTTGCAATGGGCATCTTGTAACCAAGTACCCAGGTTTTTCATTATTTTTTCCTGATTATATGATGACTTTGGAAGACTTGGTGTTATTTCATGGGTTTCTCACTCCAAAATTTACCCTTCAGTATATCATTTCAGGAAATACCACAGCCTTCTTCATAACACTTAATTACATCTAGCATCTAGTGCCAAAGTTGTTGATTTTTAGAAAGGATTCCCCATTCCAGTGTCACTGCCTAATGCAAGTTTGTTTCACATTGCTTGAGAATACAATAATAATTTTAAAAAATAAGTTAGCTGAGACTGTGATGGTCCTGGCAACCACCCACATAAGGGCCAACACAGAAAGCCATGTGAATGCCAGAATGATGAGGGCCCAGCCATTGTGTAAACACAGGTTAACACTCACTCATACTCTAGATTCCAAGTTCTTTGATTCCTGACCATTTTTTAAAAGTTCTGATAGATTTATATTATTTTGATTTTTTTATGAGATTCTAAACATTTCTATAACCCACCACTATAGATCCACAAAAGCTGTGACCTTCCTGTCTGTGTATCATGTGTATGGATAAGTGTTCCCACTGAAATAGGGTTTACAGTGGACACTTCAGAAGCTTGCTCTTTTGACTTAACAATATATTGTTGTTTACAATGTGATACACACACAGAATAATTTGGACTCAGCCAGAACAGAGGCTTTTCATTCTATCCCACCATTTAAAGTGTTCTCATCAACTGGAGACAGGCATCTAAAGACACCCTGTGCTTGTGATACACCTGTTAGTCATCCAAACCTCTGTAGTAAGGTGTTCCTAGATTTTATTCCAGGCTGTGGAATCCAAAATTCTTAGCAAAACCCTTAATCAAGAGGATATTCTCCCAATGTGCCTCATTGTGTAGCTGTCAGGATGGAGCAGCCAACATGGTCTGGGCTCTTCCCCGCTGGTGAGACTTGGGAGAAGACAGGTAATAAAGCAAAACTGTGGGGGAGGCTTCTGCACAGCATGAATGACAAGAAAAAATCTGATATAATTTAGAGAGGGCAGGAAGCTACCCCATGAAGAAGATATTTCAGGCGAGACCTGTTGTGTCACTCTTGGGAGGGAGAAGCTGAGAGCTTTTTGAGAGGACGTGAGCAGTGTTCCAGGACCTTGGAATGGAGTATTGAAAATCTGGAGGGAAGGGGGAGCATGGCAATTAGAGTTTCTGGAAGGCATCCAATTCCATAGGACATAAAGCAGAATAGCGGAATCTGAGGGAAAGTCTGAGGACAGACTTCACCTTGATGGGAGGGGACATGCGGCAAAGCTGGAGTTGACCAGTGACAACTTGGCCTTTCTCAGTATTTGTCCTGGGAGTGTGTGAGCAATTGAGCTTTGGAAGGAGGTCAGAGAGATGACCCAGATACTCTGCTCCTATGAAATACATTCCTCCTAAAACCCAAAGCCTATAACCAAAGCCTCTTTCCTAAGTTTGATGACTTTGTGTATTTCCTTTGGCCAAATACCAAGGAATATTATTTAATCCCTGTAGAACCATACATGGAGTTCAGCTTGTGTTCAGCACAGATCTCATTTAACTGTCATTCATCTAAAGATCTAAAGAAAATTTAACTTGCTCTAAGGCATCCACTTACCAGAAAATAGAATTTTGAAAAAGTGTGGAAAAGCATCTTCAAAAAGATTAATAAAGTCTGTGTCCAACACTAGATTTTTGAATCAAAAGGGCCCCTTTGGAGGCCAACAAGCTGGCATCTTCATTTTAGAGGTAAAAATGGAAGCAAAGCAAGACCCAGTACCTTGGGCAACGTCTTCTGGACGGTGAGGGCCAGAGGCAGGGCTGGCGAAACAGGCCTCCTGACTCTCAGGCCACTGTTCTTTCCATTCCATGGGGCACTGCTAGAGGCAACTCCTAAGAAATGATAGCTATATGTTTGATAGAAATTCAAATGAACCTCAAGGAATTCATTACCTGAAGAGATGCCAAGTGTCAAAGGCTCTTCCTCACCTGACTGGCTCCTTCTCCCTAGGCAGGTCTCAGCTGAAATGTGACACCCGCAGAAAGACCTTAGTTCTATGCCTCAGGGTGCACACCTTTTCCTTCACACACTTAGCAAAGTTCACTAGTGCTTGTACCTGCTTCTTTCCTCTCGTCCTCACCACCCTGTGAATTCTGTGAAGGCAGAGCCCCAAGATGGTGGGAGGACTGGGTATTCCCCATTTGCCCCTCCACACTCACCAGGCTTTTCTCCATCTTGTTCTGCAGCTGAGAAGCTGACCTTCATCACCTGCATCAGAAGGTTCTCTTGACCTCGGACTCCTGGCCACGTCTGCCAATGGGGGGGTGCAGGCATTTGAAGAGGGAGGTTTGTTTTCCTTCCTCTGCCCCTTTCCAGGTAGTTCCCAGTGTGTTGGCTGAATCCTTCTACCCCAAGTCACAGATTGGGTCTTTGTCTCTCTCCTGAAGTTAACCACTCCCTCCCCTGGCCTTTAGGGGAGGTAGAGATGATAATGGCTCCCCCCTGTGGCCATCTCTGGTTAAAGTATGGCTCTGTTATTTCAATCCTACCCAAACCTTTGGAAATTCCTGAGTCCTTTATTACATTTTTTTCAGTGGCTACATTTGGATGTTCACTCCTTTCTAGTTGAGGCTATGGAAGATTCAGTAACTTTTTCTTTTAATTACACATAGTTAAGTGGATAAAAGATCACACATTCCACAGAGCTGCAGGAAGGGGAACCTAGACCACTGGGTGGAAACTTCAGTGAAAGGTAGCGGGATGTTTGAAGGAAAAGCCATGAGAGAGATGCAAAGGCCCATCATCAAGGTAGGTGAGTGGGTCTTTTAAGTAGGAGTTCAATAGATACTATTGAAGTGAAATAGTTTTAGTCATTTCTATGCCACTACATTGCACAGCTGGGGAGTGGGGCAGACCCCATGACCTCAGTGAGAAAGTGAGTTTTGGGGACTCGCCTACACAGTCTGAGGGGTCTTGTCCTGCCACAGATTTCCCTTTTCTGCTGAAAAACAAAATGGCTGGACCCTTTTCAACTTTAAAATTCCCCGAGGCAGCGTTTCCATGATGTGGGCTGGCTAGAGGGCGACTTCAGAAGTCCTGGGGAGGATTAAAATCAAATCAGAGGGAAGGTCTTTTGCTAAAGCTGCCATCTTGCCCATCTCATCATGACCCTGGACTTCAGGTCAGATAAGCCCACACACGTACCACATACATAATGTCCACCCAAAGACAGTTTTGGATTCCTGGCACGCAGAGACTGAGATTTCTGCGTTGTCAAATTCTCCAACAAGGAAACAGGAATATTGAAAGTGCTCAGTGATCATTCAGGTAATAAAGGAAGGAAATGTTTGTGGCAGAATTTCCTAGCTCCTCCTGGTTACTGCCCTCAATCCTTTGTTGTTGCTATTGTTTTAAAGAGTTTTTATTGATTTTTAGAAAGAGAGGGAGGGAGAGGGAGAGAGAGAAACATTGATGTGAGAGCAGAATGTTTATGGGCTGCCTCCTGCACACCCCCTACTGGAGATTGAGTCCACAACTCGGGTATAAACCCTGACTGGGAATCAAACCAACAACCTTTTGGTGCACAGGACGATGCTCAGACAACTGAGCTACACCAGCAAGGGCATTCCTATTTTGATTCCATGTTTCCTGGCTCTTAAGCCCTCTTGACTAAATGTTCTGTTCTTGGCCACCCATTTTTGCCTTGGAGCCACAGTGGCTTTGGCTTCTCCAGATCTGGCCCTGTGAAGTTTGCCTTCCCATACTGCCTCTAATGAGCAAACCTTGAAATCTCCACTTTCCATGCAGAATGGATCTCCCTCTACCTTTCAGCCTCATCTCATTTCTGAACTTTATTTCATCCTTCACTCCCATTTTCTTAACCCATATATGAAAGGGCAGTGTTTTCTGAGTAAAGTGCTTAGAATATCTAAATGTCCTCAGAAACCAAAAGCCATAATGAACCTTTCCTGGGAAATTGTCACAGAAATTGTTCAACACATCCATACAAATAAAAGGCTAATATGCTAAGTGTCCCGCTGCCCATCTGACCAGTTGCTATGATGCACACTGACCACCAGGGGGCAGATGCTCAATGCAGGAGCTGCCAAGCTGCAGTGACTTGGCAGTGGTGATTCTTGGATGACGCACCCCAGAACCAAAGAGGAGGGAGCCTGATTCCTCACAGGGCCGTGCGATTCCACCTTTGGCCGTGGGTTATATTGTTGCTGGGGCACTGTCGGCCTGCATCTAGTTTACTGCACACTTGCATTTTGTGTTCCACACCCTGTAAGACAGCAACTTTACAGAGTGCCCTCTCTCACTCCAGGACCCCTTGGGGGATGTTGGAGAGCCAATTTCACCCGATCCCGCTGACCAGGACAAGGGACCCCACCTGCCAGAGGGACCCCACTCACTCTGCAGATGCCAGGGCCATAGGAGGTTGGATCCAGGGTGTATCTAGCCCATCTTGCTCAGTTCAACCCTGCTGACCACCTTCTAATTAATTTCCTTTCAATATGCACCGGGTCACTGGTTTGGTAATAAAGAGACTCCTGTGTCCTTTTCTCGCTGGGCACATAGCGATACTGCCTTTCCTAGCCTCCTTTGCAGTTAGTTGGGCCATGTGACTGAGTTCCAGCCAGTGGAATGTGGGTATCAGAGATGTATGCCACTAACTGTGGGTCCCTAAAATCTCCCACAGTAACCTCGGTGCTCTTTCTCTTCTTCTGTTGCTTTTAGATGCAGGGTATTGCAGTGATGGATCCTGAGGCCCTCAGAGATGTTGGAGCCAGTAGAGGAAGGAGTCTGAGTCCCTAAATGATAGTAGAGTCACTGGATGAAAGAACCTGGGTACTTGAATAAAACAGAGTGCCTCCTACCTGCTGACTTTCACTGGAATGTGACGTTAACAAGAAATAGTCTGTTATGTCAAGCCACTGAGATTCTGGCAATGTTTGTTATAGAAGTTGGTCTCCCCTGACTAATACAATACATCCACTCACCCTAAACTTTGAGGCTTCATACCAGCCTCCTTGAATCTCTAGGCTATGCTTCTCATGGGAAACATTGGATCAGTTCTAAAATAAAATTCTATTAAGAATTTCCTTTTAGATAGAAACATGTTCCTTAAATACTAGTATATATTCCAATGATGTGTGTGTGTGTGTGTGTGTGTGTGTGTGTTTTTTCAAGGTGGAGAAAGCTTCTTTCAGTAAAGGAAACAGATCTGCTTTGATGTCCAATAATCTGGTACCAGCTGTTCCAACTAAAATGACCCAAATAGAAAAATAGCACGTTAAAAACAGGAGAAAGGAAGCTGTCCCCATTAGCCCCGGCCAATGATTACTAGTACTGTGGCAAAATTACTCTCTCTTCTCCCAGACTGTGCTGTTTTTGGCAGAGACTCCAACATATGAACTTTCTAAATTAAAGTTTTCCCTTGAAGAAGGATTTTAAGAGAGGAATTTGATAATTAGGAAAGAACATAGAGGTTTCTTCCCTGTAGAGTGAGCCAGCTACGTCATGTCCAAACCCCAAGATAGGAAATGCTTCCACTGATTAGTCAACAGCCATGTGCATTCCAGTGATTTGGTTCATTCATCCCATCAGCTGCTGCCCAAGGCATGTGAATCCAGGGAAACCTCACCTTGTTTCCAATTGTTTTTGGTCATTTCTCTAAGAGCTAACATAAAGAATATAATGGGAGGAAACCGAGGCACGAACGATGTCATTTTGTTCTCTCTTGTGCTCCAATTAACATCTGCCTTTTCTTCTGCCATGAGCAATGAACTGGCTAATGTTACCACAGCTGGAATAATCCACTAACATATGGGAACCCCCAAAACCCACTGTCTCTGGGGAGCATTATGAAGGATCTTTGGGATTGTTTCCATGGGATTTCCTTCTAAATATTATATTGCTCTGTAAGACCAATATGACTAAATTCAATTGTAAATTAGCCCATCACAAAAAACTGGGAAATACTTTTTTTATTGGCTTTGTATTTGAGTGTTCAAAATGGAGTTGGAAATTCTTTTGCTGCAGGTTTTTCATACCCCTAAGGTTCCTGACCTTTATAGAAGGAATATTCCCATTTTTCCAATGTTGTGAGGTCATCTGGGGGCACTGACGACCCGGGGCATATTGAGACACATGCACATTTGGCTACAAGTAATGATTCTTCCATTCTCAGTGTGACTTTGGGGAGGTCATGTAAGCTCTCCTGGCCTATTTCCTTGTCTATAAACCAGGGTAGCAGTGTCCACATCAAGGGCTGCTGAGAGGCTTACGTGGGAAAACAAAGAAACCGTGTCTGAATTAGTGGGTACTGACACTTAGTAGATGTTCAATAAATACTGTCTTCCTCCCATTGGTGGGCAATGGAGACCCTGGAGATCTCTGAGCTATCTTTGCTGAAAGCTCTAGAAAAACAGTGTAGGCATGTAGGGGAGGTGTGGCCAGCTGGTGGGAGAGCCACGGCAGAGTGGAGGATATTTCCATCTCCTCACTTCACAGGGAAAATTCAAGCCTGCAAGAGGGAAAGTGAGGAGATAGTGCCACCCAGCTAGCAGGAGGTAGAGCCAGAACTCAGACTGGCTCTCTATTGCCTTTTACACCATGCAATCATGTATTGAGCACATACTAAGGGCCAGATTTTACAACCCCAAGAGAAAGGCTTTATTGTTACTCCCATTTAACAGATGAGGACACCAAGGCTCAGAGAGACAAACTTACTTGCCTAGATTCATACACCTAGTACGTGGTAGAACATGCCTGATCCATTGAACTCTGAAGCCTTTGATCATCACAATGCTTTATACCACCAGAAAGAGGCTCTGAGATTCACCAGTATGCTCCAGATCTGGGGGTCAGAACTCCAGCCAGACACACAGAGATGAACAAAGCGTATAGGATTAGTAAGCCACATCTTGTGCTCCCTTGTTTCATTACAGATATAAAAGTTCAATCAGCAAGAACACCTCCAGCCAGAGAGAGATCTGCTTCCTGTCCATCTGTTTAGAATCTGTTCTCCTGATGACTTTCAAAGGGGCTCAGAGCCCAGATTAGTTGACAGGATAACAGAGCAAACATGCTTCGTTCCCACAAATACAATTTCCAAGGGGCTATGAGGTAATTCCCTTAAACTGTCCAGTCTAGACTGGAATGGCCAAGCTCCGGGAAGTCCTCACGTCCAGAACAGAGCCAGTGTCTGGATGCCCAGATTGAAGGATGGACACAGAACTCAGCCCACCTCTTGGCCTGTTCATGTGATCTTCTGAAGAGCTCTGTGTTGCAGATGCTGCACCTGGCAAGGTCCTGGCCAGTGACACTGAATGTAAGCAGCACATGCTGAGGAGGAAATGTTGTTTGCAGCCTGGGCATCCTGTGCATTATCAATATTGCCTCTTCTCTGCTGTGCTTCAGCTCATGACTTTCTAACGAGAGAATTTTCTGGTCCAAACCTGCAGCCTGGTAGAGTGGAAAAGCCACACATGAAAGTGGAGTCAGAGGGAATCAGTGCACTGCATGTACCTAGCCCATTCCCTGGGAAGGTGCAGCGCATAGCAATGAACCAGCGTGGCTTTGCCCCCTCCTGGCACAGTGGCAAGGACACATAATTTCTTACCTTCTCAGTGCCCACATCTATATTAGGGGACAAAAACAGTACTTGCCTCAAAGAGCATTAAATGAGCTAATAAGCGTGGCACCCTTAGGACAACCCTGAGTCCATGCTAAGTGGCACATAAGTGCAATGCATGCCATCCTATATAATAAAAGGCTAATATGCAAATAGACTAAACGGGGGAACTGAAAAACTGAATAACCGGTCGCTATGACGTGTGCTGACCACCAGAGGAATATGGTGGGCGTTGGCTACGGCGGGATGGTGGAAGTGAGCAGTGGCACCAGACCAAGGTGGGGCGCCGATCGCTGTCATCGGGTCGAGCCTCTGGTGGTTACTTAAAATTCTTTGCTTCTGTGCGCTGCGGTCCTGCCCGGCACTTGCACCTGTTGCTGGTGCTGGCCCCAATCGCTTTGCGCTGTCAGCGGGTGCAAGCAGGGCCAGCGCCGTCAGTGTTCACTGATGGTGGGAGCTGGGCTGCTGGCAGACAGGGGACCGGGGGCCATAGTGAGAGGGGCCAGAGGGGGGCGAAGATGTGTCCACCACTGCCTCGTGACTCACAGTTCCTTTCAAGGTGCACGAATTCATGCACTGGGCCCCTAGTTGTTATACATTTGTCACCAGTAAGGCTGGGATACTAATAGCACACACACAGGACTGTTGTGAGGAACCAATGACTGGATATCTCCAGTAGGTGCTGGAGATAAGTAATGGGGCTCACACAGAGATACTGACCAGAGGGCCTCAGAGAGTGTTGCTTCAGAATCCTGGAAGCAGATGTCCAAGTCTTGTCTACCAATTGCCATGTAATTCTTATACAGACCAGGTTATTAGCATATGTAGTTCATTGTTTCAGGAGGTAATAGTAAAGGGAAATGAAAAAGTCAGGTAGACAGCAGGCTGGGCTGGGGTCAGGGGTACTGATTCAACCCTCCAAGGTCGATGTAGCTATGAACAAATCTCTCCTCACTTCAACCTCAATTTGAATCTAGGTGATGTCCCAAGTTTCCCTGCAGGCTAGTAGTAAATAAGATAACCTTGGGCATCACTTTCATCCACTGTGGGACTGGAAAACGGAAAAGCACTCAAGTGAGCAAGTTAACCACGTCGAGTTCTGATGGAGATGTTTGGGGCCACCTCCATTGCAGCGTGAGCCCATAACATTACATTTATTCATTCCACAAATATTTCTGAGCCATCATTATGGGCCAGGCACTTTCCATACACCAAAGAACAGGACAGATCAAATGGCTCTTAAGGTGTGGGTAGACAATAAAAAAAGTAAAATAAGAAAATAAGTGCTGAAGAGAAACTGAGAAAGAAGAAAGGGTTGTGAGTTTATTTTATTTTTTAATTTATCGTTATTGTTTAAAGTATTACAGCTATCCCCCCTTTTTCCCATTGACTCCCCCCTCCTCCTGACTCTGTCCTCTCCCCTGACCATTACCCCACTATTGCCTGTGTCCATGGGTTATGCATATATGCATATAAGTTCTTTGGTTGACCTCTTCCCTCCCTCACCCCTTCCCTCTGAGCATCCTCAGTCTGTTGAAGGGCTGTGATTTTAGATGGGGGGCCTGGAAGGCCCCACAAGGAGGCAGTGTGGGTATCCAGTGTCTTGTCCCCTCACAGTGCCTGGCAGAAAGTTCCTTCCAGTAAATGTTAGAGGAACAAATGTTTGAATGAGCAGAACCGGAATCCTGAAAAGACTGATTTGGATGCATATGTAAATAGTCAGTCTATTTTCATATGAAATAGATTAATTCTGACAGTTTCCAGAGTAGCATATGGGGGATGAGAGCTACATCCTCCCAAACCAGGCCAAGCAGTAGAGGCTCAGAGCAGGCAGAGGCGTTATTTGCACATTGCTGCCCCCTGGTGGTGGTATGAAATATAGGCACAACCCAACATTTGTTTTTGTTTTTCTAATGTTAAATGTGACAGTGGGTGTACACCATCGTCATTGGAATATTGGAATTGAACTCTCAGTGTTGGTGACCATATCTTTCAAATCAAAAGTATGAACACAATGGCCTTTTAGTGTGCAAATGTCTATAACCTATGAAATTAGAACTGTTTTAGATAAGTCAGTGCAATGACAAAGCATCTTATTTCACTATGGTAGAGCAGGTCATCTCCTCTTAAATATCACTCTTCATGGGTTTATAGTGAACAAAATGGATCAGAATCCATAGGAACCCGAGGTAGTTCCCAGTTCCGGGATTCCAGGAATGTTTCTGAGGGAGTCTAGGTATGGCCTTCAAGAACCCTCGGAACTTTTGTTTGGAAACCCTATTTCCAAAACGTATTGGGGATGTCAGATCCAAATAGTTGGGAAACTCAGAGCCATTTGTTCAAGGTGAGACCACCACGAGATTACAGACTTGTGTTGGCTCATCACTGTGGTTCTACATACATGTCCCGTTTCACCTCGTATCAAGGTGACTAATAACCGGGTCGCTTCTGTCACTGAACTTGTGACAAGTTTGCTTAACGCTCTGACCCTCTGTTTCCTCATCTGAAAAAAAAGAGCAAATGAATACCTACCAAATAAGGTTAATCAACACAGGGTAAAGCATAGGCATGTGAAAGAAAGCAGTAGAATAGCAGGGACCTATTAGATGCTTAGAAAATGCTTTAAAGAGAAGCTTGTTAAAACATTGATATCTATGTAAACTTAGAAAGCATTCAAGAGTCATAGATGATAGGAAGACTAATCTGCTAAATTGTTCCTGGCCTTAGGTTCCTTGTAAGCTATTAATGGTCTATCAAATAATGAAAATTTCTTATTGATGGGCTTTGTCTGTTTTTTTCTGGTGTAGCTCTGTCAGAGAGTACTTTGAAAGCCATTAGGAGGAGAATTTGCTGTCTTCGGTGTTTGGAGATAACACTGCTGACCTCATTTCTGTTCGCACTTATATTGAGAACAGTATTCTGATATAAAGGCTAATGTTTCCTCTATTATGTACCCAGGAAACCTGTCTTGGGTCTACATCTTGGATCCTTATTTGCAGAATCAATTGCTTTTCTTTTTTTTAAAAAAAAATCTTTATAATTATTATTTTTATTATTACAACAGTAATATGGAAGGCTATAAAGAACATAGAAACATTACAGAAACACATGCCCTATAAAGAAAATATTTTTGGAATTCCAACCTTGTCTCAATGGTTTGACATATTACTATGTTTGTTTTATGTAATGAATAGTCCAGTGTGTATGTATTTTAACAAAAAATGGGACAATACTAACATGTTGTTCTACAACTGGAATCATTTTTTAAAGAGTTTTTATTCATTTTTAGAGATGGAGGAAGGGAGAAGGAGAGAGAGAGAAACATCAATTAGCTGCCTCCTGCATGTCCCCTACTGGGGACTGAATCCACAACCTGGGCATGTGCATTTATGAGTTCTTGGTTCATGGATCAATGCTCAACCACTGACCCATATTGGCCAGAGAAAGAGAGAAAGAGAAAGAAAATCTATGGATACATCACATCTGAAAAGATTTTGGACACAAAAACAATGCATCCTCACCATGGCCTGTTTTTGTCATTTGGGTAGAGGCCATTTCCACCATTGAATTGTACATCATTCAGACTCACACAGCAGGAACTAGGTCTGATGGATTTTTCATCCAACCCATAACACTCACCATGATGCCTGGGACTTAGTTAGTGCTCAATAAATATTAACTGATTGTTAGGTTGGAACATAGCTTTTGTGAGTTGAACAATTGCAGAGTTGATGCTTTAACCAGACTGTTTCCGTTTCAGTCACTTGACTCCCCAAAAGCTGAATATGTTTATAATAACTTATTGCTCCAAATGATGGCACTTCATCCTTTAGGAGAAAAAAAATCCAATTCGTACTTTGAAGCTTCTTTTGACATTTTTAAGAGGTGTCCCAGTGTTCTGTGGTCAGATTATCCTCATGTCTCCAATTGTACATTGCACTCAAGCTCAGAGTGGGCACCAACACATCGTTAACAGCATTATCGCTGGTAAGCCTACCAGTGAGACTTTTATTAATACAAAGGAGGAACTGAGGGTAAGAAGTTTACTGATTATAGGGCTCCTTTGTCTAAAAATTTAAATAGCCTGGCCATTTGCCGTCAATGGATTTGTGACTTAACCCACTGAAATATTTTTCTTTTATAACAACTGAACAGTCTCTGAATTTTGCTTCCCCAGTAACTTCTCATTGGAGCTGACAAACACCATCATGTGATGTATTTGTAATAACTGCAAGGTCGGGGCCATGTTTTGGATGGATGGATGTGTTTCAGCAATGCTGGTGACATACCTTCTCCTAGGTCTTGGGAGAGTCTGACACTTTCTTCTTCAATGCTGAGAATTTCAGAATTACTCGCCAAGAATTGTATGGGAACTTAGGGGATATCACATCCAGCTTTCTACCCCCTGCAGGAATTCCTTCTATGCAGTGTGTTTCAAAGATCCTTAAACTGCAAATCATATAAGAAATAAATTTTACACCACAACCAACACACAAACACACACACACACACACACACACACACACACACACACACACACACTCCAGAGCTGCTCAGGATAAAATGGCAGAGGGGAAAAGTTCATTAAAGCCCATTTGGTTTCTTCATCTCAAACTCACCTTCCACTATGGCCCCCAAAACATGACTATGGATCCCAAGGCCCTGACACTGAGTTAGAGAACCATACGGAAAAACAAAGCAAAAGCAAAGTGATGAACCTAAAGACGGCAGAGAATGACAACAGCAGTGAAGATGATGATGGTGGTGATGATGATCATAGCAACACACATGTATTGAGCACTTACTGAATGCCAAGCTGTAATGCCAGCATTTAACATGCCTGACTTCACTTGCTCCTCAAAACAAGCCTAGGAGGCAGGGGCTACTATTACTCCTTGGCTCAGGTGAGAATGTGGATGACCAGGTATGGAAAACAATGCCTATAATAAGTCATGGGACTAGTGTTCAAGCTCGTTTATCTAATTCCAAACCCTCTTACTTCTCCTTCAGGGGAGATAAGTTATTGCAAAGATCTGGCCAAGGAGGGTGAAGTAAATGTATTCATTTTCCACAAAGAGGATAAAGAGGAAACACCACCAGGTGAGGAAGTGGGGCCTTGAAAAGCAGCTTTGGCAAATTAACTTCCATCTCCCCAGGCCGCAAACCTCCTATTTTTATTTTTTAACAGTCAAAGAACATACACCGCCCCGCATCACTCTTCCCGACAGCGGGAGATTACGTGCTGGACTTGACTGAGTTTCTGTCAAGGGGAATTTATTGCAATTTCGAGGATGGTTCTTAAAAGAGACGGCTGTTTTGCATTTTTTATACAGCTCCTAAAAAATATGTCAGGTTTGATTATCTACAACATCGCCTCTTATAAACTTCCTGCTTCTCTTCCTCCACTCCTGACTCTCAGCTTCCCTGGCCTTTGCATGCAATGGCTGTTGACAAACCTGCCCCCACGGCCTAGCTTTCTGCTTTCCCTCTGCAAAGTTGAAACCCTACTCTCCTCGAAGAGGAGCTCTGGCTCCTGGGGCCACAGAACCAGGGGTGCTCCCTCTCCACATATCCTGTCAGGTGCTTGCCTGGGGATCCCCAAACAGCTCTGAAGGCACAGGGACCCATCCACCAGCTCCTAACCTCTTCTCCAGGCAAATGGAAACCAAGTTGTACAGGTTTCCATAATAGTGAAATACAATAGTGAAAATGGGGAGAGGTCCTGTTGGTGGAGTAGTAATTGTTTATTATGAGCTGGCAAAGACACTCAATATGTTACAGAAGTTGCCTGTGACTTCAAAGCAACACCTCATTTGTCTTTATGCAACACCTCAACTGGCTTTATCTGACAGTTTGAGGCCCACTGAGGTGATTCTGGGAAGAAGCCTTTATCAGTGTGTCCCTGGCTATTTCTGAGAGATCCAGGGTGTCTTAAATGTCCAGGGATGTGAAAGTTTGGCTCTTTGACCCTGGGTTCCTGTTGTGCCACCACAGTGCTTGCCCTGCTTCCAAATGTTGGTGGTAGCCTCTTTACTGGGAAGAGTGGTTGTTGATAGCTGTTACGTTCTGCCATGTCGGCTTCTGAGGAGGTTGGCATTGTTCTTCCTTTGGCCATGCCACCTGAAGCACAGGACAGGACCATACGTAATACTTACAAACACCTGGGATCGGGCTGTGCAACAGGATGACATTGGCGTTTCAGGGATAATGGGACATCCACGCCAGGTGGGCTACAGCTCACAACTGTTCCCACCTGGCTCATTCTGGTCCTAGGGTCTCTTTTCAGATGGCCTCCCTTTCTGTCTTGTGGCCTGTCCACCTGCCTCTCCTGTCAGCTAACTCTCACCACCACAAACACTTCGGGCATCTTCCCACTTCAGGCTCTGAGGTAAACTGATCCTCACATCATCTGAGACATATGCCTGGCCCTTGTTTCTCTTCTCTGCATCAGCATCTTCCCACGATTACTGACAGCAAGGGCCTCCATCCCCTGTGAGGGACACCCCACAGGTGCATAGTCTGGCCCAGTGGCCTCAAAGAGATTATCCCACAAAAGTCTGGTATCAGCACACCTCCGAAGGGCATTGTTTTTCAGGGGACAATATGCCAGTGTCAGGGATGGGACAGCTCCTTTCCTCCGCCTTCATGCGTCTGTGTGGGGAGAGCTACGTGGGTGTAGTGCTCCTGGCCTCTTGGCCCATTCCCTCTCTAGCCTGGGAGCAGTGACTATTTGACTGAGTGTCTGTCTCTGTCACTTCTTGTTTCAGAAGTGACCATTCAGGAACAAATCTCCACAGAAAGAACCCCAAAGTCAGCCAACATCTGTAACACGGTAAGTTTGTCTAAGTCAGGGAGCAGTCTTAACAGTAAAGATAATATTTTCATTTCTCCTTATTTGATTCCTAAGATATTCTACTAGTTGTTTGCCTGACTGTATGATCTTTGTAGCAACTACTCAACTCTGCCATTGTTGTGCAGCAACAGCCATAAACAATACATACAAGAGTGGGCGTCACTGTATTTCAATAAAGCTTTATTGACAAAACAAGCAATGGGTCAGATTTGACTCCTGGCTATAGTTTGCCAACCCCTGTTCTAGTTATTAGCTTCATGCTCCTCAGCTTAGCATTCGGGCCCTTCATTTAGTCCTTACTAATCTCCTTAGCTTCATATACTGTTACTGCCCACTTTTTACCTCCATTGCCCCTCCACCTATTAACCAGATACCCAACTGGTTGTAACTACCCCACTGCCGGGGTCCAACCCCAGCGGGTCCAGGGGTCCCCAAAGATGTGGACGGAGTCGGCGAAGAAGGAATGACACGGAGGCAGCGTTCAGTTGATCATCATAGCCGGGTTCTCTTGTCAGGGTCTCCTGCCAAGTTCTGGTCTGGATCTCCAGCGAAGTTCTGGCTAGGATCTCCAGCCAGGTTCTGTGTCCATGTTCTCTTGCTAGGTTCTCCAGCCAGGTTCTCCAGATTCTCCAGCCAGGTTCTGTAGCCATGTTCCCTCGCTAGGTTCTCCAGCCAGGTTCTGTCCAGGTTCTCCAGCCAAGTTCAGTCACCAGGTTCTAGTCAGGTTCTCTTGCCAATTTCTGTAGTCAGGTTCAGTCCAGGATCTTTTGCCATGTTCTCTCCAGCAAAGTTCTTCTGTCTGTAGGTTCTGTGTAGGTGCTGTCTTCTTTCTGTCTCCTAAGTTCTGTGTCTTGCTGTCTTATTACATCTGTATTTATACCAGTTGATTTTAATCCTGTCAATCTCTATTACAAAGGTTAGGGCGTTTCTTATCTCCATTCCAGGGAGTAAAGATTATGTAGCTTAAGCATGATTGTTCATAGTTAAAGTGATTAATTACCCGCCTGGCACTTAGTTGAGGGGTTTTATTCCCTCCCTAACTTCAGGGAAAAATTCCTACCTGGGGAAACAACCTTTCTAGGAGAGGCATCCCCTCACTGACTTCAGGGAAAAATTCCTACCTGGGGAAACAACCTTTCTCGGAGAGGTGACCTTGGTTAAAACACACAGCGCTAAGGGGAGCAAACATATTAAGAACAGTATGCTATATATGCCAGGTCCCTTGAAACAGCAAGGATGGACCGGCTCCCGGCACCCCACCCCACATGCATGCACATACACACATGCATACACACACACACACACACACACACACAGGGCATGCACACCCATGGACACAGAGGCTCTGCTGTTATGATTCTGTGTTTCACACTCACTGGTTCCTCTGCATGAATGGACTTTCTTCCCTCTTCACCTGGCCAAATTCTGCTTATCCTTCAGGATGCAATTCTAGGATGGCCCCCTCCCCTAGAAGCCTTCCCGGAGACACCCAGGGATGGGGTTGGGAACTTCTCTCTATTTCCATAAGCTAAATGACTCAATGAGACATTTCTATTTCTGAGCTCTTGGGGCCAGGATTCAGTCCCATGAGCTCCACATCCCTGGGGCATCATGAAGTATCCAGCATCGCTCAGTTGCTGCATTTGTGCAGAACTGAGCAGATGAAGCCAGAGGGATCCAGATAAAAGGCGACAGGTTATTCCCCACATGTTATAAATGGGACGTTCAGGGATGGGCTGGCATGTAGATAAGCACATGGAGAAGTATAGAAAGACCAAGGTGGAGGACTGTAACATGGAACACTGGCCCACAAATAATTGGACCTGAAGAATACATTGTCAGGTTTCATATTCTTCACTTTCTGCCCAAGTCCAGTGGTAAAAGGCATAGCTTCCATGTTCTAGAATTCACAACGCTGTTGGCAGGGCAAGATTAAAGCAAATGAAATAATCAGAGAACCACGAAAGAATAACAAGCACATCCTCAGATGCTGGGTTATAAGGCACAGAGGAAGTTTGAAAGAGGATGATCAAAAGAAGTTAGGACAGTTTCAATAGAAAAGCCTTTAGAGGCATTAGGGAAAGAGTACCAAAAATCATGAAGTTTATACCTTTCATATATTTACTTCAAAACTTTTTATTGATGTATCATATACACCTTGGAAATAACACATATAAGAAGTGTCCAGCTCAATGAATGTTTATAATCGGAACTCCTTCTGTGATTGACACTTGGATTAAGAAACAGAACATGGCCAGCATCTCAGGGGCTCCCTGCATCCCCTTCCAGTCCCTGCCTTCCTCCAGGGAAACCACTCCCCTGACTTCTGGGAGCAGAGGTGAGTTCTGCCTATTTGTAAACTTTCTGTAAATACAATAATACTTTTGTGTCTGGGTTTCTTTTGCTCAACATTATATTTTGAAATCCATCCAAGTTGCTATGTTTAGCGGTAGTTTGATCATTCTCATTGATATTTAGGATGCCATTGTATAAATATACCGTGCTTACTTATTCACTCTTCGGTTGATGGGAATTTGGGTGATTTCCAGTTTTCGGCTACTTAGGAACCACGCTCCTTTCTCGCACAAGTCTTTTGAGAGACATATGCATGCATTTCTGTTGAGTATATACTTAAGGAGTTAAAGTGCGGGGTCATAAATTATGTATATGTTCAGCTTTCATATATTATGCCAAACCACTTTCCAAAATAGTTGCACAATGTTATTCTTGTAATCTATGGAGTCCCAATTAATACCCCACGTTATCTTCAACTCTTGGCCTTGTCAGTTTCTTTAATGTTGACTATTCTGGAATGCATGTGGGGTCATCTCTCTGTGGTTTAAATTTGTATTTCCTTGATGACAAATAAAGTTGAGTACCTTTCCACAAACTTATTGACTTATATATTTGTATACCCATTTTAGTTAAAATATTTTGCCCTTTTGTGTTGGGTTTTCTGCTCTTTTGCTCATTGAAATGTTGGAGTTCTTTATATGTGTGGGGTATGTGTCTTTTGTCAGATATATGCATTGCAATCTGATTCGTCTCTTCATTCTCCCAATAGTGCTCTTAATGAACAAAACAAACCCCATAATTTCTGATTCTCCCTTCGGCCTTTGGACCCTCGCTACTTCCTAGTTCATATACTCATGAACAAGAAGAGAAAGAATTTCCATTAGGCAATAGCAAGAGCTTGAAAACAATCATAGAAAGAAACTGAGGGATCACCTGACTCGATTTTTTTAGGGAAACTACAGGCCAGAGAGGATGGGTGACTTGTTCTGAGTCACAGACTAAGTGAGCAGCAGAGTCAGGATGAGGACACCTGTCTCCTAGCCCAGTATTCTTCACACCGACACACTCATTCCCATTAACCTGGAGTGATGCGAACAGGTGAGGGTCTATGGCAGTGGGTCCCAACGTGGGGCACACACCCCACAGGAGGGCGATTTGAATTTTAAGGGGGGCAATTTGAGAATGAGTTATTAATAGTAAATATTTTGCATTTCTTATAGCTCTAGGGATCTCATCTACAGTATATAAATATATATTGTGACATATTTATTCATTTCAGTTGTCTAGTATGTGTTTTAAAAGTTTATTTGCTATTTTCATATAACTTCATATTATTATTATTATTATTATTATTATTATTATTATTGTTAACAATTTCTTAGTCATTTCTTCCTCAGTACTTCAACTGTCCTTTCGTTCTTTTATTTTTCTCTTTCATGGATGCCATGTTCTTTGGAAGCTTGTTTAGACAAGTTAATGGCCTTTTAGACTTCCTCCATGTGAATAGGAGTTCACTTTTTGACTAATGTGAATTATATATCATGAGGAGGGGGGCATCAGGATTTTAGAGATGCTTAGATGGGGCATGACCAAAAAATGGTTGGGAACCACTGGTCTATGGGCAGTGCCAGCACAGTTGTTAAGCTCTGTCTACATTAGTGAGGGTTTTACCAGCCCCAGGCAGGGAGATTAGAACAGCAGACCCTTCTGGATCCCCTTCCTCCACCCCCTGGACAGGAGCCGAAATACATTTAGGACACTCATCCTGTATATTGGGAAGCCCAGCTAGGCTGTGCACCACCTGATAGCTACGTTTCCATTCCAAAAATAGTGAGGCATTATTTATGCTGGCAAAATGCTTGGGACAATAAGATGGAGGCTGTGACTATCACAGTGTGACTCTAATAAGTAATTCTGCTCTAGCAGAAATTCTGATTACCCAGGGTGGTTGGGAAATTCTAACGTTAAAGCAACAATTCATCTCATGTTTAAGGAGCTGATGAAATCACTTGTGAAGGCCCTATCCCTCTGGTCAGGGCCAAGGGTACCTGCTGAGTCAGCATGCTGTCCTTGGGAAAGGTCAGGTTAAGTGACAGGTGACAGGGGAGGGACAGGTGGACAGCCCAGAATTCCCCCTTGAGCAGAGCGGATGTTGGGGGGCATGTCATACACTCTACCCATTATCCTGGTATCCACTGGGGATACTTGAACCACCCCCCACTTCACCAGTCAGATTGATTTTTCAAAAAAACCTGACCTGACAGGATTGCACTTCTACTTTGAATCAGCATTATTTATTTATAAATATGGTATACAGGAAGTCAGAAGGATATGCAAGTGTGTATCTCTGGATGGTGGTACTATGGATAATTCCTAGGTTTTTAAGCTGGATTTTCCAGTTCTTGAACCATGTGAATATTTCCTGGTTTTGTAGTTCAAAACTGGCCAAATTCTAGCAATTATAAGTGGGTTAATAACATCTAACAAGAAAGTATTATTGTGGAATTTAAAAAATAATAAAGGTTTTATAAATGCTATTCCCATGATAGAATAAAATAATGCTATTATCTACCAATTACTATGTTTATTTTTTTTTATTGGTAGACCCTCCTCTACACCCAACACACTATTTAACCCTCATTGCAATGCTATGAGGTAGGGACTATGATTCGTCCCATTTTATAGATGAGAAAGCTGAGGCTCTGAGCACCCAAGCTTCAGTGAATCAACCACCCTACCAGTTAGGGCAGAGCTGGGGGGCAGAGTTCACAGCCCTTGTTTTTAACCATGACCCCATCCTGTGTAAATCTGTGCCATCTGACCTCCTGAAACTCTAAGTCAGAAAGGATGAGACTCAACATTTGTGGGTTGGGCTATATTTTATTCATCTCCTATCATGACACCTCCCCATAGCAGAGACCCAGAAAAGGTTCAGCCAAAACAATAGTTAAGGCTTAATGAGCAAAGAGAGAGAAACAGGGCAGACATACTCCCCTGTAGCTTTTCCAGGATCTTCTCTGGCTCAAAATTAATCCACAAGCCCCCTAACTCCCAGTCTTCCACCTTCCTCTGTCCGGTTGCCTTCTCCCCAGGACCACTCATGGGGATAGAAACGAAGGGTGTGTGTTAACCATGGCCAGCAGAGGGAGAGCCAACACTGGCCTGGTCCAAGGTTGCAAATAAACCTTTTCCCTGTAGAAAGAGGAAATCTCTCTTTTAAGCTGCCCATCTTTTTATTTGTTTGCTTGTTTTTGAACCTTTCTTGGGACTGTGTAATGTTTCTGGAGACTGTGCATTGCCTTAAAGATAAAGGCAGCTCTTATTGATTGAGCACTTACTGTGCACCAGCATTATTGTTAAGATATACGACCGGTATTTAAAACTTGATCTGACATCAGAGATCAAATGTTTACTATGGACCCACAGTCCCTGGTTTCAGAGGGGCCGTGAATCCTGCAAAACTGTACCTAGCTGTGTGTATGTGTGTGTGTGTGTGTGTGTGTGTGTGTGTGTGTGTAGCTTATGTGTTTTTATGTTTATTTTTTTCCTGAGGAGAGAGGCCTTGGCTTTCATCAGGGTCTCAAAGTGGTGAATGACCCAGTAAGATTCAGGGCCCTCTTAGGGAGTGGGTGAACTGACCTGAGACATGAATCCATTCATTGTTCTTAAGCCTCTGGCATTACAAGTGAATGGGATGGGGTTCAGACAAGCGTGTAACAGTCGAGAACAGTGATCAATGAAGGATGAATTACAGACTCTTAACTCTGTGTTATCTAAGCTGTGTTGGAGTAGAATGAAACATCCTGTCCTGGTGAGACTGAGCAACTAGGTTTGTAATCAGAAGACGGCTCCTGTGACACTGTGGGCTCCAGGGCAGGGGAGGCAGGGCGACACAATGTGTGCATTTGTTTCAGAAACAGAGCACAGCAGGGATCTAGGGAGAAAGTTCAAGGTTATCCAAGAAGCATAATCCATTTTACTTGGATAGCACTTGACAGTTTACAAAGCTCCTTCACATACCTGCACGCCAAAGATCCTCAGAATAACTCCATGAGTTCAGCAATGTGGACTACTATCTCCTTTCCTGCTTTTGATCTATGGAAAATTGAAGCACAGAGAGGTTAAATCTTCTACCCAAGGTCACACAGCTAAGAAAGTAGCCAAGGTCTTCTAGCAGCTAGCTGGATAAATTTTCCACTCTACCAGATCAAATATTTTCATGAGAAAGATGTTTTTTCACAAATTGTCTCTAATTTCTGACAACAACAAAGTAACAGATGGATATCATATTAGTTTCAAATGTTATACTACATCTGAAGGGCATAGCTTAGCCATTGAGCTTGGGCTCTGGAATTGGACTGCCTGCCCCAGTCCCAGAGTCACCTCAGAGGCGATGCAGGCATCTGGAAGTCCTAACTGCAAGGCAGTGAATGCCCCTGGGGTGGCCCTCACGGGGAGAGGGAAGGAGCTGAGAATAATGACTCCTGGCTTCTTGGCCCCTTGGTGACATATATCTGAGGGGAGCTGCACACAGTTTCTCAGAAGGTTCTGAGCAGGGTCGAGCCTCCATTGCTGAGGGTGGTAGCCATGCCAGCACGCTCTGCTGACTTTCCTTCTTCCTTCCTTGTCTTTCTTCCCCAGCCCTCTTCATGCTTCCTGGGACCACCTCTGAGTCTGAATCCTCCAAGGAGAAGCAAATACCAAGAAACCTATGGGGGAAAATGCCTGTGCTGGAAAAAGAGGAGGAGCAGGGGTGGGTATGGAGGGTCTTCAGGTGGAGATGCAGATCTGCCCTGGGGAGGCCGGGCAGAGGGGGGCTGCCTTGGAAGACTCCAGGGCTGCAGGGCAGCTCTGAGACAGGCCTGACCAGGCAGACGGGAGTCCTAGAGACAGTCTCGCAGTTGAGGAAGGGCTTATGCAGAATCCCACTGTGTTCAATCACTAGCCTGTGAGGAGTGTGACCTCACTATTGCTCTGGAGGTGGATCCAGAGGGCGGAGCCTGGGGCTGCCAATCAATTATGCCCCTCAACAGGAGATTCAGTAGTGGTTTTCATATATCTCCTTATCTGCTGGCCTGCTCCTAAAGACTCCAGACTAAACATAGCTCAATAACTCACTGATACAGAGATGAATGAAAATAGAGTTCAGGGTCAACACCTGCAGACAGTACCCTGAGCAGAGCCCCTCTCACTAACTGTGCATGCAGCTTTCTTAGGAGATTCTGAACCACATTTTTGCAAAGAACTCAGGCCCTCACTTTGCTGAGTGTCCTGCCTCCCCAGGGACAGCAGTGAGCAGTGGAGAGAGGTCATCTGAGGGAATGAGAAAGGCGGGCTCTGCTCAGAGCTCTGCCGAGACCCAGCCATTGGACCCTGGTAGGCCAGCTCCAAGCCTCCGTGAATCAATACAGTACCTGGGCAGGCACGGCTGCACCCCGCTCTGCTTCTAGGGGTTAGGGAGACACAGCAAGCATGCACAACGCATTGCACAAGCTCTGCTTAGGGAATTGGGTTTCATTTTAAGATCACAGAACAAGCATATGGTATTACCTCCCCCGTCTTTCAAAAATCCCTAGAAATGATACAACAGACACAGTTGGAAAATTAATAAGGCTAATAAATTTTTCTCCAACTTAAAAAAACAGGCTTCTGGGGCTATTGTGTGCAATACTGCCTGCACATCACATTTTGTGGGTTTCCCTGCGGTAGCTCTGGCCTGAGAGATAAGAAGTCCCAGAGAAGCAGATGCTCAGTAAAATAAAGGTTGGGATTTATTTATTTTTTTTAATGTCATGAACAGAAGAAGCAAAGGGAGGAGGAGCCACTGGGAGTGATGTAGGGACCAGCAGCCCAATCTTGCCATCAGCTGCCTGCTGCAAGCCCAGAGCAAGGTGGTGCCAGGGGAATATGTTTGCAGGCCAGCTGGGGAGGCAGTCAGCTGTGACACAGATAATGCACCAGGCCCTTGTCCTACAGGCTTCCATCTGATAAGGGAACGCTTGTCTGGATCCTGTTTCACTGGGGGAAGAAAACATAAAAACACCTTAACTCTCGCATCTTGTCTCCCATACTGCTGCAGTGGAAATCAACTGTGCTAGAAAACCCAGGGAGTGTGTCCTGCGGTCTCTCGGGATGGAAAAGCAAGTACCAGAAAGAGAATCAAGGATCGGAGAAGTGAAGTAACTTAAATACATAAAGGGTTGCCAGATTCAGCAATCTAATCACAGAAGGCCTAGTTCAATTTGAATGTTAGATAAGCAATGAATAATTTTTAGTACACGTATGTCCACGAAATATTTGGGATATCCTTACTAAGAAGAAATTGTTAGTCATCTGAAATACAGATTTAACTGGGTGACCTTCCTTTTTTAATTTTTTTCTGGCAATCCTACTTAAGTAAGAGCATACAGATAGTTAGTGTCATATCTAAAATTCAAGATGTTTTCACTGAACAGTTTTCTACTCTACTACACTGACTCTTAAATGTAGGAATTGAATGTAGATGAGATGATTGCATTGCCATATCATATACTGAATATTCTCATACTATATATTAGTAAGCTCTTCTTTAATAAGTCACTTGCATACTAATTCTTATCTCAGAGTCCACTCCTGGAGAAACCACTCTACGGCAGCAAATGACTTAGGCTCCCTCATCCAGAACTGTTCCCTGACTTTCCGTGGGTGGTTAGTGGCCCTCAAAGCAGGGGCCATATGTCCTCCTTTCTGGCTATGAGTAGAAATTAGTATTAATAACAGCAACAACTGCCTGGCAGAGGCGACCTAGTCGAGTTTCTAGCTGCAGCATCCTATGCCCAATCCCATGCCCACTCCGAGGCAATGGTGGTCTGGGGACCAGTTCTGTGGCTTGCCTTTCTCTTGTGTAGCTTCCAAGTCTGGTTCTCTGACTTCTCTAGAAAGCCTGCACTATCTAATGTGCTTAAAAAAAATAGACTTTATCTTTTACAGAGCAGTTTTAGATTCACAGCAAAATTGAGCAGAAAGTACAGAGATTTCCCACGTACTCCCTGCCCACATACACACAGCCTCCTCCGCTGTCAAGCAATATGTTTTGATACACTTGTTTTCCATTTAGGTTACCCAGTGTCCCCCTCCTGCAATGAAGAACCCTGATGGTGCATTCATCACTGTGGGTGTGGCGCGGTTGCTGCAGCAGGCTGTTGGGAAACCAGTGGGATTAGGGTTTATTATTTGGCCTGGGTAGGGCCATGAACAGTGAAAATCCAGCTCCAATGGCAGATGGGACTCTGGCAACCTGACCGGAAGTGGCAGGATAACTGATCCAATCTTTATGCATCATCCACTGCCATAAGGTGGCCAGTGAAGATGAGGTGTGGGTACTCGTGGGCAGTGCCATAGAACCTGGAAAAGTAATTCTTAGACTGTGTGTGAGTGGGTGGTCGGTGCTTATGGAAGCAGGGAGTTTAGAGAAAGAGGATATTAAGCCCATTGTTCTAAATTTGTAGCTAAACAAAAAGTCCTAAAATCATGGACTTTCATTAGTAAGGTTAAAGTCTTTGTTATCTTTTGGGGCTGGAGGGCAGAAGCAGTGAGAAAACAAATCCAAGCCTGATCTTGCTGGATATTCTTGGAATATTCCTAAATGTTAAGCTCAGTAATGTGAAGGCCAGCTTTTCTTTCCATGAAGCCATCCTTGAGTATGAAACCCAGAAGGATGGATCAGCAGTTGTTCAGTATCTCACATGTCCCATTTAAAATGTTATTTAACCTTGAGGTCTGGTGGAAAGCACTCCTGGTCCTCCCAGGTCTGCCCCTTCATCAGCTGCTTAGAGGAGATCACAGGTGAATGACCTTTGAAAATTGTGAGTCAGAAAAAAAGGTGCTATTATTGTCAGAGAAGCAGGATAATAGGATCTGAACTGACCTTGACAGAACTTTGCCAAGTGGTGATGACTTGGTTTTCTGATTTCTCTCCAGAAGTGTATTTTTTTCAATGCCCCTTAGTTACTGCTGCAGTATCTCACAGACAGCATCTTGCTACCCCCAGAAGTACTTCTACATGTTGGCATCTTTTTAGCACCTGATGAAATGCCTTTGTTAGGAAAGATTTAAGAGAATGGATGTATGGCCAACCTTCATGGTCCCATCTGTCTGTGAGAGGGAACAGGGATCCTCCCTTGTAAAACCACACGACACAGGATTGAACAAGTAAAGATATGATTTTCCGGTAATGGCCATGGCCTGTGACATCCCTCCCAGCCTGTCCACCAAGCCAGCATCTCCTTACCCTTCGGTGCTTGGTGTCACCATCTCCAGGAAGCCTCGCCCTAGTGAGGTAGGTGCCCCATCCCTTCCTGTTCTTCATGTGGAATCTCCCCCACAGCACTTGCCTTGTTATTTATGACTGCATATTTGTTTTTCTTCTGACTAGGAGACTGAATTTCTTGAACACAAAACTTCAGCAGCTTTTTGTTTGTTTGTTCATGTTTTTTTGTTAATCCTCACCTGAGGATATTTTTCCACTGATTTTTTTTAGAGTAGAAGAGAGAAGGAGAGATGGAGAGAAACATCGATGTGAGGGAGAGATATCAATTGGTTGCCTCCCGCACGCACCCTGACCAGGCCAGGGAGCCTGCAACCAATGTACGTGCCTGAAGGGAGCAGCTATAGGGTTAAGCCTCAGACTGACCTGTTGGCAAAGCCACAAACAAGTCCAAGCTTAGAGGGCACAGCCCTCTTAGCATAATTAAGCTTGACCTTATGACCTCCCTAGATCTTATCTGGGTAGCTAATGGGCTGAAGGAGGTGCAGCAAGTGCTTCCAAAACAAGTGAAACTCACAAGAACATTGTAACTATGGTGACCACTACCTTGTTTACCTCTGGCTATAAAATAAAGGCTCAGCTTGCCTCTGGATCTCTCCCTGTGGCCTCAGCCAGGCACAGGAGAGCCACCTAGAGACACAGCTTATTCTCTTTGTCTGTCTTTTCTAAATCCTTCACTGCCCTCCCTCAGGCTCACCAAACCCTTTATTGAGCTGGCTCGGCACAAGTGCCCTTGATTGAAATTGAACCTGGTACCCTTCACTCTGAGGGCTGAGGTTCTATCCACTGAGCCAAACTGGCTAGGGCCAAAGCTTTATCATCTTGATCCTAAAACCCGGTGTTTGGTGACTTTATATATGAGTGAATCCAAGAAGAACCAGCTTTGTGCATAAATCTATCAAGAATCATATTTTGCCCGACCAGTGAACCAGGAGATCACGGTTCAATTCTAGGTCAAGGTACATGCCTGGGTTTCAGGTTTGATCTCCAGTGGGGAGAAGGGCAGGCGAGCAGGAGGCAACCAATGAATGATTCTCCTTCATCATTGATGTTTCTATCTCTGTCTCCCTCTCTCTGCCTCTCTGGAATCAATAAAGATATATAAAAATTATTATCATATTTCATTAGGATTATTCAGACCTAATGACAATGAGCTCTAAAGAGGACCTTTTGAAATAAATGCATTAAGTAAAGAGCAAGCAAAATGTATATTGTATTATAATACTCATTGTGTAATGTTGTTTGCAAATTGATAGTGTCTGTAATTGAGCAAGCTTAAATCTACTCAAACATCACCTCTCCCTGGGTACATCTTAAAATGATATCACTTGATTATTGCTTTATGTTAGTTTTTGTCAGTGTTTATGAATGAGATTTAGCACTCTTGTTTATACAGACTGTTTCATCTTCTTAGGTCATTTCATGAAAGCTCTGTGATTGTATTGCATATCTGGTTATAAACAATTTAATGGCATGAATTCTCAAGTTGGAACAAACTTGCTTTATCTCTGTCCTTTACAGCTATATGACCTTGGATACGTTTAAGGCAACTAAACTTTGGTTTCCTATTCTGTACAGATTGGAAGAATGAATTCCTATAGTATATGGTTGTTTTGATGCCTAAATAATAAATAGGAAGCAGGTGGTAGATAGAAAATGCTAAATAAATGTTGGCTATAGTCTCTTCCCTTCCCATCCCTTCTACATAAATGTGACATAGTGTTCGTGACTGTGCCTTGAAATTGTGGGCATGCTGTATTGAAATTCCCTACAGGGAAATTTAACAAAACTTGGGAGACAAGGGGAAGTGTTTTTTCCAACCAAGAGGGATCTGATACCTAACTGATTTGTCTGAAAAAAAATCAGAATTGTCACTATCTCTTTCCAGCTTGACCCTCTGTACCTTGGAGGATTCTTGCTGGATAAGACACAGAAGTCAGAGGAAATCTGATTTGGCACAAACAGATTAGCAGCTAGATGGCATTTTTGCTTCTAGCTACAGTGATAAAAAACAAAACAAAACAAAACAAAAAAAACACCCCAAACTCTTAAAGCTTGAGATCTATGTGTGCACTACAAAAATAATGAGATACTCAAACTTTAAAGAGATATGTACCCAGAGAGTCGCTTTCGTAGTTTTTAGTTATAAGAAGGACCACAAAGTCAAGCTATGAAAAGGACCTAAATTGCTAGCTTCATTTGAGCTTTTACTTTGCAGGACTTTTTTTCTAAGTGACCTGATTTCAAGGCACATGACTCCCCAGCGCGGCCATCACTGCTGTGACATCCAGCGCCAACCTTGTTATTTTCATATGTACTCATATTCCTAGGGAGAAAAGATTCTTGCAATACAGACCCTGAGCAAGCCCTAAATGGAGCAGAATCTAAAATCTCTTGAGGTCATTCAACCTTGTTCAGAGTCTTGAACCTCACCAGGGTGGACCAATTCTGGATGCTGTTCTTAACTGTTCCCCCCCCCCCCCCAGGCATCACTGTTCTTCTCTGACTCCTTCTGCATTAGGAGACCAGCTCTCATATATGAAAACCCTCTGTGGCCTGAGCTCCAGGGAGTGATAAAACCATCCCTGTAAACAGTTATCAAACTCTGACTCCTTCTGCATTAGGAGACCAGCTCTCATATATGAAAACCCTCTGTGGCCTGAGCTCCAGGGAGTGATAAAACCATCCCTGTAAACAGTTATCAAACTCTGAGGGCACGATCAGCCATTTATTTCCAAGATTTTTCAGCCAATATGTGTTGGTGACAACCCTTTGCCAAACCTGTAAATGATGCTCAAAGTCATTAATTAACCTGGCATTTGGTGTCTGCCACGATGTGGCCCCATTCTATGACTGCATTTGCTCACACACCCCATCTATATCCCACTGAACAACTCACTGTATCATGTATTTGTCATTGCTTCCATGGTTTCATCTGGGCACGCTACCCATCCTCCCAGTCCACAGACTCCACCCTTCTCCTGAAAACCCTCCCTCATTACACAATGACACAGCTTATGTGTTCTCTTCATTCCTTCATTAAATTTTTGTTTTTCTGTAGACATACTTTTGCACTTGTATTTTTTGCATCATACCATTTCTGGCCATATCTCAGGGCCTTATTAGCCTTAAAGCTTCTCAAGGGCCCGACTGTTTTATTTCATGCTCACACCTTTTTAAACAAACACAGTCCCTCACCTACAGCAGGTATTTCTGACTCTGCCATCATCAAGTTATGTGCTGATTAGGGAAAACCAGCTGCTTTAGCAAACAAACCTCAAAGCACAATGGATCAGACATAAACAATAGATGTTTACTTCTTCTTATGGACAGTCCAAGCCAAGCGATACAGGAGAAGCAAGCGTGAAGAGAAGGTCTGTGCACGTTTAACCTCCCTGGGTCGAGGTGAAGTGTTGCTTCCACTATATTATTGGTGAGAACTAGTAATGTGACCCCACCGGATCTGAGTGGTTAAAGCAGTCTCATAAGAAAGAGGACATAGATATCGATGAGCAAAGCACTTGATTATTTCTGAAAGTCAGTTTCTTCATTTATAAAGTGAAAATGACAAAGCTGTTGTAAAAGTGAGTACACAGGAACCAATGGACACAGACAACTGGGGGGTGAGGGCATGAGTGGGGGGTGGGGGGCAATGGGGGGATAAGGAAACATATGTAATACCTTAATCAATAAAAAATTTTTTAAAAATGAGCACACAGGAGATACTTAATAAAAGTTTGTGGATTCTGATTCTCAGCTTATCATAAGCAGTAAAAAACTTTTGTGTCAAAGTCACATTGAAAGGACTAAACAAAGGCTTTTTAGGAGGTCTAAAGCAGGGGTCCTCAAACTACAGCCCTCGAGCCACATGCGGCCCGCCAAAAACATTTATCCGGCCCCCCAGGGCGTTCCCCCCAGGGCGTTTTTGCCGCTGCTGCCTATTGCTTAGCAGCCGACTAATTTTTTTTTTTTAATTATAGTCTGGCCCTCCAACGGTCTGAGGGACAGTGAACTTGCCCCCTGTTTAAAAAGTTTGAGGACCCCTGGTCTAAAGTATGGTTGGAAGGAAAAATTAAAAAACTGGGGAAAAGAAAGGCAGAATATGAGACCAAAAGGAGAGAAGCTATAGCTAAGAAGACTGTTGGCACCAACAATTCCCATCATGCCTCTCCTGATACCTAATCTCAGGGAAGGTTTCGGAGTGACAAGGACCTGTTACTCAGAATTCCCATCATGAGTCACAACAAGGTGGAGGCAGAAATCATGTTGGTGCTCGTGTCTTCTACAGGTAATTAAATGAGGGACCATGTTGGGAACATGCATCAGACCTACAGGAAGACAATCATACTATTAATTTTTTTTACAAGAACAGCAACACATAGATAGCCATTAATCCTTACCTTCAGCAGAAACAGCTCTGACCCAGTTTCCCACATGAATCATTCTCTTTGAAGGCAGACCCAGCCCACTGCAGAAATTCAGGACCTGCTCCCTTCACTCTCCACCTCATTTCACCTTTCGTCACACTTTAGCTTCTCAGCGTCCACACCTGTTTTGATTTCCCTGCAAAGGCTTAGTCCTCATGCCTGCATGGATTTGCATACACCGTTCCCTGTGCCTGTAAAATTATTTAACCTCTTCTTTCGCTCTTTGCCTTCAAGACTAAGCAGAAAAGAAACCTGCTTCAGGGAGCCTTCCATGTTGTAGTCTCCTGGTACCTTGATCTTGTGTCTCTCCTAATACTTGTCACATGATTTGGCTATTTTCATAATAAATGATGGATTTTATCCGGATAGGCAATTTAGCTTTATTTCTGATCCCTGTTGTATAGCACACAGTCAACATTTAACACATGTACTAAATATCAGCTAACATTTATGTAGCTTTTAAATGCATCACCTCATTTATTATCTATAGTAATCCATGATGTAGGAACTATAATGAAGACTATCTTTACACAGATGATCTATATGTAAGTATTATATATTATAAAACTTATAAAATATGTTTTAGATAATATACATGAATTATATTACAAACAGGATTGGCAGAAGTAGGTTTCCAGTTGTTCATATGGAAAATAATACAATAATTAGTCATACAAAAATAAACTGTGTTTCATATACTCACAATTGTAAACCTACTTTTGCCAACCCCTATATTTACATATGTAAGTATATAGTTTACATATAATTATAACTATAATTAAAAAGAAGGAGCTGAGGAAATTTGATAACTGACGACCTAGGAGTATAAAAGTTGAGATTTAAGTATACATTTGTTGGATTACAGAGGTCCAGCTCTTAACTTTGACATAGACTAGCCCAGTGCTGGCGAACCTTTTGAGCTCGGCGTGTCAGCATTTTGAAAAACCCTAACTTAACTCTGGTGCCGTGTCACATATAGAAATGTTTTGATATTTGCAACCATAGTAAAACAAAGACTCATATTTTTGATATTTATTTTATATATTTAAATGCCATTTAACAAAGAAAAATCAACCAAAAACATGAGTTCGCCTGTCACCTCTGACACGTGTGTCATAGGTTCGCCATCACTGGACTAGACAAATGAATATCAAGAACACTTTCAAATACAGTTTCCTCAAAGAAAGAGACATCATGCAATGATTAGTTAACACAATCAATACAACCAGCACGAAGAACATTGTGATGGAACATAATTCTGAGAAGAGCTGTTTTCTTGTCGGGCTAGGGGTTTCCAGCATCTCCCACTGGAGCCACCATAGTCAGACTGATGACCACAGGACTGTGGAGGTAGGCCTCTCTTGAAATGGATAAAGAAACACTAAGATGCCTAGAAACTTATGGGGATTAAGATTTTTTTCTGGAACAGGAGAACTACCATAATCTTCACAGAATCCTCTCTGTTATGGGATGAATTAGGTTCCCTCAAAATTCCTATGTTGAAGTCCTTAAACTCCACAATGCAACTGTATTTGGAGATGGGGTATTTAAAGAGGTGATCATGTTCAAATAACGTCATAGGGTGATCCCTAATCCAATCCAATTGTATCCTTACAAGAATAAGAGATTAGGGCACAGGCAGAAGACCACCTGAAGGCACGGGCTGAAGACAGCCACCTAAAAACCAAGGAGAGAGGCCTCAGAAGTGACCAACCTAGTCCACACCTTGATCTCAGATGTCCAGCCTCCAGAACTGTTAGAAAATAAATTTCTATTGCTCTTACTCTGGGATCTATGGATAGAGTTCAGGAAATCTGTAAACTTCCCCCTTTAATGGAGAAAATGAAAATAAATCTTTATATTCACTGACCTCTGATCAACATTTGGCATTTCCTTTAATTGTCAAGTTAGGCAGCACATCATAGTGGCAAAGCAATACCTGTGGCTGCCATCGCGGCTCTTTTCATATCACTCTACAGAGATGCAGATATGTCCACGTATCTTTACGTTCATCACTACTCTGAAATTGTCTTTGCTAGACTTACCATCAGATCTTATTAGGTAAAGCATTTATAGTAATACATCACAAACTTATTTTCATATAAATACTCATGGTATTTTAATAGAATTGGCTGCTTTTGTAATTTTAAGTATTTTATCAAATTCATTTAAACCTATTATCTAGAGAGGGGTCTTTGGGCTCTACCAGACTGACCAAAGCTTAGGAGCCCATTCAGTAACCATTTCCTCCCTTTGTTCCATCAAACCTGGTGGTGGTAACTGATTCCCTCTCACTGGCCTGGGGACCCTCATTTGTCGTTTCTCTACACCTCACCACACCATTGTAAGTAGCCCCTTTATTAAACCCGCCTTGAATTATCCTAAGCTCTGTGTGCTGTCTTTGTCCTGCTGGGATGCTGACCGATACGCCTTGTAAAGGACTTTGGCTTCCTAATTAAGAGTAGCTGTGGCACCTTAGACAAGTGATTTCTTTTACTGAGCTTGTTTTTCTTATGTGTAAAATGGAGATAATACCCAACCCACTAACATCAAAGCATCCAGGTGATTGTCAAGGCAAGTTAATACAATATGTTTGAATACTAATTGACATTCTAAAAACATTGCATAAGCCCTGCCCTTTATGTATCAGCTATTTTTCCCTTTCTTCCACCTGCTCTGCTTGACCAGCAGGTTGGCAGGACCAAAATATACTGCTACAGCCTGAGACAGGGATCATTCCAGAGAATAATAGCCCTTGTGTTGCTTCAATCATTAAAACTTCACAGCTGAGGCAGGAGGCAGGAGGCAGGAGGCAGGAGGCAGGGGGAAAATATTAATTTTAGCCTCTCCCTCTGTAATTTTTGAATCTAGTCTAGACAAAGTAAGTTCGCATTCAAAAACCCAGAACAATATCTCTTAAACAGAAATAATGTATAGATACTGTTTCTAAGAATATTTTAAAAACTGGTGATTTTCCTGTGTTGTTCAGTTATTTCAATTGTGATATTACTTAAATGTCTACAATAAATTGGATATGTACCCTTATGTTTACAGTTCTTGTACAGCTATGAATCAAAAACAAATTTGCAAACAAAATGCCAGAGATGCTATTAACATGATAAACTGAGCATATGCTACAATGTCCTTTTCTTACCCCAAATATATAGAATAAAATGAACCATAACAGTGCTGTAAAGCAAGAAGGGTGACTCTCTATAGACCAGAAATTATAAAGAATTCCTGAAAGGCTTGAGGCAGATGGGATATGAATAATTGATAAAGCCGTAGCCCTAAACACACCCAGGAGGGGTCTGCTCTCAGTTGGGAGTGGCTTCAGATACTCTGTGTAAGTGCTAAGGTTTGGACACTGAAACAGAAAGGACCTCTAAGGAGCTCTAGATGATCAATGTGACTTCTACAATATCATACTAGGAGAGACCAGATGGCTTATCTCCTCTTCCCACCACCACCATACAGGACACACTTGTGAGGGTAGCATCATGAGGGTGTTTCCCAGGCAGAAGTAGTAAGCAGTGGCATTGGACCTGAGAGGCAAAACAGCTCCCTGGGGCTCTCTGTGACCAGAAAACTAGCTATTGAGCATCCCAGCTAGCAGTATATCTACCTCTGGTTTATCTTCAGGAACAACAGACAGTATATTCCAACTCTCATTTGCCAAACAGAAAGTCAAAGATACGAAAGTCAGTTCTAAAACAAGACACATCCAACATTTAAGAAAGTCCATCTAATAAACAGAATCAGCAGACTCAACCAACCCAAGTTCTTAGAACTAAAGCCACCAAATGAACACATCAAATACAGAAAGATGAGGGAGGAGTCTGCATTCAAATAAAGAGACTTAACTAGAAATCTTGGACATAGAAAAGTGTTGAAATAAAAGGAAAAATTAGTAGATGTACAGCAGAATGCATAGAACTGGGAAGAGAACATGTAGTTGGAAGATCTAGTTGAGAAGTCTCAGAACCCACACACAAAAAAAATAGCAAAGAAAAATTAAGAAACCAGAAGTTCTAAGAGAGATCTGGAAGAAAAGAACACAGAGAGTAGATAGAAATAAAGAGTTTTAAAAAAAATAATAGAAGAAACATCCAATTTGATGAAGACGTGCATTTTCAGATTAAAAGGGATTACTAGGTATTGAACAAGAGGCATATAAAATAACCCACATCTACCAATGTTGTAGAAAAATTTCAGACCGTCAAAGATAAAGAGGAAATCTAAAAACCTTACAGCAAGGGGAAAGAAAAAGATCCTCTACAAAAGAATTAGAATCATATTGACATAAGTCTTCTCATTAACAACACTGGATGCAAGAAGAAAATATAACTGCCATAAACATTCTATACCCAACCAAACCACTGTTCAATTCAAATGGGAGGACATTTTTTAACCATTCTTAAACTTTAACTGAAACAATTTCTAGAAATTGTACTTGGAAAAATAGAACAATATAAATCCAAAAGGCAGATGTGGGGTAAAAGGAGAAAAGAGAAAAAAAAAACAAAACACACAGTAAAATCTCTGTATGTAAAAACCTAAGTGACTGTTATGACCAAATTACCCGAACAACTGATCAACCAGTCACTATGATGCTCACTGACCACCAGGGGTCGGGAAGACACTCAACACAGGAGCTGCCCCCTGGTGGTTAGTGTGCTCCCACAGCCAACCTCCTGTGGCCCCTCCCCCAGCCGGGCCAGCCCCCCCCATCAGCCCCAATTGGGGGAGAGGAGGAGTAGTCATCCAACCTCAAGTGGTTCCTCCCCGGTACTGGTCCCCTAATAGGCCTTGATCACCAGCCAGGCCGAGGGACCCCACCCGTGCATGAATTCATGCACTGGACCTCTAGTATATTATAAAAATAAATGTTTTAATTATTAAAATGTCTGATCAATAAAGCTCAGATGACCTCAACATGGTATCTGAAAACAAACCAAGGAAATGTAGGAATTTAAAATTTGGATGAGTTGTGTCCTATTTGGGAAGAAGCTGGAGATACCAATGAACTCTAGATATTGATTTTTTAAAAACCCACTAAGAATAAATGTGTGAGTTGGGAACTGTGAACTCCCACATGGTACAAAGGACTTGCCTGAACAGTGTGCTAAAACATTTGACCAGATTTTAGTCTGGTTTCTCCTTACACTAGGTGTGTCCCTAAAGGTGACCCCAGCTCCTGGGCTGAGCCTTCGCTCAAGAAAAAACACAATGCTGCCAAATCACAAGTACATTGTCTCAACCGACATTGCCAACGCATTTCCAGTAATTCTTTCCTCACGCCCCTGCTGTAACATCCCATTTCTCTATAGCCTCCTAATCCCTTCATTTCCTCTCTGTTCTCCCTTTAAAACCTAGGTCACCTTTGTATTTTTTTTAAATTTTATTTTTCAATTACAGTTGACATATAATATTAGTTTTGAGTATACAACATAGTGATTAGACATTTGTATACCTTATGAAATGATCACCCTTATAAGTCTAATACCCATCTGGCACCACACATAGTTATTATAATAGTATTGACTATACTTCCTATGGCCTATGCTATACTTCACATCCCTGTCAGTCACCTTTGTCTTGGTTGGAGTTGAGTTCAGTCTATTAGATTGGAGACTCTCTCATTTACTGCAGTAGTGTAAGTAAAATCTGTCTGATTGCCTTTAACAAGAGCCCAGCTCTGATTTTCCTTGACAGAGCTAAAAATTTTTAGATAAGAGTTAGAATAGAAAAAGTAAAATGTATAGTCTCTGAGTCTGAGGAGGCCTCAAACAAGGTCTCTTTGAGGAGGAGACATTTAAGCTAAAAGTTTAAGGGTGAAGGTGAGGCAACATGACAAAAGCTGAGGAAAGAGTGTTTTAGGCAGAGGTCGTAGCAAGTGCATAGGCCAGCTGTGGGCAAACTACAGCCCGGATCCGGCCCTTTTGAAATGAATAAAACTAAAAAAAAAAACAAAAAAAAAAACCGTACCCTTTTATGTAATGATGTTTACTTTGAATTTATATTAGTTCACATAAACACTCCATCCATGCTTTTGTTCCGGTCCTCCGGTCCAGTTTAAGAACCCATTGTGGCCCTCAAGTCAAAAAGTTTGCCCACCCCTGGCATAGGCCCTGGATTAAAAAAGGTGCTTAGCAATTTGGAGCAACAAATAGGAGAAAATGTGTAAAAAGTGGAAACTGAGCAGGAGGAAGAATGGTTTGAGGTGAGAGGTTAGTGAGAGAGGCAGAGTGACTGGGCTGCTTGATTTGTGGGGGGTGGGGGGGTGGGGGGGCACATTTCAACCTAGAGTTCTGCCATAATTCTGAATAATTTATAATTCAGTTGTGTCCTTGTCTCTCTCTCTAGGCAGGAAGGCAAGGGCTGTGTATCATCATTAATATTTTCCCAGCTTTTCACATAGTAGCCAGTTCATGGCAATTGCTGGATAAATGGATGGTTGTCAGTTACTATTTTTTTTTGTCTCTGCCCCACAAAGTCTATAATCCTGCCACATTTAAGAGTTAAAAGGAGAGAAGAGCAGCAGATGTCTTCTTAAGTTTCTTCAAAGAATTCTAAGGCAGTTTAGAAAGGAAGTCTATAGCTACAGGCAAGTCCTCAGTAAAAGGTCCAGCTCTTAACTCCCCAACACTTAACTTGTCTCTGACCCCCTCTAGCTCTCTCACTCCCAGATTCACCTTAACATACAGGGAGCTTAGATTCAAGAAGCTGAAAAACAGGCTCCTGAGTTTAAAATACTGAGTGGTCTTCCTGGGATATATGCATTCACACTGCTCGTCGCCCCACTGGGATCATCCTGCCTAACTGAAAGGTTGACTCATAAAGACCTACAGCTTTTAACCAAGAATCAATTAGGTGCTACTAAGTCAGAGAGGATAATGGGCAGCAGTCGGCTGGCCCTTCCACCTAAGAGAGGTTTTGCAAAGGACTCCCTGTCCCCTTGAATCAAACATAATGGAACAAACTGGTTAGCAATCCAATGGGTTTATATTTTCTTGGAAGTGACTTGCTACTTTTTTTTTTTTTTTGAGATAACACTCAAATTGTATTGTTGACTGGACTCCCCTGACAAGGGGCTGGAGGACTAGCCCTGCCCCCACCATGAAGGACATGAATTTATTCTTTGAAAACCAAAGGCTTTCCATTCTTTCCCCAGGAAACACTAAAAGGTGCTTGACTGACATGACTCTGACCACCTTCCAATCTATTTTCCAATGACCACCTTTGGAACCATCTCAGCCATCTTCAGCGTCTGAGACCAGCCAACACCCTTTTTTAATCTGAACTTCTTATTGTTGAGCAACCATGAGCTCCCAAATTCACCAATATTACACTGAGGGGGAGGCTGCTTTCACAAGATGTCACATACAGGTGTTCTTGGTGCAGTTTTTACATTGATCTGAAATTTAAGCTGTTTCCCTGGCTTGGGAACAAAGAGAGTCATGTCCTTGGTTTTACAGTCTGTGTGGGTAGCTAACATCCTGTTTCAGGTTTTACCGTATGTGGTATTATCTGACCTGTACCCATGTGGCCATTTCCGTCCTCAGTTGGGAACTTTCCTTTGCAATTGGAGGGTGGGGAGAAGGGATGTATCTTTTTCCTTAGCTCCCCACAAGCTCCACCTCAGCTGGGAAGACCTTGGTAGGTCTGGGTTCATCCCAGTACAAGGTCTCCAGCCAGGTAACCCTCCACACAGATCAAGTGGGTGTGCTTGTCCACCTCCCAGACTGAGCCAGCTGCTTCTCACACTTCTCCTTATCAGAGGAGAAAGAAAGCATTACCACATCTTCCAGTCACCGTGGCTTGTCCTCCAACCTCCCCTGCCCCACACAGTCACAGCACAGAATTCATGGTCAGAAATTAGCCCTGGGTGAGCCTGGACTCTTAGCTTTTGTCTTGGGGAGGACAGTAGTTGCTGGGTAGTTTGTGTTTGCATGTAGCCCATCGTCTCAAATAACTCAGGATCCCTCCAGGGACGCTGGAGCTGCAGGATGGAGGTTGTCACCAGCTGACAAAGTACCTTTCTAGAACATTCAGGTCCATGATGTTTCTCTATTTCAATCAGCTAATCCAAAGGGCGTTGTCTACATCTCAGTATAGAAGGTAACTATGGAGGAATAGACTCCTGGACAGTGTCTCCAGGTGTTGGATCCTGAAGTTTCCTTGATGGCTACTCAGCAGTCCTCTATTTTGATTTGGGGAAGAGAAATATTGATAAGATAATAGTTATGATGACAATTGCCTTGAGGAAAGAAAACCTTGAGGAGTTTCTTAAAATATAAACAAAACGTCTGAAAACTCCATCTGCTTGCTATACGTTATTACTTCACACTGCCAGAAGATGGTGCTGCAGAGGCTTTTCTGTTCTTTTGCTGACTACAGACACGGTAAGGGAAAACTGTGTTGGTAGGTTTATTCCACAGTAAATGGTTTTAGTCTTGGCTTTATTTTTTGCTCTCTTTTCCTTTCCTTCTCTCTTTCTTTTATTTTTCATTTTTTGGTCACTGCTTTATTTTTAGGAAACTATTGGAGACCTAACCCTAGGCCTATTAATATACATAATGATAACTCCTTAAGTTTGGCTTTGAAAATGAGTAACACAGAAGCCTTGGCCCTTCCACTAGGGTGTCACTTCCTTGAGTGTTCTACTCAGAAAAGTAAAGTTTAATAAAAATAGCATCAGCTATAATTTTTATTTTTAAAAATATTTTTTATTGATTTCAGAGAAGAAGGGAGAGGGATAGAGAGATAGAAACATCAATGATGAGAGAGAATCATTGATTGGGGAATTGAGCCTACAACCCAACCAGGAATAGAACTGTGACATCCTTGTTCATAGGTTGACGCTCAACCACTGAGCCATGCTGGCCAGGCTCTGCTATGCTTTTTTAGTAGAGCCTTATTTAGGCCACTGATAGCTTCAGAAAAAAAAGGGGGAACACCTCAAGGACTGTCTTGGGGACCTCATTGTCTGCCCACTCCCTCCATGGGAGGTAATGTAACCAAAGGAACTGAGTGAAGCTAGAGCCACTGTATTTGAAGGGAAGAAGCTGAGATCTTTTGAAGAATGAGCAGGAGGAGATGGAAAATAGGCAAGAGCCAGAGAGAAATGCGATTTTTAAAAGCTTGATAATTTACTGTATTCATCTTCTGAAATGCTGCATTGTGCTTCTTCTCTGCTAAAGGCCTAATTTTCCCCTCCATTCAATTCCTCTGCCCTAGTTTAAGAAAGAAAAAGAAAATAATTGATTGGAGTCTAGCTCAGTGATAATTTCCATGACAATATCGAGAGTTTTAGAATAAGGCTCACAACTTGAGCAGAATTATATAGTGGCTCTTGTAAAATCAGCGGTGAGGAGCAGCTTCTGTTAAATTCTAATCTAGTTTCCAATCTGCACAGCACACACAGAGAGAACCCATGTCAGCAGAGGGGAAATCATTGGATGGGTCTGATTGGGTGGCTGGACCAGCCCTTCTCAGACATTTTGGCAGCACAAGGAACTTACAGATTTTATTGCAGGATTTAGGTTCCTAGGCAAATGGTCTGGCTGTGGTTAAATTTTGCTTATCTTGGAACCATGCTCAGGCGATAACCGTTTTCTCTGAATGGAAATTGCCAGTTTCCTTTGTTCAAATTTTTTTATTTAAGACACATTGGAGTCTCTTAGTGCTAGTAATGTCTTGGATTTGCATAGTTATGTATAAGCTATTCCCTGGCTAGAGACACCTGCCTTGTGTATATTGGGTTTGTGGATGAGCTTAGGGATGGTTCTTTTGGGCTCAATTCAATACCTGAATTCTGAGCCTTTTTGTGGTTTTTTGGAGAGGTCAGCGGTGTTGCCAAAAATGCTAAGCCCTTGGAAGGCCAGGTCTAGTTAAAGCCCTGCAAAGCCCAGTATTCTGCAGGCACTAAACAATCCAGCCAGAGAGATAAGCGCATCCTCCAGCCATGAATATTGCAGACATCCCTGTCTCAGCTTTTTGTTCCTACAGATGTGATCAAGGTTGACCAGCTGGCTGATCCACCTTCATCAGACAATTCTGGGAAGGGCATACACCCTGCTTTGTCATTTGTGTTATCTTCTCACAAAGCAGGTGAAGTGTGGGTGTGTTCCAGCTCCTAACCTTTCTGGCTAGACAACTTCAAAAGGCAGTGTAATAGGTAAGTCACCGTAACTGCAACTCCCATCTCGACTTTATTCACTTCCATGAGGCCTTAATGCAAGCCCTTCTCCTCTCCTATAAAATGGGAAAATCAGAGTTAGCACAGTGCTTGGCACTTAATAAGAGCTCAATACATGTTAGACACTATTCTCCTTTATCCTCATCAACAGATTAAAAAAATAGGAAAGCTGGGACTTTAGAAATAATCTATTTTAGTAATTTTAAAATATTTTAAAACCATGGAGAATGTCTTATAGAGTGGAATTATGGGTAGAAATATAAACCGGTGAAATAGATCCAAGAGGAATATTTCTAAAAAAGGTATGAGAACCTGGAGGATGGGGGATCCTACCTCCTTGACCACCCATCTATGCCCTTTCCCCTGGAACACCCTTGAAAAGGTCTCTAGAAATCTAAGAATCCCAAGATTTATTCTCTGACAACCACTCATCCAACCCAATTTCATCACTTTAAATAACAAGCCCAGAGAAGAAATGAGACTTATGTATGGTCATACAGTTCAAGAAGGACCGACTTAGGCTTGAGCAGTCTTTACTATATACCCTTGAACTAGCTATTGGGGATAAAAATGAAATATATAGACTGTCACCCACTTTATTTTCTGAAGTTAAATTCAGGGCTTTTGATCTTACAATAAGCAACATATTTTGATTCAAAATTATCCTGGGAAATTAGAGATGTCTGTCATAGTAAAGCTATGGTTGACTCTGAGGCTGGATATCTTTATAAAAGATGATTAAGGCATCTTTGGCTTAGAACCAAATGTGTGATCCAGACAGTATTATAAGATTCAGAAAGTGGTAAGAATCTGGAAAGGTTGAGGCACAACCATAAAATGTATAGCACCTAAGGTAGTCCTTGAAGGAAGGCTAGAACATTGACAAGTGCAGAGAGAGAAATAGGTCATTCACTTTAGAAGGAACTCTATGGGAAAAGGCATGGAAAACACATTATAAATGGAAAGTTGAAGGGAGTTGAGGAAACAACCAGCTTGGTAGGATATGAGGATTCTATTAGAGAAGACGAGGTAGATAACATTGGAGATGCTGGGAAAGGGGATGGGTTTTATGAAAGGAACACTCCAGGACATTTTAAGCATGGAGAAGGCTATGTGTGCAGAGTAATATTCTGGGAAGGTTAATCAAGTCATAAGTATAAAATGAGGAAAAGAATCATGGAAACAAATTGGGGATCAGTAGTTCAGACATGACATCATGAAGGACTGGACTTGAGGGTGGGAGTGAGACCACAAAGAAGATAGGAAGAAACGATAAACTCCAGTGACTCAGCAGATGTTGTGGGTGAGGAGAGAGAAGAGCTAAGAATGACAGCAAGATGGGTAGCTTGGTTGGCAGCAGCCTCATGAAAACGGGATTTTATGAAGAAAAGCATCCAGGATTTTTGGCTGGCTAAGCATGTAGGGAGGGTGGGATATTAGGTAGACCTAAAGGGTGTATGGAGTAGTGGTCGAGACCATGCAGCATGGAGGCTGACTCCAGGGTTCTGTCCATTTCACTACTTCTAGACGTGTGACTCTGGGCAGGTTATTTAAAGTCTCCTCAGGGTCAGTCCCTCACCTGATGGCTGTGAGAATGAACTAAGAGGAAGCATATAAAATGCATAGTAGAATGATTGACACTTAGTAAGGACATGCTCTCTATCTCTGTCTTGATCTTTCTCTATTTCACTATTAAACTTGGGAGCAAGAAGTGAAGCATTAAAATTTAGCAAGGAATAAGATAAAGATATTTAAGTGATTTAGAAGTGATTGTTGAACTGAAGATGTTGGTTATATCTTGAAAAGGAAAACAAGGATGACTGGGATGGCAAATCTGTAACCCGCTGTTCACTATCACCGCAGGTCACAGCGGAGGCTTGGTAGAGAGGATATTCTAGACCAAGCCACACGGTTTCATTATTAAGGAGTTTGGACTCTAAATCCCACTGGGTAATCCTAGCACTGATGGTCCTGGAAAGAAAACAAGCTTGAGATCTTAGGAGTCTGGCCCATCCTACACCAAGAGCAAGTCAAGGTCAGCCATAACATGGGCCATCTTCCTCCATCCTATTCTCTGATCCTGAGCCTCTCCATGAGTTCTTACCAGTCAAATAGTAATAAAAAGAAAGTTAGGGCAACCCAAGGGCAGCATTTACCCTAAACACCCAACCCTACAAAAGAAGCCAATGCCCATATTATGATTGTCATTTGAAATTAGATAGGGGTGAGGGGAGAAAAAGAGGAGGAGGAACGAAGGGAGGGAGGGAGAACAATGTAATTTTATAAAGTTAAGACTAAAACAGGCCTTTTGTTTTCTTACAAAAGCTCCCCTATGCTTAGTGACGTTGCCCAATGATGACCTTGGTGTGAGCAATTCAGAGCCACCATCCTGGCAGGGTGACACGGTAAAGGTGGAAGAAGCAAGCTTCCCCTAGTGAATCTTGTCACCAGTAGGAGCTATAAACCACAGAGGAGAGGAAGCCTGCAGTGTGAAGATACAGAAAATGATGGTGTCATGTGGACAAGAGTGAAAGTGGAGATGGATGGCAAGCCTGCAGAAGGTGAACAAAGTACCCCGGAGATGAAGAGGAAACAGGATAAAGAAACATTTGCCAGAGATGGACCACGGTTCTGAGTGCCCTCCCATCGCTGACCTTCACTGGAAGGAGGTCTCATATGAGGTCACTGCTGGACACCTTCCAGAACCCTTTGGGCCCCAGGCAGAGCTCTCAGGACCACTGCCCTGACTCTGGATTTGGGTTGACCCAAGAAAAAATGAAAATGATTCTAATCTAGTGTCCACTGGCCCTGGGCAGTAGTGACCAAGGCCAGTGAACACCAGATTTGAATTCCTAGACATTATCTCAAGTTACCAACACCTGTCCTCTGGTCTATGCCCCACAGTGCGGGCCAGGGCCACCTACCACCCACTGCCACAACCACACAGCAGTTACTAATGTCACGGTGTCCACCATTTTGGCATTGGCCAGTATTTGGTATCCTATCTAATAAAAGAGAAACATGGTAATTAGCGTACATCCGCTACCCTTCCCATTGGCTAATCAGGGCGATATGCAAATTAACTGCCAGCCAAGATGGCGGCCGGCAGCCAGGCAGCTGGAAGCTAACATGAGACTTGCTTGCTTCAGTGACGGAGGACTCCAACGTTCCCCGCCTGCCTTGCCAGCCTCTGAGCTTGCAGTTTTAGAAACATTGTTACAAATATAGAAGCTAAACAAAACCCCAGAAACCTGCTTTCAGCCCTCTGGGATCTCAGAGTTGGAGTTGATACAGTGTTTCAATTATAGAACCAAACAAACCAGATACCCGCTTTCAGCAGCGGAAGCCTCAGAGCTGGAGCCAGAGCTAAAGCTGGCCCAGAATAAAAAAAGAAAAGAAAGAAAACAAGGAACGGTTGGGAGCTTCAGTCACCAGCCAGCCTGAAAACAGCCCTCAGCCCCTCACCCAGACTGGCCAGGCATCCCAGTGGGGACCCCCACCCTGATCCAGGACACCCTTCAGGGCAAACCAGCCGGCCCCCACCCATGCACCAGGCCTCTATCCTATATAGTAAAAGGGTAATATGCTTCCCAGCAATGGGATCAGCAGAGCCGAGCGGCCTCCCAGCACCGGGATCAGCGTGACAGGGGGGAGCTCCCCAACCCCCTGATCGCCCTGCGGCTCTGTGTGTGACAGGGTGCGGTGCCCCAACCCCCTGATCAGCCCTGCTCTGTGTGTGACGGGGGCAGCGCCCCAACCCCCTGATTGGCCCTGCTCTGTGCATGACAGGGGGTGGCGCCACAACCTCCCCATTGACCCTGCCTTGAGTGTGACAGGAGGCGGTGCCCCAACCCCCCAACCGGCCCTACCCTGAGTGTGACTGAGGGTGGCATCGCAACTTCCCAATCCGCCCTGCTCTGTGCATGACAGGGGGCGGCGCCCCAACTCCCCAACCAGCCCTGCTCTGAGCCCAACCAGGGGCTGCACCTAGGGATTGGGCCTGCCCTCTGCCACCCGAGAGCAGGCCTAAGCCAGCAGGTTGTTATCTCCCGAGGGGTCCCAGACTGTGAGAGGGCACAGGCTGGGCTGAGGGACCCCCCCCACTGAGTGCACAAATTTTTGTGCACTGGGCCTCTAGTTTTTGCTATAAAAAATAGATAGACAGTATCCTATCTAATAAAGACAGAATATGCAAATTGACCATCACTTCATGATAAAGATGGTGGCATCCACAGCCAATATGAAGGGAATATGCAAATTAATGTGACAAAGATGGTGGTGGCCAGCCCAGAACGAAGGTGGGAGGTGTCGGCCAGGGCAAAGGCCCGGCTCCTGGGTGCTGGAGGGAAACCGGTGCCAGCAGCCAGGGGAAGGAAAGCCTATTCTTGCACAAATCTTCGTGCATCAGGCCTCTAGTTGATAATAAAAAGAAAAAAAAAACTATACTGTTTGAGAATCATTTAGAAACAAAAAGCCCTTTGCAAGTTACTTAGCATATAATTTTTCTTTATGTTGGCTCAAATATTCCTCCCAGGTCTGAAGCATGTGGCACTTTGGTCCAGAAAGCAGAGTCCCAGGCTGAGAGTCACAGCCAGGCCTTTCTTGTTCTATGACCTCAGATGGGTGATGACATTGACCACCGTTTCCTCCATACAAGTGGGGTGGTGATATGTGTTCTGCATCTTCCCCAGGTTGTGGGTGGAGAGCACGCCAGTGCCAGTGTGTACTGATCAGTAACACACAGGAGGCATGCGACCCTTCATTTGCTTCTCAGTCACAGAAACATGGCTAGTTCTTCCTCTGTTTGCAATTATTCGTGTGCTGTGTTGCAGCCAACCTTCTACCTGAAAGACCACTCTTGGCACATGCCCCAAATAACATCTGCGAGGCTAATAGCAGATTCAAGTCAGGTTTTACTAAACACATCCAGGGCCTTCAAATCATGAAGGTGTGTTTCTCGCTCACATTGCATATTTGTCACAGGGCTTTGGGGGTCTCATCCTTGTAACTGAATATTCAATTGGAAGTGACATATCTCACTTCTGATCATCACTTGGACAGAACTTACCACATGGCCTCCTCCAAACTCACAAAGCCAGGAAGTGCCACTGTACCATGGAAATCTGGAGACACCCACATGGACCTCTGTTGATCTGTGGAGATGTGGCACTTTGGCCCTTGGTGTGGTGACAGGGTCACCCATCAGACATTTTGTGTAGGGAGCATTTATTGAGCACCTGCTTTATATCAGGGATGGTTCCTGCTGTGCAAGACGCAAAGTCATGAGCAGGTTCTCTGCTCTCAGCAAGCACAGCATTGGAATCAAGCACTGGATGTTAGGTGAATGTCAATGGGCCACTTATCCTGCCCGAGGAGAGAGAGGGATTCCTGGGGAGGCCTACTGGAACGCTCAGCCTTGCGAGGGAAAGGTGTTCCTGGAGGAGCTTGTTGCTGGAGCATCAGCAGTGAGGCTGGATGGGGAAGGGCAGCCTGGTGGATGAAGGCAGTGACAGCATCCAGAGAAGAAAGGCCTGCTCCAGGGCGGGTGAAGAGGCAATGTGGGGAGAAAGCAAGGCACCCTGGCCTTCAGCTCCCTGCTCCTCCAGAAGCGACAGAGCAGAGAGGGAATGGCGACAAGCAATCAGCAGGCCAGACCTCCCTACGTGCTGTGTCCAGCTTAGAAGCCAGACTTCTTAGGGTTAAGCCCAGCTCCCCCACTTCATGGCTGTGTTGTCCTCGCTGTGCTTCAGTTTCCCCATCTTTAAAATGGGAATGACATTAGACAATGCATGCCCAGGAGACTGAATGAGTTAATGTGGGTAAAGAGCTCTGGACAGGCACTGTGGTGTCTGGCCAGGGCTGCAGAGGGCGGACCGTGCCTCCTGTGTCCAGGGAGGTTCCTGCCACTCCCAGCCAGGCCTGGCCTGCTCTGCCAGCCGAAATGTCAACATGGGCGGTTCCTGTCTGAAGTCCCTGCAGACAAAGGACGCTTTGCACCGGGGGGGGGGGGATCTGAGCAGTGTCCTCTTCTGTGTGCCTCACAGAGGCCTTCCTTTTCTGGCTGGCAGGGGGCAGCTCCCAGCAGCAGGCCTATTTCTGCTGAGTCACCCTGCCCAGCCTCTCCTGGCTGGGGTCAGCCCCCAGGCTCCTGGAGGAGGAGCCAGCTCCAGGGAGCTATTTTTGCAGGAGGGGGAGGAATAGCATTTTATTTGGGGGGATCAAAAAGCCTCCCAAAGAAACAATAGAGGTTTTTTTATGGGCAGGACGGGCTGTTTGCCAAAGCTTGGCCTGCCAAATCATGCCCCAGGCGGAGGGACTGTTGTCACTGGGCTTTTTGCCATGAATCTGCATCCGTTGAACAGAGCAGGAAGCAGCAGCTAGGAGGGCCTGGGTTCTATCTTATTTTACTGCTCGTTCGAAAGGGATGTGCCCTTGGTGGAGCTTTAGAGGTTTCACTTCCGTGACTGCGCACACCGGGTGGTAATAATTGCTGGCCTTTCTCAAGCACTCGGGTGTGTGCCAGGCTCCCCTGCAAGCTCTCAAGATGTCTCTCATTCAGTCCTTACCAACTTGTGACCGAGGTTCCCTTCTCATTCCTCTTTCACCCCAGAGGACAGGGACTCTCAGGGAGGTTAAGTCACTAGTGTGAGGTCACACAGCGGCAGGTGGTGAAGCAGGCCATCTGACGCTAGGGCTCACTCTCTAGACAGGTGCACCTGGCAGGAGGCTGGGGAGACTGATGGGGACACGGCCATCAGCAGATGTGCAAAAAATGTCCCTGGTTGGTATTATGGAAGCATTTATTCCTTTGACACAGATGCGAGTATTTCTTCCTTTAAAACAAACAAACAGCAAAAAAAACCACAACATAGCAACACCATTTTTCTAGGCTGGTCTTGGTCCTGAAGGAGGAGAGGACTCATCTCACTTATGAGCACATACATGATTATGACGTGGAGGGTCTGTGGGCAGAGACCACAGAGATGAGGGCACACCCAACCACATACTTTACCCCAGTTAGATCTGCTTCTGAGCTGTCTGGGGCTGACCTTGTTTTGTAGTAGCGTGACCTTCAATCTGCGTGTCCTTATTTCATGGGTCGGGACTCAAGTGTGTAGGTTGTAGAAATTGCACAGATTCCAGACAGGCTTGCTGCGTTTTAAATGCCACTGACAGGTGGGGAACGCCGGCCTTGTTAACTCCCTGTGGGCCAGATACACATCACTCCTTAGCCAGCAAGAACTTGCCTAAACCAACCCGGAGCTGGAGCTATTTTGCTTGCTTGCTTGTAACCCAATGACGATACCAGGGCTTTTTACTCTTGCTCTTTAAGAGTTTCTAAGAAGGCAGATTGACTCTTCCCATGGTCCCCTCCCAGGTCCCAGAGCTCATCCCGGCTGCTGAAGTAGAAGCTCTTTCTTCACTTGGTCACTGTCAAAATCAAAATACCGGACAAGTAGGTGCTGACGAGGCCTGTCACTACACCAAGTTAATTTAAAAAAAAAGAAAGAAAGAAAAAAAAAAGGTAAATGACCCAGTTTCTGCCTTGTGTGTTATTTCAGGGTTTACCCTTCCCCCCCACAGGGTTCATTGGAGACTCCCAGGAGGAGGATGTCAGCTCGCTTTGTAAGCCAGGAGGAGGAGATGGGATGGCCAGATCAGCTGCTCAGAGTCTGGGACCTGACTGCCATTTGGGCCTCCTATTGGAGTCACTGTCCAGACTTTTCATCTTAAACCCATGGCTGTGCACCTTCTCCAGGCTGGAGTTTTCTTGTCCTGTTTTGTTCAGCATAGCATTCAAGATTCCTGCACAGAAATCTGTATTGGGGAAGGATGTGCTCCGTGAATGATGTCCTCCCGGAGTCACCATCTGGTCACTGTGCATCTTGCTTCCCGAAACACCGAGGATGTTTGCTGGCACAGATGCTGGGCCAGATCATGGCACACAAGTGACCACAGTCGTAAACCAAGTGTAATTACCACACCTGGTGCCCACTTCGGAGACGCTCCCCACCCCGCACTGGCGGGGTGCTTGGCTTTTCTCTTCAAACCAGGGGTTTTGTTTTGTTTTCTTCCCTCTGTGTGGTGGGGAGCGAGGCTTGCCGCTTGAATCAGCCCTGGCGACTTGGGCAGTAATGAAGTCACCGTCAGGGGTAAGAATGGGAAAGCTTGTGTGTGTGCAAGAGGCTGCCTCCCGTGCAAACAATGTGACACTGAGCAGCTCTCTGTGGCTTGAAGAGCCCATTGTCCTGGGTGTGGACACCGCCCTGCTGTTGGAACTCTCTGGCGTTGGAAGGCCAGGCCCGGCCACCGGTTAACGACTGGTTTTGTGCCACATGGGAGAATTGAGGGACCCCAAGCTTAGAAAAATACAAGATGAAGCACAGAGCAGCCACCAGGATCTCAGGAGCAGAATTTCACAGGCTCCATCCTTTCCTCCCATACTGGTCCTGCAAGGGGGAGTGGAGTCCATATGGTGATGGGGCCGGGGGAGGGGAGAACACCTGCTTCATTAGAATGGAAACTCTAGGAAGCCATGGACACTCAAAGAGAGGCCAGAAACTCGAGAGTTTGCCAGAGGCCAGGACACTGCAGAAGGGCTGTCAGTGATGGGGATGCTGGCCTCTGTGGGGTGGGGTGTCCTCAGACCTCTGCGGGCTCCTCCGATCCCAACAGCCATGTGGAGTGTGAGGGTGCAGGAGGCAGAGAGGGTCTTTACCTGGGGGTTGAGGGTCATGCAGGGACAGTGAGCTGGCTCCTTGTCAGTGTTCCCACTCTGCATACAGTGCTGTCACAGTGTCCTCGCAGTGGGCACTGCAGCCTGGGGCATATGGCAGCTCCCAGCTTACCTTTCATGTCATGTCACTTCTATATGGAAATAGCAAAATGGCAGGCAGCAATTAAAGCTTTCAAAGGCCCTTGAGTGTCATTAGGGGCTTGTCACTGCCTTTCTCCAAGCTCCACGATGAATGGCTCCCAATTGTCTCCTATCAAATTGATGCTCTTATCATAGGCTGGGGCACTCTCTGATAATTGGCTCCTGCCTGACTAGCTCATCTTTTATTCTGAGACACCTTGTCCTATTGTGCAAGCGCCACCTCCAAAGCCTCCTAATAGCCAGCTCTCTTCAAATCAATTCCACCCAACACCTGTGCATTGGATTTCTACTCCCACGCCAGGCCCTGGTGGACGGGGAGGCAGTGGGTGAATGAATCTGATATCCTAGGTGTCACAGGAAGCATTTTGTAGTGTCTGAGAGGGGAGAAAATAGTTTGCATTTTAATTCAAACTCAGGAGCTGTACCATGTTGGGCAAATTACTTAATGGCTCCCAACTTCCATTCAGGAAGCTTGGGTTCATAATACATAGTTGTCCTAAAAATTGAATGTGATCTTTATTTATCTATTAATCTATCTCTATATGTTACACACACACACACACACACACACACACACACACACACACACACATTGCTACTTTCACAGCAATTCAGATGGAGTCAACAGTCTGCAAAGGCTTCCTGGGAGAGTAGAGGTGTGAGCCACGTTTTTCCTCTTTTGATAGACATTAGGGCAAAGGGCAGAACCACATGTACAGAACCAGGGGGGAAGGGAACAGGCAGGCATGCTTCAGGAATGGCATGCACACCTGGAGCCCTGGTTTCCCAGGGTCTGGGAGCCGATGATGAAAGATAGCTCTAGACACAAAGTCAGTAGCCAGTTCAACACCGGTCAAGTCCCCAGATCCCTTATTTGGCAGGCTGCTCCCAGAATATGCCTCCTCCGTGTTCTCTGTGTCGTGTGATTTCTTCTCTCCTTGTCTATGCAACTCAGACTCACCTTTTCTATGCTGTCTTACCTGCTCCAAGCTCAGTACAGCCCCAGCACCTCTCAGGGCAGGCCAGATGCCACCTGTCACCTTGTCTGTCCCTGGCTTGTCAAATCCTCTGGGTTGGGAACCTCACAGAGACTGCCCCTGTAAGCACATTTCAAGTGCAGTTTGCACCCAGAAGGAGTTTCTTATATGCTGTTGTTTCACCAGGTAGACTCTTAATTAGCATATGGGGCATAGGGCTGGGGGGGTAGACTGAGTGATGGGACAGTAGAACCCAGATAGAACTCTGACACCCTTTTTCTGGTGACCTCAAATGAGTCATCAGTTCTTTGATCCTAACTTTTTGTATCACCAGTACAAGGGCCACCTGTTTCTGAGGAGGTTCCAAGAACTAGGGAGGAGGCCCAGGGATTTGTGGAGAAAGGGGCAACCTAAAGGGAACCTTTATTTCCCTAAGAAAGTCTGGGAATGATCTGTCAGCTTCATATAGGCTTGTTTGCTCTGAGGGCTCAGAGTCCCTGACACTGCACACCCTCTCTCTCCTCCTCTAGTGAGCAAAGCCCCAGATGGGCTTTCTTTCAGCAGCCAGGCATGCTGATGTCAGACCTTGGCCCCTTTATCAGGAGGTGGTGTGTGCAGTGGCAACCAGCACAGCTCTGTGGTGATGTCACAGAATCCGGGAGGACGGAGCCTGGGCTCAGAGGGATTGGCACCTGCCTCTGTCTCAGTAAGTGACTGATCTGGGATTGAAATGGAAGATCTTCTGACACCAAGTCCATGTTCTTCCGACCATCCCACTCAGTAAGATGTCCATTGTGCAAAAATACACAGAATCAATAGCCTCATGGGAATGAATCTTAAAGACTGGATCTTACAAGTTCAAACTTAAAAACTGTGGGCAGGAGGCAAGAGAGAACAGAGAAAGGAGTGGTGAACTTTTGGTGTGGGTGGGAGGGAGAGGCCAGTGTAGAGTTGGAGTTCTAGCATTAAAATGTAGACCACCAGAAGGAGGAAAGAGAGGGGCATTGGAGCAAGGCATGAGCTGGGTTCAAGGTTAGGAAAGATCAGTCATTGCTCAGTTAATGCTTAGGGAGCAGCCACTGAGTCGGTGCTACATGGAATACCGACTGTGCACAAAGCTAAACAGGGCTCCTGACATCAAGAAGGAGTCATCTCTCTCTTCAGTTATGCTCACTGTGTCAGGAAGGGCACCTGGGCATGATCAGTCTGATCCCAGAAAAAAGGTCCCTGCTGGTCACAGTCACACAAGGAGTCTAGCTGAGCTACAAAATGTGTCTTCACTTTCCCATGTTTACCTGTCCTCTATGCAGAATCAACTTGGCAAGGCTGCTAGATGCCTCCCCCTCTCTCTTCTTCCACAGCCCCTTGTCTTTGCATCCCAGAGGGGCTGCCTCAGACCCTAAAGTTCCCTGACTGCTCTCTTTCTCCAACCAGGAGCGGTGATGTTGGATCCTTCAAAATCCTTCAGGTTTTATATCCTTCAGATTCTTCTTGGAGGAGCATTCACTGTGCAAACAGATATCTCTTCTGTGCATTTCCTCTCTCCCATTGTATAACTCCACCATGCTACCATGCCAAGACAATCCCATCCAGTTACTTGGTTATATTACAGACCTCAGTTATGGACTGAAGCAATTCATCTATTGAAGCCATAACCCCTAATGTGATGGTATTTGGGGATGGGCTTTCTGTAGGTAATTAGGGTTACAGTAAGTCATGAAGGTGGAGTCCCATGATACACTTATTAGACTAGGACACAGAGAAGGCAGCCATTTATAAGGAGGCTGGTCTTGAACTGACCTTGGAGGGTGGGAATCCATAGTACTGGACATGTGATCTGTGCTGGCACTGGCATATGTTTGCTTTTTTCATTTTCAACTCAAGTCTTCCAGGAAGGGATTATTACCTCCTTGGTAAAGATGAGCACATGGAGGTTCAGGGAAATTGTGCAAATGTGCCACGGTCACATAGCTAATAAAACACAGAGCATGGACTTGAACTCAAGTTTACCTGACTCAGAGTAAGAGATTAGAGCAGCGATTCTCAACCTGTGGGTCACGACCCCTTTGGGGGTCAAAAGACCCTTTCACAGAGTTGCCTAAGACCATCGGAAAACACATATATAATTACATATTGTTTTTGTGATTAATCACTATGCTTTAATTATGTTCAATTTGTAACAATGAAAATACATCCTGCATATCAGATATTTACATTATGATTCATAACAGTAGCAAAATTACAGTTATGAAGTAGCAACGAAAATAATGTTATGGCTGGGGGTCACCACAACATGAGGAACTGTATTAAAGGGTCGTGGCATTAGGAAGGTTGAGAACCACTGCATTAGAGGTACAGGCAGTCTCAGGAGTAGGAAAGCCCAAGGTCATCCAGACTCTGTCTCCAAGACAAGGTTCCCGTAAAGGCAGAAGGAAGATGAGGGAAAGAAAAGGCAGGTGGGGTCGGGGGCGTTCTCCAATATCAGGCCAAGGAACTTGGACTTGTTCCTATGAATATGAGGATGTCATTGCAGGGGTGGGCACAGGGAAGAAAGTTGATGAAAGGGGTGGAAGGAGATCTATATTGTGTTCTAGTTCCTTGTCATCTATAGTTGAAGTTCTCAGCGACGTCATGTCCACAGGAGCAGGGGTGCTAAAGAGAAGCTTGGTTCCAGAAACTCCCATCCTTTGTCTGGAATCCACTGCTGCTGTTTGGCAGATTTCCAACTCAAATTTCAGCATCTGCAGGCTCTGCAAACAGCAGCAGGGCTGCCTGGGAGGGAAATAACACCCATGAGAATCCCTTTAAGAAGCTTCTGCTGCCCCCATGGGCTCTAAGTGGCAGAATGCTGCTGGGCGAGGGGATTCCTGTCCCAGGAGATTGTGCCCAGGGATGCAGAGTGACTCTCCCACTGTCACATCTACTCAGCAATGCAGCCTGGTCTCACCCCTCAGAACTTAGGGTTCAGCCTGTACAACTGGGGAAAAACAGCACCATGTGCTCTAACTGTTCTGATGTTATCAAGTGAGCAAACTGTGGAAAGATCAATACCATTCTCCAAGCAGTACATTTGCCCTCCTGATTAACTTCCTCCTGCTCTCACCCCAAAGTAGAATCAAGTTCAACGCCAGGAACATGAGTGAGGTTCCAGAGTAGGTATTGGATACACAGGAGTGAGAAAAGTCTGTCCCTAAATATCTCCCTTGTTAACTGAGCAATTCCAGACATGAGCAGATATGGTGATGGGCACCCTGAGGTCCCCTGAGATTCCTCCAGTACTAATAATGCCTCCATGAGCAAGGCACAGACTAGTTTTTTACCTTTGTTCTTTTACTTTATTGATTTTTAGAGAGAGAGGAAGGGAGAGGGAGAAAGAGAGAGAGAAACATCTATGTGAGAACAAAACATCCATTGCTGCCTCACACATACCCCACCTAGGGATCAGCCCCAAAATTAAACCAGCAACCTTTCAGTGCATAGTGGCAACCAACCAACTGAGCCAAACCAGCTAGGACACCTTTGTTATTTTATCTAATCTTTAAAACTGTCTTGTCTCAGAGATGTTCAAACCAAAGCTCATCAAGAGAAATGTGCCCAAGTTCACCCAGCTACTAAGTGGCACAGCCAGAATTCTAATCATGGCTCCAAACCCAGAAACCTTTCTTCTACCAACTAGCCTTACAATGAGCAAATAAATACCCCTTCTCTCATACCTGCCTCCCATCCCTCATCCACATGGCAGCTCTATTTCAGACCCCCATCATTTCTTACAGAGATAAATCAAATAAGTACCCTGGTCTCCCCTGCTATTTCCTAACCCATTTTCCCTATGGCCACCAAGTGAACCTTCTCCAACACAAATATAATCATGTCACTGCTGTTTAAAACTCTAAATTGCTTCTTTTGCTCACAAGATAAGGCCTTATTTCCTTGATGTGCCATGCCAAGCCCCTTCTGATCTTATCTTTGCAAACACCTTTCAATGGACCCTCTACACCAGGGGTCGCCAACTGGTGGTCCGCGGACCACTGGAGGTCTGTGAGGTCCAAAATGTTGGTGACTGCTGCTCTGCACTCTAGCCAAGCAAACAGGACCACAGATATGGCCACACCATATTATTGCACCTACTTGCACCTCTTATAGGAAATCTTTCTGAGTCGTCATTGGCCAGTTAACCAATCCATCCCTTGGACTGCCTATTGTAACTTTTATCATGAGGAACTTGATCTGATGACTAATGCTGCCTCTAAAATTAAGTGAGCAAAGGGGAGGAGTGTTTGTCTCTCTATGGTTGGCTGTGGTCTTGGGGGAACATCTCACGGAAGAGGTGGTATTCAAGCTGGATTTTGAAGAAAGAATTGGACACATTTAGCTCACAGTGCCCTGAGTTCTCAGCTGTCACCAAGGAGAATGTCAATATTGAAGCCTGTCAAGCAGGAAGAAGACAAAGCCCTTAAATAAACCATGGACAGTGGTGTCTTTTGTTCTCCAGGTGGGACTGTGGGCTGGTGGCTAGTCTGGAAATGAGCCAGGTGTCCTCAGCACTTTGACATCTTAAGAGATCTAGCGCAAGTAGCAAGTGTGGATGAATCTGATAGTTACTAAGACTTTCCTTCCAGACATATCAAGTTCCAGCCATCAGGAAGGGGAGCGAGGACTGTGGATGTTATCAATTCTCTGACTAGGGACATCTTTTGTTGCTAGTAGGAAACAAACACCAACCTTCTGATTTTGCTTTGAGCAGCCCTGGGACTCTCATAAAACAGTGTTATCTGGGGTATATTTCTCTGGGAAATCAGTAGCAGCTTCCTTGAGCCCTGACTTGGCCAGTCAGAGGCAAAGGAAACAAAGAAGCAATCATTATTATCATTATCATAATCTTCTTCACCTTCATCACCACACTCGGTATTGATTTTTTAAAATTTTATTGAATTTATAGAGTGACACTAGTTAATAAAACTATTCAGGTTTCAGGTATATATCCTCTATATGTTGTATTGTGTTTTTGCCTTCCAAAGTCAAGTATTTATCCTTCCTTTACCCTCTTCTATCTCCCTCCACCCACCGTTCCCTCTTGTAATCACCACACTGTTGACTGTGTCTATTTTATTGTTGTTGTTTTTTTGCTTTATCCATTACCTTTTACACCCAGCCCTCTAAGCCCTCTTCCCTATGACAACTGTCAGACTGTTCTCTGTCTCTATGTGCCTGTTTCTATTTTGTTTGTTAGATCCTTTTGTTCATTAGATTCCACATATAAGTGAAATCATATGGTACTTATCTCTCTCTGACTGGCTTATTTCACTTATCATAATACTCTCCAGGTCCATCCATTCTGTCACAAAATATAAGATTTCATTCATTTTTACAGCTGTAAATGTACCACAGCTTTTTTATTCACTCATCTACTGATGGGCACTCGGGCTGCTTCCAAATTTTGACTGTTGTAAATAATTCTGCAATGAATATATGGATGCATGTAGTCTTTTGAATAGTGTTTTGAAATTCTTTGGGTATATTTCCAGACATGCAGTTCCTGGGTCATAAGGCAGTTCCATTTTATTTTTTGAGGTAACTCCTTACTTCTTTTCACAGTGGCTGCACCAACCTGCATTCTCACCAATAGTGCACAAGGGTTCCATTTTCTCTGAATCCTCTCCAATACTTGCTTGTTGATTTACTGATGAAAGCTTTTCTGACAGATGTGAGGTGATATCTCATTATGGTTTTAATTTGCATTTTTATGATGAAAAGAAAAGATGTTGAGCATCTTTTCAAATATCTATTGGCTATCTGCATGTCCTCTTTGGAAAAGTGTCTATTCAGATCCTTTGGCCATTTTTAAATTGGATTGTTGTTGGTTTTTTAATTAATTTCTTTTTTTGGTGTTGAGTTGCATAAGTTCTTATAAATTTTGGATATTAAGCCCTTATTGGATATATCTTAGGCAAATATGTTCTCCTATTCAGTGGGCTGACTTTTACATCATTTTTTTATGGTTTCCTTGGTTGTGCAAAATCTTTTTAGTTTAATGTAGTCCCATATGTTTATTTTTTCTTGTCTTTTCTTTGCCTGAGAAGATATATCAGATATACTAGAAATATCCAATTTTTTTATTTTAGAATTTTTATGGTTTTGAGTATTATACTAAAGTATTTAATCAATTTTGAGTTTATTTTTGTGTATGGTATAAAAAGGTGTTCTAATTTCATTTTATTGCATGTATATATCCAATTTTCCCAAAAACATTTATTGAATAGACTGTCTTAACCCCATTGTATGTTCTTACCTCCTTTGTCAAATATTAATTGATCACAAAGTTGTGGGTTTATTTCTGAGCTCCTTATTCTGTTCTATTGATCATTGTGTTTGTTTTTATGCCAGTACCATGTTGTTTTGATCATTATAGACTTGTAATATAGTTTGATATCAGGTAGTGTGATTCCTCCAACTTTATTCTTCTTTCTCAAGATTGCTGTTACTATTCAGGGTCTTTTGTGGTTCCATATAAATTTTTGGAATATTCTAGTTCTGTGAAATACACCATTGGTATCTTGATAGAAATTGCATTGAATCTATAGATTGCTTTGGGTAGTATGGACATTTTAATGATGTGAATTCTTCCTATTTGTGAACACAGTATACTAGTATGCTTCTAGTTATTTGCATCTTCTTCAATTTTTTTCTTCAGTGTCTTATAATTTTCTGAGTACAGGTCTTTTACATCATTGGCTACATTTATTTGTAGGTATTTTTAATGCAAATGTAAATGGATTGTTTTCTTAGTTTTCCTTTCTGATAGTTTATTATCCTATCTAATAAAGAGGGAATATGCTAATTGACTCACACTGTCGCAAAGATGGCGGTGCCCACAGCCAATAAGGAGGGAATATGCTAATTGACTGCCACGCCCCCAAAGATGGCAGCTCCCACAGCCACAAGATGGCAGTGCCCAGTCCTCTCAGCCCCGCCAAGATGGCAGGTGTGCTGCAAGGCCAGGCCCACCCCCAGGTGGGCCTGGCTGCTCCACATGCCTGCCTCCAGAGTCCTCCAGTCCCCTCAGCCCCCCAGCCACCCAGGGATGGCCCAAGGCACAGGCAAGCCTCAGATGGTGGCTGCCCAGTCGATGCCCATGGTGCAGGCAAGCCTCGGATGGTGGCTGCTCAGCCACCCAGGTCTGCCTGAGGCTCAGGTAACCAGGGCTGGCTGAGGTTTGTGCTGCCAGCAGTGGCAGCAGCAGAAGTGTGATGGGGGGTGGGGGTTGCCTTCCCCTGATTGCTGGGTCTCTTCCCACCCCTGAGGGCTCCTGGACTGTGAGAGGAGGCAGGCCGGGCTGAGGGACCCCCTTTCCAGTGCATGAATTTTCATACACAGGGCCTCTAGTTGGGTGGTTATAAAAGTCCAACCACCCTAGCCGGATTGGCTCAGTGGATAGAGTGTTAGCCTGTGAACTGAAGGGTCCTGTGTTCAATTCCCATCAAGGGCATGTGCCTGAGTTGCGGGCTTGATCCCCAGTAGGGGATGTGCAAGACACAACTGATCAACAATTCTTTCTCATTATTGATGTTTCTTTCTCTCTCTCCCTCTCCCTTCCTCTCTGAAATCAATAAAAATATATATTTAAAAAAAACCCACCAATTTCTGGATATTTATTTTGTATCCTGCTACTTTACTGAATTCATTTATCAGTTCTAATAGGGTTTTAGTGTAATCTTTAGGGCTCTTTATATATAATATCATGTCATCTGCAAATAGCAACAGTTTCACTTCCTCCTTTCCAATTTTGATGCCGTTTATTTCTTCTTGTCTTATTGTTATGGCTAGGATATTGAGTACTGTGCTAAATAAGAGTGGTGAAAATGGACACCCTTGTCTTGTTCCCTATATTAAGGGAAATGCTTTTAGTTTTTGCCCATTGAGTATGATGTTGGCTGTAGGTTTGTCATGTATAGCCTTTATTATGTTGAGATATGTTCCCTCTTTTGCTGATGATTATTATCATAAATGAGTGCTGGATTTTATCAAACGCCTTTTCTGTATCTATTGATATGATCATGTGATTTTTATCCTTCATTTTGTTTATGTGGTGTATCATGTATATTGATTTGTGGATATTGTGTCAATATTGTATTCCAGGAATAAATTCTACTTGATGATGGTGTATGATCCTTTTAATGTATTGCTGGATCTGGTTTGCTAGTATTTTGTTGAGGATTTTAGTATCCATGTTCATCAGGGATATTGGCCTATAATTTTCTTTCTTTATTGTGTCTTTATCTGGTTCTGGAATTAGGATAATGTTGGCCTCTTAAAATGAACTTGGGAGTCATCCCTCCTCTTGAAGTTTTTGGAATAGTTTGAGAAGGATAAATTAGTTCTTTGAATGTTTGTTAAAATTTATTTGTGAAGCCATCTGGTCCAGGACTTTTGTTTTTTGGGAGTTTTTTAAATTATTGCTTCAATTTCTTCAGTTTTAATTGGTCTATTCAGATTTTCTGATTCAGTTTTGGAAGATTGTATGTTTCTAGAAATTTATCCATTTTGTTCAGCTTGTTCAATTTTTGGCATATAGTTATTTATAACATTTTCATATAATTCTTTGTATTTCTGTGGTGTCAGGTCTTCTCTATCATTCTGATTTTATTTATTTATTGTATCATCTAAGAGCCTCTGTAAGATGACTCAGAACCATCTCCTTTTTGGTCCTATCTAAGTTCAAGTGTGCCAAGCAAGGACATCATCATTCTCAGGAAGACAATTCTTTATTTATACAATTAGTATTTTAATCCTATTCAACCCACATTTTTTTATTCCACCTTTTAAGTTCCCACCACATACCTCCTACTCCAATCCCTTAATCTTAGTCTGAATGAGCACTGATGGTGTTGTGTTTTATGTATTTTGAATATGCATAGTCTATAATTGTATCTTCTGCCCTTAAACACAAATTTTTTAAAGACATACATTTTTAAGGTCAACCCCTCTATTCTCTCATTTTATTTGAAGTGCTTCTGCTCCTTTTAGAATGTGGATCCTGCTGGAAGGTTATTAATTCCCTGCTGCTGAGGGTGGATTAGGCCAGCTGTCATGGATCCTCACCTGATAACGATAATATTAACAACAACTACCACTTATAGTGGGCTTGGTTCTAGCTGGCCAATGGCTAAGACTCTTGACCTGAATTCATTCATTGTTACAATGACCTTGGAGGTTTGGTTTTACTCTTGTGCCCAACTTCCAGGTGTGGGAACGAGGCTGAGAGGGGCTCAGTGACATATTGAAAGTCAGAAAGGGAAAGACAGAACCTACCTGCCTCCAAAGCTAACGGTCAGTGTCCCACACAGCATTGTAGCTTGAACTTTTGTTAATATCTGTTTTTAATTTCTCCTTCTTAAAAAATAAATACAACAAATAAAAAGAGAGAAAATAAGATCTGAGAGGCAAAAATGCTAGTACATCCTGAAATTGTCCTTACCCCTTCTCTAGTGCCTCCCAGCAGGGGTGAAATTCAATTTCCTTAGTTAAATCCATTTGAAATCATGTTCAGGAGTTACAATTTGACATGCAGCTGTAACCACACTCTCCAGTGAAGTCAAGATGTCAGTTGCCTCACATGCCTGCCGTGGTCTTATTTTGTTCCTCTCCTGTTTGCCTGGAGTGATTTGTCCTTTATAAACCAACCTCATCTGGGAATAGTGTGCATTTGTTAATTACCTTTACAGAGCCAGCAGATGGTGCAGAAAGCACTGCATTGTCTGTGGACTCGAGCCAAAAAAGAGACAGGGAGAGAGGGATGCGTCTGTTTATTTGTTTAATTTCTTTGCAAGGAAATGGTGGGTATAAAAATAAAACCAGTCGTCACTAGGCATTTCAAAATAAAGAACGCTTTTACACTCACATTACAATGTTTTAAAATAAAGATCTCTTTCAGTCCCCAAAGCTGTGTCCCTCCAAAGAAGCCTCTGAGACCAGGAGCAGGCCATGTTGGACTCAATGAGGGGGCCATTAGCCTATCTTGCGTGCTTGCCAAGTTTACCTGTCAGAGGGAAACCGAACTGACCCATCACTGTCCCAATCCTATCCCAGGTATGAAAAGCCACATGGCAAAGTGGACCCCACACGAGGCGCTCACTGTGCCCCCTCCTTCTTGTCCAATAGCGAAAGGCCAGGTGAATTTCAAGTTAACGAAGGATAATGGCCTCTCTCTCTGAAAATTTGGAGGTAGGACTCGAGAATCTAAGTCTGTACCATTGTCCCTAGAATTGGAGAATATTCCAGGTGGAAGGGCCCTTAAAACCATGCAGCTGAACGCCCTCATTTAAGACAGTAGGCCACTGGGACCCAAAGCGGGGAAGTGCTTTGCTCCGAGTCACCAAGCTTATCAGTGACAGAGCCAGATTCAGAAGCGAGGTGCCCAGGTCTTTCACTGAGCTGCCAGGTGAGCAGAAGGTGGGGAGGGCCAGTGGGTTCCGTGAGCAGTCTTAGAAACGGCCTGCTGTGAAAGGGAGCGAATGGTCACACAGAGGGAGGTAGGCAGGCATGTGAGAAATGAGAACTCACCTGCTGGTATAGCAGCGATTGTCAACCTTTTTCCTCTGATGGCACATAAACTAATTACTTGACCAAAAAAAAAAAAAAAGTACAATTTTGATTGATTTACAAAAAAAAAAAAGTGATTACCTACCCTTTTTACCCTTTTTGCTCCAAAGTGACTTTTTAAAAATTAGGTGCCTATACTTGTATATAAGAATTTCTGGTACCAATAATTAACCAATCAGATGCAACTCTGTTATATGACCTATATATTTATGGTTCAAGCAAGGCATTCACGCCAAATGGCTATTGTTATGTTGGCTGTTGTCATTTTTTTTTTTACATTAAAATCGAAGGGACAAGAGGTCAGTGTCCCTGATTGAATAGTGAGGTATTACATGCTTTAACAATTCTTGCAGCATACTGGTGTGCCTCAGTACACTGGTTGAAAATTGCTCATCTAGAGTGATAGAGTCCTTAGCATGGGAAACAGGGCAAGAAAGGTTGTTTGGGGCCTGACTGTGTTATAAAGAAGATGTGGCATCAACAGATGTAAGTAGGGAATAGTCATAGTTGGACCTGTGCCCAACGTGGTGTGATGTGAGGATAGGCTGGTGGGGGACAAGGCTGGGACAGGGGTGTCACGTCAAAGACAGATGAGAAGGATCTGACTCAGGGTGGTGGTACTGGAGAGAAAGGGGTTTCACCTCCTCTCACTCCACCGGGACCTCCTTGTTTGAGGTCTCTGGTGACCTCAAGTCAGTCAAACCCAATGATCACTTCTTTGACCTGACGTTTCTTGGCAGAGCCAAGACCTTTCTTCAGAAACTTTCTTTTCTTCAGCTCCATGACTCCACACTCCGCTGGTTTTCCTACTTCTTCCACAGCCAGTCCTTCTCGGTTGATTCAGCTTCCCCGACTGTGTCTTTAAACGGTGGTAACCTCAGGCCCTCTCCCTGGCTTCCTCCCCTTCATCTTGACTCTTCTCAGGATTTTGAATATTATCTGTGTGCCAGTAACTTCAAAATTTCTCTCTCCAGTACTCATCCTTGCCTTCGAATTTACAATCATATAACCAACAGCTTATCATCTAAAAACCAGATGGATCTCCAGGGCACAGAATTAGATCAATGAGAACCCTTGGTTCATTATACGCTAACACAATGGATCCATAAAATGAACACCCATGAGCCCTCAGGGCAGCTCTGGAGCTAGGACTTGGACAGAGCTGGAACTTTTTCATTTGTTTATATGCTTTTCACTTGCTCACTTCCCTGTCCTTTTCAACCGGAGTTCATCACTGTTCAAAATTTTGCATTTGTCATTTTCTTGGTTTTCTTCTGAACATAGTTTTATCACACACACACACACACACACACACACACACCACACACACACACACACACACCACACACACACACACACACACACCACACACACACACACACACACACACACCACACACACCTAAATGAGATATAATCTTGGTTTCTGTTGTTACTGAATTGTATTGAAAGGTGTCATGCTATATGTGTTATTCACTGAAGGTTGTGTTGCTAAGAAGCTCACCCAATCGTTTCCACTGCTGCACTATTCTGTTGTCTAAATATACCACCGATTATTTACCCACGTTCCTGTCAATACGCATTTGGGTTGTTTCTAGATTGCTATTAAAATCAGCACATTTTTCATCCTCCCTTCACTCTGCCTCTGGATTTATGACCCTCCCTCTTCACTCCCCCATGGCCTGAGCATGTTAATAGTCTCCTAGCAGGAGGGTGCCAATCATCTTGCCTCTGCAGTTCTGCTTGAAGTCAGCTTTCCCAAGGGTGACTCACTTATCTGGGATCCCTCTGCCCCTTGGAATCTTGGTAACTTGATTCAATTCACATAATTCCATGTCCAGTGGGATTCCAAAGTCCTTTCCCCACATTTATTTCTTTCAAAATTGCTTAATATGTGCCAGGCTCCTTCTTCTGTCTTGGGAAAAATATGAAAAGCTTATGGGAAAATCTGAAGGTCAAACAATTCTGAGAGTGAGAGATAATAGGGTAAATGACAGGATCAAAATGCAAAACAGCCTTGAGAGGCACAGCCAAGGTGAAATCCACATCATGGGATCAAACAGGGATGAATGCAAGACTCTCTGTCTTGAGTTTTTATTTCAGTAAAAGATAACATGGATGAATGAATGAATGAATGAGTGAGTGAATATATATAGCTAGGCTTAAAAGTAAGAAATAGAAATCTCCTTGGATGGAGGAAGAGGACAAGTGGTGATCCAGCCCTTCCCTAGCAGGGAGCTTTCAGGGACACGGCAACCTGGGACACAGGCAGAGTATAAGAAAAGTCCTATGTATTGGTTTAAAATGCAATTGGAAACAACACTTTTAGGAGACCTGAATCCTTGTCTAGTAACAGATCATGCTTTCTATCATCTGTAGGTAAAACACCCTCTCACAGCACCTGAGCCTCAAGGACTTCTGTTTTCCCTTCTTAACTCCATAACTGCCTTTCCTGGGCATAAGCCAGGCCTGCAACAAAACAGCTATTTAGAAAGTTACAAAATAGGCAATTTCACTAAGAGTTTAAGTTCCAGATCAAAGGAAGCGATAAGTCTGCCTTATTCTGCATTGATTAAACCTTATCTGGAGTTCATTCTGTGTTAAGTTCTAGTTCTTTCATTTAAAAAAGACAGTGACAAGGTGAGATAACACCTTTCAGCATTGGGAGTCCACCAACCCACAGTGAAGTGAGCCTTGCAAGGCTGTGATACATTTTGCTCGGTGCAATCTTCAAGCTCCATTGATTTCTATTTCCAAACAAATGTTTGAAAGGCTAAATGTAGATATTAGAGCAGGCTTGTTTCAGAAGAAAAACTGGGGCCCATGGGTGAACCTTGTAGAAAGTTGGATTTAGCTTTGTGTAAGAGCTGACTCACACAAGAGTTGACTCCTTAGAGGGAAGAATGGCTTTCTAGGCTTGGGAGTGTCCACCTATGGAGACAGACCCAGTATGAGACACATGGCCCTGTGTGGGGGAGAATCTACGATATTTGATATGTAGCCATCAGCAGTCTCCAGGACTTCCTACCTATGTCCAGAAGTGTTGAAAGGAATTGGAGTAGTCAGGAGAAAGAATACACCGATATCTTACATTTGCAATTGTTGCCAAAACAGATGCCACAAGGAATACTGTATAAAAGGATTATGCAAGAGAGGGCCCTGACACAAAAGTTTCTTATCGTCACTTTAATTCTTCCTCTTCTCATAGCCAACCACACTTCTAGGTGGGTGGTATTCACCTCATTTCACAGAAAAGAACTAGGTAGAAAGAAGATGAACGTCACTAACCCTAGTGTGTGCTCGCATCTCATTGCATCCTCACAAAACTGTGAAGAAGGGTATACTAATTTCCAGCAGCTGCCACAGCAAATAGCCACATATCTGCTGGTTCAAAGCAACAGGAATTTATTCTCTCCCTGTTCTAGGGGCCAGAAGTCTGCAATCAAAGTGTTGGTGGGACATGCTTCTCAGCACAGGTCCTAAAGGGAGAATCTGTCCATGCCTCCTCCAGCTCCTGGTGGCTGCCAGCATTCTTTGGCTTGTGGCTGCATTGTTCCAATCTCTGCCTCCGTCTCTACATCCACCTTCTTCTTTAGGTGTCTCTTATGAGGACACTTGTTATTGGATTTAGGGCCCACATGGATAATCCCAGATGATCTCATCTCAAGATCCTAAGTTATACTTAGGAAGGCCCTTTTTCTTCTTAAAGTTTATCTTTATTGTTGAAAATATTACAGACCCTCCCCTTCCGCCCACCCTTTTTTCTAAATAAGGTCACCTTCACAGGTTCCAGGGACTGGGACATGGACATAACATCGGCAGGGCCACCATTCAATCTACTATAGAGAAAGTTGTGTTACCTTCATTTTGCTAAGTCTCAAAGAAGTTAAGAACATTTCCCAAGATCACACAGCCTTGTAAGTATGATCACACAGCCAAGATTCAAACTTTTTTTTTGGAATGTAGTTTTTTTGGTGCACATTTTTGGAATGTAGGACTGATGTGGGAAGTCTTTTGTTTGTTTGCTTGCTTGTTTTCTTTTGTTAACTCCAGATTCACTCGGGTGTTCTCATGGAAAACCGTATATATAGGAAGTCTTACAGTACGGCTATGCACGCTTGTGTATCAGGAAGGGAAAGTTGAACTGTTAGACATGCCGTCATGACAACAAGATCAACACAGGCAATTTCTCTGATGACTAGATTTTAAGAGCTACTCATCTTACTTGGACATTTAAGTTTATGACAAAGAAGGTGGAGTTATAGTTACATATTAATAGCAATTCAGCTTCATACTATTTGGACTCATTTTACTGAAGAATAAATACAATGAGATTTCAAGATGAGTTTTTAGGGACTTCCAATCCTTTCCAATTATGGATCTGTTGTAGAAAAGTAGCTCACTCAAGTCTGTGTACTAAAAACAAAATTAAAAAATGAATTACATTTTGAAGTGTATAGAGAAGCTCTAATTGTTGTCTGTGCCTTTAATTTCAATATTTTCTGTTAATTAGAAATGACTCATTGGTTTTATTATCTTTAAATATATGGTATGAGGTTTACACAGATAGAATATGTTTATGCCAGCATACCATGTATAATTTTAGATATAGTTGCATATTTGCATTCTATGTAAGATTTCATTGGAAAACAAGACTTCAGTGATAAACAAAAAGCAAACCCCAAAACAAAAATCCCTGCATTGATGGAGAGAATGTGAAGTGAGAGGTAGGTGGTCTTGAGTTCAAATTCAAGCTCTGCCCTGTACCGTGTGTGCCACATAAGGGGTATTTCATGAATGTTCACTAGCTCATGGTGGCTTTTCCATGTTCCTATATCTACAAATCAGCAGCCTACATGTCTAGCTTTTCATCCCTGAGTGTCTGCTTTACATTTTGGTTCACAAGACATCTTATGAGAGGCAGACACCACCCTGCATGCCTATATGGTAGCTGTGTTCACAGCTCCAGAAGAAACTAGCCGATTGGGGACATTGATGAGAAAGTGCTGGGTCATCAGGCTTGCCAGCTCTGAGCTCGTGCAGGCAGCTCAGCTCCTTACAGAGTTTTGTTTCTGCAAGAGGCCACCAGGACAATACAGGCCTTATGCTAAGTCAACTGACCAGACCTTACCTCCTGCCACCACCCCCACCGCCAGCTTTGGGGACTGCCCGTAATCTTCAGCCATAGACATAGTCACAAAGGCCAGTCTATTTCCCTCCACCCTGGAGATGCCATCAGGGGAAACAGAGCATGTTTTCTTTATAGTCCAAAATATTCAGTTTTCGGCCAGAAGGCCAAACTTGCTGAACTGGGAGGGAATGGGATCAGATGGGAGGTACGGAGGCCTTGGCAGTTTTTCTAACTTTGGGAGGGCTGGGACTCCAGTGGGAGCTGAAGTTGGGGTGGGCCTCCAGGAGGAATCATGGCACGTTGCCAGCACTAGCTGGCTCAAATCATGCACATTCCTGGCAGGAAGAAAGAGTCTTTGGATGAGGAAATCTCAAGAAGCTGAGGGGAGGGTGGTCTTTTCTCTGCCCATGTGCAAGCACATGCTTTATTAGACTTTCAGCCAGAGAATTAAACTTCTGCAAAAACACAGCCAACAAACAAAACTAGAATGTCTTGAATAGCTCATCAGAAAAATGTCTCCTTGGCCTTGATATCAACAGTCAAATTTCCTCTACACGTTCCACGGGCAGATGTGAGGTCTGTCTTGTTGAAGTGATGAGCTGGTCTCCCAGTCCGTCTCTCTGACCCCAGGATCACTTTCCTCTGTCTGCTCTGCACGTGGCAGGCAGGGTGACCACCTTAGGTAGCATTTTGATGATGTCATTTCATGCCTTTAACTTTCTGTTTCTTCCCATTGCCTATAAAATAAGCTTAGACTCTTGATTTTGCCAGTCAAAGCCTCCACAGTCTGTCCCTAAACTATTTTTTCAAGCAGCATATTTCTCAGTCAGTGTTGCTTTCTGTTTCCCATTCATGCTCCTACTTTTTCAGTTCAGTATCTTCATTCCTGCTGTTCACATGGCTCCAGTGCCTTTCCCCCAACTCCCACTTTCCATGTCTAAGTTCCACTGGCTCTAAGATACCGACTTCAGATGGTGTGCCTTCTACAAAGGCTTCCCAACAAACATTTATTAAGAAAACCAGATTTCCTCTAGACACTCTTTCATCAACAAGTACTATGATTTGGGGCTAGCTATGTAACTTCTCTGAGCCTCAGCTTCCTCAGTTACAAAATGAAGAAAACTTATAGGGTAGTGTGAAATTTAACTGAGAAAATCTTACAGAGTTCTGAGCATAGTGCATGACACATAGTGGATGCTTTAAAAGTCCACTTTTAAATTTGTTTTTATGCTCATCACATTCTACCTTCTTTACAGTGGCAAGAAATATATTCCCATTGTTTTACTCTGCCTTTGAAAGAATTCCTACAAGACCCAAGAAAGCCTATGAAAAATTTTCAGTTCAGGTAATTGAGTGACAATTTCCAATTTACATGTCGCTCTATGCTCATTCATTTATGGAATCCTCATGGTAAGTCCAATTTGCCAAAGACATTTTAACCAACCATTATATTCTCCCAGCTTCCTGAAGGAGCTGTAACACCAGCATTGACAATAGTGTAAACTCCTATCTCCTGCTTAGATTCCAGAACATAGAGCCAGCATCCCACATGTATAGAGCATGTCAGAGCTTTCAAACTCTAAGTATATTTGGTCACCACAACAATCCTGGAAGTTAGGGATACTTAGCACTGACGTACAAAGAATGAAAGGGGGTGTCTCAGTAACTGAGTGAGACCACCAGGCTAATGTCATCCCCAGTGCAGAGACACTTAAACATGTGGGCACAGGTAGATGCTCAATAAGAATCCTATATAATAAAAGGCTAGTATGCAAATAGACCAAACGGTGGAACAACTCTACAACCGGTCACTATGATGTGCACTGATCACCAGGGGGCGTGCGTGGAACATGATGGGCATTGGCAGCAGGTGGCAGAGCATGGAACATGGCAAGCATCAGCTGAAGTGGGATGGTGGAGCAGGTGAGTGGGGTGCCAGACTAAGGCGGGGTGCCGGTTGCTGTCATTGGGGCAAGCCTCTGGTGGTTACTGAAAATTTTTTGCTCCTGTGCACTGGTCCCAATCGCTTGGCACCATCAGCGGGTGCAAGTGGCAGCTGCTGGCCCTGATCACCCCTCAGGGCTTCTCTACCTCCCCCTGCTCCTAAGGGGCAATCAGGGCAGCAGCCTCCACTGGAACCTGCCGGTCCCATTTGATTGGTGCTGTCAGCGGGGCCGGCACCTTCAGCTCATGAGAGCGGCAGTGGTGGGAGTGGGGCTGCTGGCAGACAGGGAACTGGGGGCTGTGGTGGGAGGGGCCAGGTGGGAGCTCGGAGGATGGACTGAGACCTGCCCCTGTGCCTACCACAGCCTCGCAGCCCACAGTTCCTTTCAAGGTGCACGAATTTGTGCACTGGGCCCCTAGTTTACAAAATGAATGAATAAAACGACAAGAGCAGTGCACTGCCTTCTCCTCTGACTGAGAAATATGACTCATGAGGAGTCATGGGAAGGCTACATTCGTCACAAAGTCCTTTAGAATTCTGGGGACTGTATCTGTTGGACCATTTCAGTTTTGACAGAGAGTCTACCTATATTTGCTTAAAGAAAAGTGACATATATTGCCTCCTATAAATGGGAGGCACAAGGGCCAAGCTGCATTCTCAGAGTTGATTCAGGGCTTAAGGAATGGTATCAGTCCTCTCTCTCTCTCTCTCTCTCTCTCTCTCTCTCTCTCTCTCTCACACACACACACACACACACACACACTTGCCCCACTCAGAGCAGAAGATAGCACCAGCAACCAGAGCTTCACATCCTTCCTCTTCTATAGTCAGGATGATAGGAAGGGGGATGTTCTCGGCATCCACCTAAAGCAGGGCCCTGGTGACACTGTACTGAAATGGTGCTAGAGTTATTTATGGGGGTCTCCCAGGGATGGTGTGTATTTCATACTGGTATGGGCTTCTGATGACCCTATCTTCACGAGGACACTATAATTGTTAATTCCTGGTGAGCACTTACCAACTGGCAACGCTGTTCTTCACGTCTATGTGTTATCTTATATAGTCCTTTGAGCAACTCTACAGTAGAGTTCTACTATTATAGATGAAGAAAGTGAGGCACAGATCATGGAAGCAACCTCTCTAAAGATATGTAGCTATTAGGTGGTAGAACTAGTTATCCAGGTCTAAGTGGTCTAGCTCCACGGACAGCACTCCTAACCATGCCTTTTAGTTACCACCTGTGTGACTCCTATAGTTGTTGTGGTTTAGTAAAAACCTCAGTGCCTCATGAGTAACCTTGCGTAATCAGTAGAAGAAACAGAGATTGTGAATGTATTCATGGTGCACGATTCCTAGTAGGAGCTCAATTAATCCTAGTTAACACTCCATTCTAAGAAGATGTTTCTTTATGAATCCTATTGTATTCCAGGAAGTCACAGAGCTAGACTAGGGTGACAAAGACCAGAAGTGCCACTGACTTTGAGATCCTTGTGTTAATAAACCTACGTCTTTGATACTGAGGATATGTGCTAGTCCGTCAAAGTGGAGATGGTAAACACTATTCAGGAGTGTGAGGGACAGCAATGTAGGTCCAATTAGCTTAAGCCTCAAAGAGGAATTGGTTTGTTCTTATAATTAAACATGTTATCATAAACACTGGCTAGAGCCAGTATTCAAATAGTCCTTGTAGAAATCTGTCTTTACCTCCCAGTTCTACTTTCCTCTGTGTTGCTTATTTCTCCAAGTTGCCAAAGATGATCATTATAGACCAGTGATGGTGAACCTATGACACGCATGCCAGAGGTGACATGCAAACTCATTTTTTTGGTTGATTTTTATTTGTTAAATGGCATTTAAATATATAAAATAAATATCAAAAATATTGCCCTCTGCGCTGCCCTCTTTGTTTTACTATGGTTGCAAATATCAAAAAATTTCTATATGTGACACGGCACCAGAGTTAAGTTAGGGTTTTTCAAAATGCTGACACGCCAAGCTCAAAAGGTTCACCATCACTGCTATAGACCAACTCTCCACACTAGTAGTTTAGCACATGGAGCTCCACCTGCTTGCAAAGAGGGCCTTTCTTTCCGGAAATTTCCACCAGAAGTCCTGGAGAGCCTCTCATTGGCCTGGTTTGCACATGTCCATTCCTGAAACAGTGACTATGGCCAAAGGAATTCAGTGTTCTGATTGGCTCAAAGCAGATCACCTTGCTCATCCTCAGTTCCACAAAGAGAAATTAGGGTGCAGTTACCAAAAGAAGGGAAAGATAGCCTAACCCCATGTTCCCCTACCAAGCATTCTGAACAAAGGTGGAAATTTCCACTCGGTTCAGTGGAGAAGGAGTTCTTCAGTTTCATTTAGAAAAGGCAAGTCTCATTTTAAATGGGGAGAGTAAAAATTTGGTCTCAACAACGTTTCACTGCATTTTCTGCATTCATCTTATATTTATTTATTAAGCACCTGCTATCCATCTACTGTGAAAGGAACCGAGGGTACAAAGGGGAACAAGTATACCTGATGTCTCCTGTAGCTCCTAGTCTCGTGACAATTGTTGGGGTGGGAAAGGCAAGAATTTCAAAGTTATCTTGCAGTTCTACACTCCACACACAAAAACAATTTCTGAGTAGCATATGCATTCAAATATTAAGTATAAAACTATTAATCACTGAAAGAAAATATAGCAGTGTATTCATGCAATGAGTTAGAGTACAATGTAGTCACCACAATCTCAGAAGACAGTAGTATGTTTGTTTGGAAGCAATGCTTGAAAACCGGCTTGGGTCACAGGAATGCTTGCATAGCAAAAGATGGCTCATCAATTGCTCTGCATAATTAATGAACGTTTGGTGCTCACTAGAGGGAGAAATGGAGAGGAGATTTGGCAAGAAGAGACAAAGACAGCAGGATGGTTGTACTTCATGGTGATGTGTCCTTCATCATGAACTCCTCCCCCTGTGCCCTCCGCCAATCTCCACAAAACAATTGCTGTGAGTGGATTTACTGTGGAAACTGGTGAGTGGGCTGAGCTTCCTCCATACAGAGCCTGTAACTGCAGATGCCACAGCTGGAGCGACTGAGCTGACATCTGGTTTACATTTACCTAATCACAGGGTGGGGATGGACTCTCAAAGCATGACCCCCAAAGGCAGAAACCATGAAAGGAACTAGAGCTAAATGCAGCCGCATCACATAAAACATATTCTGAATGGTTAAAATACCATAAACAACGTCAAATTGTCAAAGACAAACTAAAATGAATATTTTTGTGTGATATAAAGGACAAAAACTTTCTCTTTATAAAAACATCTTATGGCATTTAAGAACAAAGCCAAATACTCCAATAGAGAGGTAGGCAGGCAATACAAACTGGTGATTTTCAAAAGGAAAAAATATAAATGACCAATAAACAGATTAAGATTAATCTCATCCATAACGAAGGAAACACAACCTGTAATAAAATAATAAAATGCCACTGTGAGCCTATTGGATTGAGATAAAAAGAGAGAATGATAACTCCCAGAGTTTGCTAAGATACTGCTCAACAGCGTTAAACTTTCAAAAGAAGAATTTGGCAGTATATTCTAAATCCTGAAAGTGTATACATCTTTAAAGAAAAAAATGTATTTCTGGGTATTTTGTCCTAAAAATATTTATACAAAGGTGGAAAGATATAAGGACAGGGATATTCACTATAACTTATTTATAAAAGTGAAAAAATTAGAAGCAGCCTAATATTCAAAGGTTACAGATTGGTTATCAATGGGGTAAAAAAAAGGGGACATTATGTAATACTTTCCATAATAAAGATTTAACAAAAACTATGCTGTGAATTGCCAGGCAACCACTAAATCATCTGATACAGATGAATATGGATGGATATTGGGACATAGTTCCAATATAAATCTTATGAAGTGAAAAAAGCAGACTAGGAAAGCATATGTGTACTGTGAACCTAATTGTGGCTATGCACACAGACACACACATGCACTCAGAGGAAAAAATGCCCAAAGGACATCCACCAGATGGTTTACAGAGGTTATTTTTGGGTGATTGGTTTACAGTACTTTTTAGATTTTTTTTTAATGTAGTTAATTGGTCTCTATATTCTGTGTATCTTAAAAAGAACGTTGGATTCTGTAATCATGGAACAATAAATACAGTGATGATGGCAGGTTGTGTCTTGGGAAAGGGACACACGGAGCGCTATAGGGGCACCGGGGAGAGGCCCCTGAAACTACAGGAAACCTCAGGAGTGGGTCTGAGCCATCTGCTTGGTGGCATTCCCTCTCCTTCAAGCACCCATTTTCCCTCCTGCTGTGGCTTGGCATCCCCACCCCAAAATGTGTGTCTCTCTACTCCAAGTCTGACCCCCATGAACATCTCCAATGACCTGGACTATCCTTGATCCCAAACTCCAGCTGCCCATCAGAACTTCCCCACCCCCACCCACCCTTGGAGCCCTGGTTCTTCCAATGTGCTCATGCTTGTGTGGCTTCCACATGGAATGTTCTCACCACCTGAAATGTCCGTTGATCTCTGAAAAGATGGCTTAAATGTCAAATTCTCCACGAGTGCTTCTCAGGCAGACCAAACTGATCTTCCCTCCGAGCTCTCGGCATCCCTCCATTCTAGCATGTCTGTACTCTCCTCCTGGTTGTTTGGATGCCAGGATCCTGCCTGCATGCCTGCCCAACAACCTGCCCCTTGAGCTGGGATCTGGGCAAGGAGGCTCTGCTGTCCCATAAGGGGAATTGCTCACCAGAGCTGGAGAGGATTACATAGGGCCCCTCCCTGCTTTACTGTTTGGCCTAAAACCCAACCCCTTTACCGTGACCTATGAGACTGTCGTAGGTCTGACATTTCTTTGTATGTCTGCTCCCCTCTGCTCCTGTCCCCCACTTGTGTAACATGGCCACCCTGGGGGAAACTGGAGTGGCCACGAGGTTGCTGAGGAAATCACTGGCTCTGAGCATGCTGACCAGGGGTTAGTGGCCGAGCAGGTGCCTGACGGTCAGGCACAGCTCTGTGTCTAGGAACAAGCATATTGGCAGCCTGACAAGGCTCATCCATCCCCCCATTCGGGGCTGCCATTTATTCTCAGTGTTTCTCAGCCATCAATCTGATGGCCACAAGGTTTCTGCAAACGGCATGTAATGGTATTTCTCAGCTCGTTTTCTGAAACTGATTGGAAAGGCATGTATCCTGACAACAGTATGCACAGGGGATTATGCAGGGAAACAGCTGATCAGGTTTTGGGTTTAAGATGATCCCTTGAACTGATGATCTCTGAAAGTGGAAATGAGGAGACCAGTCCGAAAACCCTTATGTCCCAATTGGTCTGAACACGAGTGCCAAGAGTGGAGAGGGAGAAATACATATCCATTGGACATATTGTGGGGGGTGGGGAGTGTAAGAGCCAGATCTTGCTAATGTGCACCATTTAGGAAGGGTGAGGGGTTGGAAAGGAACATCATGGTAGATTCTCTGTTTTGTGAGTTGAGCCACTGCCTAAAGGGATGGTGGCATATTTACTGAGAGGCAAGGAGGTGGGGAAGGGTAAGTAAGGACTTTAGAACAGTTTATAGGATGTGGTAGGAGGGTGGGGGTGTAGGGGGGATGTGGGTGGGGGAGAAGGGAGTTCTGTTTCCAACACATTATGTGGAAATGTCTGAGACTCCAAGCGAAGGTGCCAGTTATGCTGTTTATGAGCCCAGAGCTCCTAGTCTGAGCTGGAACTAGAACTCTGCAGTCATGAGAATAGCGTAGGGCCAGGATTTAAATTCCCAGGAAGGAATGTCGAGAGAACACAAGAACCAGGGTGAAAGCTGGCCCACCTGGAGCAATCTATGCCTCATCTTACATACCTGTAAGATGGGGATTAAAAAGTGTCTGTCAGGTTAACGCTTTGGAAACACAACTTTGATTGTTAGTGTTATGACAGGTTAGCAGAAGCGGGGTTAGCCATGAAGATACAGAGCAGAGGGTAAGGCCTGAGGGAATGTGGAGCAGGTAGTGCCTTTTAGGGAATGTGTGCATGCTTCTATATATATATATATATATATATATATATATATATATATATATACATGTGTGTGCATGCATGTGTATGTGTGCAGATGTGGTGGGATTAGAAAGAACACAAACACTCAGACAATACAAAAGTTCATCTCTGTCCTTAAGAAAATCCTCTTAGGAGAGCAGACTCAGTGCTTCTCTATTAATAACTTGATTCTATGCTCAGAGGACCTTTTAGGGTATTGTTTGGTGATAAGAGCAACAACTAAATGGAACACCAAGATGACATATCCAATTATTTTAGCCAGTCCAGGTGCCCACACGTGTCCCAGTCCACACGCCCTGCACGTTCTAGTGTGATTTATTATAGCACAGGATGGGCAGGCTGTAGAGTATGACTCAGGGCTTCCTCACACAGTTCTGATCAGAATGGGGAGCTGAGTGAAAGTGGGAGGGATTCTGGGAATATCATTTTAAAGAGTTGATTTAATCAAGGGGAAGAGGTTGTGTCCCATATCTCATTCTATCTACTAATAAAATGTGGCTGAGTTCTTAGATCATTTTTGGGAGCAAAGCGTTTTGAAACCTTCCTGACAAGGATCCGTGACCTTTGAGGAACACATTGAGATTGACAGAGCACATTCACCTCAGTTTAGCTCCTTCTCCCATCAGACCTTAAGAGCCTGTGTGAGGGGGAGAGAGCAGCAGCAAGAGCCTGGCCTCTGGGACCAAGTGGGCCTGACCCCGGCCTCAGTCTCAGTATTAGTTTGCTGGGGCTGCCGTAACAAATGACCACAAATCAGGTGGTTTAGGACAACAGATATTGAATGCCTCACTGTTCAGGAGGCCAGAAGCCTGGAACCGAGGGGCTAGTAGGATTGGTTCCTTCAGAGGTCTCCGAGGGAGAGTCAGTTTCGTACTCTCTAGTGGGTTTCTGGCAGTTGCCCTCAGTCCTTGGTATTCTTAGCTTGAGGTGTATCCCTCCAATCTCCACCTCTATCACTACGTGGTTTTTTCCTGGGTTTCCCCTGGGTGTTCACGTGACCTTTTAAAAGAATAGCAGTCATTAGATTTAGGGCTCACCCTGATCTAGTATGAGCTCATCTCAATTACTTCTGCAAAGATCCTATTTCCAAATAAGGTCACATTCTGAGGTTCTGGGTGGACATGAAATTCTAGGGGGCATTATCCCATCCGTACAATCTCTTACTGACTGTGGAAGGTTCTCAGAGGCTAAGTGCCTTCATTTGTAAAATGTAAGTCTCACGCTGCTGGGAGTGGATAACTAAAGTAAAACAGGAGCCGCACCTAGCACTGTGCCTAGTGGAAAGACCAGAAGAGCCCTGTGACTAAGTCATGTCTGGCTCTGCGGGAGACCACAGGCCTTTCTGAGCCTGTTCCCTATTTTCCTATTTTGATTCAAAGCTCCTTGAAGAAAGCAACAGCATTTGTCTTCATTTTGTTCCCATTGCTGTAACTCCAGAGCTTTCTACAATACCTGGTCAATAGCAGATGTTTTACTAAATTGTCTTGGCATGACCTTTAAATGAGAATAATATGTCTCTCACAGATATGTTGGTGGGATAAAGGGGGATGAAATGAAATGAAATCTCTTTTATAGCACAAAGTGCACATAGACTTTCAGAGAGATGCCAGTGAGGACTGTATTTGTCAGTGAAAACACAGGAAAGGTCAGGTGAAGTGGATGCTGAGCTCAGTTTAATGCCTGGGTAGGATTGGGATGATGAGAAGGAAAGGGTAAGCCAGCCTGACATGCTGCGAGGACACTGCACTCGGGTTACAGGCAGGTCCTCATAAGCAGTTCTGCATCAGGTACCTTGTGCATGGTCTGGGAATACCAAAGTGAGCTGCCCTGTTCCCTTTAGCTCTTCAGTTCAGTAGAGAAAACAGGCTAATATGATGTAATAGGGCTCTGTGAAGACATTTTCCCAGGGTAAATAATTTCTATAAGTAGTTTAGACATACACAAAAGTATAAACTATTAATAATAATGACTATCATATACCCAGGAATGAAGCATTGTGAATACAATGGAACCTCCCTGTGTTCTCTTTTCGATTGACACCTCTCTCCATGACAGGTGGGAATGTTGTTCATAAAATAGAAAATAAAGTAGGTGGAAATGACTGGCTCAGAGTGTTATAAGGCACCAGAATTCAGCTCAGGATTCTCTACCTTCTGTAATGGAGACAGTCAAGTATAGACTTGTGTTGTCTGATGGTGTTTGTTGCTTTCCAAGTGAAGGGAATGAGCTATGATTCTAAAGGCCCGAGTTCTGAGAATGGCACATTCTCTCTCTCCTGGACACCATTTCTAAGGCAGTCATCATCCCAGTTAATAATAAGTCACAGAATGTGGAGTGAGACTTTTCCTGACCCTTGAAATTAAAGAACAGTCTCCAAGCAAAAGCTAATAGAGGGACTGAAGTGAAGAGATTTTTCAGGTTGTGATTAAGGTCTCAGATCAATTTGCCTTAAGATGGGGAGCTTATATGGAACTTGACATAATCACCTGAGACCTATGTATCTGTGTCTAGAGGTCAGAGAGAGGGGGAGTCAGAGCTTCACAGTGTGAGGAAGATTGGGCACATGATGAGCTCTCTGTTGATGACTCAGAAATGGAGAGGAACACATGGCAAGGTCACCTCCCTAAAAGATGCAAGGGAATCTGGTTGGTAGCCAATGAGAATTTGGAGACTTCAGTCATACAGCCACATGGAACTGAATTTTGCCAAGGACCTGACTTTTCTTGAATCAGGTGTCCCCCAGGGCCTCCAAATTAGAACTCAGCCTGGTCAACACCTTGATTTCAGTCTTGTGGTACCTGGAGAACTTTAGGCCTGCAGAATTGTTAGCTAATAAATAGGTATTGTTTTAAACTGGAATGTGGTGGTAATTTTTTTGGCAACAAAGAGAATTAATAAATGACATAAGGAACGTGTACTCTGTAGTTAGTGGTGCCTGCCTCTCATAGCAAGCTATCTCAGTTCAGGAGGCTTGTGCATTCTTGATGATAGTGTACCGTGCTTGGCATCCCTGATCTTGGCCCCAGCTCTCTCCAATACTGAGAAGTGGGGAGGGCATCACAGTGGTTCTTGAGTTCTGCCTGAAGGCACATTGGAGATTAAGGAGGGGGAAAGAGAAAGCAGAAGGCCCAAATGACAACCAAGTGAAGGGACACCATATTGGGTAAAGGGATTGAAGAGCTGGACCATTAGCAGAGGCTGAAGAGAGACACTCTCTCTAAGGGGGTCCTCGATGGATAAAGATGTGGACTATGGGACTAAACCACACGCATCATCAGTACAGTTGTAAATAGAGGAGGCAGACAGTGGCCTGTTTCTTATGACCTCTATGCCCTGATAATGCTATACACTGCTGAACTGGGAAATGACAGGGTTTGTGTTTCAACTTGACAGGGGGCCCATCTCACTATTTTTTTGGTCTTTTGTGGCAGATGATATTTTCCAAAATGGCTGCTCTGGTGTCTCCCTGCCCGCTCCATGCTTGTCTGCACTATAATCTTGCCTCTATCTTGGGAAGTGGTGAAGTCTGTTTCCTCTCCCTTTGAATCTAGGCTGGCCTGACTGACTTGCTTGACCAAGAGAATACGGCAGAAGCGATGTTCTGGGGTTTCCAAGACTAGGTCATAAGAAGCCTTGAAGTTTTGCCTACACCCATGGGAATGCTCTTTTTTGGGGCATTTCTTTGGGGAACCCACCTGGCATATCATGATAAGCTCATACCACATGGAAAGATCACATGTAGGTCTCAGGTTAGCATGTTCAACTGAGTTGCCAGATGAGAGCCTGCACAAAATAACCCCATGTGAGGATCCATCTGGGATGCCCAGCCTTCAGGTGATTGCAGCTCCAGACACCCCACTCAAGAACTGCCCAGCTGAGCCCAGGAAAACTAGAGAACTATGAGAGATAATAATAAATAGTTTTAAGCCAAATTTGGGAGTTTGTTATACAGTAAAGAGATAGGTGAAACAGCCTCTTTTCTCTTTACCTTGTGCCTTTTAACTCTTCAAGAGAACTCACACTCAAAGAAGTTAGTCAACTTATCCAAGATCACATGACATGGTTGTGGAGCTAGGATTGGAACGTGGGTGTATGTGGCTCCATTGAACAAACATTTTTAAGGAGGTGTCTCAGTCAGTTCTGGCTGCTATAACAAAATACCATAGACCATGTGACTTAAACAACAGACACATGTTTTCTCACAATTCTAGAGGTTTGGAAGTTAAAGATCAAGATGTTGGCCTGTCAGGTTCTCTGTGAGAGTATTCTCAACTGACTGAGAGAGGGAGAACAAGCTCTCTGATCTTTCCTTACAAGGGCCCCAATCCCATCATGAGTTCACCCTCATGACCTCATCTAAAACTACCTCTCAGAGGCCTCACGTCCTAGTACCACCATACTGAGGTCTAGGACTTCAACAAATGAATTTTGGGAAAACAAAAATACTGAGTCTGTAACAGGATGGTCTTCCAGGGTCAAAAACATGTCACCAAATACCATAATCAAAAGCTCTGTGACTCCTGAACTGGTTGCCTTGGAAATGAAAATAAATTGAAATCCTGAATGAAGGGAAGGTGAGCCAGCCTCTGTGGGGCTGCAGTTTTCATGTCATCTTGATGCTAGAGCTGCCCTTAAACATCAGGACTCCCTGTTCATCAAGCCCTGATCAGCCATTCAGGCCTAAATGGCACACTCTGAGCCAAGAACACCTCCATCCCCTGGTAACAACTCGGGCTCCACCCTGGGGGCCACATTCCGGAGGCCAGGGAACAGGCAGAGGTGGAGAGATGACATACAAAGTGACACTTCTCAGAAAGAAGCCCAGAAGCAATGCACAAAAGCCACGTTTGCCTGGGTCTAATATTTGCCATTCCAGAATAGCCCGTCTTCAAACAGCAGGGTGGAGCCGTGGCCATGGACACAGCCTGGGCTGAGTGCGGCCACTAGCTCCCAGTGGCTTATCCAAGAAAGCTGCTTGTTCTGCAGACATCACATGAATTCTCTGTCCAGCTTCTGGCTTCTCCCTTCCTCCTCCTCCTGCTCTCCTCACACACAACACAAAAAGGCTTATGATTAAGAAAGGGATTTAGGGGATAAAGAGTTAACAAAAGATTCACATAGAAAAATCAAACTCATCTGAAGCCACAGCCACGTATTTTCAGAATATTGAATTAGCAGAGATTATGCATCAAAATTTTTCCTGTTGTTTTTAGGATATTTCAAGATTGCATTGGAGTCTGATTGGATGGAATTCTTTCCTTGCCACAAATTAGTGTCACATTAACACTAAAGGAGGGGACATTCCACCAGGGCCAGGTGAATCAATAAAAGCCTCAAACTGGCTTTGATGCTCGCTGGTGTTAGCACACAGGTATGATGACAAGGCAGATCTGGGGCACCAAGAGGCAAATTTCTCCAGGAGCTGCTTTCCCTGGTTTTCCCCTTACCATTGGCAAACCTGCTGTTTCCCAGTGACTTTGCTTGGCTGGATCCCCATGCCTCTGAACTGCCTCTTTCATACCAAAGTCACTTAAAGAACCAAAGAAGCCCAGCATAGAAGGTGCTGGTGGTGATTCTGGAGGTTGATCAGAAAGCCAGTGAAAACTTCAGTCCAACATAAACATAACCCATCCATGAACTCAAGAGGGACTCCCTGTGGTGGAGTCCCTTCCTTCCATTACTTCTTTCTCAAAATACTAATTTCTACCTAGAGCAGAGATAGGCAACTTTTTCTGTAAGGGCTGAATAGTAAATATTTTATGTGGAACATAAAGTCTCTGTTATAATTTCTTTTTTATTGGTTTTAGAGAGAGGAAGGGAGACAAGGGGAGAGAGAGAGAGAGAGAGAGAGAGAGAGAGAGAGAGAGAGAGAGGAGAGAGAGAGAGAGAGAGAGAGAGAGAGAGAGAGAGAGAGAGAGATTGGCTGAGTCTGGCACTCGCCATGACCAGGAATTGAACTTGTAACCTTTTGGTGTACAGGATGATACTCCAACCAATTGAGCCACACCAGCCAGGGCTCTGTTGCAATTTCTTAACTCTACCATTAAAATATACATAAAAAAATACCCAACACATTGATGATACACAAATGAATGGGCATAAATGATTGTGTTCCAATAAAACTATGTTTACCAAAACAGGTGGTGAATGGGTGGAGTTTGGCCCATGGGTCATGGTTTCCTGACCTCTGATAAAATACAATGTTTGTTTTCTAAAATGTAGCTTAGGTGAGGTTGCTTTTAGCCCTGCATTCTGTTCATTGATTGTCTACAAAGGGCTGGAGTCGAACATGCAATTTACCTGGCTCACCTTCCCGTCATTCAGAATATTGAGTCCAATAAGTAAAGCCCATGCAATAAAGATATTGGTAATAATATCCAGAGGGGTTCTTTAACTGCGACTTTATAAAAATGATAGAATTAGCTGATACAGATGATCCCATATTCTAGAATAATTACTCCAAGCATATTTGTTTACAAAAAAACCACAAAAAAAGATTCTGTTGTTAGTCTCCTAAAAATAAATAATATGCAAAAACTTAATGATGTTAAAATGGCCATGAATAAAATTTAACATCTATTAATAATAAAAATGCTTAATGGGCAAGGACTTGAAGTTTGCATCATTAGCAAGACAAAGTATGCTCTAAAACTGCTAATGTCCTGCTTAATGATGAAAAGCCAGAAGTTTCTGCATTGAAATCAGGAAGAAAACCAAGCTGCCAGCATCACACCTATGATTTAATTGTATTCTACGTGCCCTGGACAGCCTTAGGCTTAAACATAAATAAGTGTTGTAAGTATAAAAAGGGATACTCTTATGTGAGGATAATTTGGTTTAGCACTTATAAAAGTCCAAATGAATCAACCAAAATACTACTAGAATTAATAAGAGTTTATGAGTAAAAAAGCCCGAGAGAAGATAAACATGTAAAAATCAGTGACATTCCTCTAAGCCACCAACTCTTAGTTAGAAAACATAAGGACAATATAAACCAAGGCAGAATGACAGTTAATTACAAAATATCAAGCAATAATTTTGACCAAGAGAAGTGTGCATGTTTACATATCTTTACTAAAATATCCATATGATTTAGATAAAAATCTCCCTGATCCCCACCCAGGAGCCAACAAGGGATTGTGGTTAAGCACTAACCCAGTGGGAACATCCTAGAAGTCTTTCTTCCTCTTGGGTGTGACATCAGCAGAAGACTAGAAGTCAGAACCTGGGCTGTCAATCCTAGATAGCCAGTGGTCCCACCAGTAGTAAAGGAAGAGCATTCCAGTGATGTTAACACACAAGACAGTGTTGTATAATAAAAAATTTGTCTGGCCCTAGCCAGTTTGGCTCAGTGGATAGTGTTGGCCTGTGAACCGAAGGGTCCTGGGTTGGATTCTGGTCAAGGGCACATGCCTGTGTTGCAGGCCCAATCCCCAGTGGGGGGGGTGCAGGAGGCAGACATTCAGTGATTATCTCTCATCATTGATGTTTCTATCTCTCACTCACCCTTCCTCTCTGAAATCAATAAAAATATTAAAAAAAAATTTGTCTGGTGTTTGCCTAGGGTTTCTGGCACCGAGCCTCTAAAACCCTGGTAATTTCCTGAGTGATAAAAATGTCTTTGTTATTTATGAGTCTCTCGGACCACACCTGAGTTTATGCTAATGAAGTGACTCATGGTTGGCCCTGAGATAATTTCGGGATGGGGACAGGTCACCAGAAAGACCCAACACATAATTTGAGGACTGAGAGGATGTCAGCCTGTCCCTGAGGAGCGAAAGGAGCTGGATATCAAATTCCATCATGTGGCCAAGAGTTTGATCAATAATGCCTACAGAATGAGGCCCCACTGTGGAAGCTAGACACAGAGCTTACAGGAGCTTCCTGGTTGGCCAGCACCTGGGTGCGCTGGGGGAGGGTCCTGCCCTGGGTCCCTGGGGGTGGTGGAGCATGGGAGCTCTGCCTTCGGGACTCTCCCAGCACTTGCCCTATATGTCTTTTCATTTGGCTATTCCTGAATTGCATCTGTGATACCGTAATTAAAATATAAAGCCTTACTGAGTTCTGTGAGTTATTCCAGAAAATTGCCAGATTAGTGGGATTCATGGAAAACCTCGAATTGTAGCCTGTTGTTCAGCAGTGTGGGTGGCTTGGGGACTTCATGCATGCCTGGTATTTGAAGTTAGGGTATTCTTGGTGGCACTGTGCCCTTTAACTTGTGGGAGTGCACTAATTCTGGGTGCCCAGTGCCATAATGGATCACTGTATGCCAGTAGGTGTCAGAATAGACAAAAAGCATATTCCCCTGCGCAAATAATCACGTGCATATGCCTGTGAAACGGTGTGATAGTGCAATGTCTCCTAGCTTTGAATAACAGTCCACACTCTCTTATCGGAAATCCTACATACCTTGATGTGGGTTGTGGGCATGAGAAAAGATAAATCGAAGAGCTTATATGCTTATTAGAGGCCCGGTGCACAAAATTCGTGCATGGGGGAGGGGGAGTGTTCCTCAGCCCAGCCTGCACCCTCTCCAATCTGGGACCCCTCGGGGATGTCTGACTGCCAGTTTAGGCCCAATCCCTGCCAGCCTGATAGCCCCCTAACCACTCCCTTGCTGGCCTGATTGATGCCTAACTGCTCCCCTGCCGGCATGATCATCCCCAACTGCCTTCCCCTGTGGGGCTGAGGGGACTGGGGGACTCCGGCTGGATGAGGATGGATGCTGTGGGGACTGGGTGAGGCGGGGCTGAGGGGACTGGGGGACTGAGGCTGGATAAGGCGGGGCTGAGGGGACTGGGTGCCACCATATTGTGGTTACGGGCACCACCATCTTGTGAGGGCGTGGCAGTCAATTAGCATATTCCCTCTTTATTAGATAGGATATGCATAGCCCATGGACACAGGCAACAGGGTAGTGAAGACCTGGAGGGGTAGGTAGGGGCTGGGAGGAGAAGGATAAATGGGGGAGAAATGGGAGATATCTGTAACACTGTCAACAATTAAAAAAATATATTAACAAATCTACACTAATAAAAGAGAAAAGTGGTAATTGGCGTACGGCGATACCTTTTTCATTGGCTAATCAGGGCTATATGCAAATTAACTGCCAACTAAGATTGGCAGTTAACTGCCAACTAAGATTGGCAGTTAACTGCCAACAAGATGGCGGCTAATTTGCATATGTAGGCACAATGCAGGGAGGCGAAAGGGAAAGCAGGAAGAAGCCCCCTGCCACTGACAGTGATCGGAAACCCAGGGGGGAGCTAAGAGCTGGGGGGCAGGGCAAAGGCGGCCCCAGGGCCGCCTTTGCCCTGCCCCCCAGCCATGATTGGAGAATCAGGCGCCTTTGCCACCCTGGCCAGTGATAGCAGGAAGTAGGGGTGGAGCCAGCGATGGGAGCTGGGCACGGTCAAAGCTGGCAGTCCCAGGAGCTAGGGGTCCCTTTCCTGGGCCTAAAGCGAAGCCCATGATCGCGGCGTCCCCCGCTGCCACTGCAGGTCCCCGCTGCCCGGGCCGGACGCCTAGGCCAGAGGCGTTAGGCCTGGGCAGGGGCGGAGACTGCAACCGCGGGGAGCTGGGGGTCCCCTGCCCAGGCCTGACACCTCTGCCGGAGGCCTCAGGCCTGGTCAAGGGGCCGATCCGGTGATTGGTGACCGGAGGGTGATGAGGGTCAACTCCTCTGGCTGAGGCATCAGGCCTGGGTAGGAGGCAGAGCCGGGGATTGGGGGGATATGATGGTCCCCTTGCCCAGGCCTGAAGCCTGGGTCAGAGGCGTCAGGCTTGGGCGGGGGTTGGAGCAAGCGATCAGAGGGAGATGGGGGTCCCCTGCCCAGGCATGATTCCTGGGCCAGAGGCCTCAGGCCTGGGTGGGGGCCAGAGCCAGTGATCGGGGGGAGATGGGGGTCCCCTGTCCAAGCCTGACACCTCTGGCGGAGGCGTCAGGTCTGGGCAAGGGGCCGATCAGGCGATCGGAGGGTGATGGGGGTCAATGCCTGAGGGCTCCCAGTATGTGAGAGGGGGCAGGCTGGGCTGAGGGACACTCTCCCCCCCCACCCCCCACACCCAGTGCACGAATTTTGTGCACTGGGCCCCTAGTAAATAAATAAAATCCTTAGGGCCAGAGTTTTGTCTTGTTTCAGAATTTAGACTTGTTAAGGCAGTGTAAGACTCCCGGCACACTATAGGCAGCACCTCACAACCAATCATTTATCTTCTACAGAGAAACATATTAACATCAATGCCGAGGTCAACAGGGACTCTAAGGAACCCCACTTCTGTTCAAGTGAGGCTTTGCCACATTTGCATTAAGTGAAGCAGGGGTTTAAGACTTTCTAGATTTTGGAATTGTGGGTGAGGCGCTGAGGACCTCAATGCTGAAAACCATCTCACCCTCATCATAAGAGAATGTGCTTTTGTTGGCAGACAGACATACAAAGGAAGTGAAGAAGGAACGAAGTATGAAATATGTTAGGGCCAGAAGCTGATCTCTGCAAACTTCTTTCAATCTCAGCATGTAAAATCACCAACAGTACTCATCAATGCCTAGTCAAAGTCAGAGCTTTTCTGCCAGGAATATGTATGATATGTTGCATTGACAGTTATTCAATTACATGCCTCATGTGGATCACACACTATAGCACATGTCAGGATCACTGTAAGAATGTCTCTGGTAGAATTACCAAATGCCACCCCACCCCCAATTTTATTTATGAAATTGAAAATCATCCTATACCCATCATGCTGGTCAATGTGTGAATGATGGGTACTCTCATAACTTCTGTAGGAAGCTGTTTGGAAGTTTGTAAAAAGAGCTGTAAGCAAATATGTGGACTTCGATGCAATTACTTTACTTTTGACAATATATCCTGAGGAAGTAGTTCTAAATACGGAAGATGCTTTATGCAGGCAGGTGTTTATTATTGTAATAATGAAAAAGGGAAACAAATTCGATTTGAAGCAAGCAGTGGGAATTTAAGTCAATTATGGCTCAGGTGCTCTCCTCTTGTGCAGGTATTTAAAAATGATGGTTATGAAGACTAAAGTAACAAAGAGAAATGTCTATAATTTAATACAAAAATGATACGAAATTATTATGTACAGTATAATTACATCTTTGAAAAACAATAACGGTATGTGTGGGAAAATGCTGGAAATATAACAAAATGTGAACAACTGTTGAATTTGAATAATGGGATTGTCAAGTTTTCAATCTTTTTTAACTTTCTCAGTTTATAGAACATACTACTACTAAAAAAATAGCTTCAAAAATCAGAGCAAGTGCCTTCTAAAATGTTAAGGGTGTTGTATTAAGGTTCTCCAGGAAAAAATAAAATATCTACAATAATAAAAGCATAATATGCAAATTGACCAAACAGCCAAAAAGCGGAACGACTGTTCAGAGGACCTTCTGGATGACCTCTGGATGACCTTCTGGATGAAGCCAGGGCTGCGAGGGCCAAGCCCCTTGCACAAATTTTGTGCATTGGGCCTCTAGTATACCTATAATAATAAAAGCATAATATGTTAATTAGACCAGGCATCCTTCCAGATGTCCTTCCTTCCAGACAAAGCTGCGGTGGGCAGGGGCTGAGGCAGGGGCAGCGGCGGTGGCGGTGGCCAAGGCCCTTGCATGAATTTCGTGCATTGGACCTCTAGTATTTTTTTTTAATATATTTTATTGATTTTTTACAGAGAAGAAAGGAGAGAGATAGAGAGCTAGAAACATCGATGAAAGAGAAACATCAATCAGCTGCCTTCTGCACATCTCCTACTGGGGATGTGCCCACAACCCAGGTACACACCCTTGACCAGAATCGAACCTGGGACCCTTCAGTCCACAGGCCAACGCTCTATCCACTGAGCCAAACCGGTTTTGGCCTCTAGTATTTTTTATAAAAATATATTTATTATTTCATTTAAACATATCTATTTATCTATCTTTTTTCACTTAATCATATTTACCCATCATCTATTTGTAATCTATCTATCTATCATCTATCCCAGACACGGTTCTAGGACCTAGAGAAGAAATAGCAAGACAAAATCCACATACCCTTATAGAGCTTACATTCTAGAGAGTGAAGCAGATAGTAACTGGAGACAAAGAAAGAAAAAGTAGAACTTTAGGCAAGAAAACACTGTGAAGAAAAATGAAGCAGAGTACATAGTAGGTGAGGTGCTATTTTCCATAACTCTGCCCGAGGCAAACCTCTTCAAGGAGGTAATATCTGAGCACAGACCTGAATGAAGTCAGAAAGCAAATGTGATGAGGTGTCTGGCAAATGGAACAGCCATGGGCATCCCAAGGAGGACACACTTGCCAAGGTAGCTGGAGCTGAAGGTGGGCAGGGTGTGATGGGGAATAAGGTCACAGCAAGTACATTCCATGGCATGGGGAGAGGTGTGGAACTTACTCAAAGCACACCAGGGGGCCATTGAATGGTCCTTAGCCAGAAAATGACCTGATTTATGTTTTATACACTAACTGGAAAGTTGACCATAGAACAGATGAGAATAGAAGCAGGGAGAGAAGGCCAGGGGCTGTTGCAGTAAGGCCAAGTGATAAGTGTTCCCCTCACTGATGGGGGCAGGGTGACAGGCATCCCTTAGACCCAGCTGAAGCTGGGAAATGGATGAAAGCCAAGGGAACTGGGCAAGCAGGTGGGCTGACTTGTGAGCCTGGCCTCTGTGCCTTGGCCACAGGGATGATAAAGGGGTTCATCTGTCTAAGGGTGGGGTGGGCCAGCCCAGCTTGTCATGCACCTGCCACTGGCTGGCAGAGGGGAGGTGGGTATGTAGTGCAGAGAGAAAGAGGGTCTGTCCCAACAGGTTACCATAGTGGGAAAGTGGGTCCTGCCTCGTACCAACTCTGCACTCAACAAGGAATTCTTTAAACTGGAATTTGTGGAAAGGAGGGCAGAGGAGGGTTGGGTATATGATAAAGACGACATGTTCACTTTCATATTCAACAAAATAGACACATCCATGCACCAGTCATTGTTCTGGACAACTTCTTTGAATGCAATGTCCTGAATGAACACTTCCTGTTCTTCAGAAATGCTTATTGAATGCATTCATTTACTCCTCTGCTAAATCTTATGAGCACTATCAGGTATCCTATATAATAAAAGGGTAATATGCAAATTGATCCTAACGGTGGAATGACCAGTTGCTATGACACACACTGACCACCAGGGGGTAGTCGCTCAATACAGGACTGCCCCCTGTTGGTCAGTGCACTTCCACAGGGGGAGCAACGCTCAGCCAGAAGCTGGCTCATGGCTGGCCAGCACAGCTGTGGTGGCAGGAGCCTCTCCTGCCTCTGCTGCAGTGCTAAGGATGTCCCACTAATGGCTTCAGTAGGACATCGCCTGAGGGGTCCCAGATTGCAAGAGGGCACAGGCGGGACTGAGGGACCCCCTGAGTGCATGAATTTTTGTGGACCGGGCCTCTAGTGTTTAAAAATTTAGAAACGACCCTGGGAAGGAGGATGTGAATTTGCTGAGGTCCCCAGGCCCGTAAAATCATGATTGAGGGGCTGGCAGGCTTGAGCCTGAATTACAAATCAGACAGCTGCCTGCTTTGTAACATCAGGGTCCCTACTCTGCTTCCCTGTGCCTCAGTGTATACTGGATACATCTGTGAGATGGGGTTAATATTAGCACCTTCCTAGTGGAGTTGCTCTGAGGAATACACAAGACTAAGAGCAGAGCTGATGTGACCATTATTAGATCTGAGGCTTATCCCCAGTCTTTCTGGCCCCTCGTTAATGTTCTGTCCTTGGTACTTACCTGACCTTTGACACAATGGTGCCACAACACAAAGGCAAATCAGCGCAGTCAGCTGACAGTTGATAGGAGCCGACTTCTCACAACTCCTTTGTACATAGAGGAGTCTCTCATCACCAGGAGCAGCCAGAGCTGCTCTCTCTTTTCCAGAGGACCTTTGTTTGGGAGCAGCATCCCGGCGGGCATGCGCCGAGGCCTTGCCTGGAACAAACACTCCATCGCCCGGCTCTTCCAGGGTCTTCCAAGGCCAGTTTCCCTGGTGGCGTCACATGTCGCCCTGAAACAGGCTGTTGCTGCCTGGGAACAATGTGCCAGCTCTGGAACAAAGGACCTGTTTTAGGTTCTGCCTCTGGAGAGCTGGATCCAAGGGTCACATTCCGTTTCGGGTTTCTTCCTGTTGCATCTCTGCTCAGTGCATATTTATAGAGACTTCAGACTAAGCACCTCTTCCACCCCAGCCCTGCCCCACACACCCCTGCTGGGTGAGCGTCCTATCCACTGAAGGCAAGTCTTTGTTTGTGGGGCTGGTTTGCAAAGATGCTCCTTGCAAAAACCTTGAGTGTATCTCCGTAGGCTGCTCCCATCAGCACAGGGAGGGAGGCTGTCAGTCCCAAGCAGGTCCACACCTGCACAGAATCAGTCACCAAAACTTTGGCTGGGATAACAGGTGAGGCCAGGAGCATGCCCGTCAGTGTCCTTGAACTAGAGAGGACACTGAGAGCGAGGTGAAAGGAGGGACTGACTTTAGACTGTGTGGACACAGGAGGCCTGTGGAAGCTAAATCTGAAGACTCAGAAGTGACCTTGGGGAACAGCATTGCAGGCAGAGGGAACAGCTCATGCGAAGGCCCAGTGGTTCTCAACCTTGGCTGCACATTAGAATCACCTGGGAATCTTTTTAAAATCCTGATTTCTGGGCCTCATCCTCCGGAAATTCTGTTTCTTTGTTATGGGGTGGGGCCACAACATTAGTAACAAAGAAACAGAATTTCCGGAGGATGAGGCCCAGAAATCAGGATTTTAAAAAGATTCCCAGGTGATTCTAATGTGCAGCCAAGGTTGAGAACCACTGGCCCAGAGGAAGAAAGAGCCTGACAAGCTAAGAGGCATCCACACAAGACAACTGGGCACGTGAAACAGCATTTTACCTTCGTGACTGATGTGACTGAAGAGCAGCTGGCATCGTGCAAACCAAATCCCCTTCCTGATGTGGAGGTTGCATCTGCTTTACATGAGGAAGAGTCACAGTGCGAGGAAATGCCTGCCATCACTCTCAGACATCCATCCTCTTCTGCCCTTGGACCTTCGAGTGTCTGGTTCTCAGGACTTCAAACTGGGACTGAATTATGACACTGGCCTTCTTGGTTCTGCAGCCTGCAGATAGATGGTGGCATATGATCGCATGAGCCAATTTCCATAATAAATCTCCTCCCATATATCTCCCTACAGCCCATTGGTTCTCTCTCTGGCAAACAGACTATTGCATTTGTATTGCTAACAACATCTAACTTAGCTGATGGCTTTCCTTGCTTGGCAAGTACTCAGTTCACAGGTAATTGGGTGAGCAGGTGGGTGCAAGACCCAACTTCACTGTTTGGTAGAAAATACTTTTCAAACGTACCTTTAAAACATTGTAAAGTATTCAAGGGTGTAGTTCCTAAAATCTCAGGAGCCTATTGTTTCTGATTAAAAATTTGCTTAACATTCTGAATCAGACAAATTTGATGTTTAGATACGAACAGAAGTTTAACTTTGAGTTTGCCATTGCTAAAGCTGACACCCATAGTTGTAAAGAACTATAGTCTTTTGAATTATGATAGAACTTATGTAGAGACAGAGCCCCCGTAACTTACCATGTTACTACCTGTCTCTTGATATAATTGCCCTGTGTCTGCCATGTGGCATCTGATGCCTGGATGCTGACACAGTGCAGCTTCTTAAATCTCAGACACGCAGATGAGAGGAGACTGCAGAATGACTGGTCGCTATGACACACACTGACCACCAGGGGGCAGACACTCAATACAGGAGCTGCCCTCTAGTGGTCAGTGTGCTCCCACAGGGAGAGTGCTGCTCAGCTAAAAGCCAGGCTCAAGGCTGATGGATGAGCACAGTGGCGGTGGCAGGTGGCAGGAGCCTCTCCTGCCTACACGGCAGTGCTAAGGATGTCTGATTGCTGGCTTAGTCAGACACCCCCCCCCACCCCCCCCCACCCCCCCACCCCCCGCCCAGAGCTCCTGGACTGCGAAAGGGCACAGGCTGGGCTGACGGATACCGCCCCCCACCCCACCCCCAGTGCACGAATTTCATGCACTGGGCCTTTAGTTATAAGAGGGTAGCACTAGGGATAGAACTCATGTCTCTTAACTTTTCCTAATATGCCCAACTTTTTTCTCAAACCTGTTGTGATCATTTTCCAGACCATAGCAAGCAGGCATATATTTGTTAAATGGTTGCTTTTCTAACAAACTGGATTAGCACTGTGGGAAGCCCACTTCATGATCCCACCGGATCTGGGCTCTGTCCTGAATGCCCTAGACACAGCCATCATTGCTGCCCATGGAGGGCCAGGATTTGGGCATGGAGAAATAGCAAAGCAGTGAGGTCGAGAAGATGAGAAAATGGTGATCCCAGCTTGAGTGGGTCGGGAGTGGAGAGGAAACTAATTCAAAGGCAGCTTTCCTGAGAGAGGTGGCAATGAAGCTGGGTCTTGAAAACTGCAAGCTGGCACTGTGAGATCTCCTGCCTCGTTGTCTGCCATACTCAGCTTTGCAGTTTGCCCCAGAGAAGCACAGAGTAGGCTGTTTTGAGCTCTTTGCTCAGACTCTTACCTCTCCCTGAAATACTCATCTCACCTGTGTTCTTGTGGTTGAGTCTTACATATCCTTCATGCCGAACCTGTGTTCATCTCTTCCAGGAAACATTCTTTAAATCATTAGGTTGAGCTACTTACCTCTTGTGGCCCATTGTATGCATCTCACCCTTATGTTAACACTAGAGGCCCGGTGCACAAAATTTGTGAATGGCGGGGTCCTCTCAGCCCAGCCTGCGCCCTCTCCAATCCGGGACCTCTCAGGGGATGTCCGACTGCCTGATCCTCAGGATCGGGCCTAAACCAGCAGTCGGACATCCCTCTCACAATCCGGGACTGCTGGCTCCTAACTGCTCACCTGCCTGCCTGATCACCCCTAATCACCTCTGCCTGCTGGCCTGATCACCCCTAATTGCCTCCCCTGCCGGCCTGGTTGTCCCCAACTCGCCCCCCCCCCCGCCCCCCCCCCGCCAGGCTGGTTGCCACTTACTGCCCTCCTGGCCGGCCTGTCATTTGTCCCTCACTAACCTCCATGCAGCCTGCTGTTCATTTGTCCAGTTGTTTTGGTCATGACAGCCTCTGGCTTTGTGTATATTAGGATTATTGAAATTGTCAGTCTGTTACTAGAATTAACCTTGTCTTTTTCATATTTATATTTCCATATCTATCATCTATCTATCCATCCTTCTAATCTTTATATCCACTGTCACATGCTTGATAACATTTTGAAGTTGAACTGCATGATGACTTTTCACTAAAATTCCCCTTAAACTCACTGCAGGCTTGGTTAATGTTTGCTGGAGTGGACCTTGGCTCTAATGTGGAAGTGGTCGGGAAGCCTTGCTTTATTGACTCCTGACCTTGGTATTCTGCACAGCTGTTGCTTACTGGGAACTGAGTGCAATACGTAGGCTTAACAGCTTTTGTTGGCATGGCAACTGCTTCAACGTGTTGGGTACTGTCACTGACTTCGCAGTGTTGAGTCTCTTCCTTATTGGTCTGTGGATGACACATTCTTTTAGCTAAGCTGTTCTTGGCTGGTCTTTGGAAAGACCATCACATGGACGTGCTCAGGTAGACCAACAGCTAATTCTAGAATCTGAAGCAGTTGTTCAAGGACAAGTGGATTTAGCAGCTGTTGTTTGCAAATGCTAGTCAAACAGTAATCCAGGCTGTGTGGTACTGATATGACGACAGACATATAGATCAATGGTTTTAGGAGCTGTTGGCCAAAAATGAGGACTAAGTATGTATTTCTTATTATAAATCAGTGTTGCCGTCTTCCTGTTTCCTGGACATGTTATCTCTCCCTTTTGGTGGAATAAATCTCCAAGTAATTCTGTCAGAAGTGGTTTGAGTCCTAAACTTTGAGTTCTTTCTATTCTTTGCTCATTCCAAAACTGAAGTCAAATGCTAACTCCTATGTGAATGTTTAATCAAGTAACATCATTTTAAAGACATTAAATCCTTTCAGTAGAAAATCCTTCCGATCACACCTGACAATTACTATAATGTATTTTATCTTTGAGAGTATATTTCATTGATTTTAAGTTAGCCTGATTTTTCACCTACCAGGCTATGAAATGGCCTGGCAACCAAGGCTCCCATATGCTTATTGTCCTATGCTTGATCAATATTCAAAGTGTAGTCTTTTCTTACATAACAAAGGATAGGGGAGCCCAGGGAGATAAATGGTCTTCATGCCAGCAGCGAAGACAATGTGAATTTCTTGTCAAGTCTTCCAAATAAGCCAGACTGCAGAGCAAAGAGGCTTTTGGCTTTTGTTATGGAAGGGGATTTGTTAGGCAAAAAGAAAATAAGATTCCAAATCGAAAAATGGCAGCATATGCTGAATATAGACATGTGATGATGCATCGTTTTCTTGGAGGATTTGGATGATAGCAGCAGGTTATGAGGGGCTGAAAAGGTCAAGTTAGCCAATTTCAAGAAATTTTGATGTCTTGCAGAATATGAAGAAATACTGTTTTACCTTCTCTGGGATACCTATGTCCTCAGAGGTACAACAAAAAGTTGGTTTTGATCTCTGATTCTAAAAAAGGATTGGGCTACTTTCCTTCGGCTGCCCCATGCTTGCACACTGATTTTCAGTTAGAACTCCAACTTTGTTAAAGTTAAAAGTAGAGGTGATCGAGTTATGAGCATGAGGAACTGGGTCCCAGATTACGTACTGCTATACCTCTTCTCTCTCTACCATGTTTTCCTGAAGAGCTCATAGGCTGTGCAGAAATCAAGTAGAAAAATTACAAGGAGTGGTTTCCAAGTGGAGGGTATCTGAGGAAGCATCATGGAAATTGTGCATTTAGTAAAATGGTCAGCAGTTTTTCATGTTTTTTTTTGAGTACTACATCAATTTAGATATGGTCACAATGATGATCTGTCATGACTGCAATACCTACCCACCGTGGTACGTATGTGGGGGTGGAGGGTGAGTGTGGGAGAACTGATGCAAAAGGTCTTTGGGGCAGAAACGCTAGACTGGACAATCTCCACAAGCCCCTCCCAATACTTGTTCTAAATGTCGAATTGGCCTGGGCCTCCTAATATGTTCATGTCACTAAACTCTTAATAAGAGTTTACTAGTGGTTGATGGTTATTTTGATAAATTTGAAGAATAAGATTCTACAACTATGCCAATAACTTAATAGTTTATTAGTCAGTCAACAATATTACAAATATTTAAAAATTACTTAATATAAATAGTTGGCAGCAAACTATTCCATTACAGAGTTAAATTACCAGTACAACAGACAGACTGGAGATTTAGACACCTGGGAGTTAACAATAAAATAAACTAAAATATTTTAACAAAAAATCTTAAGCTGAAGGCGTTTACCTAGTGTCCATAAAAGCATGGGTTCTCTTTTTATTTAGAAAAAAATAAAAAACGGCTTTAACACCCCATTAGGAATATAAAATAAAATCAACTGAAAATATTAATTTGCATATCAAAGAACCATTTATAATTACAATCCAAACACTCCATAAACCACTTGTGCGATTCTATACAGAAACTGGGAATTAGAAACTAGTTGCTTTAATATTACAAAGATTTCAGCTCCAAAAATAATTCAACATAAAATAAACTTTAGCAATTAGTGTCATAAAATTATATATTTCCACATAAAAATACAAAATAATATTAATGACAAGAATATGAAAAATTATTCCAAGTATTTTACTACTATTAAAATAAAATAAAACCCAAAAAAACAAAATAGAAATATGCATGAAAAAAGTCTCTCCTTTTGTTAGCAAAACACTATCCAAAATAACTACAATCATTTACATCAGTACAAAGATTTCTGGATTTAAAAAATAGTTGCAATGACAAAAGGGGTATCTTTTCTGACAGTAAAAAATGACACTGTGGATAAAATCTGCAAAATATGCAATGAAAAAAATAAATTTGCATTAAAAAGGTTTACACTGTTATTTTTTTTATACAAACATTAGAAACAGTATTGCACATCACAACACAGAATCGAGGTTAGTCAGCCTTCCAAAATGTGTTATATTCAAGTTTTGTAGCATCTTTGAGGAGAGGCTCTATGCGGCCAGATGCAACAGGGATAAAATATCAAGTGTTTTCCATACACAAATATATAAATGCTAAATGTTTCCTTCTTAACAAAAAGTGTGGATTTTTAAAGTATTTTTTCCTCCACAGTCATACTTTTGGGCAGCAATAAGAACATTTAGAGAACACAAGTGAAGAAGCTTTGAAAATACAAAAATACAATCAAAATTAATAATTTTCTACAAAAATAGTAAAATAAATATGATCTGTAAATTAAAAAAAAAAATTCCAATACAGTGTTCAACAGTTAGAAGATAAGAATGTAGTACATAAAAGGCAAAAAAAAAAAAAAAAAAAAAAAAAAAGAGGTAGGGGTCAGGTGGGGAAGGAACAAACTATTAAACTAGTAAGCTTCAATTGTAACAGAAATGAAGGTAAAACAAACCATACATTTCTGTCATTTTTACCCGTGGCGAAGAGGGTGTTCTATTACATTTCCCTTCATTCCCAATATTCATTTGTTTAAGAAGGGAAAGTGATTTTCAACATCTCCAATTATTTTCATCATATAATTTATTTCTAGTGTTCATTATTTAATACATGAAAAGGCTCTTCAATTTTAAACATTAAGCAGAAATTATGAAAATAAAGTTTTAAAATCTGCGAAATTAAATATCTAAATAATTAACATTGCAAAACTACTGATTTCTTTTCTAAATTCCAAAAATTGAGGTATAGCAAAGGAGATGTCATCAGTCAAAAAAAGTGTGCCATAAAATAGCTGACTGTTGGAAAAATCTCTCACAGAGATATAAAAATAGTGCATAACAAATGTCAAATGGATCAAGGTTGGCAGGGTTAAGGTTAGAAAAGAATACTCCAAAAATCTGGAGGATCATGGTTTAAGTAACAAATAGGGAACATCGACAAATAAATTAGTAAAAAGCTCTTCTGAAAACAGCATCAAACTTTAAACATTAAAAACTTGAACCACAACCACAATTAAAACAGCAGAGTTAGACATGAACCGTATTTTACAGTACAAAAGCACACCAGAGACAACCAATGTTAAGATCAACACTTTGCTCACATGAAGGATTGTCCCAAGGGGTTGCTCGAAGACAATACCCCTTGTAATTTTCTCTCTTTAGAGTCAAGAATCTTAGTTCTGCATTTTTTAAAAAAAACATTTACCATTGTTGGTGCTTTAGATTGCAGAGTAACTCTGACTTTAAAATATAGGGGCTGGTTACATTAAAAATGCTCTAAAGAGAAAAAGCATTCCTACTGATATTCTAATAGTGTTCAGTACCAAGAGAAACTGATTAACTCTCGCTTGTTTCCATGCCACTTCCCCAAAACTGCAAGCAAAGCCATTACCAAAATTCCTTCATCAAAATTTAAAAAAAAAAGCAATTCCTAACCATTAACAATGTTCCATGCAACAGTGACCCCAGTTTAGACAGAAGACCCCAAAATACATAGGTCAAACATGTAAGCAAGTTCAAACCAGATTTCACCATTGTCTTTAAGGTAAAATTGAATTTTATGCAACTAGCCATCTGTATATTTCCCCATCTCCATTTTGACTTTACTTAGGTTTACCAAAGTTTTGCATTCTTCTATCAAGTTCGCTCGTTTAAGTATGGGCTTCTTGTGGGTCGTACATTTGGTGACTGGTTAGCAGTGTGCTGGCCATCTTTGGTTTATAAAGGATGTCTTAACCATGAACTATCAAAGGGGCTAAAATCAACTTTCTTTAAAACTCTAGTATTTCTTTTATTCATTCTTGTATCTATACTATATCACTGCACATGAATTAGAACCGCACATCACAAAATTGCACAGAGATTACAAGTATTATATCCAGTCTGCATAAAAATCGAGTTCCACTAGGGACCAAATCACAAAATGGCTGCACTCTCTAAAACTAATATGCATATTGTACACATGTAGGGCAATTTTTTAAACTTGAAGTCACAATAATGCATGCAAGTTTGCTTTTTTTAAACAAATTTTATAATTTGTTCATGCTACCTAGATTCAAGAGAGCTGTTTTTGAACATTTGCAATACCTCACCTCTTGTTATTAATAATTCTAGTGCATGCATATGGTGTATACAGGTAAGTAAACATGCATTGATTTTTCACATTCTAAAACTATGGCAGTTTAGGCCATATTGTGCTGCCTGCATTTTATCTGCAATGCAGTGTGTCTCTAACGTTTTCAATCCCGTATTAATAGGTGGCATTTACACATAACACCTATATAGCAGCAAAGCTAATACAGCTTGTGATTAAAAATGTTTAAAAATAGCTAATAAATCAGATTATCTTGAGGTATTATTTCTTGCAAGTCAAAATGGAGAGCAAAAAAATCAACCCTAATTTTAGTTTATGTATACACTGAAAATAGCAACAATAAAAATAAGCATTTGTAGCAGACATATTCCATCTTCACTATTATTTTGCTACCTTTGGTAAATTACTGGGGCAGATCTTGAAGTTAAAAACCCACGTTTAGAAATAAGTGCACGCTTCACCCACTATATAGCAGCAGACTGTTTGCCCCTACGCAAAACATTCTCATATCTAATTTTAACTTTACATATAAAAATAACTTGGAGAAAATACAAAAAAACATTTTATTTTAACATGAAAATATCACAAAAATTAGTAAGCCTGAGATGTAGGGTTTTGGTGAAAAACAAGAGGCTTGTAGTGTTTTGGCTGCTGATAAAGATGCATGTATTGAGTTGGGTGAAAGCAGAAGAATGCACTTATTTCTTCCGCATGTCAGTATCTTCAGACACAGTAAGCCACATGCAGCCTTTCTCTCCTTGTCCAACAGAGGCAGGTTTGCTACTCCTAGTTCCAGCGGAAGTGGATCTGACGTGGGCGGTCAGCACCTTCCTTTACCAATGGCTTATGGAACTCACGTCCTGCACGAGAGTGGATATTTGCCCAACAAAACTCACAGTAATACTGCAGGCAAGTGACATTGGCACAAAAAAAGGGAGCAAATTTTCCACCACAGCGTGCGCCCTGGCATTCATCACACATCTGGTCATCTAGCACATATGGCTTTACCTCCACCTAGAAAATGAGAGAAAAATGTCTTAGTAAGTCTGCTTCAGAAATCATTTTAGTAATAATTTAAAATGTGTTCTAGAGAAAAAACAACAACACAGCATTAAATGTTGAGAAAGTAGGCAGTTTCCCAGGGAAATGCTTTACCACACAGTAGGTAAAAAAATTGATTTTGTTCTTGAACTAATCATTTTTATATTGTTTCATGCTCATAATTGACCATGTGATTAAATAAGCACTTAGTTTGGTAATTTTGCTGTATGTTTGGCAATGTAATCTTCAGAAGACTATAAACTGAATGGTACTTACTATATTTTCCACTGACAGAAAATAATTTTAAAAACTACAAAAATCTAACTGATTTGTAAAACATTCCACCCTGACTTTCTGTGTGTTACTATTTTCAGAGGCTACTGTGAGTGAAAACGCAAAGGGATATCAAGCAGTCATGGCAGACAAATGGTTTTTACATCTCTGTCCCTTTGTTTTAATACCACCTGTGCACCGGGACGGCACCGACCCTGGCAGCATTTCTCCTCCGCAGGAGAGCTGTGCCTGCTTGTACGTAACTGGTTCAGAACCAGGACTGTGGATAATGTTGTTATGGGCATGTCTAGACTTTTGTGAATTTATAAGATAGAAAGTCAAAATCCCACTGTGAAGGCCTGACTTGGTAAAAGACCTCAGATTGCAGTAAGGTCTGATTCCTAAAACTCTTAACCTCATCTGTTAAACAAGGATTAAAGAACCTGCTCAATCGAGTGAAGACTAGATAATGCAAGTAAAAACATTTAAGACAGTGCCACCGTAAATACTCTGCAAATTAGCATTAGCTACTATTAGGTAACAAGATGGCCTTGTTTTCTTGCTTCTTTCTTAACCAAAGGTTACTACTACCTTTGTCTGAGTGAATAGTGTCAGGCAGCCTAAGACCTCAGCCTTTCCTGAGGTGGGCAGAAAAATTGGAGTGTTTTAATAGCTTGGCTTGAGATAAGGTAGTGTTTGCCCACAGTAAAAATCAGTGACCCAACAATTTCTACTCTGGATGTATTCTATTGAAATATTTGCATTTGTGCAGAAATTGTATATATAAGGGTGTTTTCTGCAGCATTATTTGTACTAACAACAATTATAATTGGAAACAACCTAAAAGTTGATAAAAAGAACAGTAAAAACAAACCTTTCACAGGAAGGCAATGGGTTTGCATTGTTGATATTTGCAGTTCATTTCAATATTTATTTCTTATTAATACTAATCTCTAACTTTGTATGTGTGAAACAGTTTCATCAGTTCTTCACCTAGTCTTATTTTCCATAATACCTTAGTAGCACATATCTGGAAAAATAAACTTCTCTTAGAGATTCCACTGCCTGTGTAAGAAGGAATGTTTCTCAATTCACCTGCTCTGCATATGAGTTGCTACTTAAGAATCAATACTCTGCCCCAAATAATTGTCCTTCATTCTCATTTTTGAAACAAATAGGTATGAGGTATGACAATACAACAATCTTTTCCCTCTGCTTCTGAATATTAAACAACTACAAATATATACAATATAAATAATTTCCTCTGTGACTGCAGCACCTCTCTGCAGGAGTGGGGTCGGCCTACATCAGAGGTCTATAGCATGGCTGCACATTCGAATCACCTGGGGAGAACTGGCTGCATCCCAGACTAATTACAGCAGAATCTCTGGGTGGGACCCAGATGTCAAGGTTTTTTTAGAGCTCCCATGTGACTTTAGTGTGCAGCCAAGGTTCAAAACCACTGAATCAGAGAAATTCTAAGGTTCAAAAAAAATTTCATATGCATATTTGAATAAAAGCAGAGCCCGTTCTCAATTTTTTCCCAATACTTTAAGTAACAATGCAAACAAACAAAACACTCTGCATGTAATGAACAGAACTTATGCTATACTTCTTTTCTAAATGGTATGGTTTGGTAATTAAATTAATGACACTTCTAAAGTCCATGGTCTAGTCCAGTGGTTCTCAACCTTGGCTGCACATTATCATCTGGGAATCTTTTTAAAAATCCTGATTTGTGGGCCTCATCCTCCGGAAATTCTGTTTCTTTGTTATGGGGTGGGGCCACATTAGTAACAAAGAAACAGAATTTCCAGAGGATGAGGCCCAGAAATCAGGTTTTTAAAAAGATTCCCAGGTGATTCTAATGTGCAGCCAAGGTTGAGAACCACTGGTCTAGTCAATTAGCATTAATCAACTCCCCTGTCCCCCAAATAGTCTTTTATTGTGCAAAACAGTCTCCAAGAAGAAGCTTCAAAACACTGTTACACTGGAAAATAAGAACACACTTAAGTTAAAGCTACTAATTAGAATATAAAAAGTTAATTTACTTAGTAGTCCTAGTACAGTGGGGCCTTGACTTACGAGTTTAATTCCTTCTGAGACCGAGCTCGTTAAGGAGCTTGTTAACTCAAATTACTCTATCAACTCAATGCAAAAAATTGGCCAAGAGACAGCTGGTATCTCAAAAAACTCGTTCGTCGGGACACTCGTAAGTCAAGGACCCACTGTATATCTCTCATCTGTACTATAAATGTAAAACATGATCATTTTAGAATACTGCTTAGGTTTATATAGAAACAATTCACAGATTTTAGTATGAAATAGATTTGTAAGTGAACCACTGAGTTTTGTCCACTCCTTTCCCCTATTTAAGATGGTAATCTGTACTCAGAATTACACAATGGGGCGGCTGGCTTTCAGTTAGCATTTGTAGGACTTCCTAAAAGTTCTTATTGTGATGATCTCACAGTACTACTAAAGAGTAACTGTTTTAAAGTTTAGGACAATTATTTTGTATATGCAGTTTATTTGCATATTTATTATTGTGTATCTTTAGATAAATATGAATACATTTTTATTTTAGACTAGAGGCCCAGTGCATGGATTCCTGCACCGTTGGGGTCTCTCAGCCTGGCCTATGCCCTCTTGCAATCTGGGACCCCTTGGGGGATGTCAGAGAGCCGGTTTTGGCTCAATCCCCGAAGGCCAGCCCTCTAGTAGGCATATAAGATCTTTAGTTAATCTCTTCCCACCCTTCCCCCTCCACCCTTCCCTCTGAGATTCATCAGTCTGTTCCATGTTTCCATGACTGTGGTTTCTACTCCTGTTTTGAGCTCCTGTCCCCTGGTGGTCAGTGCATGTCATAGCTATCAGCCGGTTTCTTAGGCATATATGTATATATTTCATACATATATATGAAATTTGTGCACAGCGGGGTCCCCTCAGCCCAGCCTGCACCCTCTCAAATCCGGGACCCCGCAGGGGATATCCAACTGCCAGTTTAGGCCTGATCCCTGGGGATCAGGCCTAAACTGGAAGTCAGACATCCCTCTCACAATCCTGGACTGCTGGCTCCTAATCACTCACCTGCCTGCCGGCTTGGTTGCCCCTAACTGCCCCTACCTGCAGGCCTGATCACCCCTAACTGCCTCCACTGCCCCCTCCCTGCTGGCCTGGTCACTCCTAACTGCCCCCCCCCCCCGCCAGCCTGATCACCCCTTACTGCCCCCCCTGCCAGCCTAATCACCCCCAGCCAGCCTGGTCACCCCTAATTGCCCACCCCTGCTGGCCTGGTTACCTCCTACTGGCCCCCCTGCCAGCCTGGTCACCCCCAACTGCCCCCCTCTGACGGCCTGGTTGCCCCACACAGCCTGATCAACTGCCCCCCTCTGACGGCCTGGTTGCCCCACACAGCCTGATGCTCAGTCATTTGGTTGTCCCTCACTAACCCCTTGCCGGCCTGGTCGTAGGTAGCCATCTTGTGAGGGTGTGAGGGTTAATTTGCATATTATCTCTTTATTATATAGGATAGACTTTATAACAAATGAAAAATAAGTAGCACTTAAATAGCACTTAGTACCAAGCTCTGTTCTCAGTGCTTCAACATATGTGAATTTATTTAATCCTCAAAATAACTGTGAGCAAGCCCAGCCAGCATGGCTCTGTGGTTGAGTATCGACCTACAGACCAAGGAGGTCATGGATCGATTCCTAGTCAGGGCACATGCCTGGACTGTGGGCTTGCTCTCCAGTGTGGGGCGTGCAGGAGGTAGTCAATCAATGATTCTCTCTCATCACTAATGTTTCAATCTCTTTCCCTCTCTCCCTTCCTTTATGAAATCAATAAACATATATTTAAAAAAAATAACTGGGAGGGTCCTAATATTACTTTTTCCATTTCCTAAGTGAGGAAAAAGAGACACAAAAGGGTTAATTTTGCCCAGAATTACAGAGCAAATAGTGGAAAGGAGACCCCAGGCAATTTGGCTCTAGAATATAACCTCTTAAACCAAGCTCCACCTCTATGGTTAGAAGAATATTAAGACCTTATTGGTTAATAAAAATTTTTAACATGCCTTAAAACGACACTTATATTTTTTATACTATACCTAAAGTTCAAAGTATGTTGAAAACTTTGACATTTCAGAGTATAAAATATTCAATATTTGAATTATATTAACTCATCATTATTATTATCAGCACCTTATCATAGGACAGAAGTGATTTCCGAATTACAACTTACACGTTTATCAATATCACCATGCTGAAGCTGCACAAACCGAGCACTGATGGCAGCAATATAGCTCTGTTGATTGGAGAAAGCAACTCGACCAGCACCTTTTGGGTATTTTAGCTCAGGATCTGTATCAATTCCTGCATAACAAACTCCACCATACAGCCGGTCCATGATCATAGCAAGTTCCACTTCAAAAGAAAAAGAAATTTAATGAAATTCGAGAGAACACAGTAAATCAACAACTGTTAAATGCTTTTTTAAAAAGTAAAAGTCAATTGGATAAATAGTTTTGAAACCATTGTAATTAATCTAGTTATTAATAAGTAGAGGCACGGTGCATGGGTCCCTAGGTCTGGCCGGCAATCAGGGCCTTTTGGGGCAGTCTTACCCAGTCCTGATCAGGGCCAGGATGGCCAGGGCCTGCTGGACTGGGGGAGGGACTGCGGGAGGTTGGCTGTGGAAGCACATGGACTGGTTGACTGGTTGTTCTGGTCACTTAGGCTTTTATATACATAGACTAGTGGCCTGGTGCACAAAATTCATGCACATTAGAAGAGGATTAATTAGAGGAAATATTTTAATATTGCTATTTTCCCTTTCTCTATAATAGAAGTGTCAGAGATGAAAGGAAATTAGTAAAATGTATATGAAAATCTTCCTCCTGTCAGAGTATGGGGCACACCATGGGACCCAGAGTCAGGTCCCTGCCCACCCACAGGTGCCTCAAAATCGCACGAGACCCAGACCCGGCCAGCCACACCCTCATTGGGCTAGATACAGACCTGGCCAGTCCCACCCTTGTCAAGTCCTGCTGGGCAGGGGTGCAGCCTCAGGTCCCCTGGCCCCGTGCCGGGGTGGGGGGCACGGCCTGAGGTACCCCAGCCTGGGCCGGGGCACAGGAGGTGTGCTTTGAGGTCCCCCATCAAGCCCCACCAGGTGAGGGACGCGGCCTAAGATCCCCTGTCAAGCCCCGCCGGGCAGAGGGTGTTGCCTGAGGTCCCCTGGCCCAGCAATGGGGTGGGGGTCGCACCCTGAGATCCACTGTCAAGCCCTGCTGGGCGGGGGGCGCAGCCTGAGGTCCCCCGGCCTGGTGCCAGAGAGGGGGGTGTAGCCTGAGGTCCCCCCATCAAGTCTTGCCAGGTGATGGGCATGGCCTGAGGTCCCCCAGCCTGGCACCAGGGTGGGGGGCACTGCCTGAGGTCCCCTGTCAAGCCCCATTGGGGCGGGGGTGGGGGGGAGAGAGCAGCCCCAGGTCCCTGCTGATTGCTCGTTAAGGCTCATTACGGGAACTCAGCCTCTGCTTTGGGTGCAGCTATCTTGTGTTACGGAACCACCCCCCCCCCCCAATGGGTGCCGCCATCTTTGTGGCAGAGTGATGGTCAATTTGCATATTCCCTCTTTATTATATAGGATAGGAGAGGAGAGAAGCAAAGCGGGAAGCCAACCATTATAGGCATGTCATTTGGACAGCTTCACCAGAAGCTACAACTTTACACTCCTCAGGAGACTGGACAAAGACAGGTACATGCCCAGTAAAGTTGGGGGACTAGGGAAGGCACTTACTGTCAATCATTCCTGGGAGCAGAGGTCACTGGCCAGAATGGGCATGGCCACTGCAAGGGGGCAAATTTGGGATATTTAATCCCCTGAACAAAGGAATTCACTCCGTGTTCTTGGTTCCTCTTGCTGCTCTTGGGAATCTTGAGATTTGTGTGACTCTGGGCTGTGGGGCTCTCCTGCATTCACACCACACAATGGACTAATAGACTGCAACTAGACTGATGCTGAACGGGACCCAGCTCCAACATGGAAAGGAAACTCTGGACACTGACTCTGCTTCTAGCTTTACCGAAGGGATGTGATTCCACAGAAATGGAAATAAAGCTTTCTACCGCAACTCATCTTCCCATGGGGCTTCCAGAAATGCTTATGCCAGAGGTACCCCCCTTCCACCTAATAACAGTTTAATGGTCTTTTTTTAAACCAATCCTTTCACTTTACACTAGGATCCCAATTGCTCTCACTACAGAAGAATTACTTTAGCAATTCTCCTCTCAACTTTCTGTACCACTGGTTTTTCTCTCTATACTGGGCCTTTCCCAATATACTGCAATTTGTCCCATCTTAAAAATATATATATATATCTTAACTCTATTTATTTCTCTATGTGATTGCTTCATTTCTCTGTTCCCCTAATTGCTAAAAAATGTTTTCTGTACTCCCCAGTCTCTTGCGTCTCTTCTTTGTTCAACCATTCATAATCAAACATTCACCCGATAACTCCAATTTAATTGCTCCTGTCAAGGTCATCTCCCCCACTGTCAAGTTCAATGGTCAATTTACCTGTAAGCAGCATTAAATATATTTTCTCCATCTAGCTCCCAGGATACGTTATTCTACTAATTCTCCTTCTACTTCATTGTAACTCCTTCCTGGCCTTCCCTGCTAGTCCTTCCTCAACTCCTTCAGTTTTCAACATCAGAGTACCCCAGGTTTCAGTCGTCCTTGGACTTCTCTACAATCGTGGATTTGGTGACTTGATCCTGTGTCATGGCTTTAATTACCACCTGTTTCTTCTTAGCTGCTACATTCCTCTAGTCCAGGCCACCCTCTAGACTCCAGACTCATCTATGCAACTGTCTACTGGACAACTCATTTTGTCAATTTCATAGACACTGCAACACTCAGTGTATTCAAATGACACTCCTGATCTTCCACCATCCCATTAAACCTAACCATTGAGTTTTTGCTGATTCAGTAAGTAAGCAATGGAAAAGATGAAGTTGCCAAGTCATAACTCTTGGCTTCATCTTCTTCCCGACTGTACATGTACTCCTGTGAACCCTATTTTCAAGTCGTATCTAGAATCCAATCACCTCACTTCCATCACCAACATCCCGTTCCAATTTTCACCTGTATCATGGCAATAGCCTTATCTCTTTGCTTCAGATCTCTCCCCCACCCGAAGTTTATTTGCAAAAGAGCAGCAACTGAGACTCTCTCAAAAAATATACAGGTTTCCCTCCTATCTGAAAGTAGAGGGTTCCCCATGGAAACTTTTGTAAAGGTTAGACTTATTTTTCTCTTTGTATTTCTTTTGGTCAGCCAAAACAGGTACTAGTTTAAATGTAATGTAAGTACTAATGTAAAAGTGAAGTAGTATCAAGTAAATCAGCTCTTGAAAGGCAGAGATACCTGTATTACATACCAATGGCTTAACTGAAATTTCTACTTAGGAGCTCTGAATGGTGCCATAGCTTTCAAAACCAAGACCCAAATCTTCCCTCCAACTGGCTCCTTCTCCAGTGTTCCTTAATTTGTAAAAGGCACCACTATCTATCTAGTGTCTTAAGACTGAAAGCAGAGATGCAACCTTTGCATTCCCTTACGGTAGCTGTTTACTTGACTCTTTCTCTACTACCACCACTAATCCAAGCCACCACTATCTGAATCCTGGACTTTGATAATAGGCAACTAAATCTGTCTACTATCTATTCTCAACTGGGCTCTCCCTCTGTGAGTCATTAAAGTCAACTTTCAAAAGTGCAAATGTGATCATGTTTCCTTCTATTAAAACTCTTCACTGGTTTTCCCTTGCTCTGAGAATAAAGACCAAATTAACCTATTAAACCTGTCTGTCCAGACTCCTGCTTATTTCTTCAGTCTTCTGTGTCTTTCCACTCACTCCTTATACCTCCAAGTCAGGCACTCTGGGCTTCTTTGGTCCCTCCAATGCATTCTGCTTCCCTCCACTGAAGACCTTTGAATATGCTGTTCCCTTTATCTGATAACTCCTTCTAACCTTCCTGACCACCCCAAACTACTTCTGTGCAATCTTTACAAGTCAGCTCAAATACAAATATATTTAAAGCATCAGACTATATCACATTCCCTTGCCATATGTTCTTCTATTCCTTACTATCTTTCCTTATAGCAGTTATGTTCTATTACTATTTATATGTGAGAATGGTTCTTTAACCTAAATCTCCCATACTGGATGAAGATGCAGTAATGGAAGGCACTAATATACTTTACAGGATATATGGTATCCTAAAATGAGCTTGTATAGTGGGCATTTACATCTATAATTATGTTTCTCTATGACATCTTCCAGTAAATCTCTGGTTCCTGGTTACTGACAACATATGTTTATCACTTACCTAAAGTGCTAATTTTTTTATAAAACAAAAAAAATAAATAAAGGAGCTCGTTAACGCAAAAAAAATAAAGTGCTAATTTTTTAAATTCCAAATTTCTTCCGTAGATATGAAAATCAATCCACATAAAATAGACAGGTCCCAAATTCTCATATCTTAGCAAGTTACGCTTAAGAAGTCAGAAGTATTTGAGTGGATTTTCCTTATGAGTCTGTTTGGAGTTAGCTATTAATATCGATAGATAACTGCTCAATTCTCTAGTTACTTGATGGTTTCAAGAACAGTTCTCAGAATTCTGTAGTTAGCAACTATTGGAGCATGAGGAATCTGCACCTCACCTGCCCAACACGCCATGCACACAACAGCTACCAAATATTTACTCAACTAATTCATAAATGATTTTTTAAAGCACACAATTTGTTAGTATTCTACTTACCAGCTCTTAGTGGTCTAGGAACACCTCCAACAAAAATTGTTTTCCGGGGATCCAGAGGCTGAGAACCATCCATCACAAAATCACTATCACTTAAATTCCAAGGACGGATCTGAACCTATTAAGAAAAGGACATTATTTTATTGGGTCTTATTCGCTTTACAGCTTATGTTGTTTTGCAGCACTGGATTTTTCATTGTTTAAAATTTTGGATAGTAGGATTTAGAAACAAATTATCTAGGAACTATAAATTATTCAAACTGACATGGTGGTTTAATTGTTTTCCACTAACAATCACTTCAAAACGTTTTTGGAAAACTTTATCTTTGTAGCTTAGAGTTCATGTGGTGCTTACTTACTGGTTTGTCTTTGATGGTGGGACTATCTTTGTAGCTTAGAGTTCATGTGGTGCTTACTTACTGGTTTGTCTTTGATGGTGGGACTGGAAACACACAGATAGAGTTTTCCATCTTCTTCAATGCAAGCGTCAATCAGTGCCTGAACTGAGCTCTCTTCTTGAAAGAGAAGGAACGCATAGCCTGTAATAATTATGAACAATGAGGCAATATGTTAAGGTAAGTGATTGCACCCCAAATTTCATTACTGTTTAGAAAATTTAAGTTTTGTTAAAGGAAAAATCTTATAAATAGAGGTAGCATCATTATATTTTCTATAGAACACAATATACTATTGGAATGCCCATGAAAACATATACTCAGTAAATTAGCTATTTTATATGCAGCACTTACTATTAAGTACTGTGCTAAACGTTTTACATTAACTATTTTATTTGATGCTCACAAGTCTGTGAAACATTATTCCCACTTTATAGAGAAAACACTGAGGTATCAAGTGGTTAATTACTTGTTCGACATCAGTCATATAAGCAAGTACCTGGCTGAATAATTTCAAATTCTGGTCTGTCCCATTCTCTTTCTAGTAGTGATACCTCCTTCTCAAACCATTTGGAATGATTAATCAGTTGAAAATATTAGGGCCTGAAGTTTCCTATAAATGCCTTTAGGGTATGAAGATCTAGAGCACACTTTTGGACTACAGAACACTTGGAAAGGCCTAGGAATTTCCATACACAGAGAGAAAATTCCCCAGGCAACTTGACAACTTTCACATGATACTAAAAAACTATCTTAAGGAGGCTAGAATAAAACCGGTTCCTTCAGGGTGGGTCAGAACTTTTAAATCAAGTCTCAACTTGGACAAACAATTTTTCAGTCTAGAGACTATTTAGACTTGTAAATCCAAGCTCTTGCTTAAATTCCTCTTTCACTGGGAAATATGCACTTCCTCCTTTCCTTGGGATACCAACTGTCAATCTTTAATCAGCCATGCATCCAGCAGGCAAAGCAGACTTCATTATAAAATGGCATCAGCATTTACATTCCTGGTTTACTACTTTGTGATTTTCCCAGCAGTTGATAGCTATGAATGATCTAAAAACATCCCTTTCCTTGACAAGATTCCTGTGCAAACAAACATGGAGACTGCCACCCAGTTCTAATATGAAGAAGCCATCAAGCAGTCCATGCACATCTGTTCCAATAAACAAAGGGAAGCATGAGGTCATGTTTTACATAGAAATCAAAAACATTGCTTGCTGCCAACAATGGCTTTTACTGCCACAAAGGTCTGATGTGACACAGAAGTACTTCATTTTAATAAAATTACATTACTCGATTGCATAAATAAGACATCAAACGGACCCACACAAATAGAAATTTCCAAAGGTACAATTATGCAAGATTAAGAAATGCATTTTAGAACTATTTTAATTACTAGAAGCAATTTAAATATGGTTGAAAAATTTTTTAAAAATAAAGACTGGTTTTCTTTAAGTGAAAGCTTTAATTTTGATACAAAGCTGAGCATTTGAGAAATATAACTGTTTTATAATAATAAAGAGAATATGAGGCTAATTTAGTAAAACAATACTTAAATTCAATATTTTAATGCTGCTTATGTTTTGTGATATTATTTTTTGATATAAATTATTTTCACAGTACTTAATTTTAAAACAATATTTTAAATTCAAAATTTTTAATAGTGCTTAATTATTTTTGTGATTATTAGGGAAGAAATGTTTATATTACAAAAATTAATTAAGCAAACATGGCAAATAAACTATGATCTAGCTAAGGAAAGCCATTAAAGATGAAAATACTCTTACCAGAAACAAACCCTCTATGGTTCTCTAGAATTTATCAGAGTAAGCTAATATTCACACAGGTGAAGCTCACATACTGCGAAGTGAAACGTACATACATGTGTGGCTCAGTGTCCAGGGCGCAAGTCACTGCCTTAATTACATGTTAGCTCCACAAACTGGAGGCTTCTACAACCAGTGTTTTCCAAACCGTGAAAAATTATGAATTACAGGAATGATAAAAATGCTTGAAAGAACAAGGTTTGGGAATACTGGTCTTTGGCAATGGCTACAATTACCTATAATTAGACAAAAAAAACAAAAACCCAAAACTATGATTTGCCATACTAATATATATATTTTTTGTTATAAGTTTGAGGAAATCAACTGACAACCACCTCAAAAGCCACAATAACAGCCCTGGCTGTTGTTGCTCAGTTGGTTGAGCATCACCCTTTACACTGACAGGATGCCAGCTTGATTCCCTGTCAGGGTACATGCCCGGGTGGCGGGCTTGGTCACCCATAGGGAATGTGCAGAAGGTAGCCGATTGACGTTGCTCTCTCACATCAATGTTTCTCTCTCACTCGCACTCTTCCTTCCTCTCTCTCTCTAAAAATCAATAAAAATATTAAAAACACACACAGTAACAATGACAACAGTCACAAAGACAGCAAGTATTCTGTTTCATTAAATTTGTGCCAACCCATTTTCCTAGGCTTATAGTTCACCATTCCCTTAAAAGAATATGAGATTCATGTAAAAAATGTTTATGTCTCCACAAAAACCAATTCTAATTCCTTTTTAAAATTATATTTCAATTCCTGCCTGGAACTCTGTTCAACAACTGTTTATTTAAGTTGCAAAGCACCTTTTAGATTTAGCTCAGTTTTAATAGAAAAGAAAACACAAAGTAATTTATATTCTCTTTTGCTTATATATAATTGATTCCCTAGCAAATATCAGCAATAAAAACCCTTACCTTTTGGTGGAAAATAGGACTTGCTTTCTGCTTTATGAGGCCAATCTACTACCAGAGGCCCAAATCTTCTGAAGCTAGCAGTAATTTCATCTTAGGAAAGTATAATAATATGCATTAGGAATTAGTTTAATAATTCATTCTAAAACCCCATATTTTATAAGTTACTTTAAATATTTAACATTGAAAGTACCAAATGGCCTAAAATAAGCTAGAATATAAATACTAAAAACATGTTCAATATCCTTATTAAAATTATTCATAAAAATAGATATTTTGTCCAAATAAATTCATTTTCAAGTAGCACACTTATCAGAAAAATCAACATAAAATTATGTGGATAATAATGAACATACAGACTACCAATCCTTAAATATCATTGGCTTGAAAAACATGCCAACATTATGTTAAATTAAATAAAGAGATCAATTACTGCTTGACAAGTAAAATCTTGTAGAAAAAAGAATGCTGAAACAAGATGTGAAAAATCTATAATACTCATAAAATATACTACAGTCTAGCACAGGTCAGGCAGTTTCATTGAAACACATATAGGCCAAACCCAATATATGCTCCAGGTAATTTCAGGCCATAGAAATCTTATTACATTGATTAATACACAGAATAATCTATTAGTTGTGAAAGAGAATAGCACCAAATCATCAACTTACCTTCATCAATATCTGGAGGGAGACCACCAACAAAAACTTTTCGAGAGAAGCGTTCTATTCGCTCTCCATTTTGATGAGCTGAGTAACATGTGGGTGAGTTTAAAACCCCAACTTGATCATTATGACCATCATCCAGCAAGCCATCATCGATTGGGAAGAGGGAAGAACGACCTAAAATATAAGAACAAATATAACTTGAATCTCAGATGTGAAAAAAGAGTAAAAACAGCAATGACAAATTCAAAGACTTAACAATGAAGGTGACATATGCATAAAAGTGTAAGGAAATTCAGATAGTTTGAGGTTTTAATTAGTTAGATTCAAGAGAGAAGCAGTCTGAGAAATGACTTAGAAATAAACAGTAATATAACAATTAAACCACAAACACTAGATCACTTCAAATTTTTATGGAAAGCAACAAGAATCTAATGTATGAGGATGGTCAGACTGGATATGTAACTGGAAGAACTTTTAGAAACTGGTAGCAGAAAGAAAATGACTAACTAGATCAGAGGACATAAAAAAACCACTTGCAGACTACAGGAAGGGCAAAGGCATCAAGCATTACTTGCATATCATGTCTTGAATTAATTATACTTGTCAATTATATGAAAGGATAGGCAGGGCTTCTGCACATGTGCAAAACAGAAAGCCACTCCCTCTGGAATTGGTTCCGCAGCTGAGCTGGCCCTTTGGGAGTGCACCCTATTAGAGGGCACATCCTCTGCAGCAATCATGATGAGCTAGACCATGTGGGGACAAAGAAATAAAAGTGACCTGATAAATACAATCCCTGCTCTCCAGGAATGTACATCAGAAAAGATAAGAACTCTGTATGCACCTGGGGCACATATCCAAACGAAAACTTCCCAATGCTTCAGAAGTATGGTGAAGGGAGGGAGTAGTCTAAGCTTATAAATGGTAATTTCTTAAATCCTCAAGTGAAACTGAATAGCATCTGTGGTGAAATTGGAAAGGTCGCAGTGCTTACTGAGAGCATTAGAAAGGACAGAATTTTTAAAAGTAAAAATATTGCTCTAACCGGTTTGGCTCAGTGGATAGAGCGTCAGCCTGTGGACTGAAAGGTCCCAGGTTCGATAGCGGTCAGGGGCATGTACCTTGGTTGCGGGCACATCCCTAGTAGGGGGTGTGCAGGAGGCAGCTGATCAATGTTTCTCTCTCATCGATATTTCTAATTTTCTATCCTCCCTCCTCTTCGTAAAAAAATCAATAAAATATATTTTAAAAAATAAATAAAAGTAAAACTATTTGTAGGGGCATGGTTTTGAGTACATTTTTCAAGTGGGAGAAAAAAACATAAGAGAAAGTAGGAAAAATAAATTTATTTGAGAAGTAGAGTAGTCAAGCTGGAAAAGCACTTTGAGGTGAGAGTACTCATCCTTGAATGCCAGTTTAAAGGAGATATTTCATTTAGTAGGTGAAGGATACAGGGATTCAAGCAAGATGATAACTTTTTTCTTGTTCTTTAGTAAGACAAGTTATCTTAAGTATTTGCTATCAGAGATAAGGACTAATAGAAAGCAAATGTCAATATTTTTTGTAATCAATGGAAAGAAAGCTCTTCAAAATGAGCTATTTTACTTTACAAAATGAACCTTATCAAGATCTATTAAAAACAATATTAATTGTAATAAAATGGTTCAACTTTCTAAGGTTGGACTTTAAATAAATAATTCTATATTTAAAAAAGGAATAATATAAGGTAGAGAAACAACATGTATGCTAATTTTTGATTAAAAATGACAGATCCAAATGTTATACGTATTTCAGATATGATAATACTTTGAAAATTATTTCACTTTAAAGTGTTCTAACATACATACTAATTTAGCAGTCCCATGAATACAAAGTCTAACGTATTTTTATCATAAGAAAAAATGTAGATCATAAATATTTAGGATTCAAGAATGCACTGACGAAGGAAATCACTAGATAAGCAATGTCAGATAGAGGGGTGACTCAAAATGACACTTTTTATGCTAATTATGATACTATAAGTATAAAACTACATTGACAATTATTCCATACTGCTAACTATAATAATGTTCTAACTATAATAAATAAAATATTATAGTTAATAAATAGTAAATATCTATATTCTATTAACCAGAACAAAAGATATAATGAAAAGGCTAAGAACATTCACATACTAGCCATACTAAGAATCTTCATTGCTAAAAAATAATAACTGCTTTCTTTCTAAAGCCATAAAAGCTATAGTTATTTAAAAGAGAAGTTAGCTGAGTAAATACCACTAACAAAAATATCACTTTTTGCCTTGCCAATTATCCTTTCATATAACCCAAATTAATTTGATTATAAAAGGGAACCACTAAATAATTATTCATGTCTTCCATATGCAGTATATTTTAAACATATTTTCCAAGAATTATACACACATATATTTAGTGCATGAAAATGGCTGGTGATAAAGGTAAAATCATATGTGCTTAGAGAAGTAGAATTTGTTTAAAATTTGATTTGGACTAAAATATTTACAATAGTTTTCAACCAAAATTAAATTACCTTTCTTCTTTTTTACTCTGAAACTAGGATACGTTTTCAGGTTTTTACACCCGAAAGAGTGAAACTGAACAATAATAAAAGCACAATATAAAATCTGTGGGATGTAGCAAAGCTACATATGTAGAGAAAAATCTGCATACTTAGCAGGAAATTTAGTTTTAAATGCATATTAGAGAACAAAAAATATTTAAAGTAATCCTAGTTTATGCCATAAAGAGAAAAATAGCAAATTAAAAACAAAAAGAATAAAAGGAAAAAAATGCAAAAAAACATGACATAAAAAAGACTAACAGGCCCTAACTGGTTTGGCTCAGTAGACATAGCGTCGGCCTGGGCACTAAAGGGTCCCAGGTTAAATGCCAGTCAAGGGCACATGCCCAGGTTGCAGGCTCGATCCCCAGTGTGGAGTGTGCAGGAGGCAGCCAATCAATGATTCTCTTGCATCATTGATGTTTCTATCTTTCTCTCCCCTCTTCCTTCCTCTCTGAAATCAATAAAAATATATTTAGACTAACAGAAAGATAACCAATAACTTATCAAATTTATATCTCCCTAAGTTCAAGAAAGAAAACTCAAATTACGAATACTAGGTATGAAAAAGGGGACATTAATCAATATAATCTATGAACATTAAAAGGCTAAAATGGAAATATTATAAGCAACTATGCTAATAAATTCAACTAGAGGAAAGAAATTCGTTAAACAAATAAGCTTTGAAAATTGACACAAGAACGCACGCACACACACAAAATATATAGATACAGAATTGAATAAACTTTTGTTCTTAAAATTCTGATTCGATCACCACTAAAACCATCTAGGGCTGAAGCTTTTTTTGTAGGAAGTTTGTTTTTAAATATTTTAAATATTTCATATTTTTAATAAATGTAGAACTATTCACACACATGCATGTGTATAAACATACTGTACACACAAATAAAAGGCAAATCAAAGTTTTGCAATAGGAAAAGATAGAAACAGAAAATATAACAATAAACATAATGTAATATGAGATTAGTTATAACTAAGATTACACTGAGCTTCTAACTCTGGCTGTGGTGATTATGCTAATAATATGCCTAAACATTAATACTTATATTTGACTTTTCATATTTTTAGTCTTATTCTGGAAGCCCAGAATAAAGACATTTCCCAACATATCAATGGGTAAGGCAGGAAAGAAAAAAACATTTGCACAATTATTCAATTTATAGCTTGAAGCATGGTTCTTTGCTCTCAATGTATTATCCTGCTCTTTTATTTAATAAAAGTTGTTCTAAAAATAAAAACAAGACAAATTATATGAATTAAGTATGAATAGGAATATTCACCCCATCTTAAAAGATCCAGAAATCATTCTATTAGGTAGATAATCCACTATTGTGATTTTTATTTAATAGGCAAGGATAAAAAGACTATCAAAGCAAAAGGAGTAGGTCCAGGACCGATTTCTCTCAAACATCATCTGCTTAATCAGATATAATTACTTATCAAATCAAGCATGTTTCTCCAAAGAACTTAGAATGAAATTATAAGGTACATTCATCACTTTAAAATATTTTGCCCCATTAATAGGTTTGTTCTTTTCTCATAGAGGATGTAATAAGATATGCAAACTGAATAGAAAGGGGGAAAATGAGTAAAAAATAGGAAGAGAACCAGGTTACTTCTAGACCTTTCTGAGTCATTCCTTTGTGTGTGTTTTTTTATATTATGGTATAAAATATTTTCAAATTCATATCAAATCTACCAATAACTATTTCTAATGGGCATTCTTTTCATCTGACCATAAAAATAAAAATTTTAAAGAAGACTTCTACTATTCACAGAATATCAACTAAAAAAAATTACTGAATGCTATATAATTTGAGAGGAAAATTCAGGCATTATATCCTCCCATAAGCTAAATAAGTGTGACAACTATCACTTCTGTCCCAAAGAAAGCTTCTACTTAAAACATGAGAGTCTTCTTTCTTCCAATACTGGAGGCAGCTTGAAAGCAGAGGAAATCTTTATAGGTCTCAGAGGATACAGATATTTAGGAGTAGCAGCAAGTTCCTATCTAAAAGCAGAAACTGTTGCTTTTCCTTAAAATTATAACCATAGTCTACAATTACAGAACTGAGATGAAAGAAAACAACTAACATGATAGTCTGTTAACTTCCTCCTAAGAACTTCCTAGATCATGACATTTACACTGGCATATGCCTAATAAGACTAAACATAAATTGTTAAGGCTAATTAGATAAAAAGTATATAATAAGAAAATAATCCTAAATTGCTCTATAGTTTCAAAAATACTTTAAAATCACAGGTTGGTAAGTGGATCTTTTTGCAAGAGAACTGAAGCTCCATATTAAAACGGCACAGTGAAATGAGACAGTCCATAGATATGAAAATAGACACTAAAATTCTAAACTTTCCCTCTCCTCAGTTGCTAATAACCATCTTCAGAGAGTTATTTAGGTTGTTTTCTATAGCTCTAATTTTTTAGATAGAAAACTAAAGAACCAAAATATTCAGTCAAGCATTTGAAGCTTCAGATTCCAAAAATAATGTTAAATTCACACAAAGTAAAATATAAAACTATAAATCCTACTTAAGAATTCAAAATACCAGTTTCTGTTCTCAGTGGTGGCAAATATTTTTTCTTGTTTGTTTTCAAAGTACATGCACTCATGACTACATAAAAAGAAACTGAAGCACTCACACACATGTAATATTTATGAAAAGGCACTATTATTGTCTATTCTCCATTGCTCAAGGGGGATTTTAGGGGTCAAGGAAAATCCTTTCTATTTAGTTTGCACTTTTAACAACTATGTAAATATCATGATCATCGCTCACTTTAAGAATAATGTAGTAGTATAAAGTTACTTTTACTACTTCTCCTGACAAAGACATTTTTCCCTCTCAAATTCTGCACATGAAAAAAAAAAAAAAAGGCCAAGTTTAAGCCACAGAAACTGTCAGCTGCTTTCCTAGAATGTTTATTAGTCCAGCATCACACAGTTGTAGCTTTTTCCTTAAGATAATAAGAACCCTGAAGGGAAGACTACTCTGTGTGTGTGTGTGTGTGTGTGTGTGTGTGTGTGTGTGTGTGTGTGTGTGAGAGAGAGAGAGAGAGAGAGAGAGAGAGAGAGAGAGAGAGAGAGAGAGAGAGAGAGAGAGAGGAAGTTTTGTGTGTTAGAAGGAAGGGAGCAGTGTGTGGGGGAGGATTATATTCTTAGAAGACAGAGAATATTAGCAACATGATTTCTATATATCAGTGTCAATTTGTTATTTTCAACTGGGTCAAACATTAAAATAATAAACTCGATACATAAATCATATACCATAGCTTAGGTAATCAGTTATAGATTTAGAGTAGAAAAATCATATTGCATGTCATCTTCACTAGTATGTATTAAACATATTTCTTAAACAAACTATAAATGACAGCTTTATTTTAAAAGATAAAATAACTTTAAAAAGAGTTAAAATCTGGACAGTTTAAAAGGGATACTTTTATTAAATAACCTTATTAGTATGAAATGTTCTTTAAAGGTTAAGAGATTTAGATTGGAAACTTTGATAAGTGCTCAAATCAAAATACAATTCTTCTGTGAGTTTTCAGACATCGCATAAGAAATCTGTGATAATTAATACATTGATCAGTAAAACCCAATTAGAAACATTTATACCATAGCAAACAGAAATGAATTACCTCGTCTTCTCCCATAACTCCTTGCTGCATGTAAACAAAGGACAAATTGTAAAATGTCAGAACTAAAAATAAGCCCACATATACAAATATCTGTGACATGAAAAGCTGTGTGGGCATCTGAAAAATTAGTGCTACTTTGTTTTCAAAGCTACAATAACACCAATATATAACATGTGCATGATGTTTTACCATTTACAGAGCACTTTTATTATATATCCCACCTGAACTGTATAAAAACTGTGAAATTAAAAGGAAATATACATTTTATTCTCATTTATGTTAAAATTCATGAATAAGTATTTGTCTCATGAGAGCAGCATAGGAATATGTAACACTTAAACAGCTAAACAGTTAAACAGCATCACAGTTAAACAGCATCACAAATAATTTTTCCAATGAATGGCAACAATTTGAATTAAATCTTCATTTTCCTACTTATTATATATAGCATATATAGTCCAACAAATAATTATTCAGATTCAATTCACATTATACCAAACTCTGCTTGGAAAAAGTACTGAAGACACAGTAAAGAAATCAATCCATATTCAAACTTGCTTAGTTGAAGAAATTATCAATGACATACTATAGCTAATAATGTTTTCTCTTCTTTTAGTACATTTTATACAGCTCTCTAAAGTGTTTATGTCTTTACATCTGAGATAATAGGGATTCATATACAAACTATTATTGGTATTATCATAGAATAGTAGGTATGTTAAATATTGTAAAGTATAAATTAGTAGGACATTTTAATCTGTGACTAGCAGTTTATATAATTCCTTCTGAAAAAAAAATATTGCAATTTATTTTTCATAAGAAACTACCAGTTAGATAAAATTCACCACTCGTTTTTAAATAACTCCTTCCCCCCCAAATTTGAGTATACAGCAAGTACTTTTACCCTGAAATTGATATATAGAACCAAGGCAGTAAACAAAAAATGACTGTTGAATTTCAGATCTTATTTCATGCTCACAGTGTCTTAGGCCTGGGAAAAATTGATGTTGAATAAATCTCAAATCGAGATATATATTACAGTTATCAGAAATGTCTCCTTAAAAGTATAAAACTTAAAGACCAAAAGAAAATATTTCATCTCATTAAATATATTCTACTAGAGGCCCGGTGCATGAATTCATGCATGGGGGGGGGGGCGGGGGATGTACCATGGAGGTTGGCCGGCCAGGGGAGGTTGGGACTGCAAGAGGGATGAAGGGAGGTTGGCTAGCCGGTGGAGGGACTGTGGGAGGTTGGCCACTGGCCCCAAGAAGGAAGCCGGCTCTTGGACCCCCTGGGAAAGGGGCTGCATCCACTGCCACCCAACCCTGGTTTCCTGTCCTAGCCCGGGCCCCAGGGCCCCAGTGGGGTCGGGAGAGGAAGCAATGGTTGCTGGGCCAGGTGCGGAAGAAACAGACGCAGGTCGGGGACACCACTGCTGGCGCCCTGACACCACAGGGTTTCCCGCCTGCCCCCCTCCACTTTCCTCGCTGCCACACCGGCCACCGTGGCAGGCTGGTGGCCCCCAGGGAAGTGAGAGGACTGGAGCAAGACAAACTTGTGTTGAGCGCTGCCTTTCAATAGATTGCAGCAAGGAGCTGCTCTGCTACATATGAAACCCTGACCCAAGCAGGTCTCTATGAATGATTTAACGCCAGGGGCCGATCGGTATTATCATATTGGTATTATCATAGAATAGTAGGTATGCTAAATCTTGTAAAAGTATAAATTAGTAAGGGGGTAGGGGCCATGGGAGGTTGGCTGTGGGAGCACAATGACCACCAGGGGGAAGCTCCTGCATTGACTGTCTGCCCCCTGGTAGTAAGTGAGCATCATAGCGACTGGTTGACTGGTCGTTCCTGTCATTGGGTCATAATGGTCACTTAGGCTTTTATATATATACTAGAGGCCGGGTGCACAAAATTTTGTGCACTCAGGGGGTCCCTCAGCCTGGCCTGTGCCCTCTCACAGTCTGGGACTCCTCGGGGGATGACCACCTGCTGGCTTAGGCCCGCTCCCCAGGGGATTGGGCCTAAGCTGGCAGTCAGACATCCCTCTGGCAGCACGGGAGCCCTCGGGGGATGTCCACTTGCCAGCAGGGAGCAGGCCTAAGCTGCAGTTGGACATCTTTAGCGATGCTGAGGAGGCAGGAGAAGCTCCCACCACCACCGCTGTACTGGCAGCCGTCAGCCTGGCTTGTAGCTGAGCAGAGCTCCCCCTGTGGGAGCGCACTGACCAGGGGGCAGCTCCTGCATTGAGCGTCTGTCCCCTGGTGGTCAGTGTGTGTCATAGTGACCAGTCATTCCCAGTCGTTCTGCTGTTAGGGTCAATTTGCATACTACTCTTTTATTATATAGGATAGAGGCCTGGTGCACGGGGAGGGGCTGGCTGGTTTGCCCTAAAGGGTGTCCTGGATCAGGGTGGGAGTCCCGCTGGGGTGCCTGGCCAGCCTGGGTGAGGGGCTGAGGGCCAATTTCAGACTGGCCACACTCCCTTCAAGGAGGGGGGTCCTGCTGGGGTGCCTGGCCAGCCTGGGTGAATGGCTGATGGCTGTTTGCAGGTTGGCCACAGCCCCTTTAGGGTGGGTATCTCCGCTGGGGTGCCTGGCCAGCCTGGGTGAGGGGCTAATGACTGTTTGCAGGTTGGCCAAGCCCCCCAGCGGGGACCCTCACCCCATGAGGGTGTGGCCAGCCTGGGTAAAGGGCTGATGGTTGTTTGCAGGCTGGCCACGGCCCCCAGCCACCCAAGCTCCCAGTATAGGCTGGCTGGAAGCAGGTATCTGGGATTTATTTATCTTCTGTAATTGAAACTTTGTTGCCTTGAGCTGAGGACACAGCCAGCCAGGGCAGGCGGGAAGCTTGGCTTCCTCCATCGCGGGGTAACCAAGCCTCCTGCTTGCTCCAGCTCCGTAGCTGCTGGCCGCCATCTTGGTTGGGTTAATTTGCATATAGTTGCTCTGATTGGCTGGTAGGCATGGCTTGGGTGTAGCGGAGGTGCAGTCAATTTGCATGTTTCTGTTTTATTAGAATATGTGTGTGTGTGTGTGTGTATGTATATACATATATATTATTGAAGTTTTCAAAATGCATTTTAACACATTGTATGCAGGAAACGTATTTATACATTCTACCAGTGTAGTAGAGCGCGGGACACGTATTAATATGTTTTTTATAGACTAGCGGTGGAATGCGGGTAACGTATAAATACGTAAACTAAAGTTATCGTAATTTTACTGAATGTTGCCATTTGTGCAAAAAATTAGCAAAAATGGCCCGTGCCACCTGTTAGCGCGCGATAAAAACTACCCGCAAACAATGTGTTAAATTTTCGACCAAGGCTTTAATATAAGGTATCTATAAGGTGAGAATATAGCATTAGTTCCTCTGTAATAAAAAGGGAACAAATAAATTTGTCAACTACCTTAGTCATTTACAGTTCAAGAAATAAGTAAAAAAATATATAAGGTTTACATCAGTCTTTTATGGAAAATAACTTCATTTGCAAATCTGGCATTCTATCTTTATCCTATATAATAAAGAGGTAATATGCAAATCGACTGTCACACCCTTGCACAAGATGGCCACACCCATGTGGTCACAAGATGGGCACCACAAGATGGCCGGCAGGGGAGGGCAGTTGGGAGGGACCAGGCCTGCAGGAAAGGGCAGTTGGGGGTGACCAGGCCTGCACGGGAGGGTAGTTGGCAGGGACCAGGCCTGCAGGGGAGGGCAGTTGGGGGCAACTGTACCAGCAGGGGAGGGCATTTATATAGCAAATAAAACTATTCTCAAGTTTAAGTCACATTACAAATTTTGATGAAGTTCATAATCTGGCACATAATTCTTAACTTACTGAAAATTATTGATACCATAACCTGTTATGTTCTTAGCTGAAGCTGCTCAATACTAAAACAGTGAAGATAAATACAAGTGTTCACAGCACCTTAGATTTCATCTCATTCCTGGGCTTGAACACAATTATTTAGAAAATTTCTCCAACTATCTCATACTGAGGAATTTTAGAATCCTATAGAATTATTCCACTTGTTTTTTGGACAACTCTCAGATTCCAAGTCTCTTCATTACCAAAAATAGAACTGACTGCACATGGAGTTAAACCATGTGAAACATTTCCTATTCCTTGTCATGGAAATAACCAATCTGCTGCCATCACCCAAAACAATGATGGGTGTACTCATTTCCTACCAATGTTTCTACATGAATTTCTGGGGTATATTCTGCTATAACTTTATCAAAAAACCCTAGGGAGAAAAAAATTCAGTAAATTACTATTTATTATGTTTTTAAAAAGTCTTCTTTAAACAATATACCCTTCCAATCTCATTTATAATATGATTTAGAAAAAAGTGAGTACTTTTTTTAAGTATTAAAAACTGTATTTAGAACATACAATTTCAGGTACATTATAAAAATACTTTATACAAAAATGGGGAATTGGCTATTTAAAATACATGTATAAATATATATTTTTGTGTGTATACACATGAATGTTAAAATTATATTATGTATTTACATATGTATCTTTTCTTTCCTTTAATGAAAATAATAAGAGGGGCTGTAAGAAATGCCTGAAGGCCTTTCCTATGCAAGTGGCTTTACAATTTGGTCCTGGGTTACCAATATTATTATTAGGTTCTAATCCACAGCTACAAAAAACAAACAAACATGCCCTAACCGGTTTGGCTCAGTGGATAGAGCATCAGCCTGCGGACTCAAGGGTCCCAGGTTCGATTCTGGTCAAGGGCATGTACCTTGGTTGCGGGCACATCCCCAGGAGGGAGTGTGCAAGAGGTAGCTGATCGATGTTTCTCTCTCATCGATGTTTCTAACTCTCCATCTCTCTCCCTTCCTCTCTGTAAAAAAATCAATAAAATATATTTTTAAAAAAACAAACAAACAAAAATACAAATAATTCTAGCATTCTCTTTAGGATCTTTTGCCCATATGTATTGGCTCTTAGCTCAGTTGTGGTACTTGAGTTACTACAGCAGGAGGAAGTGACAGATAAACAAATCAAATCAGGTGGAAATACTTAAAGGTTAAAGTTACCTTGGTGTGAAGCTAAAAAAAAAAAATTCTTATTTCTTAACTCTAAAATCTTGAGCCATAACCCAGGAGAAAAATATACCACCCCCTCAACTCTTATCATAATCCTATTCAAGATCCAAAATAAGTCTGTTGTCTACACTCACTTCCATCAGCATAAAAAAAGAACTGATTGCATGCTTAAGTTGCCTATGTTTGTGACTTAATATAGTCCATTTAGAGTTTCTGCCTTCAGAAACAGAATTTCATTTCTGAGTTAATTTTCTTAAAAGAAACATAACTTCTTTCCTCCCAAAAGCACATCAAGCTCTTGATTACAAACATGGTTCTAAGTGGCTAATAACTGCATATTTAAATTTCAAACTATGCTGCTAATCCCATCCTCCCATACTTCTACTCTATCTGTTCTCGTTTCGAAAAGCCTTATGCATTAATAAAAATACTACTTCCTTGATGCAGGGGTTAAGGGGAAAACATAATTCAAACAGAAACCAATACATGAATGTTCTGTACTACTATGAAAAAGAGAGTATTTCTGTTTTGTATTTTTTTTTACTATTGATAATAAGAAGTGTAAGATTTATACACCTATATAAATGTAAACATTCAAGCTGTTTCTGACTTCAAAGTGTACTTAACCTTTGGTTTTTAAGCATCTACCAACTCCTATGCAAGGAGGCTTTCCTAAAAAGCCTCTGGATGTTCCAGCTGGACTCCTACAACGTTTGGATTACTCAATAGTGGCAGAGTCTCCACCAGTCAATTCCACCTGATTTCCACTTGATTTGAGGAATATGGTCTGTTCAGAAGTAGAAGCTGCTTGCAGTTATATTTCTTTGGTATTTTTTGTTGTTACAATTAAAAAAAAATTGATACAACTTCATGAGACATATGGGTGTGGGATTATACCTCTTTTACTCTATCTGTGTTAACAGAGGCTCGGAGTTAAAGATTTATCAGAGATACATCATAGTTTTACCAACTTCCCGACCTTTATCCCATACCTTATTTGTCCCTTAATTAAAGGAATATTTAAAAGTTTAACCATAACACTAATTAACTAGGAAGATAGGATCATAAAATCTTTATAATATTCACCTTATCTGCATAACAACTATACTATTTATATATTATTTTTTATTAAATGGACACAAGCCTAGTACTACTGGAATATCACAGATTTCTGCCAGTTCTGTAATTTCTAAAGAATGACCTTAATTTGTAATGCATTTATTTTAATGCATATTTGTGTACCATCAAAAGTCATTGTAACACGGGCAAGCACACCACTCTTTAGGAAACTGAGTCATTTTGCTTTTACTGACCCAAATTTGTCCCTATATAGCTTCTTCAAAATGGTTCTGGTTTGGCTTTCTGCAATAACAAAAAACAAGCCTCCTTTGTTCATTATATGTAACATCCTTCAAATAATTGAAAATATAAGTTTATGCTTTCTTTAATTTTAAATTATTCAAAATAAACAGACCCAACTCCTTTTTCTATTAATAGGACATGATTTTTACTCTTTCAAAGTGATTTTTGTCACTGTTCATCATCACCCACTGCCACAGCTAACGTTTCCTTCCAGGAACTGTTCCAGATACATACTTTATATGAATGAATGCTTTCACTTCTCAAACAATCCCTTGGGGCAGGCAGCATGCTCTCTCTTAGACAGAAAGAATCTGAGTCAGAGTGAAGTTAGGTAAGCTGCCCAAGGTCATATAGCTAGAAAGGGCAAATGTGAGCTTAAGCTCAGAGAATCTGGCTCCAGAGTCTGTGGTACCAACCACTATCAACTACTATTAAACTACCACACAAAATACTAATGTATTATTAAATATCGATTTTCAAAGTAAGTAATATTAGCTATGCTTATTGGTTAAATAATACAACTTACTTAATCAACTGTCTTATAGTTAAATCTTTGACATACTAGAGTGTAATTATTTTAGAAGCAGCTCTATGCATGAGATCTACACTTTCTTAAAACAGTCAATAATATCCTAATATATAAAAACCCTGGGTTGTAACGATCAGTAACGACCGAGGCTTGACCTACTGGAAGTCAATCCTGCAGTCACAGCACTGATTGCTTCAGCTGCAGGTGCGGTGCCCCAGCACTGACTGCTGAGGGGGCTGCGAATCAGGGCCAGAGAGAGGCCTGAAGAGAGAAGCAGGGACTGATCCACTGCCTCTGTGGCAGCTTTTGATCAGCACTTACCTCTCTCTTTCTCTCCCAGTCTGGCCAGCAGCCACTCCTCCATTTCTTTCCAGGCCTCCACCAGGGCTTCTGATCAGTCCTACCTTTCTGATCAGGCCCCGTTGATAGGCCCAGAGATGCTGACTGGCATAGGAACTGACCAATCAGAACCAAATGTGGGTGCTGTGGGGAGCCAATGGCTGCCTAGCAGGCAGAGCTTTTGATGCTGGCATTGAAACCAACCAATCAGAACCAAATTGGCCAGCAGAGGAGGGCAGTTGGGGGTGAGATCAGGCCTGCAGGAGAGGGCAGTTGGGGGTGATATCAGGCCGGCAGGGGAGGGCAGTTGGGAGCAACCAGGCCAGCAGGGGAGGGCAGTTAGGAGTGATCAGGCAGGCAGGCAGAGGCAGTTAGGGGCAATCAGGCAGGCAGGCAGGTGAGCAGTTAGGAGCCAGTGGTCCCAGATTGCAGTCAGACATCTCCCAAGGGGTCCCCAATTGGAGAGGATGCAGGCTGGGCTGAGGGAACCCCCGCTCAGTGCACAAATTTTGTGCACCAGACCTCTAGTTTAATAATAATTTACCATAAGTAGAGGCTTGTTATTAACATCACTTAATTTCCACATTTCTCAGGGAGACAATTTGTTAAAAATATAGTTGAATTACAAGCTGTTACAAACTAGCTCAAAAAATTTCCCCTTATGTTTTAGTGCCCTTTGCCTAATTTTCAATAAATCTTGATGTCTACAAAAATCTATTTAAATTTTTAATATTTAAATACTTCTTTATCCTATATATATACCCAATTTTCTGACTCTTGCTTCCCCCTCTTAACCAATGATCTCCAAATGAGCAAAATGAATGTTTTGTCTTTGAATAAAACTGTCTTGCTGCCCTAAACACATTTTAATGTCCTAGCTTCATGATCTTTTATCTGCACAGTCTCTTATCAGAAAAAGTTTTAAAAATTTTCAGGATGCTAACTGAGTATGTAATGTGGCCATAAAGTGGCAGACTATGAAGACTGCTCACATGATTAAAAAAACAGATTTGCCCACAAGATGCAACTCTTTCCTGAAATAAAATGTACTTATTTCTACTATGTGATGAAACATTTTCAATCTAACAACTGGATTATTTAGAAAAATGTAAGCAACTGTTGAAATAAATTCATTTAATTATGTTTAGTGTAACCAAAAGTATAAGTTGTAAAAACAGTTCAGCAACTAAGCCCTTTGCTCGCACATAACTGACATTATTCTAATGTGACTACAATATACTTCTAAATTTTCCTAGCTTATTATACATTTAACAATCTAAGAACATCTGTGAATGATCTAACAGATTATCTCAGATATATTTTCCTTCAGATGGATTTTGACAGATTATATGAAACATTTGTAAATTCAAAATTTTCAACTGAATTGCTTTGTTTAGAAGTTAATATAGAAATGTGAATGATCATTATTTATCACAAAGAATATTTTTTAAAAATGTTTAAAGAAGTAAGGATCAATATATAAATAATTTATTGTTACCTAAATCTATCATTATTTTATAATTCAAGCCACAAGAATAAGAAAAATTATTATCTATTTTTGGTTTTGTAAACTCAATTTCAATAATATAAGTTATAGTCATAGATTTAAAGGTCAGAGACCAGCTACTCAAATAATGTTTTTTTAATTCTGTGGTAGAAAAACAGTTGAAGTCCTGGAATGTAATTTCTAGTACCAGAAGGTCAAAGTCTATATAAACACTGTGATTCACTGGATTAATAAACTTGGCCTAGTGGACTGTTTTTGAGGTCCAGGGTGGATGCGGCTTCAGTGTAGAGTACACAGTCTGGCCCCGGAAATAGAACCTTGACAGTTCTACCTCTAACTGTCCTTACAAACCTTCACTGATAGATAACCCAGTGCTCAGGCTAAGCTGACGTGTGGTGGGCAACTCAATACATAATGGTCAAACACAATGAACCGATCACCATATCTAATGCTTTAGTTACTCTCTCATTTGAAAATCCATTCCACCTTGACAATCCCCCAGGTATCCTGGACTTTATTTCCACCTTTCTGTTACTAAAATAGTCTTCACTTATCATTGGTGCACATGGTCTAGCTTTACATTGGCCTTTTTTCAGCATTTGTCCTCCAACTTCATTGCCATCTTTTTTCAACTAAGGTGTAGCTGAAATAGAAGTCAAGCCATTCTAATGATATAATTATGTATTTTAAAGTAAATACTATCTCTATTATTACTTCTTCCTACTTCCTGCTCATCACCCACCTTCTGATTTAAAAATACCTTTCTGAAGGATATTTTAATCCTTCATGCCTACTCCCACAGTCATGAATGTGTTAGTACTGTAACTCTCTGAATACAATGTTTGTCTAACAGAAAGAAAACAAAGTTTAATGAAAGTTTATTCTTTTCCTACCTTTGGTGAATTTCACATTGTAAACGTTCTAGTTAGAATAAATAAAGTTAGTGTGACCACCATGTTTACAAAATCACCAGTATATTCCTTAGTTGGACATTAACAGAAGTGCTATAGTAATAACAAATTCTATATATTTGCAAACATTAGCTCATTTAATTCTCCTAATAAACCTTTAGATGTTATTCCCATGCTCACAGAAGTTACTTCATCAAGGTTACTCCCATTGCCTGGAAAGCTAATATTGAAACTCAGGACTGTCTCCAAAGACTGTGATAACTGAATTAGGTCATACTATCATAAATATACTTCAATGGCTGCTTTGCCAGCCAGAATATATTCAAACACCCAATTCTGCTTTCTGTACAGAAAGATTTGTAGCTTTATTTTTGTAACTATAATATGACTAACATATAGTATAGGAAAGGTTTAGAGAAAGGCATTCAATCATCTTTATTTATGTAAATTGGAAAAATAAAACGGTTTCGTACAACTTACCATTTAACATCAACAGATTGTCAGTTCCTGGATGTGGATAGCTCAATCGACCTTTAAAAAGACAGGAAAGTTTGAAGATTATTGAGCTATTTGCAAATTAAAAAAAGAAAGGGGTAGAAGGGGAAAATTATTGAACACAGCATATTTCTTAAGGACTAAAAAGGTAATGCTTAACTCAAAGTACATTAACTAAAATGATCTTTGAAAGTTGAAAACAAAAACAGTTAACCTACTTCCTAGATCATAAGAGCACAATGAGATTTGGAAAAAAAATCCCTATAGAATAAAGCCTATTTATTTTGAAATGTAAAAACAATGTAGGTATCCTAGTCTTTCAAACTTAATAGAGGATGTGAGAATTTCTTAGTATTACAATGTTTGTAATTTTGTTTTTCTAAAAATAAAATTTGAAAAAAGTAATTTCTATTTTTAAATAAAAAACCTAAATATTAAAATAATAAACATTAAAAATTCATGATGACTTGCCATTTAATTCCATATCATTTTATATAGTTGTATTTGAAGAAATTTAATGAAAATGTCTTAGAAGTATTATTACAGATACTGGAAATCTAACTTGTTTTAAGTTTACAGATGATATAAAAATAAAAATATAAAAAATGAAAATAGTAAGGCTTAAGAGAATAGCATAGTATTTCCTTCGAGTCATTCTTCAGTTAGGAGTTTTGCATTAGTAAATGCAGAAAGGACAACAGTATATAAATTAAGAAAAAAAGGTATGCATGAACATACTGTAGTTTATCCAGCATTTTTACATTCTAGCTTGTTTGGTGAAATGCCAACAGTGAGGATAATCACTGTTTTTAGTTCATTAAAATATAGGGCTTTTCTCTAACACCTAAATCTCTGATAGACTATTTAAGAGGTACATTAAAAACCATTTAGAAATCTGCTGAAAATTAAATGTCTGTGAGATTGCATTTTAGCAACTTTCAGCACAGTCCCTTTAAAAAGACATTATTGGGACCTGGAGAGTAATATGCTGAGCAAAATAAGCCAGTTAGAGAAAGACAAGCATTACATGACCTCACTCATATGTAGAATGTAAAGAACAAAATTGATGAACCAAATAGATCCAGAGACACAGAAGCATGGAACAGACTGTTGAATCTGAGGAAAGGAGCGTGTGGGTGGGTGGAAAGAGATCAAAGAACTTGAATGCATATATGCCTAACCCATGGAAACTAACAATAGGGTGGTGAAGGCCTGGGGCAGAGGGCGGGGGCAGGCTAGAAGGGGTCAATGGGGGGGGGGGGAAAGAGGACATATGTAATTCAACAATAAAGATTTTAAAAATAAATAAATAAATAAATAGGGTAAAAAGCCATTATGATAACAAATAATGTATTGCCACCAGAGGGGTGACCAATAAATATCTGAATGGAGTTGGTGTGATTAGTGAGGAGTACAGATGAACTGCATTACCTTTACCACCTCTGCAACTACTCTACATTTCTGGGCCCTTTATTCTGTCCAAATATTCCATACAAGATAAATCTTAAACAAAGGTGTCACTCTAACAGCACAGAAATATGTTTATTGTTGTGATAGCTTAGTATGTACAGAAAGCAGAGCCTTCCTAAACAGGATTCCAATAGCATGGAACATTACTTTGAAGTATCATAGTTTATTATGGAAATATGCCTGTTTCTAAACATCTTGTTGCAGATGAGTAAATTTAGAAAACAATATAAGACCACAAAAAATTTACTGTTATTTCTGACTTGAGACTGAACATCAAAACTATGAAAGTGGCAACCTGTGTTGCTGTTCTGTATAACAAGTTCATAAAGTCTTGCACACTGACAGTGTGTGGGAGGCTGAGAATACAAATATGCATAATATACAGTCTTCCCTTGGTGCTTATGATGTAGTAGTGAAGACAGACACAAATATACAATTTCAATAAAATCTGCCAAATATGAAGAGTTATGTATAGTATGCTATATAAAGCCCCCCACAAAGGTATTTAACCAAGTCCAGGGATTCAGGCAAAACTCCCTGGAAAAAGTAAACTGAACAAAAGCCTTAATCCTCGCTCCACTTAAAAAACCCCACTAACTTTCAACTGCCACATAACTACCTTCTAACAGATTCATTGTTCATTTTATTTATCCCAAGACACAGATAACAAGATATTTTTATTGCTAATAGATTTTGACTTCTTGGCTCTAAAGGGACTTAAAAGGCACACATGTGGAAAGTTCAAAAGACAGCTACCTATTTACAAATGAATATATATACTTGTGTATATGTTCTAAAATATAGATCTCAAAATGAAAGAATTTAGACTATGTTGAAATTAAACAATTACTTTTTCTCTACTTCAGTGAAACTACATCTTTACAAGTTAACTTTTACAGTTACATTTTACTTAGGATAGTTTAAAATTACTTTCACTAAGAACCTGCCAATTGATAACTTAACATTTAAGGGCTTGTGCCAGAAACTTTTCTAAGTTCTTCACAACCAGTTATTTAGCCCTCACAACAATCTATGAGTTAGGTACTATGATCTTCCCATTGAAGATAAAGACTCTGTGCCACAAAAGATGAAATCACTTGCCCAAGTTACACCTGTCAGGTAGCTCTGGCAGGACTCCAACCCTGACAGTTTGGCTCCACACTCTTAATCACTATCTTATAATGACTTCCTAGGAGGTAACGTAATTCAAAAGAAGGTGTATATGGCTAATTATAGGAAAAAATCAGCCATTAAAAAAATTCACAGAATTTTCTATAGTATATTAGAAACATACTTCAATATAGGTAAAAATACATTGCTGTAAAACCAATTTCTTCTCCCTATTGTCCAAAAGCCCTGTGGTGCAGAGACTAGTAGTCGTATACTAACACCTGTTCCTGTGAATAGCAGGACCCCCAAATGCCTAGAGTAAAAATCTACATTTCTCAGCCTTCCTTGTAGTTACATGTGCCCATGTATGTAAGATCTGGCTAATGAGATGTAAAGCAGAATTGGTATGAATAGTTTCAGGGAAGATATTACCTTTCCTTTACCTTTTTCCTGCTTGCTGGAATGAAGATGAGATGGCTAAACTAAAACAGCCACGTTATATCATGATGCAGAAGCTGGGTGTTACGGATAAAAGAATCAGACAGAAGAAGCCTAGATCCATGAAAATCACCATAACACTTCTAGGGGCCCTATGTTTATGTAAGAGAAACAAAATTCTATTTTATTTAAGCCATTTATGAGTTTTTTGTTGTCCCAGAAGATCCTAATCTTACAGATAGTCCTCTAGTAATAAATGTGGTCAAACTGCTCATTATTGTGAAAATATAATGTGTAATTTTATAATAGTTTAATACACCTATAAATAATAAATATATTACCCCTTGACACTTCTTTTACATTAAGGTATTATGAAATTTAAAATAAATAATTTTGAAAAATATATATTTATTCTTAGGTGTCAGTGAATAGCTAGAGGACCTACAGTATCTTGAAATTATCTTATTAGTCTATTTTGGTTTAATAGTAATGTGTATAATACATATACATGATATAATTCATGTTAACCATTTTAGATGTATATTTGAGCAATGAAAACACTGAGAAATTGACCATTGCACTGCATATAACTTATCACATATAGACAAGTTGTCACAGTTACTAAAATTTTAACAAAGCAGTTTTTTTAAAAAAATATACTTAAGTCAGGCCAACATTAATGAGTTCTTTCTCTAAAACAACTGCTACCAATTTTAAAAACATAAAATAGTGATGATAAAATAATAAAACTTCTTATGCCACTTCTTTGGATTTAAACCTTTTAACTTATAGAAATGTGAACTAGAAAGAATGAAAATGAAGTCAAACACTTCCCTGACATCTCTTCGTATTTGTAAAACTTTAAGCTGAAGCATCTCATAACAGGAATATATCCATTTGATGAAGCATCATCCTATTTCTCTTCCTGGATATCACATTTTCTTGGTCCTCCTCTATCACCAGCCACTCTTTAAGTCCCCTTTGCTGTATCCTCCTCCTCTTCTCAACTATTTAATAGTGAAGCCCCCATGTTCAATCCTTGAATGTGATGTCTCTTTTCACATGTCCTCCCCTAGGTGATATCATCTATTACCAAAACTGCACTCATCACCTCTAAGCAGAGGAATTCCACATTTATGCCTCTACCTGCAATCTTCCTACCTCAACCCCCACATCACTGAATAGCACTCTCTTCCATCTGGATGCTCATCCCAAAACCTTGGGTTACTTTTACCTCTCTGTCTAATTTGTGTACACATCTGTCACTAAATCCTGCCTGCTCTATCATCAACACAGACCCAAATCTAATTGCTCTTTACCATCTCCCTGTTTCCCTAGCTCAAGCCATTCCCATCTCTTCACAGACTATGTGATCCTGTTAAAACATAAGTCAGCTGCTGTTGCTCTATTGCTCAAGACCCTCCGACACTCAGAATAAATATCTGTCTCTTCACCCTCTACCATTCAGAAACACTGGCCTCTTTTCCATTCCTCAAACATGCCACTCATATTCTCATTTCAGGGTCTGAATATTTCTTCTTTATGCATAACATGCATTTGGCCAGATATGACCAAAACTTGCACCTTTCACTAAATTCTGGTCCTTAGGAGATGCCATCCCAGACCATCCTGTCTACAACAGCAGCTTCTTTCTCTCTCCCTTGACACTATGATTCTTCTTCACACCACTGGTTCTTTTGTCTCTACCCTTCACTAAAACAGAAGATCAATAAGGGCAGGACTACGCATTTTTGTTTTCCTCTACTACATCTCTAGCATCTAAAACAGAGCCTAGTGTATAACAGGCTCTCAAATATTTGTTAATGGATGAATAAAATCTCATTCCATTATGTGAACCATGTATATATATACATACACACACACACACACACACATGCACACACGTTTTTTATTGATTTCAGAGAGGGAGGGAGAGGGAGAGATAGAAATATCAATGATGAAAGAAAAACATTGATTGGCTGCCTCCTGCACGCCCCCTACTGGCTATCAAGCCTGCAACCTGGGCCTATGCCCCTGACCAAAATTGAACCCTGGGCTCTTCAGTCCACAGGCCAACACTCCATCCACTGAGCCAAACTGGCCAGGGCTTGGTAGAGTTTTCTAATATTTTTTTCATTGTCTATATTTCATCTCTATTTCCAAATCTAATTAGAAAAAAAAAATGGTTCATAAGAAGTCTGGTAAAATCCCCATAGAATGTGGTCATTACCAACCTTGAAAATCTCTAATCTCTGTGCTCAGATCCAAGAGGCAGGACAGTCATTCCTACTTCACTCCCAAATCTCAATACATACCACATAAAAGCCTAAGAATAAGATCATACAAACATAGGAAAGACCCTGGATCCAAAGAACCAATACAATAAAGAGGTAATATGCAAATTAACCCTCATGCCCTCACAAGATGGCTGCCTACGACCAGGCCGGTGGGGGGGGCGTGAGGGGCAACCAAGCTGGCAGGGAGGACAGTAAGAGACGACCAGGCCAGCGGGGGGGCAGTTATGGGTGATCAGGCTGGCACGCAGAGGCAATGAGGGGCGATCAGGTTGGCGGGGAGGGGGGGCAGTTAGCAGTGACCAGGCAGGAAGGTGAGCGATTAGGAGCCAGCAGTCCAGGATTGTGAGAGGGATGCCCCACTGCCGGTTTAGGCCTGAGATCGGCAGTCAGACATCCCCCAAGGGGTCCCGGATTGGAGAGGGTGCAGGCTGGGCTGAGGGGACCACCCCCATGAACAAATTTCATTCATCAGGCCTCTAGTCCTATCTAATAAAGAGGGAGTATGCTAATTGACCCTCACGCAAAGATGGCGGCACCCACAGCCAATAAGGAGGGAATATACTAATTGACTGCCACGGCCTAAAAGATGGTGGCACCCAGTCCCCTCAGTCCTACTGGGGCAGCAGGAGTGCCTGCCTCCAGAGACCTCCAGTCCCGTCAGCCCCTCAGCCTCTCAGGGGTGGCCCGAGGTGCAGGCAAGCCTCAGATGTCAGCTGCCCAGCTGCCCAGCGCCGCCCAAGGCTCAGGTAACCAGGGACGGCCGAAGCTTGCGCTACCAGCAGTGGTAGCAGCAGAGGTGTGATGGGGCGTCACCTTCCCCTGATCACCGGGTCGCCTCCCATTCCTGAGGGCTCCCGGACTGTGAGAGGGGGGAGGCCAGGCTGAGGGACCCCCCGCCCTCCAATGCATGAATTTTCATGCACTGGGCCTCTAGTATCTAATAAAAGCCATCAATCTACTTTAGTTTCCAGAAAAATTACTGTTCAACTCATTTTTAAATCAGGATCCCATCATAATTGTTTTACCTAATCATTATTTATAACTCTTAATGTTTTTATGTGATCTATACGAAAACGTATATCAAGAAATATCAAGAAATACAGAATATCAAAAATTTTGTTTCTTGTAAAATATAATTACAAAAGACTAAAGAGAAGTCATTAATCATCTAGTATGATAAAATTGGTACTAATTAAGATATATGCAATTAATACTGAAATCAAGTTGAAGTAATGGTTGCAAAATTTTACATTGTAGAAAGGCAAAGATCATATTAATAAGCAATGGACATTCAAATTTGCCAATGGCAGGGTAAACTGGCATAAAACAAAAAGTTGGTAATATATGCCTAGAGCTTTAAAAACAATTGTATTAAGTCTATTTTATGAAAATAAAAACAGAAAAAGCTTAGTAAATTTTATTTAAAAATTTGAAATAACTAAATGTCCAACTGTACGGGAATGGTTATACAAACTATTTCACATGCATGTTAATAATTTTTTAAAATTCTAAATAAATATTGAAAAATATGAATAATTTTGGAACATGTGTAATCATTCAGCCAATGGTTTATTAAGCCCCTCTTATCTGCTTGACATGTAACATCTTGTTGATCATAAGCAATGGACAGATGTTGATCAAGATAAAGCCAAAACAGAGGTTGCCATTGGTCCCATGACACAGTATCCTGTGGAAGATGTAGGAGCTGTGAGCATGTATGGTTGAGTGATAACTGACTTTATAGACCAGAAATCACTGAACACACTGAAACCTAAACTGGTGGGTGCAAGGGGAGACTTGCAAGAAACAAGCCATTTACTGTAGCAGATACCTGGGGAAAGGCTCAGAAACATGAGGCTCTGGTTATCACTGAGAGTAGATGTGGGAAGGCTGATGAGTGCTTGTTAGTTTTTACCTGAATGGGAGACACACAGCCTCTTCTTGGCTCTTTTAAGGATACTGGCAACCAGGCGTACAGCTGGTTGAAATGAAGACCACAGATCCAGGCCCATTTCACAGACCAATAGAAAAGACTGAGACACAGACATTCTGAGAGTTCCAGCTGACTGGCTTACTTACAGCAATGTTCACTACTAAACCCCAACTACTGTCTGTACATCAAACTTCCAACCATCATTTCTGTCTTTGCTTTAAATGTGAATAGCAAAGAATCATAAGATATTTGATGAAAGCCTCCAGCATGAGCAAAAAAACCCCTAAAAAACAAAAAAATAAACAAACAAACAAAAAATAGAAAAGAGGAAATTAGAAGAAAAATAAATAATACAAGGAACTGGAAAAATAACCTTCCAACACTATAATATAGTATTTAAAGATAGACACTCCAATGAATAAGGTAAAAGAAGAATAATGAGAAAGCCCTAAGAATATTTTTAAAGAGGATCTTAAAAGGTCAGAGAAAAATTTTAACTGAAAAAAAATTATAGAAGGATTGAAAAGTAAGACATGAGGAATTCACTCCAAAAGCAAAACAACAAAAGGAAAAGCAACAGAAAACAGAAAATCTGATGATGAGAACAGGAAGTTTAGAGTTGAAGAACAGGAATTACATAAAGAGGTAATATAAAAAATAGAAGGAAGTAAATTATCGCAGAAATACCAAAATTTTTAAGAACAGAAGGAAATTAATGTCTGAAATAAAAGTTGACCATAACATGCATCAGAGGAAATAAAACAAAGAAATGAAAGGAAGGAAGACAGGCAGGCAGAGCCTTCTACCCCCACCTCCCTCCAAACACACACTGAAAGACCCATATAGTAAATGTATATAAAATTTCAGAACCACAGGCATGAAAATACCCTGAAATAGCTTCCAGAACGAAAAGCAAAATATTCAAAAACACAAAACAACCAACCACCATCCAAGTGGACAGGTTTCAGATGGTATTACAGTAATTCTGAATATAATGAAGATTTGTTCGTCCAGAGTATATAGGACTTTTTTTTTAAGTTTCTGTTCTTACTACAAAAGTGGTATTCATTAAAGGAAATCTAAAAAAATGATAGAAAAAAAAGTTAAAATTATAATTCTACGGTTCCACAAAGTAAAATAACCATGTTTGATATTTTTGGTATATACTTTTGTAATCTTTTTTTTTCCTATTTTTGATTAAGATATTCTCAGTATTCAAATCCGCCTTCCCTCCAATCTACTTAACTTAAAAAATGAGTTAAAAAATGTATGTACTTAGACTAAAAAGTTATATAGTGCCATATGGCTCATATAACAAAAAACAGAAATCTTCTCCCTCATTCTGTACTTCTGATTACCATTCATTAGAGGTAGCTACCTGCAACTTTTTTAACTGATTCTTCATGTCATTATCTGTAAGTAATATGCTTCTGCTGTTTCCTACATTTTAGGTATTATTTGTTAACTGTCTAATTTGACTTACCTATCCCCTAACACTTTCTCTGCTTTGTCCTCTCAAAATGATTATAGAACCATTTTTGTTTAAATTAGGAGTCATGCTACTGTGATAATGCAAATAACATTCATAGATGAACCATATGTTTTATACTATAACACAGCGATTTTCAACTGATATGCTGCAAGAATTTTTAAAACATGAAATACCTGACTATTATTTAGTCATGGGCACTGGCCTCTTTTCCCTTAGATAAAAAAATAAAAAATAAAAAATAAATGACAACTGCCAACACAATAGCCGTCTACTGTGAATGAATCAAAATTATACCTAGACTTTGTCAGATCAGCAAAAAATATATTTCTTGGTGTGTGTATAATTTTATTAGTTTATGTGTGCCATGAGATGAAAAAAGCTGAAAATCGCTGCTATAACATATTCTTTTTCCTATAACTGTTTTTCCTGGAATTAATCATTGTTTCTTGTTATGTACTTGTCACTAATTTGTCCCAAAATTTAGAAGAACTCAAACTTTCTCTATACATGAAAAACCATCAAATAATTATCTAGATGGAGTTTTTTTCTGCCATCAAAGGCATGCTTTTTCTAGCTCTCTATAACTGTCATTTTGATAAACATGCTCTCAAAGTTGAGAACCTCTGTCCACCTCAAAAGTTCACAAGTCTAAAATGTAAGTTCTCTCACAAAGACTTTCAGAAATTCATACAAGTTATTTTGTGATTCAAAATGGTAAGTTCAGGTGAAGAGAATCAGAGGAAAAAGAAAAGTATAAAGAAAGAGGCAAAACTATTTGGTATTATCACAACAATTTAGTAACTCAGAGAAGTATTCCTTGTTTTCTCAGGGGTTATTTCTGTCAAAATTAGGCAGGCATTCTTACTTCAGGAGCCTTGGAAATAGGTGTTGAACAGTGAAGTAATAAGAATGAAGCTAGATACAAAAAAAACCACACAGTCAATAAAAAGTTTTAAAAGCATCCGCTTCTGAACATTTCTTGGCATAAAATCATGCTCTAAATTATTTTTCCTGAATTCCTTTTAATTGTTCAGGGAACGCTGGTAATGGCATTGTGACTTGCCAAGACAGATCCTCCCACGAACTGTTATATAAAATGCATTTCATCCTATAATGTTCAGTCAACTCTTACGAGCTAAAATTAAATTTTTTTGTTTGCCCTTATACTTTGAGCAAGGGGTAAGCAATTTTTGGCAAAAATGCTTACACAGTAAGACCTTTTTACAAATTGCTGAGGGCAGGAAGAGAAGAACGCTTAACAATAATCACTGTCTTGTTCTTTTGTTTAAAGTAGAGTGAACTGACCCACACATACATAAAAGATCCCAGATTATTTAATATAGGTATGCAAAACAAAACTGCAAAGTCACAAAAGTGCACTTGGCAAAGCATGATTTACTTTGGCCATTAAAAGAATCCATATTTATTTCTTTGAAAAGGAAAATGTTTGCCAAGAACACAAACAGTTATCAGAAAATGGGATGTTAATGGTAAGAAACGCCTGCAGAATAAACAGTTGGTCAGTGCCACTCATACTAAGAAAAACACAAAACAGTGTGTTCGTGTTCACAATCTGGAGCCCAACACAGCACACACTCCGCAGGGCAGGCTGGGCAGTGTTGCACCCCATCACATCAGGCTCCCCTAAGGAAGCTATGCCAGGACTAGTCCGCTTTCAGTTCCTCAAGTGACAAGCTCCTCCATACTTCTGGTCCCTTCATCTAGTTGGCACTTTCCCTCAATATTTTTCACCTTTGTACTGCTTAGGGCTTCAGGTCTCAGATTCCTTTACTTCACATCTAAATTAGGTACTCTCTTCTCTCCATTTATTACCTCCCTAAGCACCTTATCACCTTATAATCTTACTCCATAGTATTCCTGACACTCTGTATAACTATATATATGTAACTATATATTACATCTATATGTTATATTATGTTAGCATATTATGTTTATACTAGAGGGCCGGTGCACAAGATTCGTGCACTCAGGGAGATGATTCCTCAGCCCAGTCTGCACCCTCTCGCAGTCTGGGAGCCCTCAGGGGATGTCTGATTGATGGCTTAGGCCCGCTCCCCGCAGTCAGACATCCTTAGAGCTGCTGTGGAGGCAGGAGAGGCTCCCGCCACAGCTGCTGTGCTCACCAGCCTTGAGCCTGGCTTCTGGCTGAGCGGTGCTCCCACTGTGGGAGTGCACTGACCACCAGGGGGCAGCTCCTGCGTCAAGTGTCTGACCCCCTGGTGGTCATTCTGCTGTTCAGTAGATTTGCATATTAGCCCTTTATTATATAGGATATTATATATACATATACATGTGCATATATATATATGCATATTATACACATAACTATAAAGTTTCTCTTTCCCCAATAGGCTATACATTCCACAAGAACAAAGTTCATGTCTGTTTCACATAACATATATGGCCAGAATCTTGGACACTGCCTGGCACAAAAGCAGGCACACTTAGTGGTTGCCATCACTTCACATCCATAGAGCCCCTACAAGATATGTTTAAATTAGGGGTCATGCTACTGTGATAATGCAAATAACACCTTACCCATTTGATATGCTAAACTATAAAAATATTAACATTAAACAATGGAAGTTCCCTACTGACCAGTGATAAACACTGGAAGGGGGAAAATAGAAATAAGCTGTAGTAAAGCATTTTGGGCTTAAGTAGGGATGGGAGGGTCCCTCTGTCAGTACAATCAGTTTTTAGCCAGGCCAATAATCTGCCACTGAAGTTCTTTGGATTCCAGAGATCTGCTTGATTGCTATTCTTTCTAACGACACTAACTCTTACCTTGAGTAGTTTATGCCTTTTCCTTTAGAAAAGAATTGAATACAACTTTGCAGCTTCTGCCACCTCTGTGGAAGCCAGCATCCATGATGGCCTCCAGTGGCCCCTACTTCCTTGTCTTCACCTCTCCTGAGCAGCAGACCCTTCCCCAGTTGAGCAGGACTAGTAGGATATCCTGGATGATGGTGTGAGACTTCTAAAACTAGGTCATGGAAGACACTGGGGCATTCCCCTTGAGATTCACCATTCTCTCTGGGGGAATCAAGCAACTACACTGTGAGAACACTCAGCAGTCCAGTCGGAGGTCCTTGTGGTGATGAACTGAGCTCTCTTGCCAACAGCCATGAGTGAGTGATCCTGGAAAAGGATCCTCCTGCCCCAGTCAACCCTTCAGATGACTGCAGCCTCAGCCAGCATCTTGACTGCTACCTCATGAGATCCTCAGCCAGAACTGACCAGCTAAACTGCTCCTGAATTCTAACCCCAAAAAATTGTGAGATAAGTGCTTATTCTTGTTTTAAGCTGCTAAATTTAGGGATAATTTGTTATGCAGCAGTAGATAACTAACATCACTCAAGCACAAAAGCAGTAGATAACTCATCACTCAAGCACAAAGACATTTTTCAAGAAAACGTTCACCATTAATATAAAGGGAAACAAGAAATTCATTGAAATTTTTTAACCTATAACTCCCTTCTCCTTTTTTATTAGATCCCATAAGGCAAACAAAGTAACTGTCTGGTTACTTGAAAACCCTTTTAAAGGATAAAGTAAGATTCATCCTATTTTCTGGAAAAAAGAACTGCCTGTGTCAAACAGAAGACAGAAATTTCTGAAAGGGAGGAGCAGATGAGATATAAGAAATGGGGCAGAGGTGAAGTGCTGCCCTAAAGATCAGGGGTGGGGAAAAAGGGAAAACAAATCAAATCCAGGAACTGGATTTGTCACAACCTTGCCTTAGCAGATTTTATTGAAGTCAAGCCTCCCCTATACCCCACAAAAAAAAAAAAAAAAAACAACACCCATGAAATGATCAGAGTGCAGGGAGGAAGTATCTATCTATCTATCTATATAAAAGGTAGGATGTGAGGGCGATCTGGCTGCGACATCTGTCACCCCATTGATCGCCAGGGTTGATTCGGCTGATCTGGCTAGGCGGGTGTCTCCCTCCTCCCTCACCGATCCATGTGCGTCCCTCCCGAAGCTGCGCGCTCGGTCGAAGAGGACGACCTTCCCCCCCGAGGAGAGGACCGGTCTTCGGTCAGGGTATACGAGTAGCTGCGCTCCCCTGCTAGAACCTCCAAATAAGCTCTCAAGGTCCATTTATATAAAAGGTAATATGCAAATTGACCACATAGCAGAATGACCAGTCGGCTATGACATGCATTGACCACCAGGGGGCAGATGCTCAACGCAGGAGCTGCCCCCAGCCTGCCAGCCAACCTCTATGTCCCTCCCCGCCACCGGCAGGCTCCAATAGCCCAATGGGGAACAGGGATCCAGGGGTGGGGTGGGTGGCAGCAGATGCGGGCAGCGCCGGGGCCCCAATCGCCCTGCCAGTTGCCCCACACACAGAGGGCGACCGGCAGTGGAGGCAACGGGGGTACAGGGCCAGCTGCCGGCAACAGGGGAAGATCGGCCCTGACTGCAGGCCAGGCCTAGGGACCTGACCTGGGTATGAGTTTCATGCGCTAGGCCTCTAGTATAATATGATACCAGAAGCTAGTAGAGTATACCTATTCTGGTGAGAAAAGCAAGAAAAAATTTCAAGTGCCAGCACTTGGGTATCAAAATTGTTTATTAGGTATATGATGGCAATTTACAGAAGTGCTAGTCTGTCTTCTCTATTCTATGTACAGAAGGTTTCTCAAATGTTTTTGTCTTTTTATTCCCTTTCATAATAAATGTGGAACATAAAATACTCCAATTAAAAACAGATTTGATTGCTAAAGGTAGTGGTGAGCATGTTTTGACCATTTACATGGTCAGAGATAATTTTTCTAACAAAAGGATTTTGAATTTACTTGAGATTTTTTAAAAATACATTTTATTGATTTTTTACAGAGAGGAAGGGAGAGGGATACAGTTAGAAACATCCATGAGAGAGAAACATCCATCAGCTGCCTCCTGCACACTCCTTACTGGGGATGTGCCCGCAACCAAGGTACATACCCCTTGACCGGAATCAAACCTGGGACTCTTCAGTCCACAGGCTGACGCTCTAGCCACTGAGCCAAACTGGTCAGGGCTACTTGAGATTTTTTATTTACTAAACTCAACTTAGCCTTGCACTGCTTCCATTTGCTTTTTCAGTCTTTCTAGGTTTCCCTCCACTTTCATCATAACACAGACTAGAGAACAAGAAAGTCTGAGATAATTAATAGTGCAGCAGAGAATGTTTTCTCTGAACATCTTCAAAAGGCCTTTTTAAATAAGACAGGGAAACAACAATAAAAAACGTTTCATTATCCTTTGGTAATAATTAATGTTGGCTTTATATTGTATTAATTTCCAAGAGTTTTCTTTCTAGGTAGTCAAGGGAATAGAAATTCTTCATAATCAGAAGTTACTGGATTCTATTATTAAACAGTAGATCCAAGACAAATGCTACTGGAACTGTCAACATAACAGTGAAAAATAACAAGACACCCAATACTGTACAAAGATTTAAAAAATTATGCTAAATTTTGGTTAAAGCAAAGAAAATACCCACTCAGAACAAAGTATAATTGTCTCCATTTATTTAAGAGAATTACCATTGCCACATGTTGTCAACAATCACTAATGATTCCTTGAGCTTCTCAAGCTCCTTACTAATAAAGAAAGTAGAAAAACCAGAAACCCCTTTACAAGCAAAATCCAGAAACAAAACAAAAATGTTTAGATATCTAGTATTGTCAAGTCAGTCCTGAGCGTGCTCCCCCTCCTTCCCCCCGCCTTCCCCCCCGCTCCCCCCCGGCTGCCCACCCTTGCTGCCAACACTGAAGTCTAGAGTTTTAAGGTTAAAATTTGTAAGGGAATTCTTACTTGGCTTTATAGAACTAAAAACATGAAAAGCTTGCAAAGTAACTCATGGTTTTGATTCAATGAGCGATCCTGAGGCAAACCAACCAGTGAAGCTGCTCCTGAATTCCTGAGTCACAGAAACCACATAAAGTAATAAATGCTTGTTGTTTTAGCTGCTAAGTTTTGGGATAGATGCTTTATTGTGCAGTAATAGATAACTAATATTTCTCATCACTCAATCTCACAGTTTGCTAGTTTTCACCAATAATATGAAAAGCAATGAGATCTATTTATAAAGAAATGTAAATTAATTTATTAAAGACAAATGAAAACAAAAGTGTTAATGAAATTCTTCAGATACAGCTAGTTAACAATAAGGCTGATTATTTTCCCTCATCTGCACCAACTCTTTGAAAATCTGTTCTATACCTCAGAGAAGCTACTGTAAATATCCCCTTTCAAAATCCTATGATATGAAGAAGAAGAAAAATAAGGAAGTAAACCTAGGAAAATTCTAGGTTGGAATCACTGCAGATTGTGAATGAAAGTACTCTTAAGAAATTAAAAAAAAATGTGTCTGGTTTTTATAGAATTCTAGAAAAGTGACTATACTATACACTTTTGTTTATTTTATTTAAATGCTAGAGTCCTGGTGCATGATATTCATGCACAGAGGCAGGGGTCCCTCAGCCTGGCCTGCACCCTCTCCAATCAGGGACCCCTTGGGGGATGTCCCACTGCCAGTTTAATCCCTGTGGGATCAGGCCTGAACCGGCAGACAGACATCCCTCCCGCAATCCGGGACCTCTGGCTCCTAACCGCTTATCTGCCTGCCTACCTGATCACCCCTAACCCCTCTGCTTGCCTGATCGCCCCTAACTGCCTCTGCCTATCAGACTGATTGCCCCTATCTTGCCCCCCTGCTGGCCTGATTGACCTTAACTTGCACCCCTGCCAACCTGATCACCCTAACTTGCCCCTGCCAGCCTGATCGACTCTAACTTGCCCCCCTAACAGCCTGATTGCTCCTACCCTGCCTCCCTGCTGGCCTGATGGACCCTAACCGCATCTGCCTCTGCCCCCAGCCTAAGCCACAGTCTGGCCTCCCTCTGTGGGAGGCGACCTGGCAGATCAGGGGAAGGCGCCTCCCCCATTACTCCACTGCTGCTGCCACTGCCGGCCTGAGCCTGGGCCCTCCCAGCCACTGTGGGTTTGTCCGGAAGGATGTCCAGAAGATGTCTGCTGTAAGTAACACATTACCCTTTTATTAGTTTAGATGTTTTTATTGATTTTAGAGAAAGGGGGAGGGAGTGGAGAGTGAGAGAGAGAGGGAAGGAGGGAGGGAGGAAGGAGGGAGGGAGGGAGGGAGGGAGGGAGGGAGGGAGGGAGGGAGGGAGGAAGGGAAGGAGGGAAACATCAATGTGAGAGAAAAATCAATTGGTTGCTGAACCTACAGCCTGAGCATGTGCCCTAAGCAGGAATTGAACCCACTGTGACCTTTAGGTATATGGGACAACACTCAACGAACTGAGCCACACCAGCCAGGGCTATACTATACACTTTTAGATCCATTCTTTATCTTCTGGTGGACTTCAGAGTATCTCTAAATGGTATCTTTGTCTTAAAAAAACAAGCCCAGAGAGGTGGGTTTATATTTCTCTCTATATAAATCAGCATAAATTAAAATAAGCTTTAAAGAAAAAGGTATGACATTTCACCAAAACAAGTTTCTTATTAATAGTTATCATAGAATGTTATAGGCGGCACAGGTGCTACTTAGTGCTGCTCGAGCTCTAAACTTCTTTCATATAAAAATGGTAAAATAATCAGACAAATCGGTAGATGTATAGAATTTTTTCAAGTCACCTACCCTTCAGAGGATCATGCTCTGCTCTCATAATATCAATAAGCGAATTTTCCAAAGAGTGCATATTCAAACTGTCATACATTCTACTTCGATCCTAGAAGAGAAGAAAAAAAAAAAGACTCAATATAATCTATGCAATTTTTCCCAAAGTATTGATTACTATACTATCTTAATCTTCTTACATAAAATAGGACATCTGATTGATATACTATTACTAATGAGTCTGCATCCCAAGAAAATATCAATAACTAAGGATCTTATAAACTACAATATTTCTTGTATAAAAGAACAATATATTTAATATGTTTATCTGCAAAATCACATATCAAAAGCAATCTTATTTCATTGGCAGTATTAATTCAACACAGTAAAATAATTTCTATTGCTATCATTCTCAGCTTATAAAGATGATTGAAATGTGATACACACAGAGAGCGTTTTTAGCTATTATTTAACTTCTATACTTTTCTCATATATCTAGGAAGACTAGCACTTGAAAAAAAATGTTGGGGGAAAGGATTTAATTCAATTGCACCATACTTTAAACATCTATCAAACATTGTACATTATTTGACTTATCAGAATTTCACAGTAATGAATGCATAAACATATTATACACTAAAAATCAAAAGCATGAAATACCAGTATCAAAACAAAAACACATTTCCTACCTCATCAAGTCTAAGAACAAAGTCTTTTGTGTCATTAGAAGTCGTTTGCTGAATAATGTTAAATCCCCTCAACTTGCCTAGTAGATTCTTTAATGTTCATTAATGTATACAGTATTTTGCCACTATAAAATCAATATACTTGAACAAACATATATAGGGAACTACCACAGCAGGTTCTGCCCAGGCCCTCTAAATCACCCGGGAGATTTTTACCAAAATATATCATCTCTAACCTCCACCCATTTGTGTGTGTGTGTGTGTGTGTGTGTGTGTGTGTGTGTGTACATGAGTTTGTGCAAGCATATGAATATGTGGGAGAGGCAGGGCAGGCGATTTTTGACTCTTAAATATGGGTCCATGAGCTTCAGGAAGGATCATGGCATATCTGTATGTGCATGTACACACCCTTTTTTTCTGAAGAAAGGTTTATGTGTTTCATTGGTTTTCCAAAGGGGTCTACAATCCAGAAGATTCAGAACCAGTCTTTTAGAAAGCTGAAGAAAAACATAAGAAGCTTTCCTGAGAATATGTTGATTTATTTACTCTACCTTGACATTTAAATTAGGGTTGTGAGCTTTATAAAGCTAGAGGACTGGAATCAGTATTGCAGATTAAACAAATTGCTGTCAAGGAACTTAAAAGTAACACTAATGATGAAAAGGTGACTTACTAAAACAGAGGCTCTTATTCCAACTTTATTAGTGATGAACTATAATTTAACCCCTTATTTTTAGTTGGATTCCTCAGGTAGAACACACCCATCAGTAAGAGGAGTTCACTAAACAGTGACCTTGATTGGCGAGAGAGGCACAGAGAATTACTGAACTGTTACAGCAGTTCTCAAACTTGAGCATGCTTCAGAATCATCTGGATTGACTCCTGGGACCCACCTACAGAGTGTGATTCAATAGGTTGGGAGTGGCCCCTGGTGATACTGAGGCTGTAGACCTAGTAACCATACTTTAAGAAGCATTGAGCTTCTTGATCTTAAATTACTAAATAAATCTCTTCAGGCTCCGTTCCACCTTCTAGAAAAGAAAATAACCATGTCAGACAAGATGATGCCTAAAATCATCTTTTAAAATAATAAAAGTAACAGAAAAGCAAGACCATCTATATATCTATCTATATATATATATAAAAGCCTAAGTGACTGAATGACCAGTCAACCGGTAGCTATGACGTGCAATGACCACCATGGGACAGGCACTCAATGCACAGGATCAGGCTCCCTCCTGTCTAGATTGGGCCTACGGGGATTGGGCCGAAACCAACTATCCAACATCCCCCAAGGGGTCCTGGATTTTGAGAGGACACAGGCCAGGTTGAGGGACCCCACTGGTGAACGAACCCGTGCACCGGGCCTCTAGTAATAAATAAAACTGGAACAGAGAAGAGCACAGCCCTTCAACAAATATAATTTTAGTAATCTATGCAAATATTTTCATTTTCTATGCTTCCACTATACTTTGTTCACAACTAAAAATTGTCCTACCTTTCCCACTAACTTCAAAGTTAATCAGGGAGAGAGACCTTTTAATTATGGAATACAGCTAGTTCTCAAATGTTTGTTGAATACCACTTTTTCTCTATCATAAAAACTTAGTAAAATTGTTTAAGGTGAGGTCTGTGAGGACAAAGACTGAATTTTGATATGGAAATAGCATAAAACTAAATATAAAGCCTCTCAGAATCCTCCCCAGAAGAGGTACTCAAAAGTTAATTAACTAAACTGAGACAAGCATCAGATTTTAATGTGGCCTGTCAACTTGAATTTCTGACCACACAAAGGAAGATTATATGCTAATATATTCAAAGTTTTCAGATGTATTTAAAATAGATTTAAAAATATAAACTGTCATGATAGAAGCTTTATATAAGTGAAAAAAACCTCAGAAGGTATGCTATAGCATATAGGTTCTAAGATACAATACATTATAAATTCTTTATATTCTTTTTACCTTAAATTCTCACAAATAAAATATTATATAGTTCAGGGCTATCTTCTCAGGGTGATTTTTTTTTAACAGAATCAGACTATGTCTCATCTTTAGTCAACCTATGAACTTAATGGTGACTATTAACACCACCTAAATGGTATTTCCCACACAACCTTTTTTTGTGGCCACCTTCTAACTCCATTTCAAGGACTGTGATCCTCTCTTGCTTTAGAGCACAGTAAAATTTATGAGATAATTCTAAATATTTTTAATATTTTTTTTATTAATTTCAGAGAGGAAGGTAGAGGGAGAGAGAGGTAGAAACATCAATGATGAGAGGGAATCATTGATTGGCTGCCTCCTGCACACCCGCTACTGGGGATGGAGCCTGCAACCTGGGCATATGCCCTTGACTGAAATCGAATCTGGGACCCTTCAGTCCGCAGGCCAACACTCTATCCACTGAGCCAAACTGGCCAGGGTGAAATAATTCTATATACACTGTCAGTGGCATGTGCAATATTTAGGGTCTGAAGGGGAAAGATCTAGGCAAGCTATTCATAAGTATCAGTCTCCACTATACAATCAACTCTGACAAGTATTATGCAAAAATGCTGATATGTATTATGAATAGCTTTAGCTTTAATGCTTATATATCCAGCTGAAATAGTGAGATGCCTACTTACAAGGTCTCTTATTTTCCTTCCCAGACAAGTCTTTCATCACAAAACAAAGTCCTACTTTAGAAAAAACAAACAAACAAACAAAAAACCTGGCAAAACTATTTAAAAAGGATTAGCTTAATTAGCTTAGTTTACTTTTGTTACTCATCAGCTGCTTCCCACATGATTTTTAAAACACCAAACACAAAATAGCCCTGAGCAGGCAAAGAGCTCATGACACCCCATGTTATTTAGACTTACATGTTCAAAACAGTACAGACAATTTTATTAAATAGAATGAGGGAATCAAAATATGACTTCTGAAAAAAACAAAAGGCAGAAACAAGTCTGATTATAAAACAAACATTATGCATCCTTAATAAACTACAAATATAAGAAAAATTTGTGATTACACAAACTGCCATTGGTTTAAAAAACTAAATTGCGCCCTGACTGGTTTGGCTCAGTGGATAGAGCGTCAGCCTGTAGACTCAAGCGTCCCAGGTTCGATTCCGGTCAAGGGCATGGACCTTGGTTGCAGGCACATCCCCAGTAGGGAGTGTACAGGAAGCAGCTGAATCAATGTTTCTCTCTCATCGATGTTTCTAACTCTCTATTCCTCTCTTTCTCCCTTCCTCTCTGTAAAAAAATCAATAAAATATACTTAAAAAACAAAAACTAAATTGCAATCCTGAAACCATTTTAAAGTAACCATGAATATGTCAATGCTGATTAGCATAACTAGAAAATCATAACAATGTAACTAACATTTATTACTACATGACTAACTGAAAATGGCCAAGATATTTAACATAAGTAGGAATCTCTATGAGGAAAGTTTACTCCAATCTATTTTAAATATGAAAACTATATGGTCAAGAATCAACTAACCGGGCTTTCAGAAAATTAGTAGTTTATGCTCTGCCGCTCTGCCTTACTACTGAGATTACAGAATCCCACAACAGGCAAAAATTAGAATGCACTGGTGGGGAAAACCAATAGTATTTTATATTCTAATATTTTATTGTTTTTTGTAAACCAAGACACATTTGTCACAAAGACTTAGAGGAGTGACAATAAAATCCTAAAAAAAACTAAAAAACACAACGTATCTACAATCTTAAAAGGATGGCCTGAGAAAAAGATTATTAACACTGAAAAAGAACGAAGGAAGTCAATGATATTACAACTAGTTGCCCTGCGCAATCTGTGCGCCAGTAGGTCACTACCGCCCTCCTGTAGCTCTCCGCCCACTGCCCCACCCCCCTGTAAGTCCCCCTGCCCCCCTGCCCCCTCCCCAGCCCCCCTCATAGCTTGCTGCCCTGCCCCCTCCTATAGATCTCCACAGCTGCTTGTACCTTGCTGGCCCACCCTCCTGCTGATCCATGATCTGGTCCTGATGCACTTGGTCCTTACTCCTCAGGGGTAATGGCTAATTAGCATACTCCTCTCTTATTATATAGGACTAGTACAAGAGGAATTCCAACTGAAAGGGAACTTTTATGGCATGTCACAGTTTTGCTTTGACATATTCAAAACCCTGTGCTATTTCAAGTTAAGGAAGTGGTCAAGTAGAACCTTTCCCTCTTGACAATGAAGTATGCTTCCAAAGAAAAAGAGAATGGGTTATAGAAAAACCCTATATCCTCATTTTTAAAGATATACCAGATGCTTGAGCATGTGTTCTTCCGCACAAGTAGAAAATTCAGCTTTTAAAAACTCTATTTTTTAGCTTAGTTCTCCAGTTTTAAAATAAAATAGCAAAGTTGTGCTAATATTTTCCTCAATTTTAATACTGATTATCCTCTCCTCATCACACACTGTTATTGCATGGTATTAGTAGTTTATGCTCTGCCGCTTTGCCTTACTACACAACCCAGCACTCTCATATTCTGTAGTTGTTCCAAACAGATACCCCCTCTCTTCATCCCACAGGACTTTCACGTTTCAATGGTCAAGAATATTATTACACTACCACATACATAACGGACATTCATTTCTCAAACTCTCTATTATTCTGATAATAAGAATGCTGTAACAGTGATTCTGATTTTTTTTTAAAGACTCCAAATGGCCAAAGCTATTCTAGTACCTAAAAGAGTTAAAGAAAATGGAGAGGCAATAGAAAATATTGGTGTAAGAATATTATCAAGTTGCTCTGGCTGGTTTGGCTCAGTGGATAGAGCGTTGGCCTGCGGACTGAAGGGTCCTAGGTTCAATTCCGGTCAAGGGCACATGCCTGGGTTGCAGGCTCGATCTCCAGGAGGGGGTTGCAGGAGGCAGCCAATCAATGATTCTCTCCCATCATTGATGTTTCTATCTCCCCTCTCCCTTACTCTCTGAAATCAATAAAAATATATATATTTTAAAAAGAATATATCAAGTATAATTAAAGAACTGGACACAGGATAGAACATATAAAAAAAAAGTATCCATTTACCTATATTGTATGTGTAAGAGAGCCCGTTCTCTTTCATTTTTCAATAGGTGTAAGGTTTGGTAACTACCAATGTCCCTAAAGCTCATCTAGTTTAACCACCACAATTTAAGAAATCCTTTATTAAATAAAAAATTGGACTTGGTCGAATACAGTACATTTTTTGTGTGTGTAATGTGAATAAAGACTCTAAAGAATACATTTTTCTGAAAGAGATGCCCACATTATCATTATAAGCTAAATTTTAAAGATTGGTGAAAAATACCTTCAATTACTCAAGGTGGTTCATGTGACATGCTCAAAAGCTGCAGGGAGAACTTCCATAAGAACAAAAATCTAGAGATGAATATATTGATAATCACTCAGATTAGAGGACATGGCAACACACATCTTATAGGCTTCATGGGCTATATTACAGTTTTAAAGGCCTGATGTTGTTTTGTTTGCAGAGAACTGATGGGCCATATAAAAACTTGTAATAACCTCAGCTACTAGTATATTTACTCTTTGATTTAAAATATTCAATTGTTAATGAATAAACATATTGCAACCTTAATATCTAAAGGAAATTTAAACTCATACAACTTAACAAAAAAAAGATAAACAACCCAATCAAAAAAATGGGCAACGGACCTAAATAGATACTTTTCAAAAGAGGACATAAGGAAGGCCAAGTGTCATATGAAAACATGCTCAAAGTCACTAATCATCCGAGAGATACAAATCAAAATGACAATGCAGTACCATCTCACACCTGTCAGAATGGCTATCATCAACAAATCAACAAATGACACGTGCTGGCAAGGATGCGGGGGGGGGGGGGGGGGTCGGGCGGGGGGGGGGGGGGGGGAAGGAACCCTCCTGCACTGCTGGTGGGAATGCAGACTGGTGCAGCCACTGTGGAGAACAGTATGGAGTTTCCTCAAAAAGTTAAAAATGGAACTGCCATTTGACCCAGTGATCCCACTTCTAGGAATATATCCCAAGAAACTAGAAACACCAATCAGAAAGGATATATGCACCCCTATGTTCATAGCAGCATAATTTACCATAGCTAAGATTTTGAAACAGTCTAAGTGCCCATCAGCAGATGAGTGGATTAGAAAACTGTGGTACATCTACACAATGGAATACTACGCTGCTGTAAAAAAGAAGGAATTCTTACCATTTGCAACAGCATGGATGGAACTGGAGAGCATTATGCTAAGTGAAATAAGCCAGTCAGAGAAAGATAGATATCACATGATCTCACTCATTTGTGAAATATAATGAACAACATAAACTGATAAACAAAAACAGATCCAGAGATAGAGAAGCATCAATCAGACTATCAAACCTCAGAGGAAAGGTAGGGGAGGGGAGGGGTAAGGGGGAGAGATCAACCAAAGGACTTGTATGCATGCATATAAGCATAACCAATGGACACAGACACCAGGGGGGTAAGGGCATGAGTGGGGGAGTAATAGGCGGGATAAGGAAACATATGTAATACCTTAATCAATAAAGAAAAAAAATAAAGGAAATATTAAGGTAATTTAGAATTCACACTTTTGAATATGATTTCTTGCAAGGGTAACTAGGTAACAGAGTTTTAAAGAAAAGGAATTCTTAGCCTTAACATTTTAACAGAAATATATAATATTCATTTTAAAGTCAGAAATATGCAGAAGAATTTATATTTGTTTTTTAAAAGTTTTTAATTTGAACCTTTTCCATAAAAATTGATTATTTAAAATAAGGTCATACCAACCCGAAAAATTTTACCTACATCTGAAATAAAATCAACCTATAAAACTATTTCTTTTCCATTTACTGAATTCAATTATAGGTAAGGCCTGAAGTAATAACAATTAAGACTTCAATTCTAGAATTTAGTATTTTTTAGGCCTAATCAATACTAAAGGAAATAAAAACTTAAATGTTTTAAAATAATGTATTTTTAACTAAAATTTTAGTATTGAAATGTTGTAGATGATGCAAAAAGATGAGAGATGAAAATAATCTCTCCAGATATTTCATTACCTAAGTATTTTCTATAATTTTAACTTTGCCAAATAGTGAGGAGCTACACCACAGTTTAAGACGCCAATTGTAGTTTGTAGCCGCTGCTATATTTTTAAGAATCTCAACCTTTTACGGTAGAAACACAGAACAGATTTTGTGTAAGTGCCCTCGGGGCACTAAAAGGTGACGGCAACGTTGGGAAGTTACACACTACACTCCTGTGGCTTGGGACCAATACCCATGCCTTCAACCCCAGTAAACCAAGGCCCGTGGATTCTAAAAATGAGGGGGAGGGATGGGTAGCAGGGTCCAGGGAGGAGGGAGAAAAAGCAACTGCCAAAAGAGACCAGAGGATGTGTAAGAACTAAAAAGGTCTTACACGACCTACTCCAAGGTCCTCTCATAATAGTGACCCAAATCGGTGAAGGCCCATAAACTGCGGTGTAATGTCATGAAGATTGTGAAAGGCAGGGGAAGATGACTCAGGTTTCAAACCTCCTTCTAGTTTAGTTCATTTCTCACTATCTCTTTGTTTTCATTGCTGTTTCAATTTATAACATCACACCTCTTGGTCAAGAGTCCCTAGGGAATGCCAATATCTCAGCAATTTACAACAAAAAATCTTTAATTACCAAAATGAATTTACCTAAAACCCTAGGTTATAAAATAGGTAAGAGCAGAGTGGCTTTGATTGTGGTCTACGTGGGAGGGTTGGAGGCCCTTGCACTGGGGCAGCCCCAGAGGCACCTCTGCAGAGTCCAATTTGCAAACTTGCCTCTCCTTACCACCTCTGCTCTCTAGCATTCCAACAACTGACACCATCTCAATAACCTATTTTCTCAACATATGGTCCCCCCCACCAACCCACAGACCCTTTATGTAGCAGCTAATTTCTCTTCCTTCTCTGGAGAGACATATCCCTCTCTCATGTGTATTCTGTTATCTTGGAAAATATTTTGTCTCATCTGCACTAAAAATGTGTATCTTGCCACCTTCAAAATAATTATCATTATTTTCCTCTTCTAACACACCATTTCCTAGGCATTTATATATATTCAATACAAACGACATAAAAATCCAAACATAAAAATGACACTGATATGGCCTAAAGGAACCAAGGTGAAAAGGATAGTAGAAATAGATGGGTAGCTAGCTTACATTAACAAGACAAGAAGTTACATATTACATGAGACAGCTACTTATTTCTAAGTGAAGATCCTGGCAGGACTACTTTGGTAAATAGGTAGAACTTATAAAAACAAGTGCTAATGCTTGATTATTAAAGTTACTGTTAACCCTCCAGGTTAGAATGCTAGATTAACGCATATTATTAATCTGTTTACACAGTCCTTACTTATAAAATAATCCCATATTGATGAATTAATTAAGGAAGAGCTTTAGCTAAGGATAATAGCTCCATAATGTCAACTCTGCTCAAACTTGGGTTCTGTAGAAAAGAACCCCCATACACAGGACTGAGTTATCTATGTATCCTGTAATAATCACCCAGTGCCCAGTATGCATTCAAATTTAGTCTGCAGGAAGAGAGATAACCTTTTGTATAAGGGCTTGACAGTAATTTGATTAAGACTGCCTCCCAGTTTTCTGGCTCACGGTTTTTCCTAGAGTAACCGGTTATTTGGAAGAAGATAATATATAAGAGCAGTAACAAAATTTAGAAAAAAATATTGTATCGAAGTTTTTTTACCAAGTTGAAAAAGCTAAACTAAGATAGGGCTTTCTAAGAAAGTTTATCAAGACGAACATAGCAGGGTTTATGAAAAATGTTACTAAAAATTATGTAAAACATTGATGAAATTGTAAAGTTGGAGATTGAGTAAAAACAAGATTTTGTATCTAATTGCAAATAATTCTGAAAGGAGATAAAATCTCTGTTCCATTTGACTGATGTTTAAAGCCAGGTGCTCTTGGGTGTATAATTCCTTTTTTCAAAAAGTAATTTGTTATGTTTTGGAAATATTAAATGATTATGAATTACATTTAAATATAAAAATGAAGCATTTTATATTAAATAGTTTAAGTCAAGTGACCCTTTAAAAATAAATTGCTTTAAAGCTCTCTGACATATGCTTAAATAGATACTGAAAGTAAGTAACAAATCCTCCTCGTTATATAAATACTACTAAAATCCTAGCCAAAGTCCTGAAAAATATACACTGTGCAGCCTACCTGGTCTATTCTGGATGTTCCGGCTGCAGTGCACCAACTATCTTGGAGTGAATCTGAGCCCCAAGCTGGCAACTGCAAACTAGATCTCACCTTCAACAGCATAGAAGTTTTCATCAGAAATATGCAGTTCTCTTTCCCATACCCAACCACATCAAAAAGAAAAAAGAAAATAAAACAAAAACCAAAATTCTACCTTTATTCCTTTTTCTAAAGGTTTCAGGAAAAGAAAACCACCAAAAAAACCAACCACCTCATTTTAAATAGCCATAAGAGAGTTTCATTAACCTGCAATATCAGCAAAATACTAAAAGGCCTGAAAAACTGTCAATCATCATAACTATTAGGCCACATTTAGAAAAAAAAGTCATTGAACCAGTAAAGACAAAATTTAATTCTATGTAAAAAGCCATATTATTTTGCCACAATCATAGCTGTACTGAGTATATTCTAATACACTACAGCTGATCATAGCCAAATCTATGCACGATTACGAACATTTTAGTTCAGCTATACTGTAGGAAAAACTCATTTTGGTGGCCCATTAAAGATTAATAAATTAAGGCATTCTTAAGAAGTTGCTAATTAAAAGCTTCAATATGTATTTAAGAAGTGCAGCAGGTGTTTCTACATTTTTTGAAGCTTATTTACTATTGTGTGTTTACAGATTTTTTTATAGTGTCAATTTTCTTCATGTAGATATTTTATCCTTTGATAATGAAATTATATATGCTTAAAAATGACAACTTTCTCTTTTTGAATCCATTAATTTTACCATACTACTGCTACCACCACTCAGTTTCCAATCCTGAAAGATTAACATTAGAAATAAGCCATTTACATACCATTCTTACCTGCAAGGGTAAGAGTGTATTACTATTGTTGTCTGTTCTGAACACATTATCTTCAATCCAAGATTTTGGCGTCAGTGATGGAGTAGAACGAGTAAATTTCGGTGGTGCTATGACATTACCAGAGAACGGTTTTTTCAGTGGAGATATCTGATTCATAGTTCCTGGAATCCCCATGTTTCCAGTTCTACGATGATCTCTGCCATGCATGGCTCCCCAGGACATACTTCCGGTGCCCCAGCCACTGCTCTGGTGGTTGCTCCAAGGAGACTGTTTCAGAAGAGGCTGAGAAAAACATATCTCTTTAAATTACAGGCATTTAAAGAGCTTATCATCGAAATTCAAATTTTAGACCTGAGCTAAGATTTTTAAAAAATAAAATATAGAATACACAGAATATATCCTTAGCTAGATAACAAAAAGTAACAGGCTTGAGATCGTGCTATAATATAATATTAGCTTAATGTGAGGCAGTTTTCATCCTCTTGCCTACTATAAATTATACTGAACAAGCAGATATTTAATGACAATGACTAAAATGGAAGCATGTGGTTATTTTCTTTCCCTTCAGAGAGAACCATATACTGTACATGAGATATACATTTAAATTGAAATTATCTCTGAAGATCCTTAAAATATACCCTACATTATGTTCTTAAAGCAACCACATTCCACTAGGCACACAACTAAAAGCATGATCTTTATTAATCAAAATATATCAACCATATGGGTGAAATATTTAGACTTTGGTTTTCCACAACAAGTTGCATCGCTGCAAAAGTGAGTAATAAGGTTTGGTATTATTCTGTTGTACAAATTAATAAAGGCCTTTTGGGATGGGGACAAAATAGGAAGTATGTCCTTTTCTGTACTGTTTACTGTACTTTTAAGATCTTTTATTCCAGATTGAGTGTAGCTTCTTTTAAAATGTTTTTGTTTCTTTTCCCTTAATTATCCATGAACTGTTAAGCAATTATCTGATGTCGCCCATAGGTGGATCCACTGAGATATACAAAAACAAACAGCTATTTGACGATTCGGGTAAAGATCCTAATAACACAAGTCTCCACTAACTTCATTTTAAAAAGTAAACTGTATTCCAAACTAGAATGCTATGTCATCAATGAATGGAAAACCCACCAAAAGCCTATTAACTGTAGGTTTTTAAAATGTTTTCATTGCTAGCAATCATATGGTCAATAAACTTATACTCTAACAATTTTGTGCTAACTTGTAGCCAAAGCAAGTATGAACCGTGGCGCTACTGTAAGTCAATAAATAGAGCACCCTTAAAATAAACCTGTTTTTTTACAAGACAAAGAAACCTAACCTGATACATAGTACCTATTTTAAAAATCAATTTGAATGGGAATATAATGACGAATATATACAACAACAGTTTCACCCTCCACACAGTTCAAAAACACAGGCGTGGAGAAACCGCTTGTCACGGATACATGCTCCAAGTTCCCTTCCAGTGACCTAAATTCCATGTGACAGTAGTGCCACCGCTCACACCCGACTGCCGGACCCACCTTTCCACAAAAAAAACAAAACAAAAACAACACACACACACACACACACACACACACACCAACTTAGAGCTAAATATGGATCATGGCATATGGTCTTCCAATGTTCTACAATCTACATCATGTCTTCAGGAAATAAATTTTATAAAAACCCCACAAGACCCTACAATTTTCTGTGGCAAGTTTCCAGTTAAAAATTATGCAAATCATGAAAAAAGTGGAGCATTATTTCAAAATTCCCCATTTTCAATCTTCATAGACCACATTCTCCTTTCTCAGGGAGAAACCTTAGGTTCAACAAAAAGCTGTTAACTGTTCCTCGGGTTCATTTAAATAGACTGTTAACTGTCACTTTTGTTAAATTCAGACGGGTTTTCACCCTTGACACTGGCTCCTCGCTGGGCACTTGGGTCAAAGGGAAAAGCGAGAGGCGTCAGAAAGCCCTGGTTAAGGTCCCTCCATCAGGAACTGGCCTGGGGCGGCGGGGTCCCCGCAGCAAAGGCTGACCGTCTCCGAGATGCACCGAACCGAGGCTCGGGCTCCGCTCGCCGGCCCGTGGGCGCTCGGACCCTGTCCCGGGGACAAACCAGAACGCGGTCGAGAAGGCCCCGGATGAACGACCAACCCGCGGGTGAGTTCATAATTACAGGACCCACTCGAAATAGAAACGCCCGTCACCCGGGGCGAGCGGCTGGGTCCGCGGAGCTGTCTCGGGGCCCCCCCTCTCCAGGCAGCGCACCGATGCGGGACTCGGATTCAGTTTGGAGTTAAAACCCTCCCCCGGTCCCCAGGCGCGACCGAGTCCAGCACCGGGGGCACCCAGCCGGGCTGCCCGTTAAGGAGTCGCCCGACGGCGCGGAGGCTGCGGGAGCCGGTCGCCCCCGCCTCCTCGGCGAAGCCCCCACGCTGGCCGGTTCAGAACGAAACAGACCCGACACGCACCGTCCCCAGGAACCGCGTCCTCCCTGGCCAAGTTCGCTCCCGCCGCCCGCGCCCCCGGCCGGTCCCCGCCGCCACTCGCCGGCCCCGGGAACCCGACAGCGCCCTCCCGGCCCCGGGCGTCCGCGGGTCGGGGTCGCCGGTGGGCGGCAGCGAGGGGGCACGAGAGCCGCCGGCCCCCACCCCGGGCTCCCGGCGTTGGAGGGGCACCCGCCGGCTCCCAGCGCGATCCGCCCCCGCGCCCGCCCCGTCCCTCGCTCAGGCAGCCCGTCCACGTCCCCGGGTCCCCGCTCGCGTGCCCGGCCCGCGTACCTGGTGGTGGTTGTAGGAGTTGCGCTGCTGCAGGAAGGCGGCCGCCGGGTGCTGCTGCTGCAGCTGCGGGCTGACGGGCGACCGGCGGCTGGGCTGCGGCGCGGCGGGCGGGGGCGGCTGCTGGGGGACGTTCAGGGCGGGCGGCGGGGGCACCGTGGCCGCCGAGAAGGGGCCGCCGAAGCCGCCGCCCCCGCCGCCGGCCGGCACGCTGAGCCCCGCGCAGCCGTGCGGGGACACGGGCGAGAAGCTGGGGAAGAAGGGCGGGTTCATGGACGACGGCAGCCCGGGGTAGAAGCCGTTCTCCGCATCGGGGCTGGGCGGCGGCATGGCGCTGAGCGAGCCGCCGCCGCCGCCGCCGCCCCCCGGGGTGGCACTGGACGAGCCGGGCTGCGGCGGCGGCGGCGGCGGCGGCTGCTGGGGCGGCGGCGGCTGCGGCTGGGGCGGCGGCGGCGGCGGCTGGGGCTGGGGCGGCGGCGATGCGGTTTGCACGGACCAGGGGGTGCCGAAGCCGGGCAGCGGCGGCGGCGACGCGGAGCCGCCTCCCCCTCCGCCTCCCGGGGGTCCCCCTCCCCCGCCGCCGCCCGGGTGCGGAAGGTCCGGACTCTGCAGGCTGCTGAAGGCGCCCGCGCCCAGCGCCCCGCCGGGCAGGAGGCTGCCGGGGCTGTTGAGCAGAGGGTGGTTGGGCGACTCCATGGAGCCCGGCGCAGGGTTCACGGGCGGCGTCGAGGGGGCCAAGCCCGCATTGGAGGGCTCGGCGGCAGCGCTGCCCTCGCCCGCGGCCGGGGTCCTGCGAGGGCTGCCCGCGCCTCCGTGGCGGCGCCGCGGGGCTGCGGGCGGCGAGGGCTGGAGCTGCGGGAGCGAGGGCAGGTCCGCCGGGCGCTGCCGCGGGGCGAAGTCCTGCGGCGGGAGGTGCGGCGGGTGCGGGAGGCTGAACGGCTGCGGGCGCTGGGCGAGCGGCGCCGGCTGGAGGGGCGGGCCGGGCGGCGGCGGCGGGCTGAACCGGCCGGGGCAGTGGAGCGGCGGCGGCGGCTGCGAGTCCGGAGGGTGGGGAAGGCGGGGAGGGCTGAACTCTTTCCTCTTCTGGCTGCTCAGCTGCTGCTGCTGCCGCTTACTGAAGTCCTGCGGGGAGGAGGTGCGGCAGCCACAGCAGGAGGAGGCGGAGGAGGAGGCGGGGAGGTGCAGACTCGGTTTGAAGTCCTGGGAGGGGAGGAGGTGGGTCACACCCGCGTTCGTGCCGCCGCCGGGGTGGTGGTTGGGGAGTTTCTCCGCGGCCGCCGCCCCCGAGAGCGGCCGCGCCGGCTGCGGTGTCAGCCCCAGCAGCAGCTCATCCTGCATGGCCTGCGGGTGCGCCGGGAGCTGGGAGGAAGAGGAAGCGGCGGCCGAGCTGCCCGCGCGGCCGCCGCCGAGGGGCGCGGGGAAGGGGGAGGCGGCCTCCGAGAACCCGGTGACAGGCAACGGCGGCGGCGAGAGCGGGCCGAAGGGCGTGGCGGAGGGCGGCGGGGCGGCGGCCGCGGAAGGCCCCGCGGCGTAAGGACGGTACGTCCCGCCGCCGAAGAGGGGCGCGGGGCTGCTGCCTCGGAGCGGGGCGATCTGCAGCACCCCGAACCCGAAGTCCCTCATTTATCAGGCCGGCGGCAACGGGAGGAGACGCGCCCCGTCCGCTGCCCGCCGAAGTAGCCGCCGGGTCTGGGGCGGCGCGGCCGTAGTGGAAGGAGGGGGAGTCAGGGAGGGAGGGGGGGACACCGTGACTGAGGCTGGGGCACCCACTTCGGCCCCGCCACCCCTCTCGGCGGCCACCGCCACCTCCCGAGACCGGCTCGGGCGCCGCCGCCTCCGCCGCCCTCGCCGCTTAAGAACCCCGGAACGTGCGTCAGCGCCACCTCACAATCGCCCCGCCCCCCGCGGTGCGTCCCAGCACGCGCTGGCGCGAGGCCGCCGCGCCCCGTGGCCCCGCCCCGCCCGCGGCCCCGCCCCCGGATGCCCCGCCCCTCATTAATATGCGCGCTCGGCTGGCGGCGCGCGCGGGGGGCGGGGAGCGCGAGGACGAGCGGCGCGTCCCCCCTGCTCCCCTCCCCAGCCCTGGGCGAAGGCATGGCCGGTTGGGGCGGCGGGCGGCCGGCTGGATTCCGAGCCCGGGCGCGCGCGGAGGAGGAGGAGGAAGAGGATGAGCACGCGCGGGCTGAGTGCGAGGCAACGGCCCCTCCAGCTCTGGGTGGAACGCGCTCCCGGCCCCGCCTCCTTCGTGTCCCCCTCCTCCCCACTCTCGGTCACGTGGGGCCCGGCCTCTGGGACCAGGACTTCCCTGCGACGGGGACTGGGACTGGGCCTTCCTTGGGTGGGGCTGGCCGGCAGGGGAAACTGAGGCCGGGGAGTCCGGCTGGGTGCGGTCCCTAGTCCCGGAGGAGCTGGGACCCCGACCCCTCCCCCGGCCTGGCTCAGTCCTGGGGTCTTTGGCCAGCTCGCTGGTGCGGGCTCTGCCTTCCTTGCAGATGGCCAGCTGGTTAGCCTGCACCTGTGTGGCCCCGACCTGGCGCCCTCCTGGTTGTCCTAGAAAGTGCCTCGCAGGCTGGGTTCCGTGCTGTCACCGACCTTCCTACAGCCACGTGGAGGTGTTTTCTGCAAGGGTAAACCCGCGGCTGCCGCGGTATACGGAGCGTTTTCACTCCGGTAATGAGGAACAAAGTCCTGGGACCTAACACGGCTCCCTGCGGGGTTTTACACACACATATGCATATAATGGGTTCCCAGACCGGCTCCATGGTAACCCTGGGCCGGCTCCAAGTCCTCCTCTTTCATAAACGCGCTCAATGTGCTATGGTGGGGACTGCTGTGTGTGGGACTCCTCCCTGCCACATGCAGTCTGCCATCCCCACCCCTTCCCTCTAGGGAAGCTCTAAACATTTCCGAAGCTTTATGAATTCCAGGGAGAAGGATTTCTCACATCAGGGGGAAAGGAGGCTCTGACTCAGCAACAGACTTGTTGAGGCTTGCAGAATGGAAGGGGCAGAGCCTTCCACGGTAGGGCTCTGGTTGGAAGTAATAGAAGAGGAACGAATCTTGTATATGTCCTGTCATAAAGAAAAACTTTACATACAGAAAAAATCATGAGTGTCTACATAAACAATAGCAAAGTGATCCATACTTCATAAAATAAATTGTGTGTGTGTGTGTGTGTGTTCCTGTTTGGCAATTTTAACATTTTCTGAGCACTTAGAGAAGTGAAACTGCTGAATGAATCCTAGAATAGTACTCCCAAAGACAGAAAATGGATTCACACTACTTGATTTGATTACAACTGGGCTAAGATTAAATAGTGTCATAAATTAGCATACACTTAGTGATGTAGGCAGCATGTACATTTTTGAGCCCTCATTCTTTTAGTGAAATTTCATTTCCACTTTTGTTACTCCAGTGCTTCAAATTTAAATAAATCAGAATAAATACAGTAGAAAGAGAACAACATTGCAAGGAGAAAATACATTTTATATACAATGTGCTTGCATGTCTGATATCTCGTCTAATGAACTAACTTTGATACTGCCTTTACAATAAGGAAAAAGTACTTAAGAACTCATAAATGATTCAGAAATTGGTCAGGTGCATAGAAAATTAGTCCCAGTGAATAATTTCAAAACCATTTTCAACAATCAGGCAAAATATGGAGCTGGAGAAGTACTTTTATTATTCTAAATTACATTGTCTTAAAAAATAAACTGAGCTCATTAGAATTAAAACTATAAATAGTTATTTTCACAGCACCTATTGACACATTCTTAACTATTATTCATTAATGTATTTTACAGAAAAATACTTTCAACAATCAAGGCATGTAAAGTCTTTAGAATGAATACTTTTTTTTTTCTCAGTAAAGTTATAATTGATTGGAATCAACAACAAATCTTGAAAGAGGAAAGATACATAGGCACAAACTGTAGCCCAAGCACCCATTAAAATGGCAGAGAGCATACATTTAAAAGACAACTGGTTCCATTCTGGGCTAAAGTTTGAAGAAAAAAAGATTTTTTTTGGTTTCCCGATACGGGTCTTGTTTTAGAGAATTTAGAGCTCGTTGAAATGGAAGGAAGCCATCAAGGTTGGTATTACATAATAAGGTCAAACTTCATATGAAGTACACCAAATTCCAGACTCCCACTGCCAGACCCTCCACACCGCAGAGAGTGTTCATGAAGGCCCCACTTTTTAATAAGAGGGAATGATATTCTGAAATCTAAAACTTTTAATCCGGTGAGCATCCTGTCATTGAAGATATTCACACAAAAAGGTTTCCTGTAGGGTCAGTGGTGGTAGGGAGGGTTTGGGCTCCTCTAAGAGGTCCAATGTTTATATGAGTCTATCTTATAATCTTTTCTCGCATGAAAATGTTGGCTCTATAACTGTTACCTTGGTCCCTGACTTTATTTGACAGCCCCTTGTTCATTTCTTCCCACTGTCCTGGGCCAGTGTTTTAAATTTTTTTTTTTTTTTCCTAGCACCCAGGGAAGACTCAAACACAAGCACATACTCATGCACATACACAGACATGCAACTGAAATAAAGCTTTTATTAAGCAAATCTTACTCTTAACACATGCAATAAACTCTACTTTAAAATTCTGTTCACTGTTCCTTTTTTAATTTAAATTCTTTATTGTTGAAACTGTTTGCCTTTTTAAATCACTAAGTTGATATTGGGACCCACAATTAGGTCATGAGCTGACTTTTAAGCACAGTGTCCTAGGAAAGTAGTTCACACCTTCTTTATCTTAAAACCGTGTCTTCCTATTCTCAGCTGCTGAACTGGCTTCCTGTGAAACTGAGAGAAAGCAGCAGTTACAGGAGAGCTTCCACAGGTTCTCGCTGCCCCCTTTTCCAGTCACTCTGCCCCTATCCACCTCATCTTCCTTCCTGCTACACGAAGGGCCTGCCCATGCCCCACGCTCCCATCTGAGGTCTAAGGCCTGGCCCTCCGATGGTGCACCAGATCCTCCCCCACCTGCTAACGACATGGCCTCAAAGACATCTATGTCTCATAACATCCCAAATCTCACATATCCAAAATTGAGCACCTCCCGCCCCTTCCAACCCCCCCCCCCAACTCCCCCTCCCTTCCCGCCCCCGCCCTGTCTCAATCCCCATCTCAGGGAATGGCACCATGGCACTCCATTGTGCCGGCTGCTCAGACCAAACACCTTGGGGTCATTCTCCTATTTTTCTTACAGCATATCTAAACCATCATTACAGGCTGCTTGGCCATCTTTTATATTTTATCCAGAATCCAACAATTCCTCACCACGTTCACCACAAGCTAATTGGCCCAGGCCATCCAGAAGGACTGACTCAATGATGAAGGCAAAGGTTTAGACTCTTGCCCTGATGATGAAGGATAGCCCTCAAACATGATGAAATAGCTTCCAGGCGGCGTCACTCTTTGGAGTGCTTGGAGAGTTGGCATACCGTTTTAGTGAGCTCACCTAAGAGAGAATCCTTCCACCTCCCCAGGTGATTCTTTTCATTATGCTCATTGGCCACTTGTGTAGACTGACTCAACTGTTCCATTGCTTCTTGCCTTTTGTCTTTAATCCAAATCAACTTGACTAGATTATAAGTCTCCGAAGGGAGTGGCTGTGTGTAATAGTTCTTTAATTTCCTAGTTCTTCTTGATGCACTTTTGTATCTAGAGAGTATGTGTTGAGTACCTGCCATATGCCAGACACTGTGCCTGGAGACCTGAGATATAACTATGAACAAAACAGGAGACACACGTTATTCTCTGCATAATCAGAGAGGCTGTAAATAAGTGTTTGCTGTTGATTCTAGTTATGACAAACCCCAGCCCTCATGGTCTAGACAGAGTCACGAATAGTGAGATTCTAGGCTGAAACTGACCTACTAAATTGGAGTCCTTGGCGCTGCAACATAGCCTTGCTGGGCTGGTCCTGGGTGGAGCCCTGAGATGACTAGGGAATGTTGAGGTAAGGCAAATTCAGCAGGAAGGCAGAAGAAATTACATACTGGCACACATTGTAACTGTAGCTTGAAGTGAGATTTCCATTTATTATCTCCTTGTTACAAGATACGTTGTGAGTAGAGAAAGAAAACACTATTCCCATTTTATAGTTGGAAAACCAAAGCGGAGAAACAAAGTAATTTACTTAGTGTGTACGGCCTGGGCTTAAGATTCCTATGGGCCCATTTCTCAGTCTGCTGCTCCCTGAGTTATCGTCCCTCAGGCTGTCCCCGGAGGTGTGCAACATATCTGAGCAAAGCAGAGCCACGGTGACAGGCCCTAAAAACAATGCCTGCCACTTCTATCAAAAGGAGGGACAGAAAGGATAATCCTTCAAACCCTCTCAGCGACACCTAACTAAATGAATAACAGTTGGCAGCGGTGATCTCAGAGTGGAGCCATCTTCTTTTCAGAATACATATGTCACGAAAATCCAGCAGTGCTCCTCAAATGCGCTTCCTCATTTTTCTCCGATTAGAAGAATGAAGCCTGGTGGTATAGGCCGGATATCCTGCATTGTATTCTTTTATTTTTACACCAGAGGCCCGGGGCACAAAAAATTGTGCACTCGGGGGGGGGGGGGGGGGAGGGGGGCCCCTCAGCCCGGCCTGTGCCCTCTCGCAGTCTGGGACCCCTCGGGAGATAACGACCTGTTGGCTTAGGCCTGCTCCCGGGTGGCAGAGGCCAGGCCCAATCCCTAGGTGCAGCCACTGGTCGGGCTCAGAGCAGGGCCATTGGGGAGTTGGGGCACCGTCCCCTGTCACACTCAAGGCAGGGTCGATGGGGAGGTTGTGGTGCCACCCCCTGTCACGCACAGAGCAGGGCCAATCAGGGGGGTTGGGGCTCTGTACCCTGTCACACACAGAGCAGGGCCCATCAGGGGGTTGGGGCGCAGCCCCCTGTCACGCACAAAGCAGGGCCCATCAGGGGGTTGGGGCGCCGCCCTCTATCACCCACAGAGCAGGGCCTATCAGGAGGTTGGGGTGCCGCCACTCTCACACTCAGGGCAGGGCCGATGGGGAGGTTATGGCTCTACGCTGTCACACACAGAGCAGGGCCTGTGGGGAGGGGGCGGGGGGTTGGGGCGCCGCACCCTGGCACACACAGAGCAGGGCCGATCAGGGGGTTTGGGCGCTGCCCCCTGTCACGCTGATCCCGGTACCGGGAGGCCTCGCGGCTCTGCTGATCCCGGTGCTGGGAGGCATATTACCCTTTTACTATATAGGGTAGAGGCCTGGTGCATGGGTGGGTGCCGGCTGGTTTGCCCTGAAGGGTGTCCTGGATCAGGGTGGGGGTTCCCACTGGGGTGCCTGGCCAGCCTGGGTGAGGGGATGATGGCTGTTTGCAGCTGGTCACACCCCCTTCAGGGTGGGGGTCCCCACTGGGGTGCCTGGCCAGTCTGGGTGAGGAGCTGAGGGCTGTTTTCAGGCTGGGGGTGACTGAAGCTCCCAACCGCTCCTTTTTTTCTTTCTTTTTTTTTTAAATTTTGGGCCAGCTTTAGCTTTGAGGCTTGGCTCCAGCTCTTAGGCCTCCTCATGGCTGCAAGTAGGTTTCTGGCCTTTGCTTACAATGTTGCGATCCTGCTGGCTGGTTTCTGGGGTTTTGTTTAGCTTCTATGTTTGTTACATAGTTGCTTGCAGCTCAGAGGCCTGCAGCGGCAGGTGGGGAATGTTGGAGTCCTCTGTCAATGAAGCAAGCAAGCCTCATGTTAGTTTCAAGCTGCCTGGCTGCCGGCCGCCATCTTGGCTGGTAGTTAATTTGCATATTGCCCTGATTAGCCAATGGGAAGGGTAGCAGTTGTACGCCAATTACTATGTTTCTCTTTTATTAGATAGGATTCTAGAAAGCTAACTCCTTCAATTGGTAAGTTGATCTATGCAGAGAGAAGTGAAGATGCATTTTGATTAAATATTAAATATTCAGGGTTTATGAAGATGAAGAGTATTGCATCTATCAAGTTTGTCCTAATATTTTTAGAATCTTAGAGAGAAGATTAAAAGTTTTAAATGTTTATTTTGTAGACTGTGAATGTTCAGTAAAAAGGAAAACCCAGGAAGTCTATTTGGTAGCAGGCATTATCACCAGCCTTTGTTTAAGGATTCACTAATTGGAAAGACAATGAATGAAAAGCATTCTGAGGAAAGAGGAATATTTGATTTCAGTTGAGGTTAGTACCTCATCCTCACTGCTCTCAATTCACTTTTACTAACTCTCTACGTTGGGCCTGGTGCTTTACACAGTACTATGGGACTTTATCCCAAATTCATACCAGTGCATGTCATTGCATTAGGTTTGTAGGACACAATAACAATACGAAGAAAAACAGAGCTCAATTGTCCATGGAAAAAATGATAAACATTTTATAGTAAAAAGAAACTTCAGAAAATTCTCACAAGGGTGTGAGTCATGTGAAAATACTACTGTTTTTAGGCCCACAATTGATCCCTAATTCACCTGGAGGAGTGGTGTGATGAGCTGGGAGGGGCTGTGGAGCCAGAGACCTGGCTTTTAGGCCCAGCTCTCCCTGTTACTGAGTAACTTCAGCAGTTAAACTTTGAGAACCTCCGTTTTCTCATCTTTGAAGTGAAAAGAGCAACAACCATCATCTGTGAGGAAGGGGTTGCTGGGAATGTGATTAGCAATCTTTTAAGTGGAGGGTCTTCTATAATGTTTGACTCAGAATAGGTGCTTAAACAAATACACAAACCTGTGCGGTCATCTGCCAGGCAGCTTAAAGTAAAAAGCCAGCTAGAAAGCCATGTGGAAAGAGTGGCGGTCCTGCGGCCTGGATAGCAAAAGCAAAACCAAACCAAAACAAAAATTACCAAAGGCGTGCAAGGGGATGATGGTAATGGTAGTAAAACCCCATGGACAGGAATGGAAAGATAAATCCAAACGAAAAATGGGAAATGAGAGGCTAAATTCTTTATGTGCAAAACAAGAAAGTAACACTAAAAGTTAAACATTAAGCATATTCAACGACTACTCCATCTCCAAGGAAGACCAGAAATCTAAATAGGCCAAACTCTGGCTTTCAGAACAGAGCTGAATTCCAATACCTGTTCTGACACTGGAGTGTGTTAACCTGCTTATGTTAACCTTTCTTAGTCTTGGTTCGACCTCTGATTAGTAAACTAGGGAACTATGCATGAGAGACCCCGGCTGCAGTTAAAGCACTTGCCTTCAAACTAAGATACATGGAGACCGTCCCAGTCCAGGAGAAGTATAATGTGCGCCACCAATGTGAGATAGATATAGAATGTGAAGTTTTCTAGTAGTCACCGTATTTTAACACAACATATACAAAATATTATCATGTAATCAATAAAGTTATCACTGCTTTTTCTGCATGTATTGGGAAGATCGCGGATCGACTCTCTTATTATCATGTCCCTTTTGGGGGGACACCCTGTATATGTATAAAATCCAGGGAGAGACTAATGGAAATGTGAGTTCAAAGAGAAAAAAAAAAAAAAAAGGTCTAAAATTTCCAAATGTTACAAAAATAATGTTTTCATGTATTTTGGAATAGCTAGTCATGGGCCCTCTTAATAAGAAAACGGGAAAGAGAACAATGATATGGAATTTCTACAGGCACTTTTTTAACTGAGTCCCCTACCACACAGAGACGCTTCTTTGATGGTTGGTCCCCTTAGTTGGAAGAGACCTTCTGAAGAGTTCGAAGGACATGAAAATGAGATAGATAATAAGGTTTACACTTGTGCTCAGCTTATTCCAGTTTAGGGGGAAAAATGTATTCTGGTGCATCCGACATTTATGGCCCCGTTTGACTTTTAATGAAGCATAGGCAAGGCTGTCCCACCACCTCTCTGCCATCTTGTCAAGTTTCAGCATTGCTAACACAGATGCAGCTTAAAGTAAAAAGTAAGCTTAGAAAGTCATGCAGAACAGAGCCGTTGTCCTGGGGGCCGGCTAGCAAAAGCAAAACCAAACCAAATACCACAGGATTAATAGATGGGAAATGCTGTTTAGTAATTTGAGTGTAGACGTTGTCATTTATACAGAAGGTGAGTCTATAGCTTCAATGTGGCCAATACATTCAATCTCTTAACTTCTAAAATAAGCATTGCTGTGCTAATGAAAGCAGAGGCAACTACATTTTTATTTATTTATTGTTTTTTTAATGTTTTTATTGATTTCAGAGAGGAAGGGAGAGGGAGAGAGAGAGAGAAACATCAGTGATGAGAGAGAATCATTGATAGGCTCAGAGGCACCTACATTTTTCCCATTTAAGGAAAGATGGAATGAAGGAAGGGAATTCAGTAGTTCTTGTCTATGACCTTAACTAACACATAATATTAACAATTTATAATATCAAATATTGACATGGATTTAGTACGCTTCATGTGAGGAGCTATTCCAAACATTTACTCTACTCTACAAGTCCAGGTTAAGAACTGTTACTGTCCTCATATCACAGGCGAGCAAACCTGTGCTCAAATTATTGTGAGTCTTATGACTTTGGCTCCACTCAACTAAAAAGACTTCCAAGAAGTGGTGGGACCTTAGAGAATCTTTCAAAGAATGGGAATACATTTAGAAACCTGGAAAGCTAGAGAAATTGCAGTGTTTGAAAATGAACTCTCTGGTGTAGCTTTGCGGGATTCTTCTTTCACTGCCTCAGACCACTGAGTGTCACCAAACTCTGGACAGAGTTTCTCTGTGCAGAGGCAGGACAGTATCCTACATCCATGAGAAGCTGATGGGTTTTGTGCTAGGATAGTTTTCCTGTTGATCTTACTGGAACCCAGGGGCCATAGATACCCACTGATGTGTTCTTGCCCACTGATGGCACCCCTCCTCTCTGTAAAAAACCTTACAAATGGATGCCATTTCTTCTTTCCTCCCTCCCTCCCCCCCTCTCTCCCTCTCTTCCTCCCTCCTTCCCTCTCTCCCTCCCTTTAATTTTCTGAGTTAATGAAATTAAACTATCTAGGCTCTGTTGCCAGGTGCTGATTCTTAAATAAATAGATATGTAGTAAATAAGACGAAGACTCAAACATGGTTTTAAGAATGGCCACTTATCTGTTCAAGGGATAAAGAGGTATGAAAGAGGGGCTGGTTACTTAAACCTGGGGCGCTGGGGAAAGCTTCATAGAAGAGGTTAGTACTAGAACTGAGTCCTACCAGTAAAAGATGTGTAGGTTGGGGATGGGATGGGCAGAGCAAAATGAGAAGAGCATTCCAGGAAGAGCATCAGCAAAAGCAGCCAAGGCTGGGGCAGAAAATAGCAGGACTGGTGGGAGAAGGGGAGGGAAGGTTGTCTGGATGGAGGACGGTGTGAGGCAAGGCCATTAGAATAAGGCTAGAGAAGTAGACAAGGGCCAGACCAGGTGAGACAAGGAGAAGACCCATCGCTGAAAATCCACCTCCAGGACCTGAACCCAACAAGGCAACTATAGATGGTGATCATGTTTTTAAAATTCTTACATAAGGTCTGAGCTTCAGTGCTTCAGAAATATCGGATACTTCAGCTAACATAATTTGTGGTATCTTATACCGGTCCTGGCAAGATGAACACATTATCTCCCTTGATGAGAGATAGGTAGTTCGAACTGAGGGCCAGTTTCATCTTTGATATAAGGTCTAAAGGGTGTTGGCTTTTTTTTGTTTTGTTTTGTTTTTGTTTGTTTTTTGTTTTTTGTTTTTTTTTAACAGTCATCCCAGAACTTCCGTACAGAGCCTATTTTTCAGTTCTAATTTAATGCAAAAATATGTTACTGAGATTCAATATTAACAGCTAGCATTTCATTTTGAATATTTCCATATTAATATTTTTAAACAAACATAGTACTTACTACATACCAGGCATTGTTTTAAGCACTTTACAAATATTAAATTTCCCAATGCTCTGACAACACAGTTGAGAGGTAGGCACCATCCTTACCCTAATTTTACAAAAGAGGAAAGAGTGATTGAGAAACCTGACTGAAAATACAAAGCTGTGAAGGGTAGAGAATTGAGTGCAGGCTTCCTGTTACAGAGCTGCTCGACCACTTCTGTGTTCCTGATGGTCATTTATCTACTCTTCCAAGTTACTTTCCCGCCCAAAACTAAATTACTAGACAGATTTTGAAATTCTTTTGTCCATTTGTTTAATTGGCAACACACTACTAGTATATCATGCGGATATCATTCAATACAAATATTAGATTTCTATATTTTATGTACAAGTTATTATAGCTCGGTAGTTCTCAACTCTTGCTACACATTAGAATCACCTAGGGAGCTTTTAAAAAAAAATACAGATATGCTGATTTAATTGGTTCGGATAAAGCCCGGATGTCAGTATTTTAAAAACTCCCCAGGTGATTATAATATACAGGATTGAGAACCTCTGAAATTGATCAATCATGTATTGATTACTTAAGGTGCATGCTACATATTTTACACACATTATTGTCATTTATTATGACAGCCTGATTGGATATGTATTATAATTATGTGTGTTCTACAGATGAGGACATTGAGGAACTGAGAGGCTATATAATCGGCCCAAAATTACACATTTAGTAAGTAACAGAGACAGGAAGTATAAAGTGAAACCACATTTTCTTAACCATAACCACTGTGCATCTCACAGCATAAAAATTAACCTACAATGTCATAAATGGATCAGCATTCTAGAATGTATTTATTTTATATGTAGGTAGTAAGACAGAAAATCTGAATAATTTAACTACCTTACCATTCAGTTTTTAAAAAAATACTTTTTAAACTAAATTATGCACAGATACACACTTTTTTTCTGTTATATACATCTATTTTTACTAGAGCCCCAGTACATAAATTCATGCACGGGTGGGGTCCTTCAGCCTGGCCAGTGATCAGCCAGAAGGACTGTGGGAGGTTGGCCAGCCAGCCCTGATTGGGGATGACTGGGGCTGGCTGGCCAGGTAGAGGGACTACAGGAGGTTGGCCAGCTGTGGGAGGTTGGTTGGAGGAGCCCTCCTGCTTTGAGCATCTGCCCCCTGCTGGTCAGTGCACATCATAGGTACTGGCCAGTCATCCAGTTGTCTGGTCTTCCAGTCATAATGGTTGCTTAGGCTTTTATATATATAGAATATTATTCTAGAGGCCTGGTGCACGGATTCATGTACTGGTGGGGTCCCTCGGCCTGGCCTGCAGATATCCCCCAAGGAGTTCTGGATTGTGAGAGGGTACAGGCCAAGCCGAGGGGCCCCACCAGTGCATGATCAGGGCTGGAGAGGGACTGCGGGAGATTGGTCAGCTGGGGAGGGATTGTGGGAGGGCTCCAGGGTGTGTTCAGCCTGTGTCGCCCAGTCTCGATCCACTGGACCCCAGCAGTAAGCTAACCTACCAGTCAGAGTGTCTGCCCCCTGGTGGTCAGTGGGTGTCATAGTGCCTGGTCGAACGGTCGAACAAACAGTTGGACACTTAGCATTTTAGGCTTTTATTATATAGGATATTTTATATATGCCATGTGTTTGTTATGTTAGTAGAGGTTTTGCTCTATTCCTTTGTATTTCTGTATACAAATACATAAATGATCTAAATAAGTCTCCAAATCATGACTAGCTTATTAAGACTACCAAGCGCATTACTATTGAGAAACACATGATAGAAGTTCAATTTGTCTTTAGTAGAAAAGACTTGAGTTACACTGTGCGAAGAATGTCCTAACTGTAAGCAACATCCTATGGGCACATTTGCTACATGACAAGTGAAGTATCTGCTACTTTCCTGCCGGAAGCCGGTCCACCCTTGCTGCTTGACACAGTCGCTGCAGGGAAGAAACATCTGCACAGCATGTTTCAAGGGACCTGGCATATGGCATACTGTTCTTAATATGTTTGTTCCCCTTCTTGGTGCTATGTGTTTTAACCAAGGTCACCTCTCCGAGAAAGGTTGTTTCCCCAGGTAGGGATTTTCCCCTGAAGTTAGGGAGGGAATAAAACCCCTTAACTAAGTGCCAGGCGGGTAATTAATCACTTTAACTATGAACAATCATGCTTAAGCTACATAATCTTTACTCCCTGGAATGGAGATAAGAAACGCTCTAACCTTTGGAATAGAGATTGATAGGATTAAAATCAACTGGTATAAATACAGATGTAACAGGACAATAAAACACAGACTAGAGTCTGGTTCTCCAGGCTGCAGCAGCAGCAGCTGCAGTGGCTCCTGAGGGGCTCCAGCGGCTCCTCCTCTGGTGGCAGCACTGCCCCCAGCTCCCTCTCTGCCACACCACCCCGAGAGCCCCCTCATCCTCCAGCGCCTCGGGGGAACAGGAGGCTCTGCTCTCGGAGGCCTGCAAGTGAGTGACCCTCGTCCCCTGTCCCCCATCTCAGCCCGCCCACCTGCTGGCTTGGCCGCTTCCCCCACACACAGCCCCCAACCCCCCTCGCCCAGGCAATGGCAGCGGCTCCATTGTATCCGCAGCAGATCAGGGACCGGCTGCTGCAGGCCATCGATCCCCAAAGCAACATCCAGAACATCGTGGTGGTGTTGGAAATCATCTCCAGCCTGGAGAAATACCCCATTACCAAAGAGGCACTGGAGGAGACGCGACTTGGGAAACTCATCAATGATGTCGGCAAGAAGACCAAGAATGAAGAGCTCGCCAAGCGGGCCAAGAAGCTGCTGCGGACTGGCAGAAGCTCACTGAGCCTGTGCACCAGAATGAGGCAGTGCTGCGGGGGCTGGCAGGTGCCCCTGGCTCTGCCAACGTGGGTGCCCGCAACTGCCGGCCAGAGGCGGGGGTGGCCAGCACACCCAAGAGCATCCATGACCTGAAGCACCGCAATGACATCCAGAGACTGCCCGGGCTGCGGCTGGACAGGCTGGGCAGTCCCAAGCGCCAGGGGGACCAGCATGACCTTGCCCACCCTGGGCTACCTCCCAAGGTCTCCAAAGTAACCCATGACTCCCTGGTTCCCAACTCATCACCTCTCCCCACCAATGGGATAGGTGGGAGCCCCGAGAGCTTCCCAGGTCCCCTGCACAGTGGCAGGCACCAGGGCCCTGAGGGCAGCTGCCTGGAGCAGGGCGAGAATGACAAGCAGGGCATCAAGATCCCCATCAATGCTGTGAGGCCGCACACCAGCTCCCCACGTCTGGGCAAGCCCTCCGGGCCCTGCTTGCAACGCAAGGCTGCAGTGCTACAGCAGCTGGAAAGAGCGGACCAGACCTCGGGACCTCCCCACCCCAAAGGGCCACCTCGCTGCTCCTTCAGTCCCCAGAAATCACGGCACGAGGGCTCCTTTGCCCGGCAGCGGAGTCCATACTCACTCAAGGGCTCTGTGCCCAGTCCCTTGCCTCGGCCCCAGTCGCGCGATGTCATGCAGGTACCATCACCACAACCACTTGCCCAGCCATGCACACGCCCTGTGCGGCGGCGGCTAGAGCTGTTGCCCAGTGCTGAGAGCCCAGTGCACTGGCTAGAGCAGCCTGAGGGCCACCAGCGACTGGCAGGGCCGGTCGGCAAGGCAGGGCTGTCATCAGCTGAGTCCATCCTACCCCGGGCTGGCTTCTCCCCAGACTCCTCCAGGGCGGACAGTGATGCAGCCTCCTCTGGTGGTTCAGACAGCAAAAAGAAGAGGAGCCAGCCTCGTGACGACACGGTGAACTTGGGCGGCCAAGTGGCCAAGGCCGGCGTCAAGCCTGCGTGGTTAAAAGAGCGGAAGCTCACCTTGGACCCCTTGACAAGACAGATCAAACCTCTGACCCAGAAAGAGCCAGTGCGGGCCGACAGCCCTGTGCACACGGAGCAGCCCAGGACAGAGCTGGACAAACCCGAGGCCAAGACCAGCCTCCAAAGGTCCTTTGAGCAGAGGAACTGGAAGGAGCTGCCGCGCAATGAGATCATTCAGTCCTACCTAAGCCGGCAGAGCAGCTTGCTCTCATCTTCGGGCGCACAAACCCCAGGGGCCCACCACTTCCTGTCTGAGTACCTGAAACAGGCGGAGAGCGCCCGGCGTGGGGCCAGGACTCCACAGGTGCTACTGCCTCCAGGCCCATCCACTGACCTCCCGGGGCTAAGCTGCCAGGTCACGCAGAACGATCTGGACAGAATCCACGCCCACCAGTGGCCAGGGGTGAATGGGTGTCTGGATACACTGGGTAACTGGTATGACTGGACGCAGTGCATATCGCTTGATCCGCAAGGTGACGGCGGGCGATTGAACATTCTGCCTTATGTTTGCTTAGACTGATTGGCCCCTCAGCCTCTAAGTGCATTCCCACCTTGCAGTTAGCAGGAGGGTGGCCAGGCCTGGAAGCCTCCAGTGGTTTGGAGCCCAGCTGAGGCAGAAGGGAGGGGCGGGGGTCTTAGGTCTCTCTAAGCTCTTCCCTCAAAATTCTCCTTCTTTTGTGAAATGCTGCTACCAGTTTACTAACAAAATTACAAAGGAAGGACTGCGTGGAAGGGAGGCCGGCAAAGTGAGTTCAGAACTCTATAGCAAACCAGCTATAAAACGCATCAGCTCCCCACCCCAGGAGAGGTGCGGACACTTCCCAGCATCCATGAGCTGGGACCTCAGTTGCAGGCAGGCACAGAAAACCTGTGGGAGAAGTTACCTTTAACACAGTGACAGAAGCATGCATCTCATCTATCTGCGCTTTCTGTTCTTTCATTTGGCCCTGAGTGTTTGAGGCAGTGGGCAACCCCATGGCCTATGGGCACCCCATCCAGCCCGTGTTTCCATCATGGTGCCAGATGGAATGAGCTGCTGGCATCGGGTGGGCCCCTGGCCAGCCTGTTTGACCCACACTCCATGGGCATCCACACATGAGTGTTTCGTTTCAGTTCAAACTCACGTTTTAAAGAAATGCTGCAAAAATGTGTTTTCTAGAGTTTATTCCATTCCATTTCACCACCAGCCAAATAATGTTCCTTTCTATTTTTTCATTTTCCCTTTTCTGCACATATCTAGAAAACGTCACCTTTCTAGAGTCTCATCCCCAAAACAAAATGCCCCCACAGGTGCTACCGGTGTGTAAAGCTGTGCTGTTGGCAAGGAGACCTGTCTGTGCGCTGGAAACACTCGTGACCATTCCTTTAGATTCGTTTGCCTGATGGTTGTCATAACGCGATTTGCAAAAACAAGGAGCCTTAGTGAATGTACAGTATCTAGACTTCTGTGTTCTCAGGATGCAGAAGGGAGCAACTTTGCTATTTGGTCCAGTAAGTGGACACCTTGTGATATAAATGTGGAAATAAAAAATAAAATAAAAACCATTTGCACAAAAAACAAAACAAACAAACAAACAAAAACTCTATAAAAAAACAACAACAACAAAAAACACAGAACCTGGCTGGAGAACCAGGATAGGCTGCTGATCAACTGAACGCTGTCTCAGAGGCTGTCTCCGTAAAAAGAACCTGGCTATGATGATCGACTGAACGCTGCCTCCATGTCATTCCTTCTTTGCTGACTCCGTCCACACCTTTGGGAACCCCTGGGCCTGCTGGGGTTGGACCCCAACATTTTCCATGCATTATTTCCAGTAAAACATTTAATGCATAAATTCATCTCACCCATCTCTATATTAAAAATGCCCACACCTACGTATCTAGCTCAGGACCCCCTGCTGAAGTACAAACTTGTTTGTCCAGCTGCCTACATGGTGGCTCCACTGGAACATTTTTTAGGCATCTCAAACACAACATGTCCAACATGAAACTTCAATCCTTTTTTCATTTTTAAAATCCCCTCAGGCTTCCCAATCTCAGTAAATGACTATGTCGTCTATCTTGCTGCTTCAGGCCAGAAACCTAGGACTCATCCTTGATTTTTATTTTTCTGCTCTTCTTAAAAATAGTCTTGTTGGATTAATCTCCAAAGTGTTTCTCAAATCCATCCACTTCTCTACACTGCCATTGCCACCAAGATAGTTCCATTCATCAAAATAACTTAAAGGACCATTACCATAGCCTCCTAACTGGTCTTCTTGCTTCTTCTGTGCTCTCTCTCTCTCTCTCTCTCTCTCTCTCTCTCTCTCTCTATTTTATTGTTGACAGTATTACAAATGGCCCCTCAACCTTGCCCACCTCCACCCAGGCCCCGCCTCCTCTTCCCTCTGGTCATCACCTTACTGTTGTCTGTGTAGATGGGCTATGCATATATGTTCTTTAGCTAATCTCTTCACCTTTTTCATCGCATCTGCCCTTCCCACCTCCCCTCTGTCAGCTGTCAGTCTGTTCCATATATCCATGTCTCTATTTTGTTCATCAGTTTATTTGCTCATTAGATTCTACATATAAGTGGGATCATATGGTATTTGTCTTTCTCTGACTGGCTTACTTCACTTAGCATAATAATTTCCAGGTCCATCCATGCTATCACAAAAGGTAAGAATTCCTTCTTTTTTTATGGCTGCATAACATTCCATTCTGTTTCTACCGCGCACCCTGCAACTAGTGTTGCATTCGGCTTCATCATTCACTTGCTTAAATCTTTCAACGGCTTCCTGCCATGGCCTGTCAGGTGCTGCCTAATCTACTATTGACCCATCCTACTCTCCCCATCACTCACTATGTACAACCACACTGGTCTTTCAGTTCTTCAGCGACTCCAAGGTTCTTCCTCTGCTCAGCACACTCTTCTCCCAACTGCATCATTGGATTCACATCTTGCAAGTCTCATCTAATATGTCATTTCCTCCTAGAGACCTTTATGGACTCTCCTCTCCAAACTACCTCACTTCTCAGACCAGCCTTTATTTCCTTAATAGCATTTATCACCAATTTATAAGATCCAACTTATTCATCTATTTTATTGTTTATTTTATTGAATGTAAGATCCATCATACACTTATCTCTGCCTTGTTTTGACTTATCCTCAACTGGTTCCTTAGAATACAGCACAGACAAGACTCACAAAAGAATATATTTTAGTTCTGTTAAATGCATGTAAATGTTATGAATCTTTGATGTGTAATAAAAAAAAGCCATAGTGTTTGTTGTTCATTATATTTCAGAAATGAGTGAGATCATGTGATATTTATCTTTCTCTGACAGAGACAGAGAATCATTGATCAGATGCTCAAACCTCAGAGGGAAGGTAGCGGAGGGTGGGGGTAAAGGGGAGAGATCAAACAAAGGACTTGTATGCATGCATATAAACATAACCAATGGACACAGACACCAGGAGGTGAGGGCATGAGCGGGGGTTGGGTGGGGGGAGCAATGGGGGAATAAGGACACATATGTAATACCTTAATCAATAAAAATAAATAAATAAAACAAACAAACAAACAAAAACGCATATAGTGATCGCTTCTTGAGCTTTTAGGAGAAAATGCTAGACTAGTGGTTCCCAAGCTGTATTTTATGCAGTGATGAATTAAGAGGGAAAAAAGGGAGGAAAAATTGTGTTGCCAGGATTTTACCATTACTATTGAGTAAGTGTATATTGAAACAACAATAAAAAAAGCCACACTTTCTATATCCACCTTCATTCTACCAGACAGAATAGTGGAGAGCTAAGGAAATTCTAGGACAAAGACACTCTCAAGGCATGGAAATGGAAACAGTATGGTGGCTTTGCGAAAAATCTGTAAGATTGTTAGAAGAGAGTTACCAATAAAGAATTAGAAAAATTTGATAGGTTGAGAGCTTTATGCACTATGCAGAAGCATTTGGACTTTATCCTCTAGAATGAGCAAATCTGTAGGAAAATGACATGGTTCAATTTGCATTTAAAATTATTGTTTTGTGGCCAATGTAGCAAATGGTTTGGAGGCAAATGAACACAAAACAGTTAGAAGGTTGTTATAATAACTTATGAGCAAAATGTTGGCTCAGGCTTGAGGTAAGGCAGTAACACTGAGGATGATGGGAAAAGACAGGTTTTTTTGCTCTGAGCTCTTCTTGGAATGGTTTCTCAGAGGCCTCAGCTAAGTCCCATTTCCAGTTTTGACTTGTATTATCTACCTCTGGGCTTTAGAATGAATGTCATATTATTTATCTGTTGACCTTATAGCTCCCTTTTTTGATGAATAATATATTTTTAAAAACCACTACACTATAGAGCCTATACTGTGAGGATTAAAATAATAAATGGATGTGAAAGCACTTTGCAATGTACCACACAAATGGAAACTATTTTTATTACCAGTAAGTCAATTTAGTTTGCAAAGAGAAAAATCACTTTCCCACATGTAAGCTCCCAGAAGCAGACTCCCCAGGCAGAATGAATCACTCTTATAACCATAGCACTTTTTCTTACTTCTATCATAACACCTCCATTAATTATAAATTGTTTATGCATTGGATTTTCTTTGTAACATATAAATCCTTTAGAGGCAGGGAGAGAGCCTTATGAATCTTTGCAGCCTGGTTTGTGGTAGACAGTAAGTGCTCAGTAAATGTTAATTGCACGCATGAATGAATGATTCGCTCCCAGAAAAGGATAAAGGCAGGTGGTAGGGAGCTGATAGTGACTTCAAAGTTAAAATAAATAATAGAGTAAATACATTAAAGTGAAAGGCTCAGAGAGATGATCATATATTTTATTTTAGTCTAGACAGGGGTGGGCAAACTTTTTGACTGGAGGGCCACAATGGGTTCTTAAACTGGACAGGAAGGCCGGAACAAAAGCATGGATGGAGTGTTTGTGTGAACTAATATAAATTCAAAGTAAACAACATTACATAAAAGGGTACGGTCTTTTTTTTCAATAGTTTTATTCATTTCAAAGGGACCGGATCCGGCCCGCGGGCCGTAGTTTGCCCACGGCTGGTCTAGAAGATATACATAGATTTACTATACTGCCAAAATACTGTAACAACTTGATCTTAGTAAAGTTATATATTTTATAACACTGATACTTAAAAATCCTTTTGTAGTGTTGTATTAATTTACCCATTCATTTAGCCAATCTATTTCCAATGGCTAAATACAGAGCATTGTGCTATGGGTTTTAAATAGACATGTCCCTGCCCTCATAATGTTTACTATCCAGTGGGGGCTGGGGAATTTTATTAATTTAACTGAGATCACAGAACTAGGAAGGGACCAAGGCAGGTTGATTGACTACAGTGAAGAACCTCAAGGGTTATTTTTTTAAAATTTATTTTTATTTGTTGATATTAGAGAGAGGGAGAGAGAGAGAAACATTGGTGTGAGAAAGAAACATTGATCAGTTGCCTCCCACATGCTTCCTGACCAAGGATGGAACCCAGAACCTGGGTATGTGCCCTGACTGGGAATCAAACCTGCCACCTTTTGGTATATGGGACAATACTCAACCAATTGAGCCACACTGGCCATGGCAAGGGTTATTTTTTGTTTCATAATTAGTGACCCAGTGCACAGATTCATACACATTGAAAGGAAATTAATTAGAAGGTGGCTGGCGGGGCGGGACTGGGTGATATGGGCCAGACACACCCTGGAGTCAACCTCCCTTAGTCCCTCCCTGGTGTGTGGAGTGAGCGGGGTCCCTCTGGCAGGTGGAGTCCCTTGGTCTGGCCTGTGGGGATCAGGCTGAAACTGATTCTCCAACATCCCCTGAGGGGTCCCGGCATGTGAGAAGGCACTCTGCAAAGTTGCTGTCATACAGGGTGTGGACGCAAAAGCAAGTGTGCAGTAAACCAGATTCGGGGCCCACAGTGTCCCAGCAACAACATAACCCATGCCTGAAGGTGGAATCGCACGGCCCTGCACTCTGGTTTCAGGGTGCATCACCTGAGAACCACCACTGCCAAGTCACTGCAGCTCAGCAGCTCCTGCGTTGAACGTCTGCCCCCTGGTGCTTAGTGCACATCATAGCAAGTGGTCAGACGGTCAGACACTTAGCATATTAGCCATATTAGCCATTAGTCCCTTGCAGTCACTGAGGTTAAGTCAATAAGTACTAATGAAATACCAACAGGGACAGATGTATAAAATTATAATGAATTATAATGATAATGTTTCCATCTCGTGGAGTTTTTGGTTTGGTGGAAAAATTTTAGAAAACTGACCATAATCATAAGATGGGATTTTAATAAAAGATTGACAGATCTTTTGGGAGAAACAGCTTGTAGGAGCTGAGCAGGATCAAGGTGTGGTCTACAATGTGTCCTGGGCATACAGAGAGAAGACTACTATTTCAGACTTTGCTGCACTTAGTATAATGCTCTCCTATGCTAAGTGACATAAGCTGGCCAGAGAAAGACAAATACCATAAGATTTCACTTTTATGTGGAATCTAATGAACAAAAGGAACTAACAAACAAACAAAACAGAAACAGACTCATAGCTGTCAGAGGGGAGGGGTTAGAGGTGGGTGGGTGAAAAAAGATGAAGAGCTTAAGCAATAAAATGAAAAAACCCTCATAGACAGACAACAGTATGGTGATTACCAGAAGAAAATGGGGTGGAGAAAGGCAGAAGGTAAAGGGGGAATAAGTGGTGATGGAAAGAAACATGACCTGGGGTGGTGAGCATCCAATACAATATACAGATGATGCATTATAGAGTTTACCCCTTAAATCTATGTAATTTTATTAATCAATGTCACCCCAATAAATTCAATTTAAAATGTTCTGGGTAAATAAATAAATAAATAAATAAATAAATGACTTTGCTCCAGTTCTCCTGGTTGGAGGACTATGGGAAAGACACTCACATTTTTGGGCCTCACTGTCCTCATTTGTCAAATATGAGCAATAACAGGTAATGTTTCTACTTTATTTTAAGAATTAATTGGTTGAGATAAGGGAAGGAAAGCAGTTTCTAAAATGCAATACAGATATATGATAAAGAAAGCCAATTTCCTTGAACCATTGTTCTGGCATATGAGCCATCAAATAAGAAAAAGCATAGAGAAGTGATTTATAAATTCTTATCCTTAGTATGTAATGTGGTGCCTGTCACATAGTAAGTGCTTAATAAATACTTGTCGAGATTGGTTCCTGAATGGCTGAAACCAAGCCTTCTCTCCTCTGGCTTGCGGGGAAGACATATTGCACCCAACCTCTTGTAACCTTTTCAACACATCGAGCCATTGTCAATAGAGTAGTTATAATCCAAAGTGCCCTTTCAATTGGGTATTTTTGTTTGTTCATTTGGTTGTCAGAGATGCATGTGTGTGACTGTGTATGTGTGTGTACAAGAACATATTGGAGAGACCTGGTGAACTGTCTTCACATCTATTTAGTTCCGTTAAGCATCTCTTTGCTCCTCTTTACTGGTGAATATTCATTGCCTGCAGCACTACTGGTGTCTAGAATAATAGCACGCATTCTCCGTGGATGTTTATATTTCAGCAGGCATTATAGACATAAGCTAAGGAGATAAAGCTTAAGCCTGGTAAGGCTATCCACTAGCCAGAGAGAAGATTTATCTGAGGAAGGATGGCTTACTTAGCACCAGCAAAACACACACCCATAGGCAGTTATCAGTCTGCCTACCAAGATAGCCGTTAGCTTGGATCAGTGGCTGGACATGTCCATGCCTTTGATATGGATATATTGCCTGCAAATCTTAATCTCACCTGTAATTACAATGTTAATATTAGTAAAAATTATAAGAAGTTTTTTTCTAGTCTTAACATTTATTTAATGTCACTCAAAATTGTACAATAAAATGTTATTAAAAGAGAATATGCAAAACTTTTGCTTCCATGAAGATGGAATAGATGATTTGTCCCTATTCCTTCCACTAAGAACAATTAACAATCATTGAAATTCTGTCTAAAATGAATATAGAATATCTAAAAGCTGGAGAGAAGAAGGAAAATTGCCAGGAACTTGGAACCTGCGAGACAATAATATGGTGAGGTCCTTGGGTGTTCTTTTGGCTCATATATTCTAAAATTGGATCTGGAGAAGCTCGAGCACTAAAAATGCCAGCAGGTACAAACAAAACGGCCCCAACCCTAGCTGGTTTGGTTCAGTGGATACAGCGTCAACCTGCGGACTGAAGGGTCAAGGGCACATGCCCAGGTTGGGGGCTTGATCCCCAATAGGGGGTGTGCAGGAGGCAGCTGATCAATGATTCTCTCTCAGCATTGATGTTTCTATCTCTTTCTCCCTCTCCTTCTTCTCTGAAATCAATAAAAATATATATATTTTTAAAAGGCCCCAACAGAAGCCTGCTGTCTGTAGCCCAAGGACCAAGGAAGGGCAGTCTCACCAGCTCTATTCCAGCCAAACACTGCAGAAAAATCATGGCTTCACCCTCACTGGTATCAGCAAAGACAAGTGGATAGCCTAGAGATTCACTCTGGCTGGGATGTAACAAGGGTGGTATGAGAGAAGGTGAGCAGGGAGCCAGGACTTCCAGTCCTGCTGAGTAGTCACAAAGCTCTCCCTTCCATCCACAGTGTCAGGGGAGACCATGTGTGAAGCATGGACTTTCACCTGCGCCTGCAGTAATGAGGCTCTCCTGCCTCTCCCTACTGGGCTGATGGCAGCGGAGACCTAGAGAAGAGTCAACCACTGGCTGGTGTGGCCCACTGGTTGAGTGTCTACCTATGAACCAGGAGGTAAAGGTTCGATTCCAGGTCAGGGCACTTGCCCAGGTTGTGGGTTCAATTCCCAGTAAGGGGTGTGCAGGAGGCAGTCGATCAATGATTCGCTCTCATCATTGATATTTCTATCTCCCTCTGCCTTCCTCTCTGAAACAATAAAAATATATATTTTTTAAAACAAAAGACTTTTATCAGTATCCAGTGGTCATGCAGCATACAAGTCCTGTGGTAACAATGGAGGACATGTGGGGATGAATAATGGGCACTCTTAATCCTCCAGGTCAGGGGGTCAGAGGAGGCCTAGAAGGCAGTGGGTCTCCCACTTCTCCCAGTAGTTCTGGGGAGCCCCTGCCCTCCTTAGGTGTCAACAGAGGCCAAGAGGACCCTGCGCTTCTCTCTCCACCTGGCCATCATGAAGCAACACCCCACTTTCCCTGACAGAGCAATACTACAGAGAGGTAGCCAAGATAGAAATAAATCTGGAGTTTCTTAATACAACCCCGAAAATGTCTAGGTTCAGGATGAAATGATTCATCACAGAGAGAACCAGGGAAATTTCCACAAGAGTGAGTAAAGGCAATGAATGCTAACACCGGCATAACAGAGATGCTCGAAGTCTGCAGCCACTTTTTCAGCTCTACCCTCCTTTTCCTCTCTTTTCCATATCCTGGTGACACAAATGTTAAAGCTTTTATGATGGTCATGCAGGTCTCCGAGTGCCTGTCTGTCTGTCTCTCTTCAGTTTGTTGTCTGTTATTCAGATTGGGTAATTATTGTTCTTCCTTTCAGCTCACTAATTCTTTTTTTTTCTGTCCTTACATTCAGCTGGCATGATTTTAAAGCAGCCATCATAAAAATGCTTCAATGAGCAATGACAAACATGCTTGAAACAAATTAAAAAATAAAAACCACAGCAAACAATTAGAAGTTATACAGAAACTTAAGTTTTAGAACTTTGAAATACAATAACCAGAATAAACAATTCCATGGATGGACTCAACAGCTGAATGGGCAATCAGAGGAAAGAAGCAGTAAACCGCAAGAAAGAAGGATAGAAATTACCCAGTCCCAATAATGAAAGAAAATAGGCTCAAGTAAAAATGATCAGAAACTCGGGAACTTGTGTGGCCAGCACAAAAGACCTAACATTTGTGTCACCGAAGCTGGGAGGAGAGGGGGACGAGGTTGAGACAAAAAAGTGTTTGAAGAAATAATGGCTGGAAACTTCCCAAATTTGGCAAAAGACACAAACCTATGGATTCAAGAAGCTGAGAGAACATCAAACAGGATGAACAACAACAACAACAAAAATCCATGTCAAAACAAGTCATGCATGTAAAAATTAGAGATGAAGAGAAATCCTGCAAGCAGTGAAAGAGAAATAATGTAATATCTATACAGGAAAAACCATTCAAATAACAACAGATTTCTCATCCAAAATCACAGAGGCCAGAAAGAAGCAGCACAACAATTTTTATGTGATGAAAGAAAAAAACAACAACTATCAACTCAAAATTCTAGATCTGTAAAAATATCCTTCAGAAATGAAGGGGAAATCCATGGTAAGGCAAAGGACCTAAAATTGCTAAAACAAATGTAAAAATTAGGACTGGAGTATGAGGAATCACCTTACCCAGTTTCAAGATTTCTATAGCTATTGTAATAAAGGCTGCATATTACTGGTGGAAAGACCAATGGATTGTACTGGAGAGTGAATTCATAAGTAGACCACAAAATATTGCCCAACTGATTTTTGGCAAAGATGAAGATTCAATGGAGTAATGATAACCCATTGGACAAATGGTGCTAGGACAATTATAATCTACTAGAGGCCTGGTGCATGAAATTTGTGCACTGTCCCTCAGTCCAGCCTGCACCCTTCCAATCTGGGACCCCTCGGGCCTAAACTGGCAGTCGGAAATCCCTCTCACAATCCGGGACTGCTGGCTCCCAACTGCTTGCCTGCCTGCCTGCCTGACTGCCCCTAACCACTTCTGCCTGCCAGCCTGATCACCCCCTAATAACTCCCCTGCCAGCCTGATTGACGCCTAACTGCTCCTCTGCTGGCCCGGTTGCCCCCAACTGTCCTCCCATGCCAGCCTGATTGCCCCCAACTGCACTCCCCTGCTGGCCCGGTCACCCCCAACTTCCCTCCCCTGCTGGCCCCATTGCCCCCAACTGCCCTCCCCTGCAGGCCTGGTCCCCAACAACTGCCCTCCCCTGCCGACCATCTTGTGGTGGCCAACTTTGACCACACGGGGGTGGCCATCTTGTGCGAGGGCGTGATAGTCCATTTGCATATTACCTCTTTATTATATAGGATAGACAAATAAATGAACCTCAACCCAAGCTTCATACCTTATACAAAAATTAGTTCAAAATGAATCATATATTTAAATACGAAGCACAAAATCATTAATCTTTTAGAAGAGATCATAAGAAGAGACTGTTGTGACCTCGGGTGGGGTGAAGAGTTCTTAGACATAACACTGAAAGCATGAGCCATAGAAGAAAAAGTGGATGAATTGAACTTCATCAAAATTAAAAACTTTTGCTTTGGGAATAATATTCTTAAAGAGATGAGAAGGCAAGATACAGACTTGGAGAAAATATTTGAAGACCACTTATCTGACAAAAGACTAATATCTAAACGTCTCAAAAACTCAACAGCAAAGAAACAAATAATGCCATTACAAAATGAGCAAAATCCATTAACAGATATTCCACCAGGGAGGAAAAACAGATGGAAAATAAACTTACGAAAGATTGTCCAACATCATTTGCCATTCTGGAAATGGAAATTAAAACCACAGTGAGATAATACTACACAGCTATCAGAATGGCTCAAATGAAAAACAGGGACAATATGAAATGCTGGTGAGAATGTGAAGAAACTTGATCTCATGCATTTGTTGCTGGTGGGAATGTAAAATGCTACAGCCACTCCTGGAAATGGTTTGGCAAGTTATTTATTACCTAAACATACAACTATCACATAATCCAGCAATTCTACTTTGGGATATTTGTCTCAGGGAAATGAAAACTTATGTTTACATAAAAGCCTATACATGAACATTCAAAGACACTTTCCTTATAATAGGCAAAGTGGAAACAGCCTAGATATCCTTCAATAGGTGAATGGTTCAACTGAGGTACATCCATATGTTTATTCACCATCTGGTGTCAGAACCCTACCAGGTGCTTAAATACTTTTGTGACTTACATCTCGGAAGGTAAATATTATTATCCTCATTTTGTAGATTAGAAATTTGAGGCTTCGCCAGATTAAATGGCTTATTCAAGGTTATTCAGGGCAGAGGCTGGAATTTGCTCATTCGCTTTCCAGTGCAAAGGGTGTCATGTAAGTTAGGTGAGGAGACTGCGTGTTTGTTATTCTTTCTGATCTGGAGGGATGTAGCTAATGATGTAATATCCTGTCTGAGGACTGGTTCTGTCAGCCGACCTTCAGTACAAAACCACTGCCTAAGAACAGACTTTCCTTCTCTAGAGTCCATGTCCATTGCCTTTACCTGGATATCTGTGAAGTTATGTCATAGCATTTGAGGAGTCTTACTTCTCTAAGAAAGAGGGTGGGCCCAAACAATCTCTCCTCTGTTGACTCATTCCATCATGTAAAAGAGTAAATGCTGCTCTTCGTCCTAATTAAGTTTGCGTCTGTGGAGCCCAAAGCACTTAACAGTGCTTTGTTTGAAATGACTTTGTTTTGCAATGTGTATGCCTGTCCTTCAGCATCAACTAAAACAAGACCTGGATGTCCATAATTATCCAGCAGGTGTGACTAAAATGTTGACGCATCATCACATTTTGGTGCTGGAAGGAATTAACATTCAATTAGAACAATCACCTCATTTCGTAGAGAGGCAGAGCGACTGGTCCAAGACACGCCTATGTGCTGAAAATTACAGCACAAGTCTCAGATTTTTCATGAGGCTTAGATCGGAGTGTTCCCAACACTCCTTTCTCCACTCTGTACTTGGAGCTCTAGTTGCTACCAGTTCAGGTTTTGCAAAAGCAGTTCATGTTTTGTGACTCAACCATCAACAAAATATCTAATAATTTATTTAAAAATGAAAAAGCAAAACTTCATGGTCCTCCATTTTAGAAGAAATGGCAGCTACCATATCAAATGGGGGTAATCAAAATCTTATGATTAGATGATTCTAGAAATTGCAAACACAGTGTAGCTGGAAAAGCCCAAGAATTGGGAGTCTTGAGTTGGATGACTTGCTATGCTACCCAAGTATCTCTTTGTCCTCAGCCATATCTTTTAATTTTTATTTCTTCAACAAACAAATTCTTATTCAGTGCCTGCTTTATACCTTGCATTTTGCTTGGTTCTGGAGATTCAAGTGTGATCAAAATAATAATGATGCCTGCCTTTACCTAAGCCAGTTTTGGTGCATGAAAGAAATGAGATGGTAGATATGAAAGCTCTTTGTAAAGTGTACAATTCCATCAAAAATTAGACATAACCGCATACCATTTCCAATTGCAAGTATATACGGTATCACAAATGGGGCTTTGAAGATAATGAAAACTCCCTGAGCATAAACAGAAAACACATTTATATTGTGAGATTGTGAAGCCCAAAAATTGAAATTGGACAGAATGCTTAATAAACAATTGCCAAGGGCCAATCACTTGCTTATCATCTATGTATTCCCCACTCAAATATAAGAACACAAAACTTTTCTCTCTTTTACAACTATTATTCCAACTTTTAAAACAGTATAGGCACACAGCATGCACCAAATATTTATTGAATATGTTAAACTTTTAATTAATCTCTTTTTGTGTATATGTGTTATATTTTTAGGGTAAATGGCTAGAAGTAGAATTAGTGAACATAAGGTTATATACATTTAATCTTGATAGATATTGCTAAATACCTCCTGTAATTAACTAATATTGCTAAATACCTCCTGTAATTAATTATCTAATTTATTAAAAAAGGTATTTTATGCCTATGTATTTTGACCCCTTTTATATCTGGCTAGCGTATTTCACTTCTAGGAACAGCATTGCCTTCTTCTAGGACTTATGCCTTCTCTTATCCTCTGGTGGGAGATGCCAAGGAAATGTGTACTCATCTTCTGATAAAGTTGATTGTGTCAGGAGTGGGCCCAGATTCAAGGAATGCTATCTCTCTGGTCATCAATTATTGGTCTTGGCATGGTCATTGATTCTAATCAGGAACAGTGAGTCCCTTCCTTAGGATTTTTGGACTTGGAGAATTTGATACTTAATCAGTAATTTTCTGTTACTTGGAGCTGTAAGACATAGAACTCAGCTCCAACATTGCTGGTTGCCATGTTTTCCATCCAATGGAGGAAGACAGTCAGCACCAAAAAAGAGAAATCTGAACCCAAATAACAGAGAAGAGTAGAAGGGATGAGTCCAAATGCAATTTGAGTGCCTGGTTCCCAGTCTTTCTGCAGTCAAACCGCATGAGCTTCAGGGGATATCCTCACCTCTTTATTATGAGAATAGTAATTATCCTCCCCTCTCCCCTCCCCCCACCTTACATTAGTTGAAGGGGTTTGTCCTACATCCAAAAGATAAGAAGTCTAACTTTCCATTTTGCATATGTATACATTTATTTTCTACATTTCATTTTACTTTGCCAATAGTCTTTGCCTTCCACGTATATGATTTAATACATAACATTGCAAGATGTGTTATCCTTACTTTTCAGATAATGATGAGAAAAATGAGGTTCACGTCCAGGTCATACATGTGGTCAATGCTGAGAATCATGACGCAACCTCCTTCTCTTTCAACCTTGCCATCTGGGCAACATGCAGCTGAGAAAGAAGGTCCTTTGTAATTACTGGAATTCACCTTCTTTATCCTTCCATTCATTCCCAAAGGGATCCGAGTTGGCTAATATTACAAGTTAATATGACAGAATAGATACTTATTATGTAAGGAACCTGGTGTTAGTACAAGCTGTGATCTAAGTGCATTCCGTGCTTCCTATGTCCTTCATTAAGGATGGGTGGAGGATGGATGAGTGAATGAATGATGGTATCACTCAGGGGTGGGGTGGCAAGGATCACACTGATTCCGTCTGCACTGGGAGAGCCAAGGTTAAGCTGGAAGCCAAGGTTTGGAGTGAGATGAGGAAAGAGCTGACTGTCAAGTGTGTGCAGCAGCCTGTCAAGGCAGAGCCGGCTGTCTGGAGGTCGCAGCTAATCACTGACATTCCCAAAACCATTATCTGTGACTCACTCCTCTGAATTCCCAGAGGACTTCTAAACATTCGTTCCGGCTGTTTTGTCCTTGTCTGTTCACTCAGCAGTCTGTGTCCTCCCCGGCTTGGCACTGAGTCCTTGTGTTCTGTGCCTTTACAGTGCCAGGTACAGTAGAGATGCTGTCAGCGCACAGGGGAGAGCCAGCTGGGGCTGCCCAGTTTTGGAATCTTACTTGTGATCTCATTTCAAGAAGAAAACTTAGAAAGTTACCTTATTACTGATGCTTTAAAAGAAGTCTGAATGTTACAAATTTGGTGGCTAAAAAGCAATGCCAACTTTTCTAATGACATTCTTCTATTCAATCAAATAGGTAATTTAAGTTCCAAGAATAGATGTATTGTATGTGGAACCCAGTAAGGCTATTTTTGTTTTGAATGAAAGAAATACAGTTTCTAAATACACCTCCCTCATGCATGCACCCACACACATAGTCATATACATACATACATACATACATACATACATACATACATATTATTCCTGAATTTGCCTTCATGCAAAAAGTGGTTGCTCATCACTGGAGTCCATGCTTAGCAAACACCTAATCCAGGAAGGTTTCAATGAATTAGTTCCCAGACACATGCCACCAGCAATGCACTGACTTTCCCTATGGATGGGACCCATCAGAGGGCCACTAGCTTCAGCTGCCTCTTCCTGGCTGGTCCCCAAACAATAATAAGGAGTGTAGTAACACCCAGTGTAGTGTCCACCTCCCAGCGAATCTCTTCAAATGATGGTCCAACAAAGTGTTCAGCAGACATTACATTCTGTGTGCATTTCACCTGCATAAATGAAATCCCAGGGCTTTGGCAGGCATGGGGGCGTGCCACCCAGACCTTCCTCAAGAGAACCTACTTCAGGGAGCTCAGCTGAGGGCAGCTGCTGGACTTCTCACAACCGAATGCGCCAAGGCTGTGCTTCCCCTGGGCTCCTCCTAGTCAACATCCGAGCTTGGCAGGTGCGCTGGAGCCTGACACAGGGTTCCTCTAACAGACAGTGCCTTCTTTGGATGCCCCCTGGCCTGGCTGAGACTTTGTGAGAACTGCTCTGTAATCTGTGGCTCTTCCTAGTCCATCCTCCCTCCCTCCCTCCCTCCCTCCCTCCCTCCCTCCCTCCCTCCCTCCCTCCCTCCCTCCTTTCCTCCCTTCCTTCTTTCCTCTCACAGGTGTCTGACCTGTCTCATGTCCAAATGCTCTCCCTACCCACTCCTGCTCCTACAAGTCATTCCACCAGTGAATCTCCTGTACATCTAATCCGTTCCAGGTGCCTGTCTGCAGGTCATGAAATGGGGTGAAGCGGGAAAAGAAGATTGATTTAATAGAGTAGGCCCAGTTGTCTGCCATCTACTGAATGGGAACATGCCCAGAGCAGGGATGCAGATATGCTTTGCTCTTCCCTCAACCAGTTTCCATTTGTTTCTCTAAGTCCATTTTTTTTTTTTGTAGCATAAGTATTTTGTAGCACTTACTCCATGTCAGGCATAGTTCTAAGCATTTTGTACACCCTGAACAATTTAGTCCTCGCATCAGCCCGGTGGCAAATCGTTACTTCCATTGTGCAGATGAAAACACAGAGGTACACAGAGGTTAATGTAAAGTTGTCCTACCTCACGGCGCTAGTAGGTGGCAGGGCTGGGATTTACCTCCATTGCACTGTGTTCTCTCTCATGTTAGGAGCTCTTTGCTGCGCTGAGGTTGCAGTACCTAAAGATAAGTATTTTTAAGTAAAATATGTCCTTAAACTTTAGTCAGTTACCTTGCATGACACCCAGCTAAATAAATGAGGTGTTTTTTCTAATGCTAAAAGAAAAACTGGCTGTACTGAATTTGCTAAGAAATTCTTCAATGTGGTAACTTCCTAAGGGAAAAGAATGTTGAAGTCTCTCTCTCTCTCTCTCTCTCTCTCTCTCTCTCTCTCTCTCTCTCTCTCTCTTTCTCCTCTCATTTTCTTACATTAGAACATACCCCCTAGCCCCTCTCTCTTGTCCTGCAACTCCCTGAAAAACCTTGTCTGGATGAAACAAGTCTATGAATTTTCACTCTAAACAGCTGACTTTTCCAGACTGCTGAGAGTAATTATCAAGTAGATGCTAAGCTCTGGATAACATACTAGGTGATGTACATGCATCTGATAATTTAAACCTCACAGCCACCTGTGGAATTGCTCCCCATTTCAGAAAGAAGAATCTTGCCTTGTAGGTGTTAAATTGCCCAAAGTCAGAGCCAGTGAGTGGCTGAGTCAAATGAACACCCAGCCTTAGTATCATTTTTGCTCTCATCTTTTTTTTTAATTTTTAATTTTTAAAAATCTTTATTGTTGAGATTATTACAGATGTCCCTCTTTTTTTTTCTCCCCATTGCCTCCCTTCACCTGGTTCCCACCCTGCCCAATGCTTTCATCACCCTATTGTCTGTGTCCATAGGTAATGCATATATGCATATAAGATTTTTTGTTTAACCTCTCCCTGCTCCCCCAACCCTCCTTCTCTCTGAGAATTATCAGTCTGTTCCACTTCCATGCCTCTGATTCTATTTTATTCACCAGTTTATTCTGTTCATTAGATTTCTTATTCATTTATTTGAATTTTAGATTCAATTGTTGATAGGTATGTATTTGTTGCCATTTTGTTGTTCACATTTTTGATGTTTTTCTTTTTCTTCTTCTTCCTCTTCTTAAAGATTACCTTTCAGCATGTCATATAATACTAGTTTGGTGGTGATGAACTCCTTTAGCTTTTGGTTGTCTGTGAAGCTCTTTACTGACCTTCAACTGTAAATGATAGCTTTGCTGGGTACAGCAATCTTAGTTGTAAGTCCTTGCTATTCATCACTTTGAATATTTCTTGCCACTCCTGGACTGCATAGTTTCTGTTGAGAAATCAGCTGACAGTTGTATGGACATTGCCTTGTTGGTAACTAACTGCTTTTTTCTTGCTGCTTTTAAGATTCTCTCTTTGTCTTTTGCCCTTGGCATTTTAATTATGATGTGTCTTGGTGTGGTCCTCTTTGGGTTAGTCTTGTTTGAGACTCTCTGTGCTTCCTGGACTTGTAAATCTATTTCTTTCCACCAGATAGTGGAAGTTTTCTGTCATTATTTCTTCAAATAGGTTTTCAATTTCTTGCTCTCTCTCTTCTGGCACCCCCATAATTCAGATGTTGGTACACTTGAACTTGTCCCAGAGGCTCCTTACACTATATTCATATTTTTGGATTCTTATTTCTTTATGCTCTTCTGGTTGGGTGTTTTCTGCTTCCTCAAATTTCAAATCACTGATTTGATTCTCAGAATCCTCTCCTCTACTATTGAATCCTTGTTCTTTATTTCAGTCAGTGTATGATTAATTTCTGACTGGTCCTTTTCCGTGTGTTTGGCATTCTCACTAAGGTCCTTGAAAGTCTTACTAAGTCCCTTGGAGGTTTCTAGAATATTCTTGAGTAACCTTATAACTGTGGTTTTGAACTCTATATACAGTAGTTTGCTTTCTTCCATTTCTTTCATTGGTGACATGTTTCTTTGTCTCTGCATTTTGGTTGCTTCCTTGGGTTTGTTTCTATGTATTGGGTAGAGCTGCTATGTCTCCTTGAGTTGGTAAGATGGCCTTGTATAGTAGGTGTCCTATAGGGCCCACTAGCTCAGCCTCCCCAGTCACCTGAGCTGGAAACTCTCGGTCAGAGGTCCTCAAACTTTTTAAACAGGGGGCCAGTTCACTGTCCCTCAGACATTCCACACATGCGCACTGTGGGCCCGGGATGAGTTGGCTGCTAAGAAGGACAGGCAGCAGCGGCAAAAACACCCAGCGGGCCAGATAAATGTTTTTGGCGGGCCATAGTTTGAGGACCCCTGCTCTAGGTGCACCCCTTTGTAGGCTGTGATCATAGGCTTATAGTTGAGACTTGATTGCTGTTGGTATCACTGGGAGGAATTGACCTCCAGGCCAATTTGCTGTGAGGATCAGCTGTGACTACAATGCTTTACTGGGGCTTTGGTGCTCACTGAGTCTGCCCCTTGAGTGTGTTGCTTGTAGATGTGTAGAGTTGTAATCTGGTATGGTCTGATACTGACCACTGAGTATACTGGCTCTTGGGTCTCCAGGGAGGTGCAAAGTCAGCCACTGCCTGGGGCTACCCAGAAGGAGCTACAGAGAGATCTTCAGATTTCTCCTTTTTGTATCAGGTTTGGAAGGGCCCAGACGAGGCTCAGCTGTGAAGCAAGGCAGGTTGATGCTGGTGCAGGATCTTGGGTCTTTTATTGATAGGTTTGGGCACCCTGACCCAGCTGTAGCTTGTTTGAAACTTTCAAGGATAGACCATTCTTATGCAAAAGCCACTGCAGGCAGGTTGGGTAGGGTTGTAAATTGGATAAGGTGGGGCCTTAGGGTATCACCTGGGTGAAGCAAAAAGAAATGGCTACCAGTCAGCCCAACCGGGAGGTCCCAACACAGGAACAATGATCCCTGTAAGTACCTCTGTCTGGGAGAAAGTCACCCCCAAGTTCCTGTCCTGATGCCAGATGAATGTGTCCCCAAGTGCCTCGCCCTGACACTGGAGCTCAGAGGAAGAAGGACCTTGTAAGTTCAGTTTGTAGTGCCGGCCTTTTAAGAGGAACAGCTGGGTCTCCAGAAGCCTCTCTGTCACTGAGCTCCAATTTGCACTGGTGTTTACAGCCTGTAGTTATGGGGACTTCTTTTCTCAGCTCTGGGACCTGAGGCTGGGTGTCTGCTGTGGGGCTGGGATCCCTTGCTTGTACAGGCAGTCTCTGCTGAGAAGATCTCCCTCCCAATTAAAAAAAAAGCCACACAAATGGTTGCTGGGCCAGCCCATTCTGCACCTCTGCACCTCCTTCCAGTCTCAGTGTGCTTTTTTCTTTACTTCTCTAGTTGCAGTACTTCCATTTAGCCAACTTTCCAATGGTTCTGGAGATAGTTGTTCTGTATTTTAGCTGTAATTTGATGTGGTTGTGGAGGCGGCGAGTGCAGGCGTTTGCCTATGCTGCCATCTTGGTTCCCTCCTTTGCTTTCATCTTTTTAAACTTTGTTAGCTAATTAGAATTTAATCTTTCTGAGCCCTAAAATGTAAAGAAAAGATAGTCTTTCTTTGATGGAGCATGACAATTCATATCCACTTTAACAATTTTTTAAAATATAGGTTTTTATTGATTTTTAGGGAGAGAGAGAAACATTGATCGCCTGCCTCCTATATGCACCCCAACCAGGGACTGAACCTGCAACCTGTGTATACTCCCTGACTGAACTACAACTGTCCAGTGCCTGGGGCTTTTCTCGACCAACTTGAGCCACACTGGCCAGGGCACACTTTAACCTTTTCATGATGTCATAATTCCTTCAATGCTAACACTTGTGAAATTATTAATGATTTTAGATGAGCACATTTGTTATTCATTGTTTTTAATACAACAAATGCTTGCAGAATACCTTCTGTGGTAGTCACAGTTCTACAATGGGCCAAGATTCCCTCCCTGTGGTGTGCACATTTTATATAATCCCCAGAACTGTGCATATGATGGATTTAGATGGAGTTATGTTACTTGGCAAGTTGACCTGAATATATGGAGATTATCCAGGTAGGCCTGACTGAATCACATGACTCCTTTGAACACAGAGAGTTTCCCAGCTGGTTATAGAATAGGAGGTCAGCCCAGCTTGAGTGATTCAGTGGTTGAGTGTCAACCTATGAACCAGGAGGTCATGGTTCGATTCCTGGTCAGGGCATATGTCCGGGCTGTGGGCTCAATCCCCAGTATGGGGAGTGCATGAGGCAGCCAATCTATGATTCTCTCTCATCATTGATGTTTCTATCTCCTTCTCACCCTATCCCTCTCTCTCTGAAATCAATAAAAATATATATTTATTTAAATAAAGAGGAAGTCAGATATTCAAAGCACAAGGGGGATTTGACATGCCCTGCTGGCTTGAAGAAGGAGGGGAGCCCTTGGTAAGGATGGTGGGTGGCTACTAGGACCTAAGAATGGTTTTTGGCTGACAGTCAGCAGGGAAATAGAGATCTCAATCTTACAGCTTTATGCCAACAAGCTGAAGGAGCTCGGAAGATTCTTCTCCAGAGGCTCCAGACAAGAACTCAGCCTGGCTGACACCTTGATTTCAGCTTCTGATGCCCTGGCCAGGTTGTAACACTTATCCAACTTACCCCTGGATGCCTGACCTCCAGAACTGTGAGCTAATAATGAGTGTTGGTGTAACTCACCAGAATGATGGTAATTTGTTATGCAGCAATAAAAAACTAATTAGCCCTTTATGTTCCAGGCACAGTTCTTGGTGCTGGAAATATAGTAGCCTCCACAATCACAGAGTTTATATTTGAGGAGGAGGATGGGGGATGAAGGAGATGCAATGAAGGGAAAGTCATACAAAAGCACACGGTGAAAGATCAACTTGTAGTCAGTGCTGTGGAGGGAGTTATAATGGGGCTCGAACCAGAGTGATTGGGGGTTTCCTTCAGATCACTTGGTCAAGGGAAGTCTCTTGTGAGGCAGCTGTATTTGAAAATGCTTGCATGACAAGAAAGTTCTAGCCAAGTTCAGTCTGGGGACAAAGCTACCCAGGAAAAGAGCTTCATGTGGGAAAGAACTTGTAATTTTTACAGCATGTTTGTTCCTGTCTTAATAATTGTTACTACTGGGTCATATTAAGTGAAGCAGAATATTAACCTGGAATTTTGGGCTTGGAGCAAATAATAGTACTACTGAATTTTCTCTATTCTTCCATGGCAAATGAGCTTGAATAGAAATAAACTCGTTGTTGCTAGTTCTGGAAAAGAACTTTGATTTAAATTTGGCTTTAACCTCTGGGAAGTCAAAGGTCACTGGGATTAAGTGACCTCAAACCCATGATTGAGAGAGTTCCCTTTTCGGTCTTTGCTTGGTGTAAGGAGCACTCAGCTACTGAGAGTAAAGAAAAAAATTAAACAATGGGAATTACATAGAGTAAGGCGCTGAAAACAGAAGTACGTTGGCAAGATATGGAGGTTGAGTTTACAGGCATGGTTTGGTTGATTTGGTAGCATATCATGAAATTGGAAACCTTTGTCCTAAGTGTAAACCTCAGCCAAAGTTCATAAGTAAATTCAGTAGCCCGGGTTTGCTTTTTAATGAAAAAATTTAAGATACTAATGTGGATGTTTAGTTCACAATAATTAATTCTTTCTAAAATAAAATTTCACTTTATTGTTATCTTATTACTTAGCCATCACCTTGATTTTCTGCCTAATGTAGAAGGCTGCCAGATTATATTATTAAAGGAAAAAGCATATCTTAAAATTATGAAGTGTTTAGAGGCCTACTTACTCCTTCTATGGGGAAATGTGTACTCCATTATAAGGAAAGCAAGAGACCAAGGAGATTCACACTTGGACTCCTGTTATGAGGCAGAAACTATATGAGGAGTCTCTATGTGCATTGCTTTGGTTTTCAATTTAGTTATGACATATCATTGATCAAGATGAAGGAACAGAAAGAAGTTAATCAACTGGGCCCAAATCACACAGCCAGTTACCATCAGAGCTCATATATAAACAAGGGTGTGTGTGTGACGCTGTCAAATCTGACCTAGGAGGGAGGCGTGTGTGCAGAAGGAAGCTCTCATTCTTATTCCTTCGACATAAGAATTGTGTTGGGGACAAACAACTTCAAATACTTTTGAGAGCAAGGCAGAACATAAATAAATAAAACAAGGTTAAAAAGTGACAGTTCATGTCAACAAGAGCAGTCACTCACAGTTGGATCTCAGCCCACATCTCCAACCTTGTCCCTTTGGTATATACTTTTCTTTCAACTCTGTCTCACCTGCAGGAGGACTGGCTGTTCTCTGGATGTGCCTTTATGAGAGCACCTGCTGCCACCTATCACCACAGTATCTTGTTCCTGAACCTTAACAGGAGTAAGCACTTCTTGAGGAAGGTACACCTGAGCTTATCTTTTAAAAATACATATATTTTTTATTGATTTCAGAGAGTAAGGGAGAAGAAGAGGGAGAAAGAAACATCAGTGATGAAAGAGAATCATCCATTGGCTGCCTCCTACATACCCCACACTGGGGATTGAGCCCACAATCCGTGCATGTGCCCTGACCAGGAATCAAACAGTGACCTCCTGGTTCGTAGGTCGAGGCTCAACCACTTCGCCATGCCAGCTGGGCGTCTTTGTAAAAAATGCTCCCTGTACACCTTGTACACCATCTCTCCATTACTGCAGCCACGAGAAGGCTTTGTAGCTGGTTATGTGCCTCCTTTAGGCAGGAAGTTCCTCGAGGGCATTCACTGGCTTCTTCACCTTGAGTGCCTGGCAATTAGCAGTCCTCAGTCTACTTATAGAGTTGGTTGTTTTTCAAAGTAAGCAACTGAAAACTGAGAAACAAAGATTCATTGGGTTCTTAGGGATAGAAGAGGTTGAATCCGAGAGAATAATCTACCTTGTTCTGAACCGTGGAAAAAAAGCTCAGAAAATCCAGGTTGGATTCTATTATTTGAGTATTAGAAGTAGGAGGGTCCTTAGTTTAACCTTCTCAGTTTTCAAATAAGGAGGCTGAGACCCCGAATGATGAGGTGACAGGCCCAGGTTATATAGCTTAGTAGACTCAGGGCCAAGAAGAGAATTAGGTTTCCTTTCTAGATTGCTGCTCTCAGCCCCTTCTGTGACCTTGACTTCAGTCACCTAAACCTGGCCTAGTCTTTGTTTTTCCATTGCAAGAACAGAATTATTCTCACTGGATTACTAGGTAGAACCAAATGATATAAGCGCCTGAAAGCCCTTTGAGAAGTAAAAATGCACCATCAGAGTATGAGATTTCATCATAGGATGCTTTTCGACCCCAGGTCCTATGCAGAAAAAGTCAATCACTCCCTTCAGTGACAGAAAAGTTTTTAGAGTCCTGCATTTTGGCAAGTCTACAAAGAGTGAAAGTTAAGACATTACAGAGAGTATCTTTTTTTTTACATTTGCTTTAACAAGCATTGTTTCATTTTAATCATCTGCGACACAATGTCTAGCTACTAAGAAAGTATGATATGTGCATTAGGTGGAAAGAAATACAGTTAGCCCTGTAGGCTTTTTCGGAAACACTTTGCTACCAACCCTTTTTGCAAAATGGGGGACCAGTGCTGCTGGGGAAGCTCCCGTGGAATTTGCCAACCTGGGAGATTTGTGAAAAGAGTTGGAGTAAATTAGGTTGTTTTGTTCAGTGCTGCTCAATGTGCCTAGTTTATGAATAAGACACTTCGTAAAAAAAGTAACTAAAAGGCTGAACACAAACTATTTACAGGCATGTTAGGACTTGAACATGAAATGAAATGCATGCTAAACTTCCCATCACCTCATTTATTTTAAAATGTATTTATTTAGAGAATTTACTATAAAAATGATTGAGTACCAGACACTGTGCTAGGTGCTGGGGATGTAGATGAGAATTAGACCCCCTGGGTCCCTCCCGTTAACAGTGATGGTCTCTGTGGGGAAGAGAAGAACAGATAATGAGATGTTTAAGATATGTACAAGGCCCCTGTAGGAGAAAATAATGGGAATTTCTGTAGGGAATTGGATGGAATAGAAGAGTGTACTGTTGGCCAGTTTTTAAGCCTTTGGTGCTTAATCTCAACTTTCCATTTCTGAACTTTGAAAGTGCCTTATTTGTCCTACTCTTATCGCATGTAATAACAATGATAACAAAATAGCTACCACATAATGCATACCTATGTGATTGGTTCTAAAGTAGCACCTTACACAAATACTCATATTTAGTTTAAGTGTTCAGATAACTCCAGGAAGCAGAATCCAATGTGAAGCTTTCATAGCTCTATTGCCGATTTTTCAAACAAATTTCTTTTCTACTCATCTAAATTATTGTTGCCATTCTCTTTAGTCAGATTTTTTCTATTATGGTGTATTTGCATTGATAATGATAATGTTGATGATGATGATCATTTGTTTATTTGGTGCTTACTGTTTTGCTAGGTAGCGTGCTACACTCTTCACAAAGCATTGCCTCATTTAAATGGCTCAGTAAGTTTTGAGGTCGATCCAGTTGGCCTCCATATTTGACAGTTGAGGAAATGAAAGTCTAAAGGGGTTAATTTTTCTGGTAGATACGTAGGTACTAAGGGAGAGACCACAGATGAAGTCTGTATCCCTCCAGATCTTGAGCTTAAAAATTAAGTGCTGTGCTACTTCGATGTCTCTTCTGGAGCAGTTAGAAGGTCTTCCCCATGGATAGATCATTTTATGTGTCTGCCAGGAGATAACCATGCAGCACTCTGCCTGGACTGCTCTCTTTTCTTCCTTTGACTAACTCCAATGTTCCTTCACAATGGATAGGGTTCTGGTTAATCATAATGCTTTGGCCACACACGCTTATCTTTCCCTCCTCCTCAACCCTTGAAATGGTGGCAGAAGAGTAAAGAGACTAGTCTGCAGGGACAAGAGGACTAGTGGGAGAGATAATAATGAAGGAAGAATTCAACCGCTTTGCTGATTATAGGAAACAGAGGCAGGTGTGGCAAACAGCTCAGCACAGTGGAGAAAATTCTCACTTAAATGCCTCCGTTGACTTGCCCAGGAGCCTCTGAGTGGCTCTGTAGGAGGAGTATGGGGAACAGTGGAAGCTCGAACAGACTAAAACTGGGTGACCAGCAGACCCCCTAGGTCCTTCCATAATCCTTGAAGATTTCTTCCTTGCCTTTGGAGAATTAAACTAGTGAAACTCTGGTTTCAGGGACACTTAGATCTTGGGAGAGCAGGGTAGTGTGGCATTGGGTTGCAGTAGAGGAATAAGCATAATCTAGGTAACAGGAGACCCTCAGCACACTTCTGCTTTTGCCTTAGTGGGCCAGCGCCCAGACATACAGCCTTTTTCAAGATCTCTCCAGCAGCAGACTGGAAGGCCACTTTGCAGAGAAATGAAGTAGGCCCAGAGAAAAAAGTTCCAGAGACAGACATTTGGAGCATCTCTTCAACAAGGATGACATGCCCTTCTATTACCCCCAGTAAAACCCGGCCAGTCAGTCTCTGCCCATGCTCACAGAGCTCCAGGTAAAACATTTGGCGCTTTACTCTTTAAAAAACATACAAATGTACAATCCAAGAGAACTATTTATTTGAGACGGTGTTCCACATGAAAGAGATGAAACTACACCAAAACCCTAACTAACCACTGAAATAAACCACCAGAAGACAGCGATGAAAGGGAACTCAGTAAAAGAGAGACCATGATGGCAGTAGAGGAAAACGTTTTAAAAAATCTGCAACTAATATTTTCAGAAAGATCAGAAAACTGTTGCATCTATGGAATACCAATAAAATACTTGGGAAAAGGAACCATCAGAAAAAACAACAGCTCTTGGGGGAAAATAATGTTTTTATTCCTCCCCCAACCCCAAAGAAGTGTAAAAGCACATAAAAGTTTTGCAAAATAACTTTGTTGCACGATTAAAGGCAAAATGATAGTCAAAATGGAAGAAAAGATAAAAAGAGTAGATGCTCAATCCAGGGACTTCCACATCTATATATTAGGAGATTCAGAAAGAGAAGACAGAGAAAATGGAAAGGATGAATTATCAAAGGAATAATGCAGGAATCTCTCCCCTAGGTGACTTATATAAATGTCTTGTCAAGTTCCCTGACTGATCAGCACACTGTGTGCTAAAGGACATTACACCAAGGCATGTGGTTGTAAAATTTAAGAACACCTGGAATAAAGATGTGTGTGTGTGTGTGTGTGTGTGTGTGTGTGTGTGTGAAAGAGAGAGGAGAGAGAGAGAGAGAGAGAGAGAGATTCACAATTCACAATGGCTTCAAAATACATCACCGATGGATGCTAAAACAGAAGAGCAACATTGTCAAAATGCAGAGGGATAATTATATTTAACCTAGTATTCAATATTCAGCCCAAGTATTGATTGTAGGTTCAAAGTAGTATATAGACATTTTCTAACATGAAAGGCTCAAACATATTACCACTACACGTCTCTTCTTAGAAAGCTACAAAGGGGTGTAATTTATAAAATGAGGAGCTGGTAAAGAAGAAGGAAGGCATGGAATTAAAGACCCAGGACATTTAATGCCTGGTGTAGAGAAAGAAGAGTTGAGAGACAAGGCTCAGCAGGAAGGCTGGATAGGAGGCCCAGAGATCAATAGGCCCAGATAGGAGCCCAGGACTGAGGGCAAAGGGAGAGAGGATGCAGGGTGAGTGGGAGGAGGAAGGGAGAGAATGAGGCAGAAATGGACACAGTATTTGAAATTGTGGTTGAACATTTGTAAAAATTACTGATAGATTTTGAAATGTCTGTTGGGGTGGTTGGGAGAAAAAGTACAATGATAAAAGTAGTGATTTGTTTATTGAAAAAATGAATACATTTCACTTAGCATAATAATCTCCAGGTCATTTATGCTGTTGTAAAAGGTAAGATTTTCTTTTCTTTTTTTTTTATGGCTATGTAGTATTCCATTTGTGTAAATGTACCACAGCTTTTTTTATCCACTCATCTACTGATGGGCATTTGGGAGTAGGACTGGGAATTTGATGTGAATGAGGCAGGTGATTACCATTTTTTAGTATAAAATGATTTATTTGATTTAAAAAGAACATTTATTATTTAGGTAAAATGACTAATCTTAGCAATATTCTTCCTGTACATTTGTCTCATTCCTTCCATATCACCTAATTACCTGTCTTCCCCACATCCCCTCCTAGTACACTTCCTTATTTTGTGGTCATCTAGAATGTGTGATTTATTACGCATTTATTACGCTTGTTTCATTGATTCATTTATGGTCTCGTTTTTGCCTCTAGACCACAAGCTATTTGAGTGAAGGGACTATGTGAGAAGTTTCTGCCAAATCCCCTGGTTCCCAATGCTCTTATTGTCTTAATAATTTCTTTATGGGGTCCCTAGTCTAAATACCTAACATGTCTGCTTATTGAGTAACTAGAGGCCCTGCGCGGGATTGAAATCGCGCAAGAAGGCACCCCGCGAGGGGGCTAGGACCCGAGCCTGACCCGAGCCTGACCCGTATAGCGCCAGCCCCTGCATTGTGTCCGCTGGGGTGGGGGCAGGCGCTCCTGTGTGTTGTGCCTTGGCTCAGGCCCACTCCCAGCCCCAGCCTCCCTGCAGCTGCCGCGATTGGGGCAGCAGGCAGTCCCCTCCCACCCATCTGTGCGCAGCTCCTCCTGAGAGGTCGTGACACTTGACTAATTAGCATATTCCCTGAATAAATATATATATATTAGGTCCAAACAACTTCAGATTATCCTTTATAAAAAAAGTACTTTGAGAGGGCACACTAACAGCTTACAGTACATGTTCATCATATTGGAGAGGCCCCAGTTTGTGCTCCTCAGAGTAGGAGCAGGAGTTAACTTCCCGACAACAGGCCTTGCTTCACCCACTAACACAATGATAACAGAAATCAAAAAATTAAAAAAGAGAAAGACTAACCTAGAATTCTGCCAGTCAAAAAAAAATCACATTTTCATTTCTCTATAACTATCTAGTGCTTGCTCATATGCCTGTGCAGACCCGCAGGGCGATCAGGGGGTTGGGGAGCTCCCCCCTGTCACGAACAGAGCAGGGCGGATAGGGAGGTTGTGGCCCCGCCCCCTGTCACACACAGATTTTTATGCCCTCTCAGTGAAGATGTAATGTTGTGTTGTAATTTATTCACTCGATATTTTATCGCATGCAATTTTTCTTGCTGGTACATGGTTTTCATAATGGTCATTTTAAGCAGCTGTGTATTTAATCACGTGGTGTTTATTTAACCATATCCCAGTATATGAAAATGGATTTAATTTTTCTTAGTCTACAATGAACAGCTTCTTACACATTTATCCATTATTCTTTTTGATTATTTGCATAAAATAATTTCATAGAAGAGGCTAAAATGGGTATACATTCTTACAGTTTTAGAACTTAAAACTGGAAGAGAAGTTGCTACATCAAATCTCAAATTCGAGGTAGAGATGCCTTCTAAAGCAACATGTCTCTTCCTTACTCCTTCCAATAAACCTCATTTTCTCATGTAGAAGTTTGTCCAATTTAAAAAAAAAAATTTTTTAAATCGTTACTCTTAGGAGCCCAAAGTGGCACCATTTAATCTACTTATTGGTCATAATTCTACCCTCAGGTGCGGCCCACAACTGCTATGTTCTCTCTTTCCACACAGCAGCCTGGCAAATATTTGAGGAAGAGGCTCATGGACAAGTGACCTTTGCACATTCTTTCCACTAAAATATTCCCTGTCCATGACTGTGAATCTTCCTACTCGTTCACCTTTGCCGTTTTCTGCCCCCGTTACCCAAACCTCTTCTCTCCCTGCCGTTCACCTGCAGATTCCCCCAGCCCCCTTCATGACTGCCTTTCAGGTCTGAACCTCTGCATTCTGTTGGGTCAAAGATGCCGTCAGTTCTAAGATGCACTGTTGCTTTTATGACTCACTAAGAAACAAACAAAAACCATTGCCGATTAAACTCCGGCATGACATCAATTGTAAGGCACACTTCATTTAAAGAAATGTTAAAATGTGACAAAAATGTGTGTCTTAGGATCAGTGAAATTCAGCGAGGGCTAGGCCATTGTTTCTTTCTAGGTCAGATTCAGACTGTCAATATGCACCAAGCTGTGTGGCTCTTGGATGTGGAGATAGTATTCAGGGTGGTTGGCTTCCCCTGACAGTGGTAGCTGTTCTACCCAGGCCTGTTCACAATTTGTTCCCTAGTAAGTGGGGCAGTGAGGGGTTTCCTAGTTCTGTGTGATGTGGTTATGTACTGTGTGTGTGTGCATTTCAAAGGCATGTCCCTCTGCTCTAAATATAACAATGCAATTCGAGCCCAGTAATCACTGACAATGAGAATAATAGAAACCATAATGCCAAACTGCTTCATTGCAAAGTCTGAGTTCAGGAGTGGAGAAACTGTGGTCAAAGTCCTGGGGGTAGATATTGAATCAGATTCAAAACAGATCAAATCTGAAAACCTGTTGAATTTATGCTCACAGTTCCAATTACTAATGACATAGCTTCTGATAAGGCTACAGTAACCATGTAACACACTCGGGGTGAAAGGTGGAGGAGAGATGTGTATGCCAGCAAGTATGTATGTTCCACTGTCCGCGTATCAGAGGGTCCGTGAATGGTGCATTGAAGCACAGTGTACAGGTATGATGTCTCCAGCCTCTTGGTAAGTTCAAAATCATTTTCATCCCTTGAGATTTAATAATGTAGAGGGATCATTTAAAAATTGAGCCCTGCTGGTGTGGCTTAGTGGTGAGTGTCGACCCATGAACTAGGAGGTCATAGTTCCATTCCCTGGTCAGGGCATATGCCCTGGTTGTGGGCTCAATCTCCAGTAGGGGTTGTGCAGGAGGCAGACAATCGATGATTCTCTCTCATCATTGATGTTTCTATCTCAGCACTGATATCGTGTTAGGAAGATAATTGAATAATTTTCAGCAAATCCTTTAATTCTACACGATTTATGCTTTTACTGTTAATTCAAGTAAAATGAATTTAATATTATTAATAGCACTTATAACATGATCCATTAAAAAATCTTATTTCTAAGTTTTCTAAAGCACAGCCCATTCTTGATATCCATGGTAGTTATGTGCTACAGTCATGGCAAAAACTTAATTAGCAAATATGGAACCATTGCTCATAGGGGGAAATACAGATTAGGTTCCTGTGAGCTTCTGATCACAGCATTTTCACCCACTGATCAGCACATAACCCTGTTTTATGTGTGTTTCTGTTTTAAAGAGACCTTATTCACTATTGCAGGCTGTTGAATCCTTGACAGGGAACTCATGGCCATTGGCACTGCAACTCACCTCCGAACACCCTTATCTAACACATGGGTCCTTAAGGCACATCACAGCCTTCCTTCACTTAGGAACACTGGCCAACACGTTAGCCCTTCAACACCTAGGGGCCAATTTAAATAATTAAATCACTCTAAAATGCTCAAAAATGCAGAGCATTTGGCACTAAGTAAACTGCCCAGAGGCCACTTATTCTGAAGCAGGAAGGCAGAACATTTCCTTGTGTGACCTCAGTGGGGAACAGTGCAAGTCGAGTGACTCAAATATTTTGCCCCTTTGTGCATGTCAGGGATTGACCATATAAAGCATCAAGAATATGGATGTGGGGGTTATGAGTGAATTATTATTTTTAATTTGTTTTTTCTTTAAAATTTTAAATCAAGATGTAGTTGACATATAGCATTGTATTAGTTTCAGGTGTACCGCATAAGGATTAGGTAGTTGCACATATTGTGAAATGCTCACCACAGTGCCACATGCAGGCAAATGTGAGAATACAGAATCCACCAGTAATGAGAACTGACTATTCCTAATCAAACTTTATTTCACCCTCTTCCTTCTCTTCCTATCTAACTACCTGTCTGTCCTTATAAAAGATATCTGAAAATGTACTCAGAAAGAGTTGACAATCACTATTATTAGATGGTGAAATTCAGATTTTTACTGAAAACAAAAATATATAATAGCACATATTTTTACAAATATAATAAACTAATCATTAAGCATTGATATTAAAATATAGTATTACATATTACAAAAATAAAATAATAAGATTTTGTGAGTGTGTACCGCAATGGTATTTGTGATTTTTTTATTTCACACTGCAATTCAATATTTCTTGAGAATGTGTGAAAATAAGCAATTATACACTAGCAATTTTAGTGTAAATTAGGGAGTGTTTTTGGAAGAGAATTTGGCAAAATGCATAAAAAGTTTCAGTTGTTTTAATTATCTTTTATCCAGTAATTCCATTTGGACATTTCACCCATGGAAATAATGACAAATTTATTAACAATGCTATTATGGCTGTAAACATGTAAATCAGCCCATAGACCACCCATAAGAGCTCAGAAAAAAAGAAATAGAGCTTTTATAAGTCCTCTTCTTTAAGAATTTGAATGACATTATTAAAATAAGAACAGGTTAAAATACCATACATACATGTTAAAAAGGTGTGAAAAATATGTAACCAAATTGCCAGCAGTGATATCTCTGGGAGGTAGGTAACTTTCATTTAAAAAATATTTACTCTATCCTATCTAATAATAGACAAACATGGTAATTGACCGTACCTTCACTATGCCTCCCATTGGCTAATCAGCACGATATGCAAATTAACTGCCAACAAAGATGGCAGTTAATTTGCATATATAGGCTCCAAGCGGTGGAGCGAAGCCTGATGGCCCAGGGCCGGCGGAGCAGTGAGGCCTGATGTTTCTGGGGCTGGCAGAGCAGCGAGGCCTCACGGTTCCGGGGTGGTGGAGCAGCGAAGCCTGACATTTCCAGGGCCTGCCAGAACTCGGCCAGAGCGAAAGCCTGGGCCCCGGGTGCCAGAGGCAAACTGGTGCCAGAAGCTAGGGGAAAGGAAGGCCTATTGCACGAATCTCTTCATGCAACAGGCCTCTAGTAAGTTATATAAACGTCTAAGCACTAGGTTATACACCTGACACTAATTTTGTATATAAAATGTAATTGAAAAATTAAAAAAAATATTTAATGATTATTTTAAGAGTTCACAATTTTTATTTACCATGCATTTATGATTAGGATAAATAAATGTTATTTAAAGGATAATAAATATTGTTTAAAACTGTACTTGACCTCTTAGGAAAGCATAAAGATCAATGGCATAATTTACATAAATGCAGATGTCTGCATTTTTTTTTTTTTTTTTGAGGAACTTGTACTTGATTGACAGGCTCATAAGCATGGTATCATTTAAAGCAATTTGCATTATAACCTTGTGAGACTGGTTTAATTATTTTCAATTTATGGATGAGAGTATCTGAGTCAGAGAGATTATAAAAGTAACCTAAGGTCCCCCATTTAATAATTGGGAACAGAATCAAAACTTAAACACAAACTTTCTGACTTCCACCTACAAATGCCAATGTCAGAGTTTTTGTGAGGTCATTATCCTTGCAGAGACAGCAATCTGCCATTTTTATTACACACACAAAAAAACAGACATTTTCTAAAATGTCTTATTTAAACCTCCCAGTAACCCAATAAATAAAATGGTAATACTACTAAAGATGATTCTTTATAGTATTAAAATTATTTTAATCAGGGATATATGATGTTCAATATATCACTCGTTCATCGAACCAACATATTCTAGGTGCCAGTAATGTGCCAGGCACTGTTCTAGGCACTGATGATACAGCCATTAACAAGACAGAGCCCCTGTTCTCATGGAGCTTTCAGTCTTGTTTGGGAAGACAGATAGTAAAAATACTAATGTATGGCCCAGCCAGTGTGTCTCAGTGGTTGAGCATCTACCTATGAAGCAGGAGATCTCAGTTCAATATCCTGTCGGGGTATATGCCTGGTTGTGGGTTTAATCCCCAGTGTGGGGTGTGCAGGAGGCAACCAATCAGGGATGCTCTGTCATCATTGATGTTTCTCTCTCTCTCTCTCTCTCTCTCTCTCTCTCTCTCTCTCTCTCTCTCCCTCCCTCCCTCTCCCTCTCCTTTCCTCTCTGAAATAAATACAAGTATATAAAAAACACACAAAAAAACTAATGTATGGTACAGGCAATGGTGATAAGTTCTGTGAATAAAAGCAAAAATGGAAAAGGGCTTTCACCATTTTATGATCTTTCTCTATTTCTGGGTTTGGGGTTTTGAGGCTACTTTGGCCTGAGGTGGCGAAGCTGGGAGAAGAGTAGTTTTGGAAAATCAAGGCTTTAAACTTGGGATGCCTATGAGGCACCTAATGGAGAAGTCAAGCAAGTGGGAACATAAGTCTGAAGATTAGGTGAGAGGTCAGATCTGGAGATGTAAACTTGGGAGGCGTTGACTTATTGGTGGTACTTAAAATCATGGAATTACATGCCATTATGTAGGGAGATGGTGCCCTGGAGCACGCCAACATTTAGAGGAAAAGAGGAAGATTGGGTGTCACTTAAAGAAGACTGAAAAGGAAAGACAGGGAGAAGAAAGCCAGGGATACCTGGTGTTACAGAAATTTACTGAAGAACCTCCCAATAACCCTTCAGAACACAGGCATTCTGACTCCCAGTGCTGTGCCACCCCTGCTATTGAAGATTTTTATGATGCCTTTTTAATTTTTATATAGTCTTATCACTTTTTTGTCCCTAAAAGAGTTATTTAAATAATAATTGCAATGGTAAATTTGCCAGGCGGTAATTGCTGAAATGACTTTCTTTACTCTTTAAGTCTTTTGGGCACCATTCCAGTTTCCTATAACCTTCAAACATATGTGTAAATAGTTCAGTGAGTTCATTATCTAACTCTCTGAACAGCAAAGCATGATATACTCTGAAAGCCAATTCCCACTCCCATAAAACAGAGCAGTGAACCATTTACCTTAAAGGACCTTCACTAGAAGGTCTGCATACTTACAGAATTCTTCAAAATTCATGCTTTGTTATTTACTTTTATCTTCACATTTTTAACTCTCCATACAGGCCCAACCTTTGTATAATAAATTAAATTCATGTTAAGCTCAATGAATTTCTACACCTGTATACACTCACCTGCTCACCATCTAGATCAAGATTTAGAAACTTTCCAGCATCCAGAAGCTTAGTCAATGCCCATCCCCCTTTCTTCCCCCATCACTATTCTGTCTTCTGCTATCATTGGTTAATTTTGCCTGTCCTTGAACGCAATGTAACATGGAATTTTACACTGTTTCCCTCTCTGTGCTTGATTTCTTTTATGTAACATAATGTCTGTGAGAGGCATTCATGTTGCATGGAGTTTATTCTTTCTCAAATTTCTCTCTAAAGTTGCATTTTATGAAGGTACTCCAGTTGATTTATCTATTCTACTGATGATGGACATTTGAATTGTTTCCAATGTTTGGATGTTATGAACAAAACAACGATGGTAGAAATGTACTTAGTTCCATTGAGTATCTTTCTAGGATTGAATTGGTGGACATATGTATGCATTTAGGAGTGGAATTACTTGGTCATAGTGTAGGTATATGTGTGTTTTTTATTCCAGCCCCTAAGAAATACAAATTAAATAAGATGTTATATATTGCTTATGAAATTAGTAAATGTTTTAGTACACAAAATTTCCACCATATACCGTTTTCACGTTTGCAAATTGGTGGTGGGAGTATAAATTGGTATTCTCCTTTGGAAAGCATTGTCAGTGTATAGTAATAATAGCCTTTAACATTTTTATACCAATTCGCCCATGAATTTCTTTTTCTTTTTCTGTTTTAGAAGTAATTCTAAAAAATAACTGTAAATATTGTTAAAAGTTTATGAACTAACATATTTACTGTTTTAGAAGAAAAAAACAGTGGAAATGACTTATTTCCAACAATAAGGAATACTTATGTAACAACCTCTCAATGAAATATATGATGTTTTGCCTATGAAGAGTTTACAATGGTATAGAAATATGGTTTGTTACAATGCTAAATTTAAAAAGCAGAACATGTTTTTAAAGTGTTACCATAGCTTTGGGGGGAAATAATATAAAACACACACACACACACACACACACACACACACACACACACAAAACCAAGAAAAAAAGCCTCAGGAGAGAATATCCACAAAACGCTAATGCTGACCAACTGAGTGGAAGATTACTTGGTAATTATTTCCTTTTCTCAATATTATAAATTCACATCTTATTAGTGGAAGGATGGGATACTTGTTAAGAGTAAGATTCCTAAAGCCATATTACCTAATTTCAAATCCTTTAGTCCTGGTTTCACTGCTTACTGGATGTATTACCTTGGGGAAGTCTCAGTTCTATTTAATTCACCAACCATTTATTGAGTATCTAGTATGTCCCAGGGACTGTTAATCAAACAAATAGGTATAATTCCCTGTGCTTATGGAGCTTCCAATTCATCTATAAAATGGGCATCAGCAGAGTATCTAACATTTAAGGTGGTGATGAGCCAACATTGGGCAAGTGTCTGAAACATATGAGCCCTCTAGAAGTGCTAATAATACATAGTATTTTTTTCACTTAGTTTGAATACTTCTAAAGCAACATTTTAAAATATGCTGTTTGCAATTATTTTAGCTTAAAAAGATTCTATTTTATTCTATTTTACTACTACTAGTTTGCTAAGCATTTTCCCTTGAATAAATTTTGAGTTATGTTGTATACTTTTCCATATCTATTGAAATTTTTTTCTTTACATTTTAAAATATAGTGTATTGCATTAATGGGTTTTTGTATTCTCCCTTTTAAATTTAACTTGATTTATTATATATTATATGTAATATAATATAATATATACATACAAAATTTCTTTTGCTTCCTGCATTTTATTTTATTTTTTGAAATAAGAGTATTGGTCTGCTTATTATGTTAGAAGTGTTCTTCAAAAACCGGTGATTCTTTACTATTTACTCATATTGTAAAATAAGGCACTTAAAAGCTAATTGAAAGCCCAACACATGGTCAGGGCTTGTTGAGTGGTGGGTTTCACTTTTGGGCAATTGAGCAAATAATCAGCTATATCCTTGCAGACTCTTTAATTATCCAGTGAAGGTAGATCTTTTCACTGGGGCTTATAGGGTTCTATGAAATCCTAGTATCCTGTAGTCTCTTGACTGTGGGGATAAGCCTGACTGACAGCCTTCTGGGAGTTGAGTGAAAGAAAGGTGCTGGCTCTCATTTTAGCTCGGCTATTGCTGGTGTTCCTGAGTCCACAGTTCTGTGGTTCAGTGGCTTCAATAATAACCTCTCAGTCTTTTGTGGCCATGCCAATGAGTGCAATGGGAAGAATAATTATACAATTTTGAATACTGGCAGTGTCCTGGGAGCCTAACTGCTTAAACATATACTAGGAGCCCAGTGCATGAAATTTGTGCACAGATAGGGTCCCTAGGCCTGGCCAGTGATCTGGGCCTATTGGGGCCTTTCCGATGCTGGCCAAGGACTTCCTTCGTTCTGTGCCTCTCCCTGGTGGTCAGTGCACATCATAGTGGGCGATGGAACTCCTGGTCTCCCTGTCGAACTCCCAAGGGGATACTATGCATATTAGCATTTTATATATATAGATAGTCAAATGCCACATAAAGACATTTCAGTCAATGGCAGACCATGTACACACTGATTGCCCCATCCTATCTAATAAAAGTCTAGGTGGCCCTCGAGCCTTCGTGTGACACCCTCATGTCATCACAAGATGATCACCCCCACGTCATCAGAGATGGCTACCACAAGATGGCTCCCCCCACATCATTACAAGATGGCCACCACAAGATGGCCAGCAGGAGAGGGTAGTTGTGGGCGATCAGGCTGGCAAGGGAGGGCAGTTGGGGGGAACCAGGCTTACAGGGGAGGGCAGTTGGAGGCCATTTGGGCTGGCAGGGGAGCAGTTAGGCGTCAATCAGGCTGGCAGAAGAGTGGTTAAGGGGGCAGTCAGGCAGGAAGGCAGGTGAGTGGTTAGAAGCCAGCAGTCCTGGACTGTGAGAGGGATGCCCAACTGCTGGGTTTAGGCCCAATCTCTGCGGCAGTTGGACATCCCCCAAGGGGTCTCAGATTGGAAAGGGTGCAGGCTGGGCTGAAAGACCCTCCCCCTCCCAGTGCATGAATTTTGTGCACTGGGCTTCTACTAAGATTATAATGGAGCTAGAAAATTCCTATTGCCTAGTGACATTGTAACCATCCTAACATCACAACACAATGCATTACTCTAGTGTTTATGGTGATGCTGGTGTAAGCAAACCTACTATGTTGCCAGTTGTATAAAAATATAGCACATACAATTATGTACAGTATGTAACACATATTTAGTAATAATAATAAATGACTGGTTATGTATTTACTACACTATACTTTTTATTGTTATTTTGGACGACTCTTTCTACTTATAAATAAAATGTTTGCTGTAGAACAGTATGTCATGTTACACAATTAGCAGCCCTATATATCCCTGTTTATCACCTATCTTGATGGTATCATTTTCTCTTGTGCTTGATTTAATCTCATTTTGTTTTCTATAGTAACATGCTGTATAGGCTTGTCACCTAGGAGCAATAGACTATACCCTACAGCCTAGGCATGTAGTAGGCTATACCATCTAGGCTTGCGTGAGTGCACACTATATGTTCATACAATGAAATCACCTAACAGTACATTTCTCAGACTGTATGCCTGTGGTTAAGTGGTACATAACTATTTACTTTTAATGATTCCTCCCAGTTTGTGATCCACTATATTTCCAACTTCAGAGGTATTGAGTATTTCTGATTCCTGGTTTCTATTCCATTAGGATTAGATAGGAAATAGAGATAGAGTTAGGCCTAGAGTTAAAGGAGATAATTTTATTTATTCTCTCCATCTGTGTTAATCCCACCTTTTTAATGACTTGACAATTGCCTTTCTCTTGCTCCCAGGCCCACCTGTAGATCTCTAGGTATCACCCTAACATCTCAGAAATCCTGTCTCACTGACAACCATAAAGGCGATGTTGTGGGTCCCAGTCTCCAAGTAAACACGTTCCATTCTTTGTTTAGAGACGGTGCCTATGTCCTCCCGGTTCTCTCATCCACAGCTCCAGGGGTGGGGGTGGGTTGGATCACAGGTATTTTATTTATCTTTTTTTTTGTTATTGTTGTTAATATTCACTTGAGGACACTTTTTCCCCAATTGATGTTTAGAGAGAGTGGAAGGGAGGGGGACAGACACACACAGAGAGAAACATCAATGTGAGAGGGACACATCAATTGGTTGCCTCCTGCACACACCCCTACCTAGGATCGAGCCTGAAAATGAGGTACATGCCCTTGTCCAGAATCAAATCCACAACCCTTCAGTCCATGGGGCAATCATCCAACCACCAAGCCAAACATGCCAGGGCTTTTTGCCCATTTTCTTAAGTGGGAAAACCCCCTATCGCTATCCTCTGGCTATGAGTGGTGAGCCTAGTTCTGACTCCCCAGCTTGTGGGGTGACAAGTGTTATTTCAGTCACCCTGCAGAAACTGGCTATAGCCCTCTCACTTATTTGTGTCTTTCATTCCTTATCCAAGGAAGATAATCTTTAATTTTTACTTTGCTTTTTATTTTTTATTCCTGGCAATATATTATATATGTATCCCACATTCAAAGGCTGTTAAATCGCGTTGTTTACCCATATCTTCAGAAAAAAATAACTTCTACTGTCATGGTAAACAGCCTGCTTCCCTATTTATAATGGTCTGGCCCTCTATCAACTTCAGCGCAAAATTATAGCTAATTTGCCTACAAACGTCAGGTGGTCATAATAATCTGGCCGCTCAGTGTGTGTGTGTGTGTGTGTGTGTGTGTGTGTGTGTGTGTGTGTGTAAAAGAGGAACACAGTGTGAGCACAATACTCCATTTTCACAGAAAGTCCAAATATTGGTTCATTAAAAGTTAACAAAGAGCAGCAACAACCAAAGCCAACAACCAAATGAAAACCCACTTCCTTTTGCTTAGTCAAAGCAATCAGATTTGATGTGGGTGGATTAATCAGGATACTGCATATGGCTGTGCCTCATGATATCTGAAGCCCCTCACGAATCTTAATTATTTATTTTATGTTTATGTGTCCCTGTCACCTCACTAGGAAATCTTAAGAACTTCCTTGCAGAGGCTCCATTTTTTATTTATGGGCTAAACATGGAAGATAAACTTTTAAAGATCTGCGATTTCTCTCTGTCTCAGACGTATTCCCGGAACTTTCAATGCAAACAGAAATACATTTTCCTGGTTCGTGAGTCCTTGAGCAATGTTTGGCCCAGAGAAGCACAAGAGACGGTTACAAGGGCGTTCTTGACAGGCGGGAGGGAGCCGGAATGGCCTCCTTGCTGCCTGGGCTCCGCAACCCTGGCTCCGTGTCAAGAACGTAGTTCACCAGAAAGACAAACAGCGAGAAGTTCACCAAACACTTGGACTTTAATTTGCTTCTTGAGATGCCCGGCTATTTTCTTTTTCTGGCAGACATTTTTGCTCCTCCTCTAAACCTCACAGATTCTAAAACCCTAGTCCTACTCTTGTAGCATTTCCCCCTGAACTTAATCAATTCAATCCAACAAATGCTTATGGAAGTATGTCAGGCAAGGCTAGGTACTGGGAGGGTTAGGATGCATACAGCAGAGTTCCTGTCCCTCATGGCCTCACAGTCTGATGTTAGGGGAGACAAACAGGCCTGTGAGCCAAGAGAATTAGCACAGACAGCAAACCTTTGCGCTTTCAGCCCTGGCTGTGGCATCCGGTAGTCCTGGTTCACACACATCTGCAGGAGTCATTGTCCACCATGAGACTGTGAACGAGTCATTTAGTCTCTTTGTGCTTCTTCTGTTTAATGGTATCATATAGTCCATATGATTCTACATGTGTGTACATACATACATATGTATTTGTGTGCATACATTATACAGCATATATTAAGGTACCTACATACATGTATGTATCTAGATGTATGTGCATATGTACACATGCATATATACTCATATATATGTACATATGTTATAGTCTGTATATGTGTATAAATATATACTGTATATTTCTATGTATGCTGTATATATAAAAGTATATATTGTATGTATATATTGCATATTTTGCATATATGTGTTTGTGTATTATATATAGGTTAATTAATTCATTACATCAATACATGTTAAATATTTGTAATTGAGCGTGGCAAACCGGAAATACTCCATAAATGGAAACATATATTATTATTTTAAAAAATATATATTTTATTGATTTTTTACAGAGAGAAAGGGAGAGGGATAGAAAGTTAGAAACATCGATGAGAGAGAAACATCAACCAGCTGCCTCCTGCACACCCCCTACTGGACATGTGCCCCCAATCAAGATATATCCCTTGACCAGAATCAAACCTGGGACCCTTCAGTCCGCAGGCCGACACTCTATCCACTGAGCCAAACCGGTCAGGGTGGCAACATATATTATTATGTACATTTTATCTATAGGGCATGAAGGAGAGATTGAGTAGTAATGAATGGTAACATGGGCTTTTGAATCAAACAATACATATTGAATTTTGGCTTTATATTAACTTCCCATGAATGAGAAAAAACAATGTTGAGGCTTTCAACCCAAGTATTAGTTTATCCAACTTATAAAGTTTATTTGTCATAGTTTCCTTGTTGAAGATAGTTGTTTTCATTATTCTGTTCACTTGTGATCTGAGTTTATTTAAACTTTTTTGAACATCATCTATAGACTATTGGAATTACAGACCAGGAAGAGAACTAGAGAGGATCTTAAAATCCTGTTTTTCAAGTTGTGTTCTTAGGAACCCCAGAGGTGAAGAAGGGTGCCTTCTAGCTTACCTTGGACATGAGACTTGTCAGAGTACAGGTAAGAATAGAAACCTCCATGTCACACCCACCCCTGTTCTTCACATAGCTAGATTCACACTGATTCAGTTAGCCTCTAAGGCTTCATTTGAAGAAAGGATTTCACAGATCTATGTCCATATCTATGTGGAAAACAATGATCTAGGTCAAGGGTTTGTAAACTTTTTCTATGAAAGATATGGCCTTCCTTGTTTCTGCATAGAGTAGGTATGTCCCCACATTAGGGCCTTGTGTCTAGTTACTCCCCTATCTGTATTCTTCCCTAACTTTATATCCACATAACTGCCACTCCCTCACCTGCTTTACATCTCTGCTCACATGCCTCATCTCAGTAAAATCTACCTTGACAACCTTATTTAACTCTGGTCTCTACTCCCCAGACCCTTACTTGTTTTATGTTTTCTTTCTCCCATAGCACTTATCAGCTTCTAATATACTATATAACTTATGTGTTATATTTATTATTCATTGTGTCTTCCTCTCCCAGGCTCCAAACAATCAATGTCATTGTGTCTTCTTCTCCAGCCTCCAACTAATCAATATAGAGGAAATATATTTTGTCTACCTTTGTTCCCTTAGTGCTTTGCTGGGCACGCAGTAGGCACCAAACAGATATTTCTTGAATGAGTCACTGAACCTGTTTCTCTTATTTCAAGGCTATGTTCTTAACTACTATATTATATGGCCAAAAGAACGAGGGATTTAATGAAGGAGTGAAGAGAAGGAATGACTCCTGTACTAGTTTGGGAGTTCAGTGAGGGATGGGGTTGTCTCTTAATCATGTGAGTGCACCTGGAACAAAGCAGGTGCTTCGTAAATGCCTGCAGAATTCAATTACATCCCGCAGGCGCCAGTTCTGACATTCGGTAGGCCCTGTTTCCACGTAAAAGACTTCCCTCCTGTTTTGGCCCATCCTGACCACAATTGCTTCTCTTAGCCAGAAAAAGCCCTTTGTCCCTTGGCTGCAGTTCAGACCCTGCTGCTTCCAGCCAGACTGGGCAACAAAAAGGAGCTTCAGAGGGAAGAACAACAGTCACTTTCTTTCTGCAGGATCCCTCCCAGGCTGTTTAAGCCTCTCCCCATGTCCCCTGATTTCAAACCTTTTTGCTTTCTTTGCTCTGCAGGATTCCAGCTGACAGCCCAGAGTGAGTCTGCCTGGAAAGTGTGAGGAGAGTAGGGGTGCCTGGGGAATCATTTCTCTAATAAATCCTGAAATAGCAGGGCTCTTTCCCCTGAGTTTTGTAAAAGATGTTCCGAAGCCCAGATGTTGGGGCAAAATCAAAGAAACTAGCAATTTGGTAGAGCTTAGAAAACAACAGTTCTGTAGCAACAGACACATCCGTGGCAAGTTTAGGCCAAAGACAAAGCCCTGATGAACCCTTTCTAGTACTATTGTATCCAACTCTGACCTTAAGGTTTCTCTCATCGACACGTGCAGGTACCAACCAGCTCTGCCACTCAGGAACCATGTCATCTTAGGCAAGTCACTTAGCTTTTCTGAGCTTCATAATACCATCTGTTACATGGAAATATTAAACCCACAGCATCAGAACAGTAAACAAGATATTATGCTACCTTTGTGAATCCTTCCTTATTTTATTTAACAATTATTCTCTACATCAGTGTCATAGTTACACACACACACACACACACACACACACACACACACAGCATATAAAAACAGGGGAAGTGTGAATAAGACCTGTAGTTGAAACTGACCAATGTCAATTTCTTTGTTTTGATGATGGACTATGGTTATGTAATTGGTTACCAGGGGGAAGGGTACACAGGAACTTTCTGCATTATTTGGCAATTTCTTGTAACTCTAAAGTTATTTCAAAACAAAACTTTTTTTTAAGAGTTCGTTTCTGCTGCTTTTTCTTCCCTGTAACACCTTTCAAATGCTTCTAATAGAACATTTCACACCTAGAACTGTGGGATCTGCTTCTCTCCAGGACTCTGTGCTCCCTGGGGACACTTTCTTATCTGTTCTTACTGGCCTAGTATTGGGCTTGGCACTGACTTGGTGGTCATACATATTTATTGATTATTTTAGTCTACAATATCAAATTAAGCAGCCTCTTTTTTTAGATACTCTTAGTGCTATCTCTAAAAACATTTAAAGAAAATTAATGTTTATTGAAAGCCTCTTTTATGGCAGGAACTTTCTCTGAGTTAATCCCCATAGCAATCTTATGAGATATACATGATGATTTCCATCATACAGATGAGGAAACTGAGCCTTAGAAAGCTTAATATGCCTGCTCAAAAGGGGCAGTGTGGAGGTAGAGTCAAACCCCAAGTCTATTTGGCTCCAAAGTCCATTTTCATTCATTCACTCATTTATTCATTCAGCAAATGTTTATAGAGCACCCACTGTTTGTCAGGGTCAAATCTTAGACTTTAGAATGTTGTCATGAACAAAACAGGCAAAGATGGCTGCCTTTGTGAGGCTGCTATTCTAGCGATATAATACAGGTGATAAAGAACAAACAATTGAAAAAGAACATGTAGACTCAAACAAGAAAGAAGAGCAGAGAAAGGAAATGGAGACTCAGAGTAATTTGCAGCAGGAACTAGGACATGCAGGGTGGGCCTCCTTGAGAATATGAGATTTAAAAATTTTTAATATTTTTTTTATTGACTTCAGAGAGAGGGAGGGAAAGGGAGCAAGATATAGAAACATCAATAATGAGAGAGAATCATCAATCAGCTGCCTCCTGCATGCCCTCTACTACTGGGGGCTGAGCCTGCCACCTAGGCATGTGTCCTGACTGGGAATCGAACCCTGACCTCCTGGTTCGTGGGTCGATGCTCAACCACTGAGCCACATCGGCCAGGCAATAAATGAAATCTTAAAAAGGAAAGCCTTGAAATCTCGGGCCTGGGCATGAAGGAACCAGTGAGTCAAACCAACAAAGTCTGCAGTGTCTCAGTCAGTGCCCGGCTGCAGAGACGGGACACCCAACCCAGGGGTTCCCACAGCCTGTTGGGGTGCTTTCCCTTGCCTCATAGAGGGCAGGGGTGTGTGAATGCTTTCCCATGACACCAAAATGCAGCTAAGCAGAAAGGACATGTAGCTGGGCTGGGAAAACATTTATGACAACCTGGCGATACAATGAATGCTCTGGCACAGACCAGCAAGGTAGAGCAAGTTGGGGCAAGAGTCGCATCTAATGATAAAAGAACTCCCTTTCATTGTGTGGGTTAGGTCTTCCCTACTCCCCACAAGATGCAGGGCACATGGGCCAATGGATTGTGCCCAGAGTGCAGGAATGCACTGAGAAGGCGGTGCCCAGGTAGCCCTGCCCTGCATGTGGTAATCACCCAGTTGGAAGGCCATTTGTGGTAATCACCCAGTTGGAAGGCTGGTTTGCACCTTGTCAGCACTTTAAAAACTTGTAATTCTCTCACCCAGACAGTATAATTTCACTCTTGCCAGAATCTGGAAAGGAAGTCAAAGAAGTTTGCATCTTCAAAGCCAAGAGCCTTTTTCTTTCTTCTTCTGCTGCAAGAGCTTTCTGGATGCTGGTAGAAGTGTGGCTATGACGGTTAATTGTGTGAATCAACTTGGCTAGACTGTGGTGATCAAGTTGCCTTCAGAGCAAAGATTGCATTTTCCCAAAGGAGGAATTCTGCATCCAGACTGCAACATGGAAACCCTGCTTGAGTTTCCAGCAGATGACTTGATATTAATATTGCTATAATTGCTTGCCTTTTGTCAACTGGTGCCTGTCATATAATTTTCTAAAGTGTTAATTCTTTATTTTACGTTTTGGTGACTTTGTTTTAGGAGTGTGCATGACAATTCACTAATCTGTATTTTTAAAACAAACAACCCTCAGACTGTCCTTGGGACTCACACAGCACTTGAGGGGCGTCTGCTATTTCACTGCAGACTGGGGAAGGGAGACTCTGTGCCATCACCTGCTGGGTGCCACGCTGGGGTGGGGGCTAAGCAGCCACGCTGCAGGATCCTTAGTCACTCAGCCTTTTGCAGCAGCCTTTCCTTTTGTAGGACAGAACTGGTTGAATACAAAAGAGCATGAGTGTTAGAGTCAAAGAGCCCAGTGGTATGTCTGTGGGCAGATTCCAGAAATTCTGCTGGCCTCATTGCAGTCCTTTGAGAACTTTGGACAATGTTGGGGTTCCCATGCTTGCCTCTAGAGGACCTCCCCTTGTATTTATTGTTCCCACAAGGAATCTATATCTTGAACGTTGTTTTTCACCAAATACATTGAGTCTATTTACTTTTTATTAGTTTATATGTATTTTATTAATTTATTTGTACTTTGTGATAGTATTATATGTATTAATTTACTTAACTTTTATTTAGGTAAATAAAATGCTGAAATGCCAATGGAATAGCTGCTGGTCAGCAGGAGATGAACTACATTAACATCTCATTGTATTGATAAAATCCCAATCATTAGCAAAGAGGCGATTTTATAGTTAAACTAGGTGACCTGATATTAATAATGCTATATCTGCTTGCCATTTGTCAACTTGTGCCTATCATATAATTTTCTAATCTTTTATATTTTACTAGTGGCCTGGTGCACGAAATTCATAGACATTAAAATGGAATTAATTAGAGGAAATATTTTAATATTGCTATTTGTCCTTTCTCTATAATAGAAGTGTCAGAGATTCTGCGAGGAATGGGGCTCCCTCCTCCCTCCTGTCAGGGTCCTGGGTGCAGGTGAATGGGATTCCTGGCTGGCAGGCCGCTGATAGCAAGCTGTTCAATGGCTGATTCTGCGAGGAATGGGGTTCCTTCCTCCCTCCTGTCAAGGTCCAGTTTGAAGGCCAGCCACGCCCCTGATCCTGTGAGACCCAGAGTTCCACTGGGTCCCAGATCTCCCTCTGGCTGCCGCCATGCCCTGGCCGGGGCCGGGAGGTAGCTCCCTCCTGTCGGCAGCCTGCTGCTTGGTCATCTGTCCAGTCGTTTAGGTCGTGATGGCCCCTGGCTTTTTATATATTAGGATTTTATTTTTTGGTGGTTTTGTTTTAGGAATGTGTATTATGATACATTAATCTGTATTTAAAAACAAACAACTCCCAGACTCTGTCCTTTAATAGATGAGTTTAACCCATTTGCATTTTTTGTGATCTCCATCATGCTTAGCCCATGTGAACTTAATTTGATAAAGGTAAATTTTTTGTAAGGATATCTGAACTATTGAAGTAGTTTGGGGATTGCTAAAGCTCCCTTCAGAACTCCTGAAATCCTTTAGGGTTCTAAATTCCACAGAATTCTTCATTTGCACCTAAGGATGCTGGAACTCTGTCCTGAGTATTCCCTAACATGACACCTAGTCAAGAAGAGGGTACAGCTGAAGGACAGAACCATGGCCAGTGAGTCTTCCCTTTGTGCTCTTGCTAACTGCTTCTCTCTTTGCTTCTGGATCTGTCCTTCCAGGCTCCAGGTTGACACAAGGACTGCCTGAGTAATACTGTTTTTTTTTTGTAATACTTTCTAATCTACAATTTTCTTTAAGTAATCCTATAGCAGCAATTCACTCACTCATCCATCCTTCCATCCATCCATCCATCCATCCATCCATCCATCCATCCATCCAACAAATATATATCCAGCATGCTCCATCTACCAGTTCTTGTTTTGGGTACTATTAGAGGAGATCACACAAGTGTATAGATAAACTATTTTGGAGGTCTGTGGTCTAGAGAAATCCTAGCCTTGAGGACAACAGTGCGCAGTTCTAATCTCTTTTTCCCTAGACAGCCTCAGCCCTGCAGACCATAATTCTGAGTTTATTCTGGCCTCTTTCTCTGAACACAGGGGTGTGATCTGCAGCTGAGGCTGAATGCTCTTCTTGTCCTTGGCTTCATGTCTTCCTCTTAATTCCTGACAGTTCAGAGTCTTGGAGTTTCTCAGAGAGCACCTACCTCAGCCTTCAGTCACCTCCAGCTGTCACTTTATCCCAGAACCATGTCTCACAGTGAGAACTGATGTTGGCCCATCTCCTCTTTGAGCCCCAGGTTGTTTGATCATTACTATATTCCTCCAAGTTGTTGAAGATTCCTCTTTTCCTGGTGTGACCCTTCTAAGGACTGACCCAGCCTGAAAACCCATGGGGAACTCTGGGAAAGGAGCATTCAGAGGGACACACCGGCGGTCTCCAGGGAGGGCCATACCTGGACCTCACTGCTCACACTTCATTCTTGCAGCTCACGCATCACTATAGCTCTCTGCACACTATGGGTGGTGGCACAGGCCAGGTTCCTGACTTTCACTTCCCTTCTGGTGTGACTTCATGTCTTCCCTTTGGGAGAGAGACTGATGTGGAAACCAAAATTAGAATAGTGTAATAAGCGCCATGACGAGACAGCTGCAATGGTCTGAATTGGCTCCAGAGTCCCAGGTGGTGGGTCAGGTCAGGAAAGGCTTCCTAGCAGAGGAACATGGAAGATGAGGCCTGACCGGTCCAAAGGAGTCAGCCATAAACTGGAGGGGAGTTTCAGGGAAAATGAATACCTTGAGAGGTGGTCAAAACCTGGAATCAGTTCACTGTGCCAGGAACACTGGGTATGAGGGAGAAAGTGATATGAGAAGGCAAGAAAGGTAAGCTGGCATTATGACAAAGAAGCTGTTTCTTATTTTTTTTTAAGTGTTTTTATTAACTTTTTAGAGAGAGAGGAAGGGAAAGGAAGAGAAGGATAGTAACATTAATGAGAGAGATTTATGTTTCATTTAAGGACATTTACTTTGATCGACTACCTCCTGCATATGTCCTGTTGGGGATAAAGCCCAAACTCTGGCCCCTGACCAGGAAAGTGAACCAGTGACCTCTTGGTACATGGGTTGATGCTCAACCACTGAGCCACACTGGCTGGGTTGTTTTTTAATTTTATTCCTGATATATTCCTACTCATTTGGAGGGAAGCACCTGAATTCATAATCCTTTCTTTAAAGAAATGAGTCTCCTCTACAGGGTACTTTCTGGTATCTAGGCAGGTGGGTGGGGCAGGATGGACACAACTTGAAATCACCTCCCGCTCTTCACTGCACCTCCCAGCACGCCAACCCAGTGCTTGAAACTCCACATTGCAAAATCCTATGGCTACTCTGACTTCTGCTCATCAAAAGCAATCATGTGAGAAGCAAAAGGCCAGAAAGCCCTTACACACAAGGCAGGAATTGTGTTAGGGTGATGTGTTTGGTGGTAGGTTTTATTCTCGCCTCTGGTGTGTGCTTTCTTTGGTTTTGTTTTACTAACTTGGAAATTCTATTTAAAAAGAACTACGTTTGAATTATACTCAAAAAGATCTCCGAAGGACATCCTGGGTCTAATTTCTAGGACACAGCACGAGAAACTCATCTCCCAGGTGGAACTGGCCTTGGTCTGTGCTATATTAACCGAGGCTGTATTAGGAAATGAGAAGGCCACATACTGAGGTCTCTGGAAATAGAAGTGATTTCTCTGCCCACGGCAAAGAGTGTTTTTCTATATCAGCCTAATGAATTTGCTCTTTTCGCATTTAGGGTGCCCATTAGGGTGTCTCGTCTCATTTGTGGCGGTTGCTGTTTCAGAAAATGGAAGGAAATTCAGCAACGCTGTTTGTGACGTGGCCGTAGACTCCCCTGCTGGCCGAGGGTCCCAGAGAGCTGTGTGTCCAGCATACACATCCTCCTTTGTTTAAGCATCTGCATCTTTCCCCTCAGCAGGCTGTCTATGTGAGGGAGCAATCATGCTTCCTAGCTCTCACACAGCCCAGAAATCCAAGCGCAATTGGTCCTCTTTGCCATTTTCAAACATCAAATCTGCCTGGGGACGGAGTTCCAGCAGCAGCTGTTTCTGCTTTATGTTTAATTTAAGGGCGTTTAATTTGAGCCCTATGTGCTCTCATTCTGTGTGTGGCAGAGCGGACTGTGCACGTGTCTAAAATACCGCCCGTCTGTGTGCAGTGGTGGCTCATTAGTGGTCAGTGTTCTTTAGGACAAAGTTAGATTAACTACAGTTATTCTAGTTACTCATTGCTTTTTTGTTACTGACTTAAAATGGTAGCAATTGTTCATCAAATACATCAAACGTTTACTCTTTGGCAAGCTCTGTGCCAAATAGTTTACATACATTTTCTCTTTAAGTCTTACCAGAATCTTATAAAGTAGATGGATAAATTAATGTGCATTTTATGGATGAAGTCTCAGAGTATATGTCTTGCTCATATTCTGACAAGCAACAAATAGGAAGCTTAGCTTTGAACCCAGGTGTGTTTGACGCCACATAATATATATGGAATATAATCTATGAGTATTACATTTACAGATATGTATAAGCATGTGTTTGTGCCTATACACTATATTATCTATATATATGACATCCAAACTTTCAAATCACATTTTCCCTTTCTCCCTCTCCATTTTCTCACATTCTCTACCTCTGTCCTGTGTTCCTTATGATTTTTAACTAGCCCTTTTGTTGTTCATGGAATGTGATTGGGTGGGCAGAGTGTCAGACCTGGGCCCAAAGTGAGCAAGGATCCTGATGCTGATGCCAGGCACCTGGGCGTGTGTCTCACTCTGCTCTTTGCTAGCTGCCTGTTTTTGGCAAGTCCCTCAGATTCTCTGAGCCTCTGCCTCCTTGTCCCATGTGCTGGTTGGTGCCAACGAGTTGGCAGCCTATGTGTCTTGTTGTGAGAGTTAAATGTGAGGATGGATGTGACAGCCCCTATGTGCTGCAAAGTGTGTCACGGTCACTCGGTCATGCTCTTGGCTGCCAGTCCCCTGTGATGAGAGTTTTTATTTCAAGAGAGACAGGGAAGTAAGGAAAGCAGGAGTCGCCGCAGAGCCAACTCTGCAGAAGAGCAGGGTTTAGGAAAGGTCACATGGGATCCAGCAGAGCTCCAGGAAACAGGATTAGTCACCATCCAAGAAGGAGGCGTCTGTGTTTTCCTACTCCAGGAGCTTGTCATCATAACAGCTTCATCACGCTCTGCCTATGCTTACACTGAACCTGCCATCACTAACAAAGGTATTTCTATTCTGTCTCTGCTATGTGCCCCTGCTCCCCCATAGCTTCTGCTGTCTCATGTCTTCTGCTCACAGCCTTCTCTTCCGAGGAGTTCCTCTGCTTTTGTCTCTGTTAAGGACCACTGGCTCATTCTGTGGGCCTCACACTCAAACTGCTAGGGGGGGAAGATTCAGCTTGTCAGCTCAGTGGGGTGCTGGTAAATGTTTAATAACTGGCTGTCTGTGGAGGCTTGGGTGGAGGAGAAGCCCTGGTTTGTAATGTTTGCCAATTTTCTTGGTGCAAGCACTCCCACTATAGTTTATTTCAGTCTACCAGCATGATGTCACCTGGCTCCTCAAAGTGTGAACATTGAACCATTAAATCCTAACAGTCAGTATGAGCCAACTCTAAGACATCACTTTCATTTACGTCTGCCACTGCACAGTGACTGGTCAGTCTAGGGACTGGTTGGCCTTGGACTGGGTTCCCATCCTGGCCCATTCAGTGGTAGCCACGATGTCAAGCTCACATGTTGACACTATCACAAAGTCCTGTGGACATGGGGTTCCCAATTTGTAATAAACCAACAGAAATATTATTTAACTCTCATTTTATTGGTATCTATGAGCATTTAATATATTAAGAGAAAAGATATAAAAATATAAATTAAGAAATGACCAATGCTACAAGAGAGATTAAAAAATATGGAACAGCATTCAAAGACAAAAAATATGTCACTTCCAGGTGGCAGTAAGCAAGGGAGGCTCTTTGGATCAGGTAGCATTTGAACTGAGACTTCAAGGACGGCAGGGCTTGGGGGTGTAGAAGTAAAGGAGAAGGTCTTCAACATCCAGAGAACAAGAGCTGGAATGAAAATGTGGACTGGATGAAAGCACGGAATAGGTATGGAATTAATGAACACTTTATTTAATTGAAGCAAAAGGCTTGTGAAAGGGCGGAGAAAGTAGTCATAGTATCAAGGAAAGTTTCTGAGGAACATGGGAGTCAAAATAAGGTGACTCAAATATACTACACTACTTTTCTCTGTTGCTATTACCAAATAAAAGTAAAATATAAGTTTGTGTGCCTGTTACCTATATTATTATATGGGTCCATTGGAATAGAATATAGAAATGATAATAAGACTGTGCTGAGTTGCAAAAATTAGTTCTTGACCTTCTCTAACCCTGTTAAGTAGCTGATGTTAACATTTGCATTAATTTCTTGTACTGAATAGTGTTAACTGGATGATGCCGGATGCCGGTCCATCCTTGCTGCTTGACACAGTCGCTGCAGGATAGAAACATCTGCACAGCATATGTTTCAAGGGACCTGGCGTATATAGCATACTGTTCTTAATATGTTTGCTCCCCTTAGCGCTGTGTGTTTTAACCAAGGTCACCTCTCTGAGAAAGGTTGTTTCCCCAGGTAGGGATTTTTCCCTGAAGTTAGGGAGGGGATGAAACTCCTTAACTAAGTGCCAGGCGGGTAGTTAATCACTTTAACTACAAACAATCATGCTTAAGCTACATAATCTTTACTCCCTGGAATGGAGATAAGAAACGCCCTAACCTTTGTAATAAAAATTGACAGGATTAAAATCAACTGGTATAAATACAGATGTAACAAGACAATAAAAAGCAGAACCTCTCTGGAGATCCAGACCAGAACTTGGCTGGAGATCCTGGCTAGGCTGCTGATCAACTGAACGCTGTCTCCGTGTCATTCCTTCTTCGCTAACTCCGTCTACGCCTTTGGGAACCCCTGGACCTGCTGGGGTTGGACCCCGGCAGGATGAACTAGATCATTGATGAGAATCAGAGTGGGATGAATCTGAAGACCTGGGTACTAGCTTTAGCTTTGTCACCAACTCAAGAAGTGATCTGGGGAAAATAATTTGTTTGCTAACCTTGATACACCCTCGCATGTGTAATCTTGCTGAGTGGTTATTTGATGGTTGTGATCCTAGCCCTTCCAGGTCTATAATCACATACCCATGACCTCTCCAACTTTATTTCAAATAAAGCCATTCATTATTCTGGGACTGGCAAAGAGCAAAGAACTCCCTGCCCTTGGCATGGATAATCTCCCTTGGGGAAACAGCTACTACAGACAGCACTGCCAAGGTTCATGCGTGCTGGGGGAAGAGAACCTCTGGTTAATTGACCTTTATTGTTAAAGTGAAGACTAACTGGCAAAACCTAGTTAAACGCTTGCTGTTAGCAATATGTCTCAAGTGTTCTAATTTTTTCCTTTACTTAAAAAACAGTTTTTAAATTAGGAAACCAAGTATTAAGAAACTATATATGTGCCAACTTCACAATCACTATAGAAAAAATACTAATGCTAATATTAATACCAGGTATCATTTATTGAATATATATCCTCTGCCAGGTACTGTTCTGAGAGCTTTACATACATCATCTCATTCAATATTCTCAAGAAATATAAGAGCAAGGCTACCTATTATAGTACCTTGTAATGGGTTGAATGGTACCTTTTTACCCTCCCCCCAAAATGTTATATCCATGTCCCTGGAACCTATGCTTGTGACCTTACTTGAGAAAAGGTCTTTGCAGAAGTAAGTAAGGATTTTTAGATGAGGACAATATATGGATTATTAGGATGGGCCATAAACCCGATAGCAAAGATATTTATAAGAAACACACATAGGAGAGACATTTAGGGAAGAGGGGAAGGCCATGTAACAATGGAGGCAGAGAATGCAGGGCATGGCCATGAGTTAAGAGACACTCTGAGCCACCAGAAGCTGGAGAAGTCCAGGAACAGGTCATCTCCTATAATCTTCAGAGGGAGTACCACCCATCTTGCTGACACCTTGATGTCAGTCTGTGGATATCAAGGACTGGGAAAGAATGCATTTCTGTCATGTGAAGCCACCAAGCTTGTGGTGGCATGAGAGGGTCAATTAAACATATCTAAGATCCCATAGTTAGTAAAATTGAGGAGTGCAGTGGTTAAGCAAATTTCTAAAATTCAGACAGCAAGTAAGTGGAGAGGTGTGATTCAAAGCACCCTTCGCCTCTTTGTCCAGAGGTCAATGTGAAAGAAGATGGGCTGTAAAGTCAGGCTCCCCAGACTTGGATGAACCCTGTGACCCTGGCCCAGTTACTAAATAATTTTTACATTTTAATTGGTGTTCTCATTTGTGAAATGTGGATACAATTTACCTGAAAGTCTTATTTTTGGGAGTTGAATGATATTTTTAAAAATGTTAGACACCCCATAGGTAGTATGTAGTCTTCCTTCTCTTGGAGTACATTGCACATTCAATTTGTACTATAATTGTAATTCAAAAGCCATGGTCAATAGGTATATATTCACATATTCAGAATAAAACCCATTTGAGATCCTCAGTCATCAGGGAAATATTCATTTATGCCCACTATTGCCAACCCCACCTCTGCCACTACCTCAATTGTGCACCGCTTAGGTCAGCAGATGGCATCATCATTGACCCAGTTCCCCCAACTGGAAAACTTCAAGGCAGCCAGTGCTCTTCCTTCTCTTGCCCTTGACACCCAATTAGTCATGAAATCCTACTCATGTTACCTCCTATAAATGTCTACTAAGTGTGTATTCCCCCCTCCATCACCACCTCCAGTTCTCTAATGCACGTTTCAGTTATTGCTGTGGGATAGTCTGCCTCTGGTCTCAACTCATGCTATTCTGTCCTCCCAGAAATTTTCCACTGTAAGTCTGTAGGAGACAGATTTGATCACAGAATCTCTCTTTCACCAAGTGATTCAATCTCTCTAACTCCCCAAGGAGTCCACAATCTCTAAACTGGGATATAGACCCACCATCAGCTGGTCTCCACCTTGATCTACCTTCCACCTCATTGCCCATACTTCTTCCAGAACCTCTCTGTATCATGTCTAATGATTATCATTCCCTAACGATGCTTTGTTCTTTCTCATTCTCTGTGGTTGATCTCTCTGCTTGGAAAACTTTCTCCATTTAATTTCTTGAAAAGTACCTTCATCATTAAAACTCAGCCCAACATCATCATTCCCTCCAGGATACTTTCCCTGACCTCACCCCCAAAGGCTGAGTTATCTGGGTTATATGCCCCCTCATGTGCTCCTACAGCACCTTGTGCTTGCCCAAAGTTTTCAAAGCATTTGTCAGAGTATACTGTAACAGGTAGTTTATAGATCTCTATGAAGATAAAGTGTTACAAAGAGAGATCCAATATTCTATTAAGGTCAAGGCAAGCTCTAAAGCTACGTAAGTTAGTCTCTTGCAACATTAGGATGGTCTTGGTTCATCACTAACCTCTATCTGATTCTAAGGCTATTTTTTTTTTCCTTTGGAAAGCCCAGCATAGGAAAAGAAAGAGAACTGTAAAAGCAAGCACGCAGCAACAGATTAAAGTTAGTGGCACTGCCTTTCCGAAGGCATGGTTATGTGGGGGCGTAAATGCCAAGTAACATCACCTTCTATCATATTAAAAAAAAAATGTGTGAAGAGGTAACGGAGCAGGAATATCAAGAGGACAGTTGTGTAATTAGCAGAATAAATTTCTTTTCTCAGAAGGGATAAACTGTCTTCATTACACAACTTTGCTGAAGTCTCTACAGGGTGATAAAGATAGTAGGGGATAGTGGAAGGAAAATTAGCCCAGGAAGCAGAATGATTTTTTATTTTTTTGGTCTTAGGCTCTTAATCTAGTTGGCATTGGATTTTTATTTTTATTACATGTAACCAAAAGATCCTTGGGACTGCAACAGTAAGGTATGTGGGATAGAGGAAAGGTAAAAATATGCTAGAGTCCATTCAAATCTAGCTAAAATAAGAAAATTTACCTTGGAATAAGTGATCTCAAGCTTTTAAGTAATTCTAATTGAATTTTTGGGGGCCCATTGTCCAAAATCGAGCCAATAACTGAGATCAGAGTGATAGAATCCTCACATTCGCTGGGTCTGGGTGATTTGTTTACTCTGGGAGCTCAGGTGAAAGAGTAGACTTATAACCTTTTGGTCTCCACAGGAAAGATGGCCTTTGTTTCCAGAAGAAGGGGAAGTGAGTGTTGGACAGACAAGAACAACAGACATCTATTAAACATTTCTCATTTACCCGTCTTCATGTGAAGGCCACTACATTATCCAAGATCATTTCTGTGGTTCCCACCAGGCTTTCCCCATTCACTGTCTCCCACCTGGAATCCAATCTACTCACCACCATGCCTTTGTCTTCGAGGACTCGGCTCCCGTTTCATCATCTCTATGGCATCTTCTCAGGCAGCTCTTTTCTCTGACACAGCACATGCTTTCAGATAGCCTGTTCACCATTGTCTATGGAGCCTGTCCACATCCACTCACTTTCTAAGGCCATTTGCTTCCCTAATGCATTGCATTTCTTCCTTCTTTTACTTCCCCTACCTTAGTTTGGACATTCATTTATTCTCATTTAGATGACTGAATATTTTCTTAACTTCCTGCCTTCAGTCTAATTTCCCTTTAATTTCTCATTTTCTGCAGTAATCTTCCCCAAAGAATAGTTTTGACCATGTCCATGCATCCCTTAAACACATAGTAGAGCAGAAAAGCAGAGATGAGTGAGACTAACACCTAGTATATGCTGGGGGTGCCTTCCTGAAAAGCTGAAAGCTTACCTCACACCCAGTCTAAAGGTCTGATATGAAATATTGCAGCAATGTCAGAATCAGGGGACAGGTGTTTCAATAGCTGTGCTGATATCATGCAACAGGTGTAAGGTGCCAGAAATGGAGTGAGAAATTGGGAGAGATTATAGCAACTACAAGATGAAGAAAGTAAGAGGAATTCCTAAATGAGGATGTTTCAAAGAAGGAAACACATACTAATGGTCATGGTTTGGCTGCTTTGAGTTATTTTTAAAGAAAGAGGCATCTCCCTGCCCACTTGTACTATGGGGTGTCTTGATTATGTTTGGGTAGACCTATTTATTTATTCACTAAACTAGTATTTATTGAGTGGCACCTACTATAGGACAAGCACATAGGAACTTTGGAGGGTGACTATGGTAAAATGAAGTGGACCTTGGCAGAAAGAAAAGAGACATATTTCGAGCTTCATATTTTCAACACATCCAGCTATGTGTCTCCTGTCCAGTAGGTATTAAAAATAAATTTACTGAATTGAAAACAAATTCATGCCACTGAGTTTTCTTTGGATTCATAGGAACCAGGGAAGGCATAATAAGCTCTTTAGTGAGCTAACAGCATGTTCATGACCAAAAATTACAATTTTGGTTTTGTCTGACTTTGATCTGTTGCTTATTAACTAGAACCTAAACTCCCTTGATGTGTCTTTTTCTTCCTTTGCTACCCACTTTTCTCATTTTTCCTCTTTGCAAAGTTCTCATTAACACATTTTAATGAGTATAAATGAGGACTCCATATCCCAAGAAAGAGAAAAGTCATGCAGTGTGAGGAGAAAGAGAGAGAGAGAGAGAATAAGCAATTATCACTGTGGATTTTTATATTTTAGGGCCATCCTGAATATCTGTTGCTTGCCAAGTCTGAATAAGTCAACTCCTAATTGCACAGGAAAGATGAGATTAGTGATAAAAGCACAGATATAAATACAGATATAGTACAGATGTGGATTTAAATATAGATATAAGTATAATCTCCCTGGTATATCTTCAAGTCTGTGCCATTCATTTGACCTCCCTTTGTTCTTCTCTTGTATGTTACTTTGATATATATCTTTTTAAAACTCAGAAACCATAAAAGATTCCTGAAAGCCATTCTCCTATCAGCCACTGTGAGATCCTGTGCTTAGGAAATGTTGACTTTGTGTGTTCTAACCTTTCCAAACAGTTTTAGAACTTCAACATGTAGGCAGGTCTGGTCTATCACAGCCTTTATCAGGGACCTAGGAGGATATCTGGCACAGCCTTGCACCAATCTCTGTTACACAAGATGCTCTTGATCCAGAGCCCACCCTCTCTGGTCCTGCTGGCCTTGATCTCCATGAGAGGTGAGTGTGACCTTCCTGGACCTATGATAACCCAGTCCCATTTTCTCTTAATTCTCACAACAGTCCTCTGAAGTAGGCATAGGCCAGTAATTTATAATCTTTTTATATCTGTGCCCCTCTCTCCTGTTTTTAGTGTCAACTTTGTCACACTAACTATACTTTTAGTATAATTCAATAGAAAAGTCACGATGAGCAAAATCTATTCTTTTATGTTGATATCCACAATAGTATCGCACCATGAAGAATGTCTAACATGTATTTGGCAGTTAGAATGAGACATTTCATAGTGATTCTCTTCTCTGACATTCATGACAATCCTATGGGACATGTCATCTTATCGGCTCCATTTTATAGATAGGATCACTAAGCCTATGAGACAGGTGAAGTCATTTGCTCAAAGGCACTCATCTAGTAAGCATCAGAACAAGAATTTAAGCCAAGTGAGTCTCCATAGCCAGCATTCTTAACCACAGTTTAAATACTCATTTAAAAAAAAGTAGGAGACACCTTCATTTGGTTGGCAAATCCTGGTTGCAGACATTAGGATTTTCATGGGATGGATGGGATAATGTATGCAGAGAAAACACACAGTGCTTGGTGCTCTCAGCAAATGCTACTTACAAGGATAATGAACATCTTTGACCTTGAACTCCACTGCTTAAATAAAAAAGTGGTCTTTCTAAGATTACTGAAGAGATTGAGGACCTAGATGCCAATAGCCTTGGAATGAGAGCCTGGGTCACGAGGGTGAACTGGCTGGATGAGGATGAGACCCTTGGCATTGGCATTCTTGGTCATGAAATCAGTGTCCTGGGCCTTGGGCAGCAGTGGGCAGCAGAAGGAAACAAGGCGGAGGGCCCTTTGGTGGACAAGGGGGACAAAGTGGTCAATTTGGTGTCATTGATGATGAGTAATGGTAGCACCATGATCCAGAGAGGACAAGGGCAAAAGGTAAAAGTCAGGTAATTCTCATTCATGAGCACCTTCCTAGGGCCTGGCAGGACTCTTTTAGGGGCACTTGAGAGGGGTGGGAGCACAGAAGTTTCTGTGCTGTTCTCTCTCTCTTTTTTACAAGTATATTTTTATTGATTTCAAAGAGAGGAAGGGAGAGAGAGAGATAGAAACATCAATGATGAGAAAGAATAATTGATCAGCTGCCTCCTGCATGCCCCACACTTGGGATCCAGCCTGCAACCTGGGCATGTGCCCTGACTGGGAATTGAGCCATGACCTCCTGGTTCATAGGTAGATGCTCAATCCCTGAGCCACACTGACTGGGGCGCTGTGCTGTTCTCTTTCTTTCAGGCTAATTTGGCCCGGAGCCCAGTCATTATAATTGCAGTCATCTCTTTGGTTTGTATGAATTTCCTCTTTTAGCCATGTGGTAGACAAGATGGCCTGGGGAACGTTCCTGCTATGAAATACCTATGTGTCGAGTAAATTATAATAACACCCCCTTGCTCTTATAATAACAACACCCCCTTGCTCCCCCCCCCCCCCCGGAGACACACATATACTTGCCAGTGCATTGCTGAGCCCACAAGTAAGGGCTCTGAAAAAACAAAACTGCAAATTAACAAGCCATGAGCTGAAACAAGAGAGGTGTGTCATCATGAAAGCAGAGCAATCATGGTTAAAATGGCACAACCAAGTGCCTGTAGCTCTGAGGATTATTGATCTGATCACACAGATGATGAGAAAATGGATCTGGAGCTTATGCAACTGCTTGAGATCCCTTCATAAACCTCAACTCTTGAAGCCTCTAAACAATCCTTGAAAAGCTGCACTAAAAACAAACGAAAACACAAACAAAAGACTGTCTGCAACTGACAATAAAGTGACACTTGATGGAAGTTAATTGACAATAGTACTTGTCTTCCCTGGAGTGTGATAGCTGCAATCCAGGTTTTTCCTCATGTAAACCTAGTGTGTTTTATACCATTCATGGCTTTAGGAAAAGTAAAACCAACAAATTAAAGTGGCCTTATTTTGACAACTGTCCCTGATATCTAGAAACACCACATAAACATTCTCTAAGGGGTCAGCATCTTAAACTCAGAGCCTTGAGGATGCTCACATGTTAACTTCAGCCAAATATAAAATAATGAAAAATAACCAAATCCATGTGCAATCAGGCTTTTGAGAGGGTTGATCAACAGAAACAATTAACAAAAGGTTTTGACCCTGGAGTCTTCAGATGTTGGGATTATTAGATACAGAAGATATACTACCTAAGAATTTCATGCTTAAAGAAGGAAAAGATGGAATAAAAAATAGCAAGGAGAAAGAGACTATCAATCATGACTTAACAGATTTGGTAAAAGAATGAAAGGGAATTTCTGGAGATAAAATATAATTATTGAAATTAAAATCCAATAGATGGGTTAAAGAAAACATAAATCATAATGATGATCTGACAGCTGGCAGGTATACATTACTATATGCTCCATACTCTTTTAAGTTCCTTTCAAACACACCCAAAGAAAGAAGGGGTGAATTAGTCAGATCTAGACAAGTTAAATTATCTTTAGAGAGACAAAAAGGTAGAAAATATGAGTGTGAATGAGCACTGTGTCTCAAATTTACTGGTGTAGTATCTTAGACATAAATATGGAACCCATCCGAGGCTCAGTTTCCTCAATTGTCAAATAAAAACAGAAGAGACCATTTATTCAGAATGTCTGGGATTTGGTGTATAGCATTGTAGGACTATTTCTGTAGCTTAGGTTTATCAACAGTAAAAGAGTAAAGTAATAAGAGAAAGGCTGACTTGATCCAGCCTCAATATTTTTGGGGTACATTCTTTTGGGATATTTTCTTGGCTTTTAAACAAGTCTATTATTATGGAGTTTTAGAAATTACATATGCATTTACACAATTGCAATTCATTTCTTCACAATAGTTTTTATATCAAATTATGTAAATGGCCAAGAACTCCTAAGGCATGCACAGAGATATCACTGAGGCATTACACAGCAGGTATCTTCAGTCCATCAGATCACATCGTTCCCATGCACAGTAGGCCACAGCAAACCCATGCATTACTAACAGGTGATTTAATAAATGGTTGACCATTATAAATACTATTAGTTAGAAGAACTTTGTTGTTTATGCACTTTTAACATGTGGAATCCTAGGAAAAAATAGTTCCATACTGGAACACTGCCCATTTAGAAGGATTGTTCTGACAATTGATGAGATAATGGAAAAGGAGTTAATTGTAATAATAGGTATTTGTCCCTCTCTGTTTGTTTGCAAACAAACAAAAAAAGAAACTCTGGCTTATTTAAACAGAAAATGAATTAAATAGGAGGCTCGGAATTGATGTGAAGCCTTGGAAAGTGGGCAGGGACCAAAGTGGGCAGACTTACGTAGTCCTGGTGGTTTCAGAGATATCTTGGAGATAAAATCCACAGGATATGGTGACTGATTGGACCTGAGACTAAAGATGATGGGTTTGCCTGAGATGACTCCAAATTTCACAACTGTCTGGAGGAAGACTTAGCAAACTTTTTTAGCAAAATGACAGATAAATATTCTAGGCCAGGAGTGGGCAAACTTTTTGTGAGTGCGTGCCAAAACCAGCAAAATCTCTGACTCAAAATTCTTCTGCGTGCCAACCCTAATTTTTTGAGAACATGTTAAGCCTACTTGATATCTCTTAAGGTGTACCTATGTGAAGAACCTTGAAGAAATAATAAAATTCATTTGAGCGACAAAAACACAGTATATGATGATGAAAAATACATTTATTTTTTAATGTATACATGTACACTGATAGTCTGACAGAAAACTTTATGACTCCGTTTGATATTATCAGTGGGACTTTTGCTGCTGCATCACTGATGACAGAGCTTTTACATCAGGTTTATATTTTGTGACCTTCAGAGATATGCACGAGCTACTACTTTCATCCGTCAGGCTACTCCTATTACGAGACTTAGCAGAATTCATCACTGAGAGCAAAGATTCACAAGTGTATGTGGATGAAACCAAAACACTGGTCGGATCTAGGAAGGCAGAGAGAGTTAAGGCAGAGGCATAGAAAATGCTCTTCCCCTCTCTCTTCAATCCATGTCTATGGTCTTTAAGATAATTTGTTATGTAAAATTATTTATTTAAGATGCACCTACACTGAATTTATCTGAAAAATGAAAAAGTCGATATTAAGAAAAAATTGTAAATAGAAGATTATAAGAGAGGGTTTAGCATGCCAGCAAAAGTTACTGATGTGCCATGTTTGGCACGCATGCCAGGGGTTGCCCACCCCTGTTCTAGGCTCTATGGGCCATGTGGTCTCTGTCTGTGGCCATAGACAATGGTAAACAAAGGGCATGGCTCTGTCAATTAAGTGGTATTGAAGCAAAACAAGTAGGCCAGATTTAGCCTTTGGGCCATAGTTTGCCAACTCCTGGTCCAAAGGGTGTGAAGGTCATTAACTTATGACCCTGGAGGAGGATGGGCTGGGGGAGACATTTTCTTTTCCTTTCATGAGAGAGCACCATGCAGCAGCAGTTATTATTCTCCTTATTAGAGATAATAATGTACACTCTGTCACTGTTAATTTACTTAGCCCATGTTACATGGTTGGTAAGTGGCAAAGTCAGTATTTGAACCCATAGCTTTTCCTTCCAAGCCCATGAAAGACCTGCCTACTACCCCATGCATTCTCCTATTCTTTTTTCTTCTGCAACTACTCTATAGACGTGGCAACACTTTCTTTTGCAAGTTTTTCTCACTTTCCCCCATGGGCACGTTTCTTCTTTGAATGATTTTTTAAAGAGCCAAATAAAAAAGGGGCAGTGAGTTTCTCAATGTACCATCGTTGCTTTTGTTCAGTACAATAGACTTTATATTGCTTTGTCCAGTCCCTAAGAAGTGGAACATAGAAGGTTTGTTTTCAAGAAATTTGCATAACGTTTCTCTCTCTCTTCTTTTTTTTTTTTTTGATCCTGACACAATTTTATCTTGGGGATAAACAGTGTTATTTTCTTTCCCTCCATTTGAACCCACATTGAACATATCCTATTAAAATTTAAATAAGCCACGTTAGAGACAGATGAAGATACGCAGCTAAAATGAGCTGATTCACTGGAATTTGTTCCTGAGAATATATAACTTATTTTCTCTTACGGCTTATGCAACTCAGTTTCATAACTAAAATTTTAGGTGGGCCAGCATCATGCCGTTATGTCCTTTCCCCTAAATTTTCCACCAAAAATGGCCAACTGCAAAAGGGGGAAATGAGGGACACTAACTCCCACTTCCCCCACCCCATGGGGACCTAATTATTATTCCAGGAAAATGCTGGAATGTGAAAAAAATGTGAAGATACATTGAATTCTCTTTGTGTGAGCCTCAATCAGAAAACATAGCAACAAAAGCTTGTTTGCTGGCTGATTTTCCAAATTTCTCTCTTTTTCTTTGACTGAAGTTGGAGACAAGGTGAATGTATATGTCCAGTTGAATGGGAGGTGCTGCAAGGAGAGGGCAGTAGGGCTAGAGGGCAGGGTGAGTGCTGAGGTGGAGAAGAGGCAAGATGAGGGCTGATGGGTGGCTAAAGACCCAAAGTGATAAGAGGAGAGGTGAGATGTCTTCTCAATCACAGGTCTAAAATCAGGGCACAGAGCAGAGAATTCAGCACCAACTATATCATTCAAGCATGAATAAAGCATTGGAGGGATGGAGCAGCCTGGGAATTATTCTGAGTGAGCACTTTCCAAGCTGTGTTCCTTATCAATGGGTTTTCTAAGAGAAACTGGTTCCTTTGTTGAGTAATTTTGAAAATACTGATTCTTAGAAAGTCATATTGATAGTGGTAATAAGAAAAACAACGATAGTGATAGAAATAGATATACAGACAATTGCTGACATAAACACTCACCAATACATCTCCCTCTCCATTTCTGGGTGTGCTGAGAGAATGAATTTCCCCTGCTGTTGAAGTTAGGCAAAGACACATGTCTTGCTTGAGCCACTGAAATGTGAGTAGAAGTGGAGTGCCGTAACTAGAGTTCACCTCTTCGGTTTGATTATGGAAATGAAGATGAGTCCCCACTCCAACACCAACATGTGATGGAGATGCAGGGTGAATAAGAAGTAACTTTTTGTTGTTCTCAGCCACTGAGATTTTAGAGTTGTTTGCTATAGAAGCATAACCTGACCTATCTTACTGATAAAATAGCTAACATTTAATGAACATTTAATATATGTTTGTATTATTCACAGTATTTGACATGTGTTAACACATTAGCTGATTATTAGTGGCTCAGGTATGTCTAGATGTAAATAAGGAGGTAAAGAAATCTGTACAAAGTAAAGACATCTGTATAAGTGTATAGAACAATAGAAGCTCCTTATTTCTACTTTCCTTATTTTTGCTGTAGAAACAACTATTGGTGTCTTGTGGGACATAACCAGATAACACATGTTGGAAAACTGTGGCCTGAAACATGCTCTAATGTCCATAGCTTGAGACAGTGCATCATGAAACACAGGAAGAATAGAATTCTTACACAGTGGATAGAGAGAACAAGTTAAAAATGCGGAGAGCTTCTCCTTTTCTTATTTCCAAAGCAGAGCCTGAGATGATTGGTTATTTTTCATTAAAGCATGACTCTGACTCTTGGCTAACATTCAGTACTCAAGAGGTTGGAAGTACAGCAATGAGGAAGATGAGGGCTTGTTATTTTGGTGGATCGATCTTCCTAGAGGAAAGCTGTCAGAATAGAATTCCTCATCTATTGAATATCTAGGGGAACAACTAACACTGAGAACAAGATTTATGTCAGTATGATCTTGGGAAGGTGATGGTCTTGTGGCTAACGCAACCTGGCAGGTCTTGCTATATCAGTTATGGGAAGATGGCTAAAATGGTCATGTGATGGAGAATATATTTCAAAGAAGCCAGGTGGCTAATTCTATGTGTCAATTTAATTGGGCCAACCCGTGCCTAGGTTAAACATTGTTTCTGGAGTTGTCTGTGAGGGTGTTTCTTTTTACCTATCTCTCTCTCTCTCTCTCTCTCTCTCTCTCTCTCTCTCTCTCTCTCTCTCTCTCTCTCTTGTTTGTTTTTTATTTTGGGAGAGAGAGAGAGAGAGAGAAAGAGAGAGAGAGAGATATCAAGACATCAATGATGAGAATCATTAAACAGCTGCCTCCTACATGCCCCCTACTGGGGATTGAGCCCACAACCCGAGCTTGTGCTGATTGAAATCAAACCTGGGACCCTTCAGTCAGAAGGCCAATGGTCTAACCACTGAGCAAAACCAGCTAGGGCCCTATCTCTCCTTTTAAAAAAAATATTTTTATTGATTTCAGAAAGGAAGGGAGAGGGAGAAAAAGATAGAAACATCAATGATGAAAGAGAATTATTGATGGACTGCTTCCTGCATGCCCCCTATTGGGGATCAAGCCCAAAACCCAGGAATCTGCCCTTGACTGAAATCAAACCTGGGACCCTACAGTCCACAGGCTGATACTCTATCCACTGAGCCAAACCAGCTAGGGTTACCTATTTCTTTTTATTAGGGAGGAAAATCTTTTATAAATGCCCAACAGACTTCCCTTTGTGCCTCACTGCCCAGGGTTGCATTACATAGCCATGCCTAATGGAGCCCTGTCAAAAGGAATAGAATCAACTCTATTGGTTTGGACTGACCAGTATCATTCCTTGGGCCTAGCCCTGAACCATCTTCTTTGAGCACATGGGAAGATTAACATGCCCCAAACTGATGATTTTCCCTTAAGAAGAAGGAACAGAATATTTGCTGTAATTCACATTTGTTTCTCAAACTCCAGCAGACTGTCATCCACTTAGTAGGTCCTTTGAAGTAGCTGTGGCAAGAAATCCCCATTCTTGCCCCAGCTGGTTTTGCTCAGTGGATAGAGCATTGGCCTGCAGACTGAAGAGTCCCTGGTTTGATTCCAGACAAGAGCACATGCCCGGGTTGCAGGCTTGATCCCCAGTAGGGGGTGTGCAGTTGGCAGCTGATCAACGATGCTCTCTCATCATTGATGTTTCTATCCCTCTCTCCCTCTCCCTTCCTCTCTGAAATCAATAAAGATATGTTTAAAAAATAAATCCCCATTCTTTCTTGTACTTTGAACCACCTACCAACATCTCTGCTTAGATTACCATCAAACCGTCAGAAGCCAGGAGAAAGGCATGGCACAGATTCTTCCTCACTGCCTTCAGAAGAAACCGACCCTACAGATACTTGGATATCAGACTTCCAGCCTCCAGAACTGTGAGATAATACATTTCTGTCATTTAAGCTACCCCACCCCCAGTTTGTGCTGCATTGTTAAAGTAGCCCTATCAAACTAGTGCACTTCCCATTGGTACTAGGTAAAACCCCTGACCACTACCATGATGTACAAGGTCATCCAGGATCTGTTCTTGCCTGTTTTCTAGCGTCTCTCACTATTCCATTCTCCAGAGACAGCCAACAGAGGGTCTACGCCCTGCTCAGGGTTCTTAGAATAGGACTTTGAACATTGCACATATTCCTTCATTGTCTTGATGCATCACAGTTTCCCTCAGCTGTAATCTCCTTGATGAGGCCTCTCCAACCCTGTCTGTCCAGAGGGACTTCATCTTCTGTTCTTTCCTGGCACCTTGCATCGGCCTCCAGTAAAACACTCCTTCCATGGGATTACTTTGGTCTTTGTTTTATGACTGTGCCTCTCTGTATAGACTGAGAGAACATTCAGAGTGAAAATGACTCCCTGCTCACTTATTTCCTTCCAGTGTCAAGCCCAGGGAACTGGCTTATGAGACCCAAGAATCCTGGCTGGGATATTCCTAAACAGCTGAGGAGTTGAATATGACCCAGCAGAAAGTGGGTAGTGAGAACCTGGTGTTTGTGTTTTGTTGGCTGCTAACTTGCTGGGTGACCTGGGGCTAGTTCCATCCTCATTCTTGTTTCTGAATTCCTATCTAAAAAGTGAGGCAGTTGATCAGATGACCTCTAAGGATGTCTTAACAAGGTTGCAAGGGAATCTTCTCCCAAGGATAGTCTATCGTGGGATTATCAAAAGAAGCAAACTGAAGTTTAAGTTTTAATGAAAGAATTTCAGACAGACTTCAGTCAAAGGGCAATGTTTCCTAACCAAACAGTCTGCTCATGTCTCCCCTTGTCCCCACGGAAGTAGCCACTTTTTTGTCTTCCTGGCAAGACTGACTGTAACTCAAAGCTGAAAGGCCAGTGTCTACAGTGTCTGACAGTGTAGTTGTAATTTAAATTGTAAAATGAATGGCCATTAAATAGGATGACTGGACTATTTAGGACCACCCCCTCCTTTGCTGGCAAGGATTTCCAGGGCAGTTTGGAGGCTGCCGAAATGAAGCATCTTCCAATGAGATACCTGCAAAACCTGAATGGGAAAGTGCCCTAGGGCAGGAGGCAGAACTTCCCACTGCACTCAGGACCTCCTCCTCTTTTCTCAGCACTTGTAATCTCTCCCCAGAGCAATGAAAGGCTCATAGATCCCTCTAGTTTAGAGCCAACTGAGCTCTGGGTCTCCAATATAGGGACAGGTTCAAACTGCTGGTGAACTTGGTTTTATGATAGAAAAGCAAAAAATATGTTCACTTCTGCAATGGTGCCAAATTGTGTTGGTTACTAAGTTTTCACACAGGATATTCTTAGCTGGGTTTGCTTAGTGAAAGCTCTCTTCATTTCAACACTGTTCTTTGAGATATCCATATCTGGACAGCCTGGGACAGTCACAGAAAATGTTCCCATGATCTGAGCAACTAAACATGGCTGTATGTGTATATAATATAGATGCATTTTTCTTTTTTTTTCTGAGATATTTTGTGTAATATTTGACTCTTAACTGTTAGCTTGTGCAAATCATTTGGCCTTCATGGTCCGTAGTGATCTTGCTGTAAAATTAGTATAATGATGCCTTATTACCTCTTACTTTTCACAGAGCCATTTACTTATCTTACCTGATGTCTTTGACTCTATTTTATTTTTATTTATTTATTTATTTATTTTAATATATTTTATTGATTTTTTACAGAGAGGAAGGGAGAGGGATAGAGAGCTAGAAACATTGATGAGAGAGAAACATCCATCAGCTGCCTCCTGCACACCCCCTACTGGGGATGTGCCGCAACCAAGGTACATGCCCTTGACTGGAATGGAACCTGGGACCCTTGAGTCCACAGCCCGATGCTCTATCCACGGAGCCAAACCAGTCAGGGCTTGACTCTATTTTAATTTAAAGTCTTTGACTCAATGATGTTACCTCTAGTTTTAAGATTCACAATTTGTTAAAATAAAATGTGACTTTAGTCCTGCAAAACAAAACTAAGTTAACTGACTTTGGTGGAAAGAAACCCCTGTTAAACTCTGCATTGTCACAGGTCTGGTGGTGACAGCCTTGGCTTCCTCAAAGGATCTGATTTAAATAAGAATTCCAGTGACATTTCTTTTAGGTTGTCCTCCATCTTTTCCCTTTCTACTTGCACTTTCATTCCCCTTATAATAACCAGGGAAATTGATATTACCATTTTATCTACAAGACAAGAATATTGACACTTGGGAAGAATAAGTAATAGTCCCAAGTTCACCCAGAAGCAAGAAACTGAGTTAATACCTAGAATTAGGTCTTCTGACTCCCATCCAGTACTCTTTTCACCTCAGAGATGATCACATTAGCCACATCTTGCCAATGTTTGGTACTTTATCTCATCAACAAGTCAAAAACATCTGAAGCACCTGCTACTAGAGCCCAGATCTCTGATAAATGTTGGATAACCCCAATCCTGTCCTGAAGAAGTTCCCTAGAGTAGTCAAGATAAGATTTCTGCAGAAACTGCCACAGTGCAAAGCAGAACATAGACAGCTTAGGGGTTAGAAAATGCGCAGATCAGAGGGCCTTTGAGTGACTAGTTATGGAGCTTGGCATTTATGAGTAGTCTATAGGGAACCACTGAAAAACTAAGTCACGTGTCCTGTGTTCAATAAGCTCTTCTTGAATAAAACAAAACCAAACTAAACTAAACTAAGGATGGGAAGGTCTTAGAACAAGTATTGGCATTGCTACCTCTCCCCACTGGAGGAAAATGGAGGAGGACAGGCAAGGTGCAGGGGCCTATCCAAGTCACAGTGAGCGAGAAAGCAGAGCTGGGACTCCCGGCCAGGTCACAGGAACCCTCCCTAACCCCTTTCCTTAATTTCTGTTGTGCAGACAGAAGTTGGCCAGGCAGGAAGACAGGAGCTGGTGGGGAACATGGGCTGCCCTAGCTCTCATCTCCTTCTCTGGGCCATTGCATGCAAGTCTGCTGGCTTGTAGAGGCTATTTCAGTTCTGCCACTGTTCTATCTGACCCTTTGAGAGTAGACTTCATCACATGACTTGCTTTGGCCAATGGTAAAACATGACACAAGTAGTATCTTGAAACAGCCTTGCATTCTGGGCATTGCTCTCTCTTGCCTCTGTCATCGCCAGGCCAGCATGTCCAGGCTAGTTCAGAGTTAGACAGTGCTGCAAAGCTGTGTGGCACAGAAAGTGGGGATGGAGTGGGGCAACTACTGAGCCCTCATTGCAATTTAACAGCACCATCTATCCTCATACCCACTCTACACACAACACCATGCTGCTTCTCTGCAGTATCTGCGCTGAATCCTTTTGATGTCATCTAGGGCTCAATGTGTGAGTGGACCAACTCCTCGACCCTAGTTGTACCCCCTCCTTTCTTTAAGTGCAGCCCAAACATCATCTCTTTCAGGAGATTCTGAACACCTCTAATTCCTACCAATGGTTCTCTTCTCTGGGCACCTAGCATAAGTAAAAATGGAGACTCTGATGAATCTACTGCCTTTAGATATACTGTCTTATTTGAATGTCTCGTCCAAGAAAATGCATAGCAGACAGGGAGTCTAGAGAAGAGGCATGGAGGGTGTTTAGGAGCCCCAAGTAGCTGTGAACCCCTGGGGTGGAGAGATACCCACTGTAGATACCAGAGCTTCTCCAAAGGTGGTTCCTTAAGAATTCCAGAAAAAGTCTTATTACTATTACTTATTTCTTACTCCAGGCAGCATGTAGTTTAGTCCCAGAGGCTCATCTACAGGGCAGAAGATGATAGTGGGTAGATATTTGGTATGACAGTGAAGTTACATTTGTGGGAAACCAGGACATGGTGTCATTGTCAAAACCATTAATAATACAGAACAGCCCAGCCGGTGTGGTTCAGCGGTTGAGAGTTAACCTCTGAATCAGGAGGTTTCGGTTTGATTCCCAGTCAGAGCATATGCTTGGGTTGTGGGATCAATCTCCAGTAGCGGGTGTACAGGAGGCAGCCAATCAGTGACTCTCACTCATCTCTTCCTTCCTCTCTGAAATCAATAAAAAATATATTTAAAAATAATAATACGGAACAGCCTCCTTTACTGGTCATCTACATTGTTCCTTCCAGGTAGGTGCTATATCTCCCATTTAGCAGAGGAGAAAACAAACTCAGGAAAGAAAAATGACTTACCCCATATTACACAGCTGGTAAGAAGTGCAATTCAATCCCAGGCCTGCTTACCCCAGAGCTCAGCACTTCTCTGCTATGCTACTTCAGGCTGTACAACTACTTCATCTAAGTAGGACAGGCCCTGCCCCATGGGACCACACTGCCAGGTAGAGCACCTGTTAGGGAAAGCAGTTGTCCAGAAGGGTCCTCATGTACAGACATGTGTCCTACGTTCCTCCTGTCCCACTATCTACAAGTCACACCTGTCCAAGCTGCCCATAGCATTGACTGGAGGAGCACAGTGGTGCAGGCTGGGGAGGAAGGAGCAGAGATTCTCCCTCTTCTGTGTAACTCCAGGCATATCACAAACCTGTCTTGGTTTGTGTTACTTTATGAAAAAAGGGAGTTAAGCACATTTAATTCAACAGATAATGATTTGGCTTCCACTAAGTGAATGAATCAGAGTGAAGAGAGATGTGGAGAGGGGTCCATCTCTTTCTCCAAGGAGCACATGGTCCATTGGGGTCAAGAACACTTCCCCAGGTTCCTCAGACACACACTGTGTGGCAACACAAGGGAGATACCTCTAGAGGGGGCTGGAGGGGAAGGGTGCACCAGGATATTGACAGGTGGGGAAACCTAGGGAGAAGTGGGGATTTTTTAAAAGAGGGATAAGGGTCCCTTTTATCTAAGCATCTGCAGGGTCTGTCTGGATTCCCAGGACATTGCAGGTCTTGACAACTGTAAATGAGGGCAAATAACTGAATGGCCTTTGTAACTACAGAAATGCTAGTTTCCATTATTTATAGGCTCATCAGGGCAGCCAGAAAAATAGTTTTATATTTTATGTATTTTCTATTTTCTTGACAAGAAGTCTGACATATATGGGAGCACATCGTATTCTTTGCTTCTTTTGAGTTTAAGAGTAATTCTTTAGAATGTGGGGGAAATTACAAAAGTGTGACTAATATTATCACCTAAAGATGATCAGTCTTACATATTGGTATATGTCCTTCAAATCCTTTCCCTGTGCTCAGGTTCTCTCTCTCTCTCTCTCTCTCTCTCTCTCTCTCTCTCTCTTTCTCTCTCTCTCTCTCTCTCTCTCTCTCTCTCTCTCTCTCTCTCTCTCTCTCTCTCTCTCTCTCTCTCTCTCTCTCTCTCTCTCTCTCTCTCTCTAACATTTTCTTTTTAACCATATATAAATAGAAATATGTTCAGATCGGAAACTAATTGAGAGAATGTAGATTGCATAGTCTCATGTGACATTTTATATGAAAATGGAACCCATAGTTAGATAAAAAGGGGAATAATATAAGTTATAGATGTTTAAAATACAAAAATCATTTGTTTTTTTCCCCCCAACTATAGCCCTTCTTTTTCTCTGCAAAAGCAATAATGATATTAATGGCAATGATAATAAATACAATTCACTAACCCCCACCTTTTACAAGGAACTTCACACATATTAACTTTTTAAAAATCTCACCACAACTTCATAAATTGTACAATGCTGTCTTCATTTTAAAGAGGGGGCTTATGAAGTTGTGAAATCTGCTCATCTGGGAACCTAGGCTTGCCAGATTCAAAGCCAAGTGCTCTAAGAACCTTCAAGGATGTTGGAGCGGTGTTCCAGAGGTCTCTTTCTCCACACAGGACTGAGACCCAGATCGCTAAGTGGCATAGATTTTTTTTCATGAGTTTCTACGGCTTTAAATGATGTGTTTTTATGTTGTAGGGGATATAAAGGAGCTGACAGTGGGCTGCTCCTGCCAGTCATTGGCTGCTGTGCCTGTTAAAGTTCCTGGTCTTACCTCTCTGACATTGTGGACTATCTGAGTTGCAAAGAATATCCTGGTCAACAAGCCCCACGGATCTTCCTGCCAGTAACCTGCATCATTGCTAGTCATGTGAGCATGCCATTTTGGACCTGCGATCCAGGCAAGACTTTAAATAGGCCAACTGTCGACCGACTGCAACCACATGAGAAACCCAACAGGAGAACCAACCAGCTGAGCTCAGTCAACACATGGGACTACGGAAGACAATAATTCATTTTTTGTTTTGTTTTATTTGAGTGATATTTTGTTGCACAGCCATAGATGATGATAGTAGTGACATTCCATTGTGTTTAATTTCAGACCAAAAGAAAATATTCCAGGAAATTTTTCTCCAGTAAGTGGATTTGGGGCTTTTAAATTCAAATTCAGATGTGATAAAGGTTGTTTTTGGTTATTATATAACTGGTCACCTCCATTAAATGTTGGCAGTGAGGGTTTTTTCTGTATTAATATTGGCAAGAGGCTTTAGTAGACAAACATTTCAATAGGTTAAAGTTTCCCAAAACTATTAGTGTATTTAAAAATGGGAAAAGCATGATGTCCAGAGTCAAGAAACTTATAAAGATTCCTGAAAAAAAAACCACACATTAAAAAACATATATATTGAAAGTATATTAGGCTACTAAGTAACAAGGAATGCAGGATTTTCACAGGCAAATCATACTAGGTTGTATAATAGCATCCTATATAATAAAAGGCTAATATGCAAATCGACTGAAAGGCAGAACAACTGGTTGCTATGATGCACACTGACCACCAGGGGCAGACACTCAATACAGGAGCTGCCCCTGGTGGTCAGTGCACTCCCACAGGGGGAGTGCCACTAAGCCAGAAGCCGGGCTCATGACTGGTGAGCACAGCAGCAGTGGCGGGAGTCTCTCCTGACTCTGCAGCAGCACTAAGGACCTCTTGGGGGATGTCTGCTTGCTGGCAGGCGGACATCCCTCAAGTGGTCCCGGACTGTGAGAGGGTGCAGGCTGGGCTGAGGGACCCCTCCAAGTGCACGAATTTTGTGCACTGGGCCTCTAGTGCTTATATAATAACATTCTGGGCCAGTAAATTGAGAGGCAGCTGACTAGCATTCCTGAGCTAATTTGTATTTGGTTATGACATATTATTCTTTTTAAACAGCCATAGATTAAGTAGCTGAATATCTTAATCAGGATTTATATAGATATTCAATACTGAGATTCTGTAACTTTATTTTATTTATTTATTTTCAGGTTCTGATAATAATTTGCTGACTTCATGAAGAAATTTGCAAGTTTAAGTTTTAATGATCTGGAATATTTTTAAACAGTACTGACATTGTCTTGAAAGGCATATTAGAATCCTCTTGTGAAACTCTTATCCTAGAGCTATGTGTGTGTGGGGGCATGTGTGTATGCATGGGTGGGTGTGGTTGGCGGGGCACGAAGGAGAAGAGGAGTCAATGATGACTTCTGGAATTCTGGCTGGGATGTTTGTTTGGGTAGCAGTGCCAGTGCCTAAACTAGGGATCTTTGGAAGACCAGGATTGGATAAAAATAAAAATATTATGGATATGATTTTAGAGAAATGGCGATTTTTAGATGTTGGTGGGGAGTAGACTTAAGGGTAGCAACGTACTTGCCATGGAGAGGAAATGTGTAGAAACTGTGTTTAAATATTATATTAGTTTACTAGGGCTGCTACAACAAAATAGCACAGACTGGATGTTTAGACAACAGAATTTATTATCTCACAGTTCTAGAGGCTAGAAGTCTGGCCTCTAGCAGTTGGCAGGGTTGGTCCCTTCTGAGAGCTCTGAGGGCAAATCTTTCCCAGGCCCTTTGAGCTTCCAGTAGTTCCTTGGCTGGTGTATCCTTACTCCAGTCTTCCCATGTCATTCTCCTGGTGTGCATGTCTGTTTTCAACTTTCCCTTTCTTATAAGGACACCAGTTATGTTGGATTAGAGCCTGCTCTAATAATTTTGTTAGCACTGTAATGACCCCATCTCTAAGTAAACTCATTTTCTAAGGTGCTGGGTTTTAGGAATACAACATATAAATTTTGGGAGAAGCACAATTCAACTCATAACTTAGATTTCATGTTTATTTGGGTACTTTTATAGGATGGAGCTAATGAAGAATGCATGAGGAAACATGCTCACCTCCACCATTTCTTGTGGCTACCACTAATTTGCTGCCTTCAAGATATTCAGAAACAGATACTAAGCTAAGTGAAAGAAGTCAATCACCTAACCCACATATTATGACTCCATTTTTATTAAATGTTCCCAGTAGGCAAATCCATAGAGACAAATTAGTGGTTGCCTAGGGCTGGGGTTGGAGGTCTGATGTGGACTCACTGATATTGGGTACAGGATTTTTTTTGGGGGGGGGGTAGGGGTGATGGGAATATTCTAAAATTCGTTTATAGATTGGCACACAACTTTGATTATAGATTGACATTGGAGCATGCTTCCTGTCTGGTGAATTTTCTAAAAGCGATTAAATTGTATCTTTAAATTGGTGAATTTTGTAGTTTTTGGTCATATTTCAATAAAGCCAATATTTCAAAATCTGCTAAGTCAGAAGCTGGGTATAAAGGTGTTTAGGTGAATTTTAAAGTGTATTTCAATCTTGAGATCCTAAGACCTTGTGTTCTTTCATTTCTCTGGATCTCAATTTTATTTTTGTAAAGAGAGGAGACTGAAGTGTATCTGATAAATGACCCCTTCTATGTTTCAAATAAGAGTGTCACCTGATATCCTTATTTTACCTTACAGAGCAGACTACCTTAGAGGATGGGCTTGTGGGACAACAGCTGAATTTGAACCCAGCTCTTCAGACTACTGACTCTGCAACTTTAGGCAAATTATTGTACCTCTCTGAAGCTTAACATCCATAAGGGGATAAGGAATGGCAATAATAATAATAATTCTTTCCTCATTTGAGTAGCAAGAAAATTTAATGTGATATGATTCTAAAGGGCTGAGCAAGTATCTGGCACATGATACATCACTAAAAAGCAATAGCTATTATTTTCAGCATTAATTTTGTAGGGTCAAGACCAGTGACTCCACTTTACCTACATGGGTCAGATGAAGGATTCTTTTTCACCTTTCATGTTTGTTGCTCTATTAGTTATACATTCTATGCCATTTTTAATTTTTCAATAATTCAATACAGCAGTCTGGTAAGATCTCTGTGTTATTAAATAATCAGTTTGCCTCTGCTTTCAAGAGGCACCAAATGTCATGTAGAATGTGACACATTTGTGATCATTAAAGGCAACACTGATGGATGCAAATATATCTATTTAATATTTACTGAGCACCTACTTTGTTCAAAACACTATGCCAAGGACAGTGAGAGGTGCAAAGAGGATACTACTCTCACGTATTTCATGGTTTAGTGGGAAAGATACTCCCATGTACCCATTCAATCATGTATCAATATTTTCTGAGCTTTTGAGGGGAATGGCAAGATATGTAATGCACTGTAGCATGCTGAGCCCTGTAATAGATGCATGAAGTAAGTGCTGACCACACTCAGAGAAGGAAGGGATTAACTCAGTGTGGAGATGGCATGCAGGCCAGATGGTAAGATGGAAGGAAGCATTCTGGACTGAAATTCTGGAACACATTGAACTTCTCATTGTTTTGCAAACAGGTCCTGCCCTTGTATGGCTTGCATTTCTTAGGTAGGGATTGGGTATGCTTCATGTCTAGGTGAAGCTGCTTCTGAAGTGACTGGTAGGATTTGGATTGTTAGTGAAAGAACCTTGGTGGGTGATCACAGCGGGGAACCTGGGGTTGGGCAATGAAAGACCTTAATGCTAAGACAAAAAACTGCAAGAGCGTGTACACATGCAAACATGACTGCACTGAAAATATACAGAGTCTGCTTTTTCCCTACCTTTTAAATGGTGATTTCAACTCAAAAGTTTGTGTGTATTGAGCAAGAAAGTGCTTCTCTCTGTTAAGTATTTGAGCAACAGCAGACAGCACGTAGTTTCACATCAAGCTCACTACTAACTCTTTTGTCTTTCAGCAACTGAGATTTTCATTGTCAGTAACATTAGTTACATTGATCACTCATTCTAAATGACTTTTGGTATTACCACCTTATAAGATTCTCTCCATAGGGGCTCACATTTGGGTGGGTGGGTATTAATGACATCATCCTGAGTTTCAGCCATCCACCATCAGGGCCCTCGAAGCACCAGTCAGACTCCCAGGCTCCCTTGGCTCTGCCTCTCACCTACTATGCTGAAGTGAATTGGTGAGCCATTCTCCATTATTATAATTCAAAAAAGCACATTTCCTGTCTGCCACACAAGTCTTCATTTTAAAGAGTTGGAGCAAGATTTGCAGACAAGCAGAGAGTTGGAAGATAGAAAACATTTATTAAGACATCATCAAAAGCGCATGGCCCTTGGGATCCAAAGACCCATATTTGAGTCCCAGATTTGCCATTTATTTGCCAGGTAACTTGAGCAAATTGCTCCCCTGTGCTGAGTCTCCCCTTCCTCCCGATTTAGGAAACAGGGTGGTAGTATTTACCTAACAGGGTTGCCTGAGGGTTGAATGAGGTTCTGGAGGTAAAGAAGGTAGTTTATACTCTGACTCAAGGTGGGCCCCTCACCTAGAAGTCCCTGGAGAAAGGACAGCTACAGACTCTCACGCTCTGCAAGCTTCTGAAAGCCAGTGTGTAAAGGGAAAAGAAGAGTAAAATCCATCCTTGAAAATCCCTTAAATCGAAGGACAGCCTATCTGGTTTTGTGTAGGCAAAGTGATTGCTTCTGCTTAGTGACCACTGGAAGCAAAACACAGGCAAACAGACCCATATTTTTACACTGGAATCAGATTCATCGCAGGACAACATGTTCAGCACATTAGAAGTATGTAGGAGCCAAGAGTCACTGAGCAGATAGGAATGGAAGAGTCCTATCCTGGGCCTGCTTCATGGGTGTGTGCATCCTGGGGCCTTGTGCTCAGAAGGTCCCCGTATTTGGCTCAATGCCGTGCTGCTACCACCTTAAATATCTTGATAATTTTTGAACAAATCGTTCTCTCTAGTTCATTTTTCCCTGAGCCCTACACATTATGCAGTCAGTTCGGGTCAAACTTAAAATTATTTCCCTCTCCTCCTCCTCATCTTCCTTTGGTTTTGTTGAATTCAGGTAAGGTAAATGTTTATGTGACACGTCCCTGTAGTGAAATAACTATAGCACACAGTGCCTGAATGCATCTTCAAGTGCACCCTGGGCGGCTGGTGTAATCATCCACATTGGCTGGATGTGCAACTTGCTCAAGGTCACACCATTAGGAAGGGTTAAGATAAGGATTGGTATATTTATCTGCTCTTGCAGATAGAGAAAAGAACCATGAACAGCAATTCCAGTTCAAAATCCACAGCTGCAGATGCCTAATAGGAGGGATTTGAACTAAACTGATGTGCCAGGCCATGCTAGACCCAGCAAACCATACTTTCTTTATATTTAATCTCCCCAGTTATGTGCTTGCTTTCTAGCATGGAGTCCGTGGGGCTTTCCTCATCACTGTCTTTCCAGTCTCTAGCATAGTGTTTAGCATATAGAAGATGCTCAATAAATACACAGTATCATAAAAAATGTATACAGAATTTGAATAATTATAAATTTCAATGGGTTAAATCTGAAAAGAAAGAAAGATCAATTGAGCTATCAGTTATTAAAATGTGTATAGATTTTTTTGGGGGATTCCCTATATTTATTGAATGAATAATATTCCTGCCAAGTTCTTCGCTCAGCATTGACTTTACCTTACTTTTCGCAGATTCATACCCTTGATCCTTCTAGTCTATGAGGATCTGTCTGTTTGACATGAGAATGTTCTCTAGCAATTTAATATCTGGTTATATCAAGCAAAAAGCCTCAAGATCCTAACAAATGAAAAAAACCTTTGATGACGGTTCTTTTCATATGAAACTTTCCTGGTTTATTAAGTATGTTAAAGCTGTTGGATAATCCCAGTTACCATTTTCATTCTTTTGTAGGTGGGGTACCTTGAAAAGGGCCTTGGAAGAAAGAAGCTCTCTTCCAGGTTGATATATATATATATATATATATATATATATATATATATATATATATATATAACTTTATTGAGGTACATTTGACATATGCAAAGCTGTATATATTTGGTGTACACAACTGGATGAGTGTAGACATAAGTACACAACCATGAAACCATAACCATAATCTATGCCATAAATAGCCATCCTCTTCAAAGCATTTCCTACTACTCTTTTTTTTATTACTTTTTAGGATAAGTACACTTCACAAAAGAGCTTTCCTCTTAGCAAATGTTTAAGTGTGTAATACAGTTTTGTTAACTCTTGATGTTATTTTTAACCAAAGTTAGCAGTGTTTCCCCACCACACCTGGGACTTACTCTCCCTCAGGGTCATTGTTCATTTATTACTTACTCTGCCCCATAGACAACGTGTCATGAAGGCCTATTGACTTTTCCTTCTCAACACTAATCTTCCTCACTATTACCCACCACTTCTGCAGCCTGAACCTCACCTTTCAGGCTGAATGAGGGTTGAATGAGGGTTGAATGAGGTTCTGTGCCTTTCTGGTGGCACAATCCTAGGCTGATCCAATATACTCCCAGCAGGTCTCCTCGCTTAGTTCTAACATAGTCCCTACTATATTAGGAGTGTCTTTCCAATATAGACCTAGTCTAACCCCAGCACCCTCTGCTTCAAAGGCCTCTCTGGTTCCTCCCTGCCTGGGGGAAACCTAGGCACCTCTTAGCATTGGAGGGCCTCATGCTCTAGCCCCAAACTCACTTTCTAATTGGTTCCCCAGTATAAACCCACTTTGGAAGCCTCCTCCACCTAGCCTCTCACATAGTTTAGTGCTCAGGTGAGATCTATACCAGTGGGGGGGGAGGAGGGTTGAGGGGCAGTTAAGTTGTGGTGAAGCAGGGCTGTTGGTGGCATCCATCAACCCTACTGGTGGTGCTGGTGGCCAGTGTGGGTCTTGCTTCCAGCACTATTGTTCCTGGATGATCCACAATGTCTAGGACTTGCACTTTTGTCTCAGCCACACCTGGGAGTGGGCTGTTCCTAGAACAGGTGACCTCTCTGCAACAGAGGCCACCCCTAAGGAGCTGAAAGCTGGAGGTGTCAGTCCTCCACACACACAGTAGCTGGGGCAACAAGGCCCTCCTTCCCAGAAGGAAGATCAGGACTTACCCTCCTTTTTCTTCTCAGAATTTTTGTACCTTTTTTTGTGTGTGGCTTCAGGCCTCTTCTGTTGGAAATGCCCTTTGCCTCCTGCTTTCCCCTTTGATCTGACACTTTCAGTTTCCCTTTATGACTGATGTCAACTGCTAACTCCTCTGGAAGCCCCCATCCCTCTCCTAGGCAGAGTCAGATTCTTCTCACAGATTCTGTCAATGCACATGGCTCATGTATCCTATGTGATGAGCCTGGATTAAACACTGAAGATGAATGAGACACAGTCCCTGCCCCCGACCTACTGAGGAGATAGTCCCACCTTTGTGCCCCAGCAGTACTTAGTGATTTTTTTTTTAAATTATGGCGTCTACCATATTGCTTATTTATTTACTCGCTTGATCAATCATTTGTTCATTCACTGGGTATTAATCCAGTCCTTGCCTTCCTGTGCCCAGCATTCTGTGAAGCATGGGGAATACAATGACCAATAGCCCAGTTCTCTGATGAGCTATTAATGAGTGGGTCATAAAATCCACCACAATTCTAGCTTGGACAAAGGCTATGAAGACATTCATGGAGCTATGAGCCACCCTCACAATAGGGTGGTTGATCTTGTAAGGGAGGTCGGGGGATGTTGACAGGAGAAGCAATGATTACAATACAATTTGGAGAAAGGAGAGAGATGCCTTTCTGGTGGAGGCTGCAGAATGCACACAATCCCGGTGGCAGGAGAGTGGATGAAGAATGTGAAGAGGTGGAAGGATGAGGTTGGAGCTCACAGTGGAAAGAGAATGGTAAAGGGTGATGTTGTTGTGATTGCTTGTGATCATGTGACAACTTATTGTTCTCCATCCATGCTCAGTGAAGTCATTAAAATGATTTAAATGTGGGATTGAAATGATCAGATTAGAGATCTGCAAATACGTCCTGGCTTTTGCTCAGAGAACAGATTGCAGAAGGGTGAGGATACCTCAGGGGACTATGCTATGAGGAGGCTATTTTCAAAAAGAAGGGCAGCATGGAGAAAAGGGGTTAGAAGTAAAGCAGTTGAGGAGAAAAAACTGACAAACCTTGGCATTTGCTTTGTATGTTACTGGGGAGGCAGAAGAGGGAGATGTCAAAATTGCCTTTACATTCCCATTGATCCCTACACTTTTTGGATTCTAATTCAGTGAAAATTATAGTCTTATAGACCATTCTCTGGAGATATATACACATATGTCCACATACACAGGGAATTTTCTTGATCATTGCAGAGGACACATATACCTTCTGAAGCCCATTCTTAAGCCCCAGGTGGGAAAAGAGACTATATCTTTTTACTTGCTATACCTCTAGATTCTATTGTAGAAAATAGCTTAAAATCTGGCTGACAGTCCATGCTTGTTGAATCGATTAATAAAGGTGAGAGGAGATGGTAGCTCCTGGGAGGCCCCTGGTAGTTAATTCTCTGCTCTTTCTGCTGCAGATGTAGGAGTTTTCATAGAAGAGCTACAATGCACATATCAACCAACAACTGCTTATTAGCTTGCACCGCGGCATTGGGTGGAAAAGTCCACAAATGCATGCACAAACCTTCAGGTGGTGGAGGCAAATAACTTTTAAAGTATTAAGACTCCAAAGACCCAAGATTTGTCTGCAGCAGATGTCTCTCAGGAATGCTAAGTGCATTGGATTGAAGAATAAAACTGTCTGCCTTTATTTTATGTGGGGGAGTGCATCATTTGGAGATGAAGTTAGTCTGCCTATTGCTGGGTGGATAAGTTAAATTAATGTCTTGAATCTTATGATTCATTTTTTACCTCGTGGAAGAAGCAGAAATGGTAATTGTGTTCATTGACAGAGACTTAGAACAGAATCATGCTTTTGCAGATAAGGCATTTCAGGAGGCCAGTAAAGATAAGAGGGAAAGAAATGCATAGAAGAAGAAATATTTAGTTTACCCATATTAACCTAGGCTGGGTTGGATTTTCCTCTTTGTGCTTTGAGCAGGGGGATGCTTGAGATATGGGAAGAACTGCCATCGGAACCATGGACTCCTCCATGGGCCTTAGGGCTCACCTGGTTCAGTCCCATATAAGCAGGAATTCCTTCTGCTGTGCCCTTTATGGATAGTGTGTGGTTCCTTCCAAAGCTGCATTGTTCAGTAGCTGTGGTATCAAGTCCTGTACTGACTCTTCAGTCTATACCAGGAGTGGCAAATAGACTTAAATTTGCATGACAATTTCAGTTACTTGACAGTGCCTGCCTAGAACTGAAGGACACCCAAGGCTGAACCTGGGGAAAAAAGAAAGAAAGAAAAAAAAGCAGTGATTATTAATGCCTGTCACAGAGGAAGAAAGAGGAGGAGTGCCAAAAATCTTCAGTTTTTGTTATCCCTGGACTATATTTTTTAGTTAATTAATTCCACTTATACTTATTTAAAATCTACTATGTGCCAGTTGTGATCCTAGGGGCTGGGAGTGGTTATTTCTCAATCCTCATTTTACCTGCCCTCCCTGAAAAATTAGAGAGTTGGCCACTTTTCCCTTCTTAAGATATATCCCAACCCCCACCTCCACCCATGCTTTGGGTCCCTGAAACTGCTTACTCTCTTTACTCCCACCCCACATGCTATTGCTCCTCAATTTTCTCTTCTTCCTCTCTATCTTAAAATGTTGGAGGGCCCCAAGATTTGGTCCTGAATCTCCTTTTCTTCTCCGTCTCACTCTAGATAATCACCTCTAGTGTCATGTCTTCAAATGCCATTTATATGCTAATAACACCCATGTTCGTGTCTCTGGCCACAAAAGGAATATTATATAATCACCTGCTATCTGACATCTTCACTTACATATCTAAACTGCACCTCAAGCACAATGCAGTTGAAAAAGAACTCTTTTTTTTTTAAAAAAATATATTTTATTGATTTTTTATAGAGAGGAAGGGAGAGAGATAGAGAGTTAGAAACATCGATGAGAGAGAAACATCGATCAGCTGCCTCCTGCACACCTCCCACTGGGGACGTGCCCGCAACCAAGGTACATGCCCTTGACCGGAATCGAACCTGGGACCCTTCAGTCCACAGGCCGACGCTCCATCCACTGAGCCAAACCAGTTTCGGCGAAAAAGAACTCTTGATTTCCATATTGCCTCCATCCTCCCTGAAAATATAACCTCATGCATTTGCCAGACTTTCCATCTCAGTAAAAGTAACTATTTTACACTCATGTCCTCTTGGCAATGTGAAAAGGTTTTTCTCCTTCTCTCGCCACCCCTCATCTAAAACATTAGGCATCCCTGTCAGTTCTACCTCCAAAACTTCTTTCCAATCTGCCCAAGTCACTCTCCCCCTGGCCACAATCCTAATCCCAAGCCAGCCTCACTCTTGCCTAGAATACATCACTATCTCAGCTTCCATCTTCCATGCGCCCCCCCAACCTATACCCCCTTGAGTCCTGCACAAGAAGGAAAAGTTTTAACAATAAATGTTAATACGATCATGCAAAGTGGTCATTTAAAATTCCCCAAGGACTTGTGAAGAAAATCCAAACATCTTTCCCAAGTTTCCAGGGCTTCTTCATGAAGACCTCTGCTTTTACTTCCTTCACTAGCCTACTTTCTGTTCCTATGAAAAGTCGTGCATGTTTCCTCTTTGGGACTTCACGTGGTTTGTTTCTCTTTCTGGAATATTCTCTTGATCTTTCTGAGGTTGCTTCTTTCTGGTTGTTTAGGTCTTAGCTTAAATTGTACCTTGCAGCATATCTATTTCATCTCTTGTCTGGATCTCTGTAATCACCTACCTGCTGGGCTCTCTACCTCCCTGTCTCCCACTCCCATCCCCGCCTCCACACTTATGGGATTTCAACCTGATTGACTCAGCCTTACACGGTCTCGCTCCTGTTCCCCTCCTTTGCTGTATTGCAGAATGTCTCTGAGCCCTTTCCCATGCCATTCCTCTTGTCTGGTCCTCTCTTCCATCCTTCCTTCTGGTTAACCTCTACTCCTTCTCTAAAACACAATTTAGGGAAGTGTCACCTTAACCTGGAAATGCTTTACTGATGCTCTCCTTACCTGAAGTCCATCCACTGCTTTCTGAATTGGGCCGCTGAAAACACTGGGAACTATTTTATTATGTTGTTACCTGTCCTTTCTCTCTTCCTTCCTTCCTTTCTCTTTCTTTTCTTTCTTTCTTTCTTTCTTTCTTTCTTTCTTTCTTTCTTTCTTTCTTTCTCTCTCTCTCTCTCTCTCTCTCTCTCTCTCTCTCTCTCTCTCTTAATTTACTCCTGATGGTCCCTTGGGAGCAGTGATTATATATGTATGTTTAGGTTTCTTTTTATCCCCAGCACCAAGCACAGAACTTTGCATTATAATAATATTGCATAAAGTTTTACTTACATAATTTCTGGAAAATGGCAGTGGGATAGCATTTTGCTGGGGGTGGATCATAGCCCATTTTCTACCCAACTCTAGAATTGAGTGAGGGCTGACCTCCAGGGATAGAGAGAATGAGGTATCAGAGGAAGGGGATGTGCTAGTGTGTGCATTGTGAAGGACTAAGGTTGGTGCTCTTGGTGCAGCTCTGTGAACATGGCACAGCTATGAGCTCTGCATACCACAGCAGCTCAGCTCTGAGGGATTGATAGGTAGGCCTTAGAAAGGACAGAACACCAGTTGAAGTTGAAAATGGATTAGAAGTCCAGGAAAGATTCAGATCTTCAGGAATTATCATTGTGTTCTACCTTGGTATGGTTGCTTCCTTGCTTGGGATGGGAACTGCCTTTGACATGCAGTGGATTCTAACTGGCCATGTTTTCATTTAGTGACCCTGACCACCAAGTCACACCTGATTGAGCCAGGAGTAGGTATCCAACTTCACTGGGGCTAATGAGATTCTCTCTCTCCTAGAATTTAACAATTAAGGTAGAAAACACACAGCCTGGAAGGTGACAGTACTGACTCAAGCTATTAGGGCATCTGCCTACCTAAGGATTCAAGTGACCCGCCCCTTAAGATTGTGGGGCTGAGAACCACAACACAATAATCACATGGCAGGACACCTGCACAGAAGAGCACCAAGCATAATAACATGCTGTTATGTTTGGGGTGTGGGGGTGGTACTTGTGAGCTGCCCTACCTGCACACACCCTGCTGGCCCTGCAACATTCTAGCATGGCTGCATTCCTGGCCTCAGACGTAACACTTGTTTTATTGCTTCCAAATTTGGTTGGTTGCAATAATTGCACTCTTCTTTCCAACCAACTCAGTCTGTCTGAGGTGGGAGGATGTCTTCTCTCTCTGTCCCAAGCAGCTTCCCAGGGAAGCAGGGCTGTGCTCCTGTCCAACTTGTGCAGTTGGCCTGAAGAGTATGATCTGAAGGTTGCTTGAATCAGAATTCCTTGATGTGATTATGATAATGCAGGTGATTGACCATCTTGCAGATCTATGGAGTCATAATCTCTGCGATATTAACAGGTTCCCCAAATGACGAGAGCTGTTGGTCTCAAGACTTTATTGGGGTTGGAAAAAGTGATGAGTTTAGGCTGGGGAAAGAGTGGTTTCCTGCTCCTCCTGCAACACTTCCTAGCTGGGTAATTTTGGCAGGTTGTCCCTTGAGAGGAGGAAATGTGTCATTTATTTTGATCTCTATTCAGCACCCAGAACATAGGTGGTTCTTAACTAGTGTTGAGTGAATGAATGCTTGCATGAGCGAAGACCTTCATCAACACTGCACGTGTGGAGTGAGAGAGAGCTCAGGGAAAACACCTGCCAGCTGTCCTACACATGGTAGGTGCCCATCAAATGTCGTTCTCTTCCACTCCCTTTAAGAGTGTGGCTTGTCATCGGTGGGTAACTTAAGTCAGGACACCACAGAAATGTGGACAAGATGACAGATGCACAGAGACCTTTCTGACACCCTAAACTGACAGGTTCTTTCAGGAAGATCCATACATGCCTTTTTATTCTGCTCCCTATGGTTGCCTTTTCTTGTCCTGGGAGTTGCCAAACCCATAAAGGTCAGCTGAGATCAATTACAGAGGAGAGGGCTATGGATGCCAGTGTGCCACTTGAGGGTTGGGAGGCCACCTGGATATGCCAAGACTGTGTCCAAAGGTGGAAGAGCATTGTGGCTGTCATCAGCAGCTAAGGGTAGGGGATATAGATGGTTATGTTGGGGATTTGGGGTCCTGGCCATGAATAAATGAATCCTGATCTTAACATTTGATATTATTGGGAAAAGTAGCTGATTTCTCCTAGACTCGATGTTTTTATCTATGAAAGGGTCATAAAGAATCTCCTCTATCTACTCTTAGCATTCTTGTGAGAATCAAAGAAGGTAATGATATACTTATTGTCTCTCTATACAGACCATATGGTGATGCTTTCTGCTCAAAGTGTGGTTCCCCAACCAGTGGTGTAGGCTCCTCCAGGAGCTTCTATAAATGCAGAACCTCAGGCTCCCCCAGAGTTACTGAATCAGAGTCTCATTTTCACATAATCCCTAGGTGATTTCAAGTGCACATTAATGTTTGAGAAGCAAAGACTAAACAATTAAAAGGAATTTTTACTTCTCCAAACACTTTATTTTCCCCTAGAGAGCTCCTGCAGAGAAAAGGAATGTGTTTATTTATCTCTGTTTAATACCTAGAATGTAATTGACCCTTAACTAGTGTTGAATGACTAAATGACTAAATGAATGAATGAATGATCTCACTCTCAGTCACTGCTTGGAGCTTTTTACCGAATATTCCTCCTGCCATAATAGCAGGATGTGTATGTACATGGAGAGCACAGCTGCCTCCCAGCCAGCTGATGCCAACCACAGATGCAGGCATTTAGTGTGTGATTAAGGATAGAGTAATCCACTTAATGTGGGTTGTGGGAGATATTTGGCAAGAACCAAGGGGCAGGGATTGGATTTTAGTTTCCAGAGATAATGTCTTCCCCAATAATTTAAAGCCCTCCATAACTTGGGTCACACCCAGACAGAAATCAGCCCTCTTAAGACTGAATTGTGTAAACAGGACCCTTTCTCACTTTTCCAGCAGAATCTTGACTGTAATAGACTCTGTTCAGGTGTTTATGTAACGTTGGGGAGAGGTGAGGGCTTGTCCAGCTGGATCTTCGTGGAGCTGAGACCAAATGAACTTGACAGCTATAAAGGAGAAATGGTTTTTGTTTACTAGATTTTACCACCAGCTAAGTTAATTAAAGAATTAATCTATCCCATCATTCAACAAATACTACAGAGCTTGCCTTGGGGTTACCATAGTGAGCACACTAGCAGTCCCTGCTTCCAGCAATAATTGCCAGCTGGTGAGGACGGAATATGAATCAAGCAATTACAGGGAGGCTTGAGGAAGTACAGACTGATATGGGAGAGCGTGGCAGGCAAACCTGGTGAGGGTGGAGGGGGTGGAGAGACAGTTCCTGCGGGAAGTGACCTTTAGGCTGATACCCAAAGGATTAGGAGGAGTGGAGCCATTGGGATAGGAAGGAGGAAATGAAGCTGGTACAAAGAACAGCAGGGTTCAAGGCCTAGAAGCAAGAGAGAGTATGTCTCTCGATGGAAGTAAAGTAGTAAATATGCTGGTTGGCTGGAGAGACTGTGTGTGGGCTGTGTGTGGGTCTGCATGTGAGGTGTGGTGTATATTGAGACATGAAGCTGGAGAGTCAAGCAAGGGTGGGACCCCACAGGGAACTGTGAATCCTTCTAAGAAATTTCCACTTTATCCCCAGGTCAGTTGAGGAAATCTTTGAAAGTGGGTCTGCTATAGTTTCCAGTTCTCCCCTAATGTACCTCTGGGCTCCTGTATCACCGTGGCAATGGGAAGAGATTTTTCTCTGGTCTGCATGCCTCACCCTGCCCTCCTGTGACTCCTGATCTGAACCTGGTGCTTGCTTCTTGCTTTGCATCCTTTTATTCTCACCACAGGAGGTCCTAAGTGTTGCCTTATGCATACACTCCCTCACAGAACAGTATTTCTCTACCAGGACTTCATTAGTTCAACACTCCCGGTGGCTCTGCTTCCTGTCTAATATGAGGGCCTTCTCTCTGTGGTCTCTTTTTCCGAGTTCCCCCTGCCTGGCAGGTCAAATAAAACCCTGGCAGCTGTGGGCCTGAGCTGAAAACAGCTGCCCTGTGGGGCCTCAGCAGCAGCAGCACCGTGTCCACTGCCCTGGCAGCAGTAAGTCAAGTCATTTCTGTGCAATCAGTTTATGCCCATTCGTGTACCAGCCCCATTTACAATGTGTCTTCATTGCCAAGGTTCTTACTATGAGCTGTCAGCATCGGAAGTTTTTGAGAGTCAGGGCAGCCAGAACACAGGATTGAGGATCAGAAGAGATGGCCTGACTTGTGGCCCCTTTCTACCCTCCTTCTGTACTGGGATGAGTCCCCTGAATCTTGGTTTCCACAGCTATAAACAGGGACAAACCAGGGCACTTGCCCTGCCTATTCTCCAGTGAGATCAAACAAAATCCTGGGAAGTGCTCATAAAATTCTATGAAAGAGTTGTCTTTCATTGGTCCTGTGGGCATCCCTGGCTTCCTCCCTGGCCTCTCCACCCCTTTCTGGTGCAGCCCAAGGTAGCTAGAACCCAGGAGTTAGTTGTGCATTTCTTGCCTTCCACAACTAATCACGGCTTTCTTGTCTGAGGCTTTCAGATCACGTTTTAATTTATCATGACTCCTGCACTGTATCACTTAATGCCCAACCCAAGTAGAAACTAGTCCTCCAAATGTAAACATTGTTTTAGGTCATAATTGTCGAGACCAAATAATTTTTGGTGACATAACCCACTTTGAAACATTTTCTTTCTGGCAGACCTATGGCATACACCACCAATTTGCTCCCCTGGTATGTAATTACCTCCCCAAGGTATTTTTTTGAAATATTAATGGAACAACATTAATTTCCAGTTCATTTTAGAGCTCCTGTTTTCCTCTCATTTTTCCCCCCTCTGGAATCTTTAAAAATAGATAGATAGATAGACGAGAGATAGATAGATGATAGATAGATCAAACAAAAGAGCGAGTGATTGTCCCTCTTCAAACAACTGCCCTCCAAAGTCCAAAACACTGTGGACACAGACAACAGGGGGGTGAGGGTATGATTTGGGGAGGTTGGGAGGGGAATTATGGTGGGATAAGGACACATATGTAATACCTTAATCAATAGAGAAATTTTTTAAAAAGTCCAAAACACTGACATCACAGCACAAAAGGAAGATAAAGGTTCAAAATATAGTGCTGAAAATGAAATTTAGAGGTTTTCAAAAACTCAATGCATCTTATCCTCATAGTGTCCTTTTATGTCCATTATATGTGGTGGGAATTCCTCTCTTGTAGACAAGGGACCATATTAGAATATCTAGACATTTAGTTATTTATTTATTAAATATATTTTTTATTGATTTCAGAGAGGAAGGGAGAGGCAGAGAGGTAGAAACATCAATGATGAGAGGGACTCATTGATCAGCTACCTACTGCACACCACCTACTGGGGATAGAGCTTGCAACTGGACATGTGCCCTGACAGGGAATCGAACATGGGACCCTTCAGTCTGCAGGCTGAAGTTCTACTCATTGAGCCAAACCAGCTAGGGCAGAATCTCTAGACATTTATATGTAGGTCAACCTGAAGACAGCATAAAGGATCCTTTGGAAAAGATAGGGCCCTCACTGAGCATGCACTCCCTAAAACCTTGTCCAAACAGCTTCCCCTCCCCCATCACATGCAGATGGAGCTTCTTTCTCTTTGCTTCCAAGTGTTACTCATTTCTTTTCTCCCTATTTTCCACTTATTATTCTTTTGTAGTTTTCTTATCTATCTCCCTAAGTAGACCACGAGCTCCCTGAAGTCAGGGGCTGGGTCTCATTCATCTCGGCACACTTATGACTAACTTCTAGATCAGTGGTTCTCAACCTTCCTAATGCCGTGACCCTTTAATACAGTTCCTCATGTTGTGGTGACCCCCAACCATAAAATTATTTTCGTTGCTACTTCATAACTGTAATTTTGCCACTGTAAACAATATGTAATTATATATGTGTTTTCCGATGGTCTTAGGCGACCCCTGTGAAAGGGTCATTCGACCCCCAAAGGGGTCGCAACCCACAGGTTGAGAACCACTGTTCTAGATAGAGGCACTGTTTCATGGTCATCCAGGGCCCCCACCTCAGCCACTCATTCGCCCTTGTCCAGGTGAGTGCCACAGAGTCCTAACTGGATTTTCCTGACTTTAGTTTACCAGATGTCTACACCATCTTTTCCATAGGAGCCAGAGAAGTTTTTAAGATCTACATCACATCAATCCTTCCCTGTTGAAACCCTTCGATGACCACTCAAATCCTCTGGGTGAGCCTAGACTTTCTCTTGGCTCAGGGGCCCGTTCATCACCAGGACCTGGCTTAGTTCTCTAATCTCATCTCCTTTCTCCCCTCACAGTCAAAGCTCCAGCCAGCGACTGAACCATGACAATTCTTTTAACCATAACCGGTTTGGCTCAGTGGATAGAGCGTCAGCCTGCAGACTGAAGGGTCCCAGGTTTGATTCCGGTCAAGGGCATGTACCTGGGCTGCGGACACATCCCCAGTAGGAGGTGTGCAGAGGGCAGCTGATTGATGTTTCTCTCTCATTGATGTTTCTAACTCTCTATCTCTCTCCCTTCCACTCTGTAAAAAATCAATAAAATATATTTAAAAAAAGAAAATTCCTTTAATGCACCCAACTGACATTTACTGAGCAGTTGCTATGCCAGCTACTTTCTGGTCACTCAGTCTGCATTCTTAATAAGCCACATACCCCACATGATGGTTTTTATTATCCATTCCCATTTACAGATGAGAAAACTGAGACATGGAAAGAAGAGAAGGCATGTTCTAGGGCAGATAGTTAGCTGAAGGAACTTCAAGGGTTGTCACCAGGCCTGTGACTCCTGGGCCTGAGATCCTATCCCCCGCATTATGTGGAAGAAGATGCTATAGGTTTAGAATGACATATACGTAAACCAAAAACCATGGTAACCACAAACCAAAAACCTCCAAAAGATACACAGAAAAAATACATAGAAAGGAACCCAGCACTTTCAATGGCAAGCGTCCAAGGAGGCTTCACCAGGCAGTGGAACTGGGACTAAATTTCAGTGGATAAAAGGGATTTGTCCAGGTAGAGAGAGAGAAAAAGGCTCTGCCGTGCAGGTGAAATGGCAGAGTTGGGCTAGCAGAGGGGAAGCCCTAGTACATCAGAGGGGAAGGGAAGGGATCCCTTTGGCTGAAGCAGAGTCTGGGGAGGGGGCGGGGAATTGTGGGAAGGGCCTATTGCCTTCCGGGAGCCCAGTGGCAGTGCAGGGCCCAGACGCTGGGGCTGAGTCTCTGGGATAGTCTGAGAGATGCGGATCCCCTTCCAGCAAACAGGTAGGTGGTCTGAGTCCAGTGCTGTTTGGGAGAAAAAGTAGAAAATTCAGGGCGTGTGGGACAAGGGAGGGAGCTGGTTGGAATGCCTGGTAAGAATGCTATTGCAGCAGTCCTGACCAGAGACCAGACAGGTGGCTGTGCTCTTGCAAAGTAAAGTGCTGATCCCACAGGCATTTAAAGCCACCTTGGGCTATAATTTGCTTTTTGATGATCCTGCTGATCCTGTTGCTATTGATGTCTAGGGACTTCAGAGACACTTTAGAGTCACCCCCTGGGTGGCCAGAAGCCTGTGTGTGGCACTTACAGGGCCCTCCCCAGGGCCAGGCCAGGCCCTGCCCCCTGCCCCATTGGTGGGAGAGCTTCCGGCAACTCCTCTGGAAGCCTCCTGGTTTTTTATCTAGGGTTGCTTGTCATAGTGTGGGCTCATCTTCCCAATCAAACAGGAGTTTTAGCATATAAATACTTTTTCAGGACATTCAGGTACCAACCATGTGGTCACGTGCAAAGCACTTGTATATACTGAAGTCAGACCCTGCTCATCACCACCCTCCCCATGAAACATGCAAGCAAGGGCCACTAAACACTGCTTCTGCTGTCTGAAGCAGTGCGCCAGTGTAATAAAGACCTCATTTGAGAGCGAGGGGAAGAGATAGGTGCATCTGACCAGCATCCTGGCCAAAGCACAGGTGAGTCAGGTTACACAGAAAGCCCTCACTGGGCTGATTCGGGATCCACCTGTTCTTTAGGTCCAGCCCACTGGGCCTCAACCTGTTCAACAGAAGCCAGAGGCCTCCAGAGATTCCAGCCAGAATAGAAAGGAATTAGAGCCTTCCAGGTGAGGATTCCATCAAAGCGGACTTTAGTGAGAGTACAGAGCCAACACATAGTAGGACTTAAGGGCATCTAATCAAAACAAGTCTGAGAAAACTCTGGTTTTTTTTTTTTTAATATTCATTCATCCATTTATTAATTCACTTGTGGGTTTACTTAATTGTTGAATGAGACAGGTTTTCAGGTTCTTGTGGGGAGGAAATGTATCTCATTTATCCATGTATCATCAGGGGGCCTCTAACATCTTTCTTGAAATTTCTTAAGTGGACATTTTTGCCTAATCATCTGAGCATGTATATATATGAATATACTAGAGGCCCAGTGCACGAAATCACACAAGACCCAGACCCGTTGTGCCAGCAGGACCCCAGACCTGCCCTGCATGATACGTGGGCCCCACCTCTGCTACATGAACCGTGGGCCCCGCCTCCGCCATGCCAGCCCCACTAGCCCCCCGCCACATGAGCCATGATTCCTGGCCCACAAGAGGTGCTCCATGCACCTCCTGGTGACCAGTTGTTTGGTCATTCTGCCGTTACGGCGTCACGACCACAGGCCTTTTATGATAGAGATATCTGGATGTTGTACATACACTGGAAGAATTCATATCAAGCCCAACAGTGACCACTTCTGGGGAGCAGGATGAGAAGTGGGGGTGCTATTTCAGGACCAGTGATAAGGGCTGTCTGTTACTGCACTGTACAATTCCCAGGGGACTAGTCATTGAGATGTGAATCTCTACTTCACAAATTTAAACAAAAAGTATAAAAACAGAAAAATTATGACACCATATGTGACTTTGACTTTCTTTTCAGGGTTTTTCTTTATTTTTCCAAAGTGTCCAAAATGGATGGCCATCTATAGTAATAAAAGTGTAATATGCTAATTAAACCAGATGTCTTTCTGGACAAAGCCGGGGCTGTGAGGGAAGCCCCGGTCCCGGGTACCTGCCAGCAACTGGAGGGAAGCTCAGGTCCCAGATGCCTGCCGGCGTCCGGAGGGAAGCCTGGGTCTTAGGTGCCAGAGGGAAGCCGGTGCTGGCAGCCAGGGGAAGGAAGGCCTACTCTTGCACAAATTTTGTGCATCGGGCCTCTAGTCTATATGAAACTGTGTAATATGCAAATGGACTGGACAGCAGAATGACCAGTCACTATGATGCACAGTGACCACCAGGGGGCAGATGCTCAGTTTGGGAGCTGCCCCCAGCCCACAGGCCCCAATCACTTGATTGGAGAGGGTGGGGGGGGGGGGGACTGCTGGCCAACCTCTTGCTCCCTCCCCTGTATGGCAGGCTCCAATCTCCTGATGGGGAACTGGGAACCGGGGGTGGGTGGCAGCAGATGAGGCAGGTAGGGGGCAGGGCCAGCTGCTGGTAGCCGGGGAAGATGTCCCTGATCGCAGGCCAGGCCTAGGGTCCCTACCCATGCACGGATTTCATGTGCCATGCCTCTAGTATTTTTTATATTTAAAAATGGTTATAACTAATGAGTTGCGGAAAATTTAAGAAATATTAAAAGTATTAGGAGAAAATAAAACTCACTCGCATTTTACCAACCAGAAAAAAACAACAACTACAATTAACATTTTACTTCATAAAGTTTGTTTTATAGATAGTTTTAAATCTTAACATGGCTTTTGTTCTTTGAATGACTGTGAGTCATACAAAAAAGAAAGTAAAAATCGCTTCTGACATACCACCCAGGGATGACCTGCTGTTAATGTTCCGTGCATTTTCTTCCCGTCTTTTTCTGTATTAATTACAATCATAACTCCCATTTGGTAAGTACTTAGTTTGAGCCAGACAACGTGCTCAGTGCCTGCCAGACATCATCTCATTTAATTTCCACCTGAGCCAGAGGTGAGGCTGCCAGCCACAACTTATAGCAAATACAAACCACAGGCTGAGAAGCCTGTATCCATAACAACTTGAACCCAGCATTGACTACTCCAAAGCTTTCTTAGCGATTCTGTATACTCCTTCCAAGTCATGTGTGCATTAGGTGCGCACACACCCTCTACATGCACATGTGCACACAGACACAGGTGCACAGACATGCACACACACAAGCTGTGATGACACCGTGTCTTCCGTTTTGCCTTCTGTTTTATTTTTTTACTTAATATTATATGGTGAGCATGTCATGATGTCATGTAAACACTTTTAGAAAGCAGTTTGATACACTTGGATTTCTTTTAAGTTAAATTTTAAGCAAATCAGTCTTTTTTTATGGATTTGAGGCCATTTATTTCTTTGTATACAAAACACATTCAGTTTTACTTCTCTATTCAGCATAGACTATACTTTCAAAGACCTTGGAGTCTTGCTTCAGTTATACTAGTCTCCAGGTTCATGTCTTTCTTTTTTTTAATCCTCACCTGAGAATATTTTTTTCATTGATTTTTTTAAAGAGAAAGTGGAGGAGAGAAAAGGAGGGGAGTAAGAGAGAGAGAGAGAGAAGGGAATAAACTCGCAACCCAGGTACATGTCCCTGACTTGGAATCAAACCTGAGACCCTGCAGTCCACAGGCTGATGCTCTAACTACTGAGGAAAACAGACCAGGGTTCTTTTCTTTTTTTATAAAACATTTTAAATGTTGACATTATTGCAGGTGCCCCCTATCTCTGCCTTTGCCCACCTCCACCCAGCCCTGCCTCCCCCTCCCTTGGCCTTCATAGCAAATCCTTCTTGAAGCGCTAACCTCTATAGATAACTGGACTTTGTGATCAGGTGCCCAGACCTACTACAGAACCAGTCCTTATGGTCTTGTCCCTGGCTTCTTGTCCCTGGCTTTTTCCTCATCTATCTCTGTTTCCTCCTCAAGCTGAGAGCAGGGGCTGTGACCACTGGACTGTGCAGTGTCAGAGGGAGCTACCTGTCCAAATGTCTGCAATTCATGACTGGACCTCCTGGGAGCGTGGCTTCATGGTTTCAGAGCCCTTCTCTCACTTGTGTGAGTTTCATGTGTTCCGTGAATAATTCCTCATGGCATTTTTTAAATCAAGAAATTGATGGACAGGATAAGAAATCGGGATACTGGGAATGCAGAACCCGCAACAAGAATTCGGGCACAGAGCGCCAAACTTTTAGTTGGATCCAAACTGTTCACATCTACTAGTAAACTAGAACAGACAAAATAAATAGATAAGTAGATAAATTAAGTGGAACAGATCACCTTGGCCTCCTCAGTTCCAACATGAAAATGGTGCGTACTGGGGACTCCCAGGGGGACACAGAGGATGTAGGAATCCTTGAACCTATACCACGGAGAACCTGTTAGGAAAGAAGAGGCAGCTTTCTCAGCTGACTGGTGTTCTGCAATACTTAGTTTGAGAAATACTGTTTTGTAGCTTTTCTGTATAATGTGATTATGTAATTTAGTTTCTTTCAACAACCAATTAGTTCCTGGCTACTCAAAGCAAGGTCCTTAGACCCGTGGCATCAGCAATCTTCTAGGGGGTTCCTTAGAAACACAGAATCTGGGCTCCTCCTGCCCCACCCCTCCCCCATCCACAGATTCGGAATTTGCATCGTAGTTGAGAAACCTAGTCCTTCGCAGACATGTTCAAGTTGAGACAGACACGCTGATGTGCAGGACACAGAAGCTCTTAGAGAAAGAAAAGTGTTCTACAGAGGTCATTGAATGTCACAAAGTGGGTCCCATGCACATGCCCGATGTAATGTAGATGGCACAGGATGTGGAGCACAGCCTCTGCAACAGGTTCTGCTCCCCACTCAACGATGATCCCCAACAACTGGGAGCCCTGGGTTCCTCCTGGGTCTTTGTCCTTTCCTTTTAAGGAGAGCAGGCAGCCCCCTCGCACGTCCACATTTGGAACAAGAGCGATGCACAGCCACATCCCATTAGCTAATAGTGAGGCCCCTCGAGAGGGGTTTCAGCTGGGAACACACGGCTAAAGCCCCTTTAATGGCCTCATCAGCTGTCAGGGCTGTAAACACATTTCTTCCCATTCAGAACCATTTGCCCCTCTCTGTGACCTCTCAGGGCTCTGGGACCCCGGCCACGTGGCCCAGATGGCATAATCTGTCAGGGCAAAGCAGGTGACAGTGGGGCTTGCTGTTAGATAATCAGAGACTATAATTAGCTAGGGTGGAAGCGATAATAGGGCCAACTGCAGGGCTGGGGCCAGGGGAGCCCTTGATGGGTAGAATGGCAACAAGAGAGAATGACTTGCTCTCTCCCCCTCTTTTTTCCCCTCCTCACTCCCATATGATGTTTCTAGCACTTGGAGTGTGTGTGCCTGAGAGGGAAACAGGGCTTCATCCTCAATGAGGAAGGCAAGAGTTGAGCATTACTACAGCAATTTAGTGAGTAGTTTGGCAGCAGATCAATTTTATTTCACAGGAGCAAAAATTTATGGTTCCGTTTGGTAACTAGTTGGCTACCAGGATCTGGGGTGACCAATGGTAGGGAAGGGCTATAGAGGATTAGAACATGATTCCTGGGTGTCAGACATACAGGCATTCAGATCCTGGCTCTGCCACCCACCACTCAGGCAGCTTCAAGCTGGTCAAGCCCCTCTTCCTTCAAAGACAGGAGACATCACACCACTCCCCTCCTGGGCCATTGTCAAGGTTAAGTGAATATCACTATCAATACCTCCTGGAAGGAAACACACCTGACATAGAGGAGGAGTGGAACAGAACCAACCAATCTAAACATTCTTCCTAACAGACCAAATTCGGGCTCTGGAAATGCAGTTATGCTGACCACAAAACAGTTGAGAAGTGAGGTTGGCTTTACTTGTAACTTATATCGGGAGACAGGTCTTTGCATTTCCTACATCAAAATGTAAGAGATGGGGTGGGGGAGGGGGGGTCATCAGCTCATGAACCTTGGAGCACTGTTTGCTGTTTGTCCTGTGTTGTTGGCAGTCGGTGGGTGTTTTCTAACACAGCACATATTGTGGAGTTCGCTGGAAACACTGTCAACACTTTCTCTCTCTCTCTCTCTCTCTCTCTCTCTCTCTCTCTATATATATATATATATATATATATATATATATATAATTTCCTGAGAGAGGCAAAACAATAAAAATAAAAACCACCTATCATCCCAGTAATAACCAGTTGACAATTTGGTATATATTTTTCTAGATCCATATGGAGTCACCTATTATTTTTTCACCAAATTGGTCATCATATTTGTTTACTTGAATCATTGATTCCCCCCCCCCACTTAATATGTTTAATATTATTCTATGTCAACAGGTACATTTCTATAACATCCTTTTATTTCAGATTTTCTATCATAGTTTATTAGCTCAATTTACCAAGAATTCTACCAATCTTTTTCCACTACCATTTTTTTATTGAGATGTTCACATACCATAAAAATCACCCTTTTCAAATTTATATTCAGTGGTTTTTAGTATAGTCACAAGGTTGAGCAACCAAACTGTTTTTTAATTCAAGGACATTTTCATCACCCCCAGAAGAAATCTCATGCCCCTTTGCGGTCACTCCCGATTCCTTCCTCCCTCTAGCCCCTGGCTAAGTCATTATAATACTGTTGAGATTTCAAAAGTTACTGACCCAATTCCTCACCATTGGATGTAACCTGCTTGCAACCATGTATGATTTGAAGCAATAGTGAACTAGAATGATCAGTCTGTGAAATTTGGTCCCGTTATGTTTTTGAGCTATATTAGAGTTAATGTACATAGGCTGTTTGAATTTGAAAAGGAGTGTTACATTTTTGGATGATGTGGTTTCGGGAAAATTTAGAAATAAAACAAATCTCTAAATCTGCAGAATGATAAACATTCTTTTGGGATTTCCCTAGTGTGGTCACTGAAAATACTGCCTGACTTTGTAAAATGACGTTACTGTGCCTCTTCACAGGAGAGGCCAATTCCTGACTCCCTCTCTTTGAGTGACAATCAAAATTGTGTTTTTTGTCTCTCTGAGCAGCATTTGAACCTGGTATAAAGAGGGGTAAGTGGGAGGGGGTGGGTGGAACCAATTCTGTTCAGTTTCTAGGAGTAATTTTTTTAATTTGACTTAAAAAAATTGACCTTAATCTGATATGAAAGAAATCTGGTAACTATATTTTAATAATCATATATACATTTGCATACATATATAATATTCAAAAATTCATTCTCATAACAATAATAATAATAACAATTATAATTATAATAATAATTATAACTCCCAAGAATTAGGAAGCCATAAGACTATGACAGCAGTTCTCAATCTGTGGTCGCAACCATCAGAAAACACATATAGCATATCAGATATTTACATTACGATTCATAACAGTAGCAAAATTACAGTTATGAGGTAGCAACGAAAATAATTTTATGGTTGGGGGTCACCACAACATGAGGAACTGTATTAAAGGGTCGCGGCATTAGGAAGGTTGAGAACCACTGGGCTATGAGGACCAGCTGCTCTACTCAGTGTTTCTTATGAGTTACTTCATTCAACAGCCTATAGGGTTGTTAAGGAATGGAGGTTGGAAGTATTTAACAACCCAAGTGGTGGTCAAGCAACAAGCTATTCTGGAGTCCGTTTTGGTACTTTCTTCACCCCTCAGTAGGTTCCCCATTCCCAGTGCCAGGCTCACCCCTGCCCCCTGCCCCACCCTGTCTCATTGACAATGCCAAGTTCTTCAAATCTCCCTGGAGGTCCTACACCCAGAAACAACTAGGGTTTATTGTAGAAAACATGGTTTGAATCTTGTTTCTGCCACTTACCATGGGCATGTTACTTAACCACTCTGTGTCTCAGTTTCCCCATGTGTGTAATGGGGTACGAATATGGACTCTATGCCTTTGTGGTGATGGTAAAATAATTGTTTGAAAGGAGACTGATTCGTGCTCAAGTGCTGCTTGACCATCATGGCAGAGACGGTCTGGTCTTGAGGTGATGTATTGGCACTGAGCCTGACCCCTAAGGTCTGGGTGGTCAGCAAGCACTACCCCATCATTTGATGTTTGAGAAAAGTAAGGTCTGGAGAGCCAAAAGACTTGTCTAGAGTCACACTGCTTTCTGGCTGTGAACCTTTATAGTGATTCTATATAGTGATCTCATTGGTTTCAGTTGCTTTGTCCAAAGCAAAGACTGTGGTGGCTTAGAGGATGGAGCTCTATTTCTGTTCTCAATGCTAATGTGGTTCCCTTATTTATTCCTTGGTCTCATCTACAGGGCAGAGGTCATTGGACTCCCTTTATGTGTCCAGTGGGCACTGGGACCTGACATGTATTTAATCCCCAATGAGAGTCAGGCACTGTACTCTCAGTATATTCTAACAATTGTCTTGTGAGGAAAACCTACTCTTACCCATTTTAAGGATGTGGCAGAAAAATCAATCCCTGCCCAAAGTTATACAGATATGAAAGAGTAGGATTTAGGAAAATTGCACCCTGGTCAAGAGCTCTTCCATGGACTCATTGTGTGGCCTTGGGCAAGTTACTCAGCCCCATCTGTCTCCAGTAATAATAGTACTCACCTAAAAGGGGTGGTGAGGGTATTAATGCTTGTAAAGTGCTTGGATGCCTGGTGTGTAGTAGGAGCTCAATAAATGTCAGCCTGACAGAGAACAAGGTAAGCAAAATATGATAGGGTTTTGTCGGAGTCCAAGGCTTGTATTTACTCTGCTCCTTCCTCAAAAGGAATCAGGCAATTGAATTTCTACTAAGAAACCCAAGTGAGATTCAGGATTGCAAGGCATTGAAAGCGTGGCATCCTCATTAGAAAACACACCCATTCACACACACACACACACACACACACACACACACTCACACTCACACACTCACTCACACAGTTACTTTTAATAGCTGGTAAGAGCCGGAGAAAATCCAATTATAGATGAATCAATCGATGAAAAAGAAAGGGGGCTGGAGAGAGGAAAGAATGTTGGAGAGACACAGAGCCAAATTACCACTGGCTAATAGAATTAAGGGTCTGTGGAGGGAACTGGGAGAAATAACAAAGAGACAGGGCTGGGGACTGGTCACAGCTCCGTAATGATTTGATTTTTCCTGGGCCCTGGACTCCAAAGAGCAGTTACTGAGCCAGCACCCCAAATGATCACATTGGAAAGAGCCGGAATTGGATTGGGCAAATTATAGTTTGCAGAGAAATGGGCCATGTGTGGCTTCTGGAACAAGAGGATTATGTTTGGGTTAAACAGATGTTCATAGTTCAGGATGAAAGCAGAGGGCCCAGGTATCGCTACCACGGAGTGGGGTAGGGACCTTTTTTTCTTGGTTAAAAAAGATATAGTTAAGACATCTTGTCCTGCCTCTCAAAGAAATAGCTCATATTAAGTCAAATTTCTGTCTTGAATACAAAAATTTAAAAAAACTTGGCATGCATTTTTAACGTTATTTTCTATTTTGGGGGGATGAGGGGATCAGAGGGAGGTGGGGCTGTTAATCCAGCAGCAATCTCTACAGCTGTGTCTATTCTCTGTGGGTTTAGAATAACATCCGTTTCTATGTACTTATGGAAAGGCGTCCTTAACTAGGCCACATAAAGAGCCAGCACATCTATAAATAAATTAAGGAGGCTGTGTGGTGTGGAAGTTGCCCCTCTGGCTGAGGCCTCACCCGCCCTGCCTTGCAGCTGTCCTCTTGCGCCTGGCCAGTCCTGCACTATGGTGGATGAGGTTACCAGTTATGGGACAGGGCCAGTGGGGATGACACTTGTGGGATTGACACAGGTACCAAGGTTGGGCTTCTCCGAGGATGGGGGCTGGCCCAGGAGCCTCTGGCCCTGGACTCAGCCAGTGCAGGAGACCAGGCTGCAGTCACCTTGTGGGAGCCAGCTGCACCTAGCCCAAGCTCAGGCTGGGCAGGGTTACCCAATGGTGGTGTTGGGGTGGGGAGTGGGGAAAGGGAGAGGAGTGGCAGGGGCAGATAGAACAGGAACAACAAAATAACCCTGACTATGTAAGATTGAACAGAGCAAAGGGAAGGGGAGGGGGAACAGGAAGAAGGGAAGCTTTTGCCCGAGTCTAGGAGCCTGATCCTTTCTTGCTATCCCAGGATGCTCCCTTCAGAACAGGCATGAGGGACCAACAGTTCTACTGGATTTTTTTTTTTTCTGCACACTAAGAGACTTAAAAAACTAAAAAGACAAAAATCAACCCTTTGCACTAGAGAAATTGGGCTTTCCCGGGAATCTTGTCTTGGAAGGACCTCGGTACTCAAAGTGCCGTTCCCTGCATCAGCAACATCAGCATTTCCTGTTGGAAAGCAGCCTCAGGCTCTGCAGACCCACAAGTCAGAATCTGCAGTTATGCAGGATTCTCAGGGGGCTGCATGCCCATTCCATCTACCACACTGGTCCTTAATCCTGGCTGCACAACAGAATCACCTGAAGTTATGGGTTGACTTGTGTCATTCAAAAAGTTTTTGAAGCCTTAACCCCCAGAACCTGTGAGTGAGACCTTGTTTGTAAACAGGGCCTTTGCAGATAGATGCTCAGCATCATTTGGATGGGCCAAATGCAATATCACTTATAAAAAGGGGGGATTTGGACTCAGACAAATATGCACAGGGGGAAAATGGCATGGGAAGGTGAAGGCAGAGATGGGGGTGGTGCCTCTATGAGCAAAGGAATGTCACAGATTTCTAGCAATTCACCAAAAGCTTGGAGAGAGCATGGAGCAGATTCTCCCTCACCCCCTCAGAGTCCATTTACTCATCCATAAAGTGAGGTCAACCATAGGGATATAAGATTCAGTGAATATTTACTATGGACAGGACACCATTCTAGGTGCTTTACATATGTCAACGGTTAACAACTTCAGGAAGTAAATGTTAATAGTGTCTTCATTTTACAGATTAGGTGACTGAGATACTGAGAAATTCATGAACTTACCAGGTCAAAAACTAATTGTTTGCAGAAGCAAGAGTCAAGACCAGGATCTCTAGCTGCAGAGCCCAGGTCCTTGTCCACCGTCATATCCTGCCACCCTAGGCTGTTCACCATCCCAGCTCATCTTAGGGAACAGACATAGTGGTCTGTGAAGTGTTGTTCAAATGAGTGCAGGATGAAAAAGATGATGATCATGACAAAGAATAAACTGCTTCTTTGGTAAAGGAGTGGACTTTCTCATAGGGTCTTAGGTTATTGATTGATTATGGATGAAAGAGAGAGAGAGAGGAGAGATAATTACATATAGATGAAATTCCTGCCTAGCACAGAGGAATGGCTGTCCCAATTTCAGAGGTGAGGAAATGGAGGCTCAGAAAGTTGATGTGCCTCATCCAAGTTAGTGGCAATGCTTAGATTTTACTCAAGAATTCTCTGATTCTGAGGCCAGTGCTCATCTGCCATCTCTCTTAGCTCCTGGGCAGACAGGAATCAGCATTTCTTGAGTACAGTTAAAATTCAGTCTTCTTTCTTGTTCTCTCTCTTTTGCTTATCATCAATTTGTGAGGAATTCTGCACATTGTTCATCATGGAGAACTCAACAAAGGCAACTCCACAATCCCTGCATTTAGGGAGCTGAAATTCTAAATTATTATAGAATTATATCTTTTGTAAGAAACAAGACTTTCCCTGGCCAGTGTGGTTTAGTTGGTTGAGCGTAGTCTGAGCTCTGAACGGTTGCAGGTTTGATTCCTGGACAAGACACATGCCAGGGTTGCTGGCTTGATCTCCAGTCAGGGTTACGCAGGAGGTAACTGATCAGTGTTCTGCTATCATTTCTCTATCTATCTCTATCTCTATCTCTATCTCTATCTCTATCTCTATCTCTATCTCTATCTCTGTCTATCTTTCAAAATCAATATAAACTCTTTTTAAAAAAGAAAAGAAACAAAACTTACCTAAGGAATCGCACTCTGAATATGGAGAAGGATGCCGAGGCCAAAGGACAGGCTTCTTCCCTCTTCCTCTCTCACACTCCCCCATTTATTAGAATCTGGACTTAAGTTCTGTGTCCAGTGCCAAATGGACTTGATTTGTATAACCTGAAAGTCAGTCTAACAGAGCCAGACCAGCTGCCTCTTTCTAGCTTCAAGGTCTCTCAGGAATAGGCACATCAAAGACAATATTATTTCCAATCTCATTTCTGCTTAAGCAGATTGGCTTTTCACTATTATGTCCTGGGCTAGTTTCTAAGATATCACATGTTACAAATCAGAATTAGTTACGATGATGTGTGTGAGGTTAACTTTGATGGGAAAACGCACATAAAGCAGAGCAGCACAAGAACGATCAAACTAAAAGGCACATGTATTTGTTTTCCCAAGGTAGACATGTACAGATCTAACAAAATTCAATAAACATGTCCAGAGAAAACCTCAGGCTCAAGATAGTTATGCTTCCTTAGAGGTGAAAAGGAAAACAGCCCACTAGGTGTGGCTCAGTAGTTGAGCATCGACCTATGAACTAGGAGCTCACTGTCCGATTCCTGGTCAGGGCACATGCCTAGATTGAGGGCTCAATTCCCAATGTGGGGACTGCAGGAGGCAGTTGGTCAATGATTTTTCTCTCATTATTGATGTTTCTGTCTCTCACTCTCTCTCCCTTCCTCTCTGAAATCAGTAAAAATATATTTAAAAAAAATAAAGTAAAGGAAAATAGAAGTGTTTTGTCCCTAGGATGTGCTAGGCAGTGAGTTAAACCCTTTCACTACATTATCCATTTAATTTTTCCAGCAACCCTGAAATAAATATAGTGTTATACAATAGGGATGGGGATTATCTGAGATGATATCAGTAAGACACCAAGTTCATTCACTAGCACCTATCAATTGTTCAATAGTGGGGGCCATTATTATTGTTGCTTAAATCCATTTGAAAAGTAAGAGTGTGAAGGCTCAGAAAGATTCACAAATTGTCCCTAAAGTTACACAGCGAATGCTGCCTGGCTGGAGTGGCTCAGTTGGTTGAGCATCATCCTGTGTTGGTTTGATTCCTGGTCAGGACAAATACCTGGGTTGTGAGTTTGATGCGCGTGTACGGACGGCAACCGATTGATGTTTCTCTCTCACATTGATGGTTATCTCCCTCTCTTCCCCTGTCTCTCCCCCTTCCTCTCTGTAAGCATGTCATTCATGAGGATTAAAAAAAAATTACACAGCTAAGCAGTGGCAGAACAAGGGTCTAACACAGACTGACCAAAGATCACTCATGCACTTCTTGCAGTACCACAATGTTCCCAAGTGTCATTTTTTTTTTTTTTTGGAAAGACAAAATGTGACATGTGCCTCTTTATTTATTCATTTTTCTAAAATCACCTGGAGTTTTGAGTTCTGGTTCCCCTGAGCCAGCCCTATTCTTGGACTGCTGTGTGTGTGTGTGTGTGTGTGTGTGTGTGTGTTTCTTTTTCTCTAATTATCTAGGCTCATTAATAAGAGGCCACCAGTTCTTTCTAAAGTCCCTGGCTCAGCTCAAATTTTAAAGGAAACATGCGAGAAACCAGAGAACACCATCACCATCACCATCTGCTACAGGCCTTTCTTAAGCCCCATACTAACAAATCCTTCTCTCCATTGTGACTCACACCCAATCACTTGCCCCTCCTCCCAGGCCAATCCAGTTGTCTGACTCATGCTGGCTTCTGAGAGTCTCAAAATAGCCATAAATTTAAGCCCAATCCTTCAAGGTCAAGGAGCACCCTAGTTTAAGCAGAACCATTGTGGTTGCACACGCCTTCTCCTTTGGCCAAGGGGAACTCCATGCCTCTGTGGGTTTTCCTCTTGCAGCTAATTGCTCTCTCCTTGTTCACCCTGAGAGAACCATCAGTCAGTCAAGGGGGCACTTATGGGTCAGAGATCAGGTCACAGAAGCACAGGGCTGAGATATCAGGTGATTTCTGGGGCTTTGTAAAAGAATTAGATACTGGGAAAGCCAAGTCCTTTGTCCAGGGAAACATTAGGAATACCAGCAAAAGCAGAGGCCTCTTAGTGCTGTGTCATCACAGGCCACTGGGCTGTGGCTTCATGGGCGGGTTATAATTAGCAGGCAGCTCATCCTGGAGGAAAGCAGAGAGTGAGCCTCGGAACTGGTCCTCCTGCCTCCGGTTTGGCTTCCCTCCAGCCTGCCCAGTCATCATGTCGCTTGCATGTTCATGATCTTTAATGACTTCCCCTTAACCTCTACTTAACAAGAGGAAGAGTATTTTTATAGTTAAAATGGAAAGGGAAAAAACACACATCTTCCCTCCCCTCTACTGTCCTGCTTCATCTGACCGGCTTGTGGTGTCTAAAGCTGTTATCCTGGTGCCTCTTCTCATTTACCAGGCAGAGCAAGGCATTTGTTCCACTGTGTGGGCTTTCTTCCAGCCCAGTCCTCACTGTATGTCACTGTACTCTGGTTTTCTATTTAATCATCTATCTTCTCAACCATGGCATGAACTTCTCAAGGGACAAGACCTGTTATCACAAGCCACATAGCCGGTGTTGAAATGTTATAAATGATGGGTGACATAACTCAGAGTTCCATGTTGTCATGAATCTGTCATTTTTAACATGTGACTCACATAGTTATCTGGTCAGTGTCATTGAACCAATGGACTAGGGAAGGAAACTGGGAAGACTTGTGAAGAAAGTTTTTAGAAATTTGGTCAGGGAGTGGCTATATCCTTTCCCTGTTTGTTGCACTGTCCAGAACTCAGCCAACTCAGTCACATAATGCCAGCTAACAGGGAAGAAGCCAGAGAAATGTTACTAGACTATTGTCCTAAAGAAATGAGAAACCGATTTGGTAAATGACTAGTCTATCTCTGCTTCAAAGCATCTCTTTGGATCAGCAGAAAATTGATTTAAAGGACATAAGAATAAAGTACTGTTGCAAAAGTCCATGTTAGAGATGATGGTAAATGGTAAGAATAGAAATTAGAGAAACAATATAAGATCCTCCTAGGTACAGAGTGTCAGGCCTTAAACTGTGGATGGGTGAGGAAGCATGAGAGGTAAAAGATGACCCTGAGGTGTCTGTCCTGGTTGGGGATGCATTCAGGAAATTCTAGGAATTACAGGAGGAGGAACAAGTTTGAGAGGAGTAGAAATGGGTGGGAATGGTACTAAGCATGTTGAGTTTGTACTACTCATAGGACATATAAGTGGTCATTGGAATGACAGGTTGGGCTTAGAGGAAAGGCCAGAATTGGGAGAGGGCTGAGTAGGGAAGGGTGGCATATACAAAGCCAAATAAATATGGGATTCTTTACTGAGGAAGAGAAGAGAAAAAAGAAATGGCAAGGAGGAAGAAGAAAAAGTAATTCTCCCAAAGATCCAAACCATAGAAGTTTTCTAGAGAATTTCACGTTTTTCTCCTATAGAGTCTCTTGACCTTAATGGATATTTATAAGTCCTTTCTATAGCCAGGAGCCATGCTTTGTGCTAGGAGAGCACCTCTCCATGCTTAAGTAACTCAGTTTAGTTGGGGGAATGGTTGGGGCTACCATAGATGGGTCTTCCTCATGGCCAAGGAAAGGTTTCCTATTCAAGGTGAGTTATGAGTCACTAAGAGGGAAATTTCCTCTTGTATGCCTGGAAATCACCATTGAAAGCTCACAAGTTTTGACTAAACATTTTGCCTTTTTTTTTTGGTCATAAACATGATGTAGTGGAAAGAAGATGGGTTTTGGAGAGAAGTAATAGAATGTACCACCTAACAGTGATTGGTCCTGGGCTAATAACTTATACTCTCTGACCTTGGGTCTTTATTTATTACATGAGAATGATGATAGTAACACTGGGTGCACTGAGGGTAATCTACCACTACTGGAAGTTGTTGATATTAAATATGAAGTGTTCCATAATAAGAATGACAGTAAGATGATGATGGCAGCTAACAAACAGGCCTGCTCTGGGCCAGGGTTACCGTAAGTGCTTTATGATAATACTTCAATTAATCTCCATAACAACCCTATCAGTAGAACTATTATTATCTATTCCCTTTTGATGAATAAGAAAATGAAGCAGCAGAGGACTCAGGTTCTAGCAACACTAGAACCAGTTATGGATGCAACCTTGAGAATGAACAAAGATAGGGGATAGGGGATTTGGTAGATAGAAACACACTCACTGCCCACTGGGAAGGGTTCTGGAAACAAAGAAAATGGCCTGGGGTATTGAAATGTGAGGAAGCAGGTAGCAGAGGAATGAGAGACAAATAAAACTCTGCAATATTTTGTCAAGGATTGCACAGATACCAAATGGTTCATGCATACACTCAGACATTCAATGTTCTTTTATTCAACACAACTCTTTGTCAGGCTGTGGAACAGGCTCCAGCATAACCCCTCTGCCTGGCTTCCAGAGGCTCCTGGTAGTTTCCAGGAAAGGCAGAGTGATGGACAGGCAGAAATCTGAAAGCACATTTCATTAGTTTCCATCATCTCATAAAGTGCATGGGTGGATATTTTTGCTTGTTTGTTTTTCCCTATCCCACATTCACTTTTTTTCTTTTGATTTTCTTTTTGGGAATTACCTCTCATTCATGTTGTGTAACACTCATAGGGTTGGTCTGTGATCTGAACTAGAGTGGTCAGGCATTCTCAATCTAGAGTTTACTTCTGAACCAACTGACATCACATTGAGAAATGGTTGTAGCTGCTTCATCCAGACACCAGCACCCTGAAGAGAGACTTTCCTTTGGTTCTTGGAGCCTAAGGCCTGGGAGCTGTTGGTTTCCCCCTCCCCCAGAGTCATGTATCAATATATATATTGCTTCTACTGGCCAATTGTTTTCTGTTGCTTGCAATTAAAGACATTTAACTAATACATATCCTTTTCTGGTATCTTTCTGCCTTGGGTTTTCAACCTGTAAAGTGGGAATAGTAAAATTTGCCACTTACCCTCAGGAGGTTGTATAGATTAAAGGTGTATGTCTATAAAACGCTTTCAGATGCTTGGATGAAAGTTGCTATAGAACTACAAAGTCTCCACCATTTTAGCTGTACTTTCAAAGAAGGACTTTCTTTATGTACCATAAAACAGCCTTTATCCTGAGAGGACGTGCTCCTCATTTTACTGTCTCTGTAAACAGCTCAGGGATTGCTCCATACTTGCTGTTTCCAGAGCTACCATTTGAGATGAAAGCTCAGCTTTCTTTAGCGAGAGGAGTTGCCCTGAGATACAGGCAGGAAATGTGTTTGTTATTGCTAGCATGCATTACTTGGAGATAGGAAGGTTGGCTGGAATACTCAGGTCATTACTTGGCTAGTTTCTTAGGGTTAATACATTCTTAACCTCAAATCAAATCAAAATGTAAAAATGCCACCAATTTTGGAGAAGAAAGAGCTGTTTGGAGCAGAAAGATCCTATCAGAGCATTTGACAATTATGCATGTATGTACCAAAATAAAAAAAAAAATAAACCAGTTAACACCTTCCAGGTTCTAAGACATTTTATAATTTTTGAAATACTTATACTTTTCCTTGGACTAGTTTAGATTCTAGAGTATCTGGCAGATGCCAAGTGTACATAAGACTGCTGAGTTATTAATTTAAGTGAACCATTTTTATAATATGCAAGTGTATTGCATACTCATGAGAGAAAATTTGGGAAATGTGGAATGGTAGAATGATAAAGAAAAATACATCAATATTTCAATCTGCTCACTGCCTTCAAACAATCATTTATTCATTTTAATGTATACCATTTCCCCTTTTGTTCTAATTATTGTATAATGATTTCATATTAGTGGATACAATTTTATATCCTGTAGTTTTTCTTGTCTTTTTACATTACATTATAACTCTATAACTTATCCAGAGTTGGGGAACGTCTGGCCCGTGGGCTGTATAAGGCCTGTGAAATAATTTGATCTGGCCCTGCCAAGGCCTTAGGGGTGAGTTCTACTGCCAAGTGATCGTGGCTGGGCGACCTCACTTGTTTGTGGGTTCACAGCTCTCCTACACTTTGTACTTCATCCTCCAGGAGGCCAGCCTGGGCTTGTATGTATGGTGGTGGCAGGATCCCAGGAGGGAGAGCAGAGGCATGAGAGTCTTAGGTGCGGAATTGGCACTTCCTCACAGCCCCTGCAGGTATTGCCAAGGCCAGCCTGGATCTGAGGACCAGGGCAATAGCCTCCCTTGCTGGCTTCATGGAAAGGGTTCCCTGGTCACATGCAACAGTCAGAGATAGAGGGAGAGCTGGAGAGTTGTACCTGGAGTTTGCAATCAGTCTCCCGTAATAACATGAATGCGCTTCTGTATTATCTCACACAGACATTTTCGGTAGAGATTTAGACTTTAGAGGATTACATGGAGTGACTCACCATAGAGAGAGCAATGTTAGAGTGGGACACTCTTGAGGAAATGCTGCCTTAATAAAGTGCGGCAGTTTTCCCTCAAGGTGGGAATTTCAAACACTGTGAAAAGGCGGGACTGGTGTTAGACATAGCTGGGGCTTCTGGTCATCCCTAAAATCATACTAAATTTCACAAAAGAAAAAATGAATGTGTCAGTGAAAATATTCAACTTCTCTTTCTTCCTGATTATTCTCTTTGCAGGGGTAATCCCAAGAAATGGTGGTAAGGAAGTGGTTTGTCTGGGCAAATAGTACAATAGGTTTAGATATATCCACCTTGAATGCATATAATCTTAGGAGACCACTTTCTGTATAAAATGAAAGGGATGGAAGGACTGGAGTTATCAGACTTTGTTCTAGGGGATGCATCCTTCCTTGGATGTAGCTTGCTGGCATTTTCCTCCTCTTCACATTTCCACAATAACATATACCTGATGAGAGACCCGGAGCCTAAGGGGTGGGCCCTTTTCTAGGACCTGGTGCTCCAGGTGTGGTCTACTGACCAGTGGCATCTGCACCACTGGGAGCTTGGTAGCAATGTAAGGGCTGAACCCCACCCCCCAAAACCTCCTGAATCAGTGTCTGCATTTTAAAGAGATGTCCCAATAATCCATGTGCACAGTAAAGATGTAGAAACACCAAGCCAGGGGACCCCCACCTAATCTAAAAGACCTGCCTCCTCCTCCTGACCATTACTCTCTAATTCCACTGCCACCACCAGGTGCTACAGAGAGTTACTGGGCTTATATTGTTCCCACCCCTTTTAAACTCTGGCCCATGTACGGGCACAAACCCATTCTCCCGATTTCATTAAGCACAGTGGAACTTAGCAGCTTTAAAGCAAACAAAACATAAATACAGAGCAAAGCAAAGACACACAAACAAAGAAAAACTCACAAACAAAAAGGATTAAACCATATCCAGAAGGCATGGTACAGATCCTGCTCCTGCCACACCCTGTCCTTCTCTTGGGTTCCAGGCTCACACGCCTTGATGTGTTTCTGAATCTGCCCCAGGAGACTTGTCCTTCAGTCCCACAGGGCAGGTGCAAACCCGGGGGTCCTTGTGTCCCGGTGACTGCTTTGGTCCTGGCTCTCTCTTCCTGCTGCTTCCTGGAGGGAACCTTTTTCCTGTCACTCTCACACTCCTCACCTGATTGCCTGGGATAGAAAGATAGACCTGAGATATTTTGACTATTCTGTGACTAAGAACCAGAGAACTGGATCTCCCAGGATGAAAGACTATCCAAGACTCTGTCCACTGTATAATTTATTGTCTCTTTTCTAAAGTATTCATATCAGGTATTCCATCTCCCACTTCTCTTTAGAGAGACTCAGCCACAACCCAGGGCAGTGACTTCATTGTGGCAGGCCACCTCAGTCTAATCATAGCATGACACAAGGCAGCATATTCCAGAATCTTATGCATTTGCAACATGGGGTCATTTCTTAATAGCTTCTGGGCTAAGGGTCATTAGCAGAGGGTAAAGACTACTCAGGGATGGAAGCCAAGCAGAGTTATAAAGCATCGACTAATAATGGCTTTCTGTGGAGTTCTCTCACTAAGACACTATCCAGAAGTAGTTAAAAGCATGCGTCAGGGGACTTCCTTATTCTGCTACTTACTAGCTGTATGACCTTGGACAAGTTCCTGAACCTTTCTGTGTCATGATTCACTCATCTGTAAAAAGAAGACAAGGGTAATTTCTGTTTCTTAGAGCCAGGATTGGCTGCAAAATGTTCAGCGTCTAGTTCTAGTTGAAAATTGGAAACCTTATTAAAAAGTTATTGAGAATTTGAAGATGGCCCTTCAAAGGTCAGGGCCCTGGGAAATATGAAACCATCCCTCCTACAGCTTTTGAGATAATTGCTGCATCTAGGGCATGGTAAGAATTCAATAAATTCCAGTTATTAATAAAGCTTTGAGTAATTTATATTATTTACCCTAGCTTATGAATGAAAGAACTCAGGATCTGAGAAGTAAAACCACTTACTCAACAGGTCAGACAGCTGAGTGGCTGAGTGGTGATGCTCCTTGGGCCTGCTTTCAAAGCGAATTAGCAGAAATCCCCTACAGACAGAGCTCAGGCAAGGGGGGACTCACCAGCCTCTGACCCACTGCAGGTGCTGAGAGCCAGGGCCCCAGAATCCACCCATTGTCTCATTGAAGAGAGGACAGCAAAGAGAGAGCTGCAGGTCTTATTTCTGTGGCACTGGGGACATTTATAAAGTCAACAGCAGGACTGAGATCCTTTGACTCAGTTTGGGCTGTTTGGGAGATCCCAGCAGAACTGGAACTTATTCTGATCAGAAACTTAAGACTGATCACCACTTGTCAGGCCTGTGGTTTGAATGACTTCATCCTAAGTGGAGAACCAGGTTCCTTCCTCAACCCCACCCACCTGGCAGGGATCTTTCTTTTCTTTGGTCTGCAATGTTTTCTGGCCTCCAAAGAGTGAAGAACAATCTGTGAAACACCTCTCAGCTCAGGGTCACAGAACCAATAGCCCTGAGCAGGCATAGCCACTCTCCCTTATAGATGAGGAAACAAAGGTCAGAGAGTATAGTCCCATGCCTTGAGTCACACAAGCTAGAAAGGGGTGGAGTGAGACTTGAATCCAGGTCTCTCTGGTCAGACCATACCATACCATACCATACCATACCATACCATACCATACCATACCATTCATACCATACCATCCCTAAACTTTTAACCACACCAGATAGTGAACTTTCACACTGGATAGTGAACCACACTGGGATGCTTAATTTTATGTGTCAACTCGACTCAGCCATGAAATAACCAGATGTTTGACCAAAAATTTTCAGTGTTTATATGAAGGTGTTTTTGGATGAGCTTAATGTTTAATTTAGTGGCCTAAGTAAAACAGGGACTGGTTAAAAGAAGGTGTCAAGATTAGCCAAAAGACAAATATGCATAGCCTATGGACACAGACAACAGTGTGGTGAAGGCCAGGGGAGGCAGGATGCAGAGGGATAGGTAGAGGACAGCAAAGTGGGTAGAAATGGGGGACATTTATAATAGTGACAACAATAAAAACAAACAAACACACACACACAAACAGGTTGCTCACTGTAATGGGGGCAGGCTTTATCCAATGAATTGGAGGCCTGAATGGAACAAAAAGGCTGACCTTCTCCCAAATAAAATAGACTTTTTCTGCCTTCACATGTAAATAGAAACATTGCCTCTTCCTGGGTCTCAAGCCTGGGGGCCTTTGGATGAGAGCTGCACCATCAGCTCTCCTGGGCCTCATGCTGGCCAACTCCCCCTGTACATTGTGGGATGTGCCAGCCTTCCTGATTGTACAAGCCAATTCCTTATTTCATAAGCATGTGCTATATTCTATTGGTTCTATTTCTTTGTCTCTCAACACAATGATCTTCTAAGAATTGTACTCAACTCTCTGGGAACACAAGGACACGGCAAAGATGAGAAGATAGAGTCCCTATTTGCAAGGTGCTCACAGTGCAGGAAGAAAAGTAAACAGTATGCATATGTACTACTATTGAGGTATGAGAAGGACTTGATGAGACAGAAGAGCTAGGGTATGGGATTTTAGGCAGAAGGACCTGTGAATTTAAAAGCAAAAGGGCAGAACCTGGTTGGGTCCTAAAATTGACAGTGTCCATCAGGTTCTAGTCAGGATAACAAAAATTATGCTAATTATTTTAACAACAAGCATCCACTCTGGAGGACTGGTGAGAATGCAAACACTAAGATGACAGAGATGCTAAATGCAGAAAGCAGCAACCATCCCCAGGGCTGGGGAGCATAGGGAAGAAATTGGGGTGATTAGAAATTAGAAGCTTAAAGATATTCCTGAGAATCTGGGACTCAGACACTGAAGAAGGGCATTGCCTGGGGGCCTCTGGGACCTCTGGATGGATTTGGGGAGTCCACTTCTGCCCGGGGTATGCTGGAGCTAACTAGCAGGAGCTTAGGGGAACCAACTGTTACATTTCCAGGAATTTTTTGAGCTGGTTGCTAAACCTTTGGTAGTTTGAGGTCACTCAGGATGGGTTGCTATAAAAGTTGATGAGATCACTCATTGACCAGAATGCTTGGCAAATGGTGCATGTTCAATCAACATGAGACATGATTACTATGAGAATTCATCCACCCCCAAGTGCCAGAGTCTGTTTCTAACTCCCACTTGGAAGTGACCTCACAAGTATGTGGATGCCTCAAGTGCAGGTCAAGAATGAAAGATAAGAGAAAATCCAATGTCCATGTAAACTACCCACCCCGATCTCAGTTCCTGACTAAGGATCCACCCAGACGAGGTGGTTGACATTGGGAATGTCTAAATGTTCCATAGAGTCTGGGTGTGTTTAACCTTGATCATGTAGCCCACATGTGTCTAGGTGCTTCCATACTGGCCACAATGAGAGAAGAAATACACACACTTGAGACAAAGTGGAGAGGTTGTTGGTTTCCTCTTTAACCTAAACCCTGTTTTATTTATTAAGATAGCTCCTTAGAGAACTATTCCTGAGAAGAATTTTTAAAAATGTACCTGTACCATATAATAAGGTACTGCAATTTCTCTCTGGAATGCTGAGAGTTGAATCTGATGCCTGATAGTCATGAGATGTCAGAGGAGGAAGGTTCCTTTGGGGGATGTGAGCATGTTACTAGTGTCTTTGTGGCATGTTTCAGGCTTTATTTTTGCTTCTTTTGTCTCACAACTGGAAGACAAGTGGACTAAGAAGGATGTTTCACTACAGTCACAAGTAAAGAATAAATCCATTGGCTAGTTTTGTGAGATGTCTAATAGAGCCAAAAGCCAACATTTTCAAGTTAGCATTGAGGCCCTGGGATTCTAGTTCAGTTTGTTCTCTTGAGAGACTTTGACAGTAGATTAACATCTCATTTTATGGACCCAAGTTCTGTTCTGTGGTGGCAGTGTGTTTATGGAAGGTCCAAACATTCCTAAAATAATTTTCATCATATTAGTGATGCTAACATTTTTTCATGCATACTATTTGCTAGACAAGGGTTTTCACTCATGAAATAAATATTTATTGAATAGCAATTATGTGTTAGACAACAAAACAGATGAAATTGGGTCACGTCACTAGAACTTTGTCCTTCTTTTTCAAGATTGTGTTGGCTATTCTGGGTCTTTTGCCTTTTCATGTAAACTTTAGAATCAGTGTGTCAAATTCCACAAAATAACGTGCTGAGATTCTAATTTTTGAATGCTTTTGTTATAAAAGTCTCTTTTTTTTTCATGTAGCAGTTATTGATGCTCTTTGGAATGTACTTTGGAAATGGTATCTTATATTCTTTGTGAATTTTATATAATTTCATAGTTGTGCATTTTATATAATTTCCAAATTCTTTATACATGGGCCTCTTTAACTAATTTTGTTGATCATATTGTATATGTCTCTATATCTGTCATAGCACTGGACACATAGTAAATATTTAGCAAAACAAATGTCACCCAGCCAATTCATTGGGTTCTGTGTCCCATTTCAGAAAGAGAGAGAGAGAGAGAGAGAGAGAGAGAGAGAGAGAGAGAGAGAGAGAGATAACTTCAGACCAGCCTGGTGTGAAATCACCCCACCTTCAAGCAGGCAGTGTAATATCATGGAAGGAACAACATGGGATCAAAAATCTCTGTGCCTTACTTTCCTCATTTATAACTTTAGTGTCTCAAATTAAAGAATCCCTGAGTTATTCTACTTGCCACTAAGTTGGAAGTAGGGACAAAAATTAGGAAAGCTGTTAGTAATTAATCAAATTAAACAACCCAATATGGGTTGTTTGGTATAGGGGTTATTGTTCGGCTGCCCTGTAATGCTACTAGAGATAGCAGTCTAATTTCCTACAAGTCTGACTTAGAAATAGCAGACTGACTTCCTAGACCCGTTACTGCTGATAAGGTGTTGACTTCCTGGGCTGGTTACTGATGACTATGGCTCAGAGTTCAGTTTTCACGTGTGGTCTGGCCACGGTCCATTTGTACATCCAGTCTCTCACCATCATTAACTATTGGGGAGAATTCTCCATTCAACTCAACTCAAAAGTTTTCCAAGTCAAGAGAATGTGTCCAGCATTGTGGTTTGTGCTTTTGGGAAGGATGGCAATTGATAAAACCATGGTTCTTTTCAGAATTCTTTACTTGTAATTCATCAAGTTACAGACCACTTGTTGAATGCAATAGTTAGCCCTTTCTCATTATGGAAAAGGGTCCTCTTAAACTGTATGAGACTTGTGAGTTACCAAACATATAAAGAGCATTTTGATACCTGTGGTTTTGAACTCGTGGGCACTTGCTATTGCCCTTGTGGGAGCTAGAGGTGCAATCTATCACAGAACCTTTAACTCTCTATCCTGATTATTTCTCAAGATGCTGACTAAAATTGGACTAGTTTTGTTAAATTTCTCAGCAATTTTGAAACAATTATCTAGATCTTTATCTATACTAATAAAAGGGTAATATGCTAATTAGACCAGACATCTTCCGGACATCCTTCCGGACAAAGCCATGGTGGCGGGGTTTAGGCAGAGGTGGTTAGGGGCGATCAGGCCTGCAAGGGAGAGCAGTTAGGGGGATCAGGCTGGCAGGGGAGAGCAATTATGGGGATCAGGCTGGCAGGGGGGAGAAGTTAAGGGGATCAGGCCAGGAGGCAGGTGGGCAGTTAGGAGCCAGTGGTCCCGATTGTGAGAGGAATGTCCAACTGCCGGTTTAGGCCCAATCCCACAGGAATGCCAGCAGTTGGACATCCCCTGAGGGGTCTCAGATTGGAAAGGGTGCAGGCTGGACTGAGGGATCCCCCCCCCCCTTGTGTGCATGAATTTCATGCACTGAGCTTCAGTTTATTTTATAATAAAAAGGGAAAGAAACCCCTGTCCCAGGCTCCACACTGTTTGGTCTATGGCCTAGTTTTATACAGCCTGTGTTAAGAAGTTGTTCTTGCTGTTGTTGTTATTTTTTTTTTTTATCTCTTTCTCAATTTTAAATGGTCTTTAAACAAAGATGAAGATAAATATGGGAGAGACCGTCAGTGGCTGGCAATGCCTTAAATACTTACCCTCTGGTCCTTAAGATAAGATGTTTGTCAAACCCTGTCATTGTTACTTTAGAGCCTTTGCCAGGTTTTAGAAGCAGGGCTCCCCTCAGTTTTAGTGAAGTGGGGGAGCTGCCTGCCCTCTCCATGCCACCTTCCACAGGAGAGGAAATACCAGTCCTCCTTGTCAGCTGGGCAAGGACGAGAACAGCTGACAGTGTCTCAGAGGTTCTGACATGCTGGCTTCCAGGAACTGTGGACTTGAGTGTTTTGCTTTGTTTTTTTATCCATCGTGCCTCCTGTCAGGTGACTGCTCCTCAGGCTGGTCCAGCTGCCTTTCCCAGTCCAGGCTGTGCCATGTGGGAGAGGAGTCAATGCTTTCAAGGCCCCAAAGTGTCCTCTCCCCAGAACCCCATCCTTCTGGGTGAAGCTTCAAAAATGACTTTTCCTTCCCTTTTCACCAAACACACTGAACTTCCCTGTGAGAAAATGATGTAGGATTGTCATCAGACAAGTAGGGACAATGTGTAATTATGTCCTCAAAAATTTTTACAGCATTACATTAAGTTAAAAAGTTGAACACAACTACATATAATCAGCATGGTCTTAACTATTTTAAAGCATATGAGTAGACAGCAAAAATAGGCATCAAAATAAGACATCGGAAAGGAAATACTCTTTTTAAAAAATATATTTTTATCGATTTCAGGGAGGAAGGGTGAGGAAGAGAGATAGAAACATCAGTGATGAGAGAATCATTGATTGGATGCCCCGTGCATGCTCCACATTGGGGATTGCGCCCACAACCCAGGCATGTGCCCTGACTGGGAATTGAACCATGACCTTCTGTTTTATAGCTCAATGCTCAACCACTGAGCCACTCCAGCCACGCAACAAATACTATTCAATAACTGGTTGCCCCAAGGAATTGAAGTCTGGGTTATGCTATTCCTCTTTAAGTTGTTCTATACTTCCACATTTTCTCACTAAAAGCATGCGTAGTTTTAAAATCAGATGAAAGAAATAGTTTGACCTAACACTACTTTAGGGCATAGTGTCAGAAGAAACACATCCACACTTGCAGTCAAATGTCTTTTCTGGGAGCAGATGAAACATGAATCTCTAAAGATGTCATTTTGGCCAAATTGTCAGCTTCCAGAAACTGGCAGAAATGAAGAAAAATGGACATTAGGGAGCCTTGAATTATTCTAGTAACTGTTTTCATTCTCACTTTACTTTGTAGGCAAAGACCTTTATTTCTTGCTTTAACTGTTTTGATGTTGGAGTGACTCAGAATTATAGTTGTCCTAACACTTAATATATTTAATTTTACAAATATAAAAGTCCAAGTAGAAATAAAAGCCCTGGGTGTATTTGAAACTCGCTGATGCCTTCTTTTTCACATAGGACAAATCCATTGCCTCTCATATTTATTTTTATTGCATCTATAAATCGATTGGGAACAATAAAAACCCAGAAGCCTGAATATCAGGAAGGAAAAGAGACTTGGTCACAACTTGCTGGGGACTCTGAAATGCATATTTATTCCCAGTCACAGTGTGCTGACTATCACTTTTTCTCTTTCGCGATGGGGAACAGGTCTCCTCTAATGGCAGCCAGTGGGTTGGTGATGGGTCAGGCCATCATAACCACTTGATTTTCACAGTTCTTGTTTTTTAATTAAAAAATATATTTTTATTGATTTCAGAGAGGGAGGAAAGGAGGGAGGGAGGGAGAGAGAGAGAGAAACATCAATGATGAGAGAGAATCAAGGATCAGCTGCTTCCTGCATGCCTCCTACTGGGGATTGAGCATGCAACCTGGGCATGTGCCCTGACTGGGACTTGAATCATGCCCTCCTGCTTCATAGGTTGATGCTCAAACACTGAGCCACACCTGCTAGACCAGTTCTTGCTTTTGATGTTTTTTGTTCCGCTTTCCTCCCTGGTTTGTCCTGAGAAGTGTGAGAAAGCAGGGCACATCATTCTGAATTTACCATCTATATTTCTGTCCACAACCTGCTTTCCCTTCCTCTGTGTCCCAGGGGCTCCTACCACACTCTTTTCTCTGCCACAGCCCCTGTAACCCTGTCCTGTCCTCACCCAGGCACTTGCCTGGCTCCTCCAGTGGACTAGTGGATAGTAAGCTCTTTGAGGGCAAGGATCATGCCTTCTTCTTCTTTATATCCTGAGCAGCCAACTCAGGTCCTAGAATGTAGATGTTAAATTATTTTACATAAATAAGTGAAACCATATTAAGTAATAATATAGGATACTTACTCTATTTCAAGCACTGTTATAAGCACTTTGCTTAAGTTAATTCATGTGATCCTCATAAAAAATAGAGAAAGAAAAGGGTCACATTATCTCAGTCATATGTGGAATCTAATGAACAAAATCAATGGATAAAATAGAACCAGAGACATGGAAGCATGGAACAGACTGATGTATCACAGAGGGGAAGGGGGGAAGGGGGGCCGGGAAGAGATTAACCAAAAAACTTTTAGGCATATATGCAAAACCGCATAACTGATAACCCATGGACACAGACAATAGTGCAGGCCTTGTGGGAGAGGCAGTAGCTGGGGGGAGAGGGTCGTTGGGGGGTAAAGTGGGCATCTGTAATACTTTCAACAATAAAGATAAATTTAAAAATAAAATAATAAAAAATAAAAGTAAATAAAAAATAACCTGATAGCACTATTCTTGTCCTCACTTACATGTAAATGAGATGGAGGCAGAGTAGTGATTGCAGACCTGGCTTCAGAGCAGAGGCTGCTAAGAGCTGTGTTTCTCCTCCCACCTTCCTCCCAGACACTCTGGGCTGATGATGATAGAAAGGTTCCCATGAAGGCACCTCAACCCAACTGGGGGAGAGAGGGCCATGTTGGAGCACAGGCATGAGTCTGTATAGCGATCTCACCTCTGCTCACCTCATGGAGGCCACTCCTCCTTTCTCAGCCTGGTAGAGAGAATGGGTGCCTGGCATTCATCCAGACCCATGGCTCTCAGTGCAGGCTGGTCCAACCTCACACCATGGGATCAGGCCCATACCCACAGGCTGCTGGCACTGGGGCCTGCATCAGGCATTTGTCTTGAACCCTATTGCTTCTTCTCTACCCTGATCTCTCTCTCCCCTTTCTTCCCATGCCTACTTAGCTAACCTCTGGCCCTCTTGGCTTTGGTTTCAGTTCCAGCTCTTCTAGTTCTTTTGATTTTGCAGCTGCCCTTGGCCTCCCTGGCTGAGCCTGACTGCGCCCAGCCAGCACTCACCCTGGACTCTTCCAGCCCTGGCAGCTTCTGGCAAAAATCCTGTTTGACCAAACTCCAACTGGAGTCCCAACCCCCAGTGCTGACCTGGCCCTGAATGCAGGGGTGAAATTCCCCAGAGGTTTCCACGCAGTTAAACTTATCCATGCTGTGATGGGTGCTACGTCTCTAGTTCCAGAGTGGGAGTGGGGGCTAGGGCATACTTTCTGATAAGACTTGGGCATATTTTCCTAGTCCCACTGTCAGCACTCTTTATATAGCTTCCCTAAAGCACCCACTTGCCCTTGTCTAGGGCTTCTGCACACCCAATTCCCATTGACCAGGAGACTTCTCATGCCCAGCCACCCTCCAACACCTGCTCATCCTTTGGGCCTCAATTTTGATGTCACTTCCCTTGGGAAGCTTTTATGGCTCATGTCCCCCAACCCTGGCCTGGATCATATGGGTGCCTTTTCTTTGTCCTCCTTTTTCACCCAGTAAATCTCTATCATCATCACAGTTGCTGACAAGGGAGTGCTTCATCTATGCAGGTGCAATCTGAAGAACAAGAATGCACTCACTGCTCTTCCACAACAACCTGAGACAGATACCGCTTTTATCTTGATTTTGTAGATGACGATGTCTGTCCCAGGGAAGATAAAGAACTTGTATAAGGCTACAGAGATCCTTAGGTGTGGTCAGGTGCTGACCTGGGGGTGTTCTGAGCCACATGCTCTCAGCTGCCTCTGGTGGGTGGCATTTCTCACACTGCTCTGCACCATCTGGTTCCTCCTCTGTTTGTTCACAACTGTGTCCTAATGAAGTGCAACTCCTGGCAAAAACTAAGCTGGATGAATACTTTTAGTGAAATCAGTGCCTGGATTCTAGTTATATTTTGTCTCACCAATTCAAATAATACACTCCTGATTTAAAAATAACATCTTTATTGATTTCAGAGATGAAATGAGAGGGAGAGAGAGACAAACATAAATGATGAGAGAGAATGATTGATCAGTTGCCTCCTGCACGACCTCCACTGGGGATGGAGCCTGCAACCTGGGCATATGCCCCAACTGGGAATTCAACCATGACCTTCTGGTTCATAGGTTGATGCTCAACCACTGGGCCATGCTGGCCTGATGACACATTCATGATTCTTGATTTGGTGAGGTCAAGTCTCACTGAGAAAGAAGAACAGCCAGTCCACTGCTGCGTATTCTTTGGGTTCCTGAGTGATTTCTGGGCTCATCACTCTTATTCAACATGAACAACTGGAATTGAACGTGTTGTCTACGCAGGACCCCACATTTTGTATAGTCGGAGATTGGGGCCAGAGTGTTTAAGTGACTCATCCAAGGTCACACATGGAGCCAGTGACAAACAGGATGCAAAGTCGGCTAATTGCCAGTCCTGTGTCCTTTCTCTACACCTGGTCAAACAGAAACTACAGTCACATGAGAGTGTGCAGTTAAAACAAACACCACATTTGCAACTGGTTTGATTAGGACGCCAACCAGCATGCAGGGGCTCTGGCCTCGATGCTTCTGGGGACTGTGATCGCCCAGAGGAAACACAGACATCTGACAGGGTGGCAGGTTTGGCCCACAAAGGGCCAGACTCTGCAAAGGCCCTAAGAATATTTTGCTTAAAGCCTGTCCTTTATTGCTGTGTGACCTTGGATGCATGGCTTTGCTTCTCTGGTCTCCAGTCTCCTCCTCCACAGTATGGACTGAATGGTAGTGTTCCCCGGAAATTCTAATGTTGAAGCCCTAACCCCCAATGTGATGGTATTTGGAGGTGGACCTTTGGGAAGTAATTAGGGTTAGATGAGGTCAGGAGGGTGGAGCCCCCATGACAGGATTGGTGTTCTTATAAGGAAAGAAAAAGAAAGTAGAGCGTGCTCTCTTTCTCTGCCATGTGAGGACACAGTGGGAAGGCAGGAAGAGGAACCAAACCTGCCACCTTGATCTTGGACTATCTCCCTTAGAGCCGTGAGAAGTAAATGTCTGTTGTTGAAGCCACACATCTAAGGCATTTTACTACAGTAGCCTGAGCTGATTAAGACACAGGGTTCTAAAAACTTGATCTTTAAGGCTTATTGTGGCTCTGCCATTCTAACATTCTTTCTCAAGGCCCCCCCTGCTTTTGGCTGTGCTCATTCCTGCCACTGTGCTGTCCCACCCATTCCTCCTCACTGGTATGCTCCCTCCACCTCCTTGTCATTAATTAAAATCTTCTGCTAAAATCTTTTGTTAACTTAGAGGTTGGTCACAAGTCTCAGCTCACAGGTATAAAGAAAAAGCAGCGCCTTTGGGTCAAATCCAGACACTTTTTAAAATTTTTATGTAACCTAGCCTCAGTCTGCAAAATGGAGTTAATAACACATAGCATAAGAGTTGTGATGATTAAATGGAGTCAAGCATGTTAAGTATTCATATTGATGGAAGTCAGCAAATTCTTCTATACAAGAACACATGGTAAATAATGCAGGCTTACAGGGCTCATGGTCTTTCAGCATTGCCTGTGTGGTGAAAATGACCATGGGGGGGGGGATGGGAGCATGAGTGTGCGGGGCGGGGGGGAGGTTGAGGGTTAATGGGGGGGGGATGAGGACACATTTGTAATACCTTAACTAATAATAATAATAATAAAAAGAAAATGACCATGGGCAGTATGCAAACAAATGACTGTGACTGTGTTCCAATAAAACTTTATTTATAAAAATAGGTGGCAGACTGGATTTCCACCCCCCACCCCAGCACAGTGCTTGCTGTCCCATGTAGTAGTATAATTTTCATTGCTTTTTTTTTAAAAAAACATTTCAACACACTTTAGGCTGTCTCAGTGCCTACCTTTCCATGGACCCTCAATTCTCTCCTTGCCTCACTTTTCCTTTCCTAAGTAGTGGGTACCATAAGGGAAGGGATACAGATGTTTAATTGATGTCCTTACATCCAGAGCTCTAAGCACAAGCACTAGTGGATGTGCCATGAGTGTTTGTTGAAATGAAATGAAATGAAATGAAATGAAATGAAATGAAATGAAATGAAATGAAATGAAATGAGTCTCCCCTCATTGCAAGCCCAGGGTCCAGTGTCTGAGGGCTCCAAATGCAGTGGTGTGGGCCTTGTGCCAGAGGGGAAGAAAGCTTTTCTCAGGCTCCGGGTGGCCTGTAGACGGGGTGGGCCTCTGCTTTATAAAGAGATGCTGTGCTCTGATTTCAGTGAAAGCCCCAGCTGGCACCCTGGGGAGGTGGCCAGTGGCAGGAGCTGGCCTGTGGGCCCACTGCAGAGGTTCCCTCCTCTTGCCAGCCCAGCACTGTGCTGATAGGGGCCATTGTCCCTTGTCCGTTGTGTGGAGCCAGGGTGCTTGGAGCTAAGGGCAGGGTGGGGAGCAGCCAGCCACTCCTTTCACAGAGCTCAGTTCAGTGAAAACAGAAAGAGGAGGAAGCAGGCACTGGCCACACTGATGTGCCGCCTCAGAACCCAAGTGACCTGCCAGACAAGCGACCTCGGAGCAAGGATGGCATTTGCTGGGAGTTGCTCTGGGCCTGGAACAGGAACTGGGCTTTTGGATGTTGGTAATTGGAATGCATGGAGATTCAGTAACCCATCTGGCAGTTATTCTGCTAATCTCAGCATCCTGGCCAGGGACCAGACAGGAACAAAATTGCCTTCTCTTCTCTTAATCCCCAGTCTAGTTCCAACTGGACTCGGTCAGCCCCCAGCCCTGCAGGATTTGTCAGTGTTACTCTGCTTGGCTCAAGGGCTCAGAAAAGCCCCTAAAAATGCCACTAACTGCCCCAGGGCCCCAGGCATGGCCGGACACAGGAAGGGGCCAGGGCTGAGTGTAGGGAGATGGAAAACCCGGGCTTTCCCAGTCCTTTGGGCTTGGGTGGATCCTGGCTCCACACAGGAGGGATAAAGGACTTCATCCTCCTTCTTTTGAGAGGTGGTCTCTGGGAACCAACTTCTTGGATTCACATTTCAACACTGTTGCTTACCATCCCTGTGATCTGGGCATGTCACTCAATGTTCTGTGCCTCAGTTTCCTAGTGTGTAAAACAGGAATAGTATTGGGACTCCTCCAAGTGCTGTTATGAGTATCACATGAGCAAGTGAGCACACACACACACACAGACACACACACACAGACACACACACAAGTTAGAAGAGAGCCTCGTATTTTTTTATTCATAACTTCAGAACAGTGCCCAGCACAGAGCAGACAGTCCTGATAACACCAGGAGGTGGTGCATAATGGAGTGCTAAGCAAGTTGTAAGATACAAACCAGACTCTATTTCTTGTCATTTTTTTCCCCCTCTACATCATTTCATTCACATGAAGTTATCTAATAATGATCAGAACAAATTAGACTTCAGGTCTCGGTGGCTTCACCCTGGGTCCCTTGGTTTTGGTCCACAATGAACAAAGGCTGCAGTGTTCAGGCTGCCAAGGAGCAGGTTCAAGGGTCAGGGCTGGTCCGAAGCCCCGAGGTCTGATGGGGGAGAGGCCTTAAGGACCCCTGCTGTCAGGAAGGCTTGGGGAGGAGCTAGAGCCTGTGCCCAGACTTGAGGATGGGAAGAGGTGAAAGATGGGGGGAACTGAAGTGGTAGGGAAGACCACTTTGGATTCCTAGCAGATTTTAGCCCCTAATCACCTGGTGGTTAACATTTGTGACTTTGGAATCTGGTTTCTTGGGTTCAAATCGTGGTGCCACCCCTTATTGGCAGAATGACTACGGGCAAGCTCCTTAGCTTCTCTGGGCCTCGGTTTTATCATCTGCTGAAATGAAGGTTAGGAATAGCCCTGACCTGATGGTGTTCTTATGAGAACAAATTGGATTAAAAAAACATAATGGGCTTAAAACAGTACCTGGCACACAGGATGTATCCAGGAAAGGTTATTAGACACTAGTGCAGGGGTGGGCAAACTTTTTGACTCGAGGGCCACAATGGGTTCTTAAACTGGACCGGAGGGCCGGAACAAAAGCATGGATGGAGTGTTTGTGTGAACTAATATAAATTCAAAGTAAACATCATTACATAAAAGGGTATGGTCTTTTTTTTCAATAGTTTTATTCATTTCAAACGGGCCGTAGTTTGCCCATGGCTGCACTAGTGTGAGCCATTCTTGGTACTCTTAATCCATGTAGAGAAACATCCATTACTATATTACTGCTGACCTCCTCCCTCAGAAGAGAGGAAGGAGTAACTCAATCACTAGAGAGGGTAGAGGGAGAAACTGGCCATGTGTAGAAGCTTCTCTTCTTCTTAGGAGCTGTCTGGTAGACAGGTGTTCAATACAGCTCTTCCAGATTTGCCCCAGCTCAGAGCTGCATGACTGGGAGATAATTCTGACCAGTTCTAGGATTCAGTGTCAGGAGGTCCAAATTCCAGTGGTTATAAGCCAGATTCTCTACTATTAGCTTAATGGTGGTCAAACTTTGGCCCCATCTGCCTGCCTTCTTTGTTGATCTCTCTACTGATTCGAAACTTAGACAAGAAAGAAGATTGCTATCATGAAGTTCTCTTAAATACCTCCTCCCCCACCCACAGCGGATTACATTTAAACTGAATAGCAAAGCACCAGAACAGCGGTCCTCAAACTTTTTAAACAGGGGGCCAGTTCACTGTGCCTCAGACCGTTGGAGGGCCGGACTATAGTTCAAAAAAAAACTATGAACAATTTCCTATGCACACTGCACATATTTTATTTTGAAGTAAAAAAACAAAACGGGAACAAATACAATATTTGTATTTGCATGTGGCCTGCGGGCCGTAGTTTGAGGACCCCTGCACCAGAAGAATGAATGACAGGGGCCTGTGAGAACCAAAACAACAAGTCTGCATGCTTTGGGATGGTTAGTGTTTCTATTTGTATCGTCAGTAGACTCAGCACAGTTGAGTCTAATTATCTGGATGGGAAAATTCTCCCAGAACTCTTACCATCAGCAGGACACTACACAGAATAGCATATTTCCTTTGAATCACCTGTTTTCCTTAATTAGCTCTTGAGGTAACTTCGTGTAATTGTAGAATGGTGGCAAGAATTGATTCCCAATTTTGGCACTGATGAGTCTTTGATGTTTGATTCTTGTCAAGGTTTGTAACCTTTCTGACCCCCAGTGTCCTTATCTGTAAGATGGGAACAATGCTATCTACCGTTCTCAAGGTTCTTACAAGTTAGAAAGGAGAAAATGTACATGGACAGCACTTGGTATAGAACCTACTACATAATAGTCCTTCAGGTAAGTCAGTTTTCTTCTCAAGAAAAAGAATAGATTGAACATTGTAGATTGCTCTGTTTGAAAGAGAATCTTGTGGGAGAACAGTATCTTCCCAGATCTTATGTGTGAAACAAGCATACCAAAAGCCTTCTGGTTTTAAAGAGAACTAAATGCTTGAAACCTTTATCTTTCAGCTCAGACCTAGCATATTGAAATCTGCCTGGAGCAAAAGTTCATGGCTGAGCTGCAGTCCTAGAAAATAGCATTCGATGTTTGACGCTTTGCAGTGACCTTCACATTCCAGCCCTATTTAAAGGAACTTTTTAAGTCGACCATGAAGTGGCATTTGAGTGGATAAAGTTCTTGTTGAAGGAGAAAATAAGGCAGGTAGCAAGAGTCCTGCTGTTTTGTTTTAGTAGCTTCTCATCCAGTGAAAACTAGAAATGGCCTCTGGTGGAGAATGGAGTGGGGATTTTTGGCAGACCTCAGCTCTTGGTCAGTCTCTGAGGCCCCCAATAAGTAGAGCTCCCTGCACATAGAGAGGTTGCACAAATACCGGGGGGAGGGGTCCTGTCCTAAGAGATTTGTGCCTCATGGGGGGGCCTTCATGAAAATCTACTTTTCTCCAACATACCAAGTAGAAGGGGCTGTGGTCTGACCTAGTTTCTCCATTTGCCACTTGAAGTGAATAGTCGGGGGCCTGTGAGTTTTTCGTGGACTGAAAAGCAAATGTCAGCTGAAAATATGGCAGCTTCAAAGGGCCAGAAGAAAACAGCAAAGTGCAAAAAGAAGAAATGCTAACTTTAATTTTATAAAATTTCATAATATGTTAGCTGACCTACTGCAACTCAATGCAATATATAAAACATACATGTATAATATGATGTGTATATACACTATATATTTTATATATTTAAATGTAACATGTATAACATGTGTATATTTAGCTTAAACCACAAGGGGAAAAAGTCAATAATTTATATCAAAACAAATTCAGAATTGGTTTTATAATCCTTAGCATTTTCTCAAAAAACTCCACAAAAACAATATTGCTTCCATAGGATGTGGCTATACAGGGTATCCCCTGAAAATGTACATACACTTTAACAGCTGACAGCTCAGTTTTGAAAAATGAAATCTATTTTAATAAACACTGCCTTTATAATTATTCAAAGTGTGTGTATACATGTTAGGGGATACCCTATGTTTTATTTAATACCATTTGCAGGGGGCCTCTGAAAACAAGAGTGCCTGGATCCTCCAAAGCTTTAACACCAGCCTTTGCTGTGGGAGCCCCTGATCATGCCTCCCTCCCCGCAGGGGAAGATTCCTGAAAAGGTCAGGCCAGAATTGCGTGTTGAGTACTAAGTAAATGTGATGACATGTCACAGATTTCACAACCAAGGAGTGTTCTGAAACCATGGTGTCAAGTACATCCATGTTGGTCAGGCACTTCGGACTTAATTGAATGCAGCCCAGTGCTTCCTGCCTGGGGTCAATTGTGCCAACTCTTGGGTTGGTAGTAAGCAGAACGGGGTGAGGCAAATGTAGGATCATTTAATAGGCCTCCTTTTGCAGAGGAGCTAATTCCCTGGCATTCAACTGAGACCAGGGGAACATGGGAGGGTGCTCCTTGGAGCAAATAAACCAAAGAGCATGCTCCCTGGAGCCCAGGACCAGGTCTGCTCCCCAGAGATGCCATGAAGGCTGCTTCTAACCAAGGATACTTTTCCGTGGTGGCTCCTTGATCCCTCACCTGGCTCTGGCTTGAAACAGATTGGAGTTGGGCACAGGATGCCCTAGTCCCATGTTTTGTTTTTCATAAAAATCAGAGAAATTTTGACATGTTAAGTTGTTCTGGACAAGATTTCAGAAGATTCACTTTTAATCTGAAAGCTCAGGAATCATGACTTTACCTCTGGGGATGGTAGTTCTGTTTGAGGCAGCAGAAGCCAGCTGTCTTCTATGGGTTGATTGGATCCCTCTAAACATGGGTTATGCTCCTCAGTCTGAAACTGGGCCTGGGCATAGGGACCCAGGCTGAAAGTGTATTCCCTACATGACCCAATTATGAACCGGATTTAACAGTAACTATCAATATTATTATGTTTTCCTATGTACTCATTTATTCATCCATCCTTTCTTTCATATGATAAAGGAAACAGCTTTTATGGAGTGTTTACTGTGTGTTATCTCCTTGGCTAGGAAGATCGTTTGATCTCTACCTCATTCCTATAAAGCAGGCCTTATTGGCCCATTTTTAGAATTGAGAAACCTGAAGCTTGGAGAAGTTAAAAGAACTGCCGATGTTATAAAATTGTATCAGAGTCAAGATTCAAAACCATGTTTATTTCATTCCTAAGCCTTTACTCCCTTTTATAGTACAAGACCTTGCTTTTTTGCCTAGTCTTGTTGTTTCTTCTCCATTCCCTGGCACAAAGTTAAAACAGGTTATGTCCTAAGAATATGTTGTTCCACTTTAGTGCTGGAGACTAGAAGAGAATGGCCCCTTCAGATATAGCTCTTTGTGTTCCAGGAACTCACACTGCTGGGGATGTTGACCTGGGAAAGGCTGACTGTGGTGCCAGGTAGAGTGGACTCCTTGCAAGATCTGCCTGCCTGAGTGCTTGGGGGAGGGGCACCCAGGAAGAAGTGACTGATCTGGATGGAGGGACTTAGAAGATCTTCATGGTAGAAATGGTATTTTGAATTCTACCTAAACAGAGACTAGCTGGGAAGACCTTCAGGGCAGAGGGCTTGGAGGAATAGGGCTGGGAACTTCAGTGGATTACACACAGGGGGACTTGGCATATCTCAAGAGCAGGGGCATTGAATAGACCTCATGTCAGAGGGGCACAGGAAGGTCTGCAGGCAGGTGCATTGTGTGGGTTTCTTTCCTCGAGGGCAAGGATGGAGGGAGGGACCTTCTCAGATCCCATCAGCCTCACCAGACACCTGTGCAAAGTCTTTGGAACCCTGAGTCACAGCAGAGTCAAAGGTGAGAGTGTGGCCAGCCTTCTGAACTCCATCTTTTTAACAGGGAAATAGTTGAAAATGTGTCTTTTATGGACAACCAGAAGGGCCACCTTTGTGCGTGCTCCGAGGTCAGGTTTTGCAATGAGACAAGGCGTAGTGTGCTGAGCTTCCCACCTTAGCCACCCCTTGTGTGGGATTCCTGGTTTCTCATAATTCCTCAGTACTAGCCCCGTGCAGATCCTGGGCTCCACTCAGTATCAAGGCAGGCAATTCTCTTGCATTTTACAGAGGCTTTTTGACAAAATGAAAAGACAAGCCCAGGAAGAGGAACTCATGGTTGGTGGAAAGAGCTAGGAAGAAAATTAACCACGAGGATGTGCCAGAGGGTGACAAGGGCTCGGCTGTCAGGGGACACTTGTCTGACAGGTGGTTATGAGACTATTACTGTATCAATGCATGCCTGTCATTTGGTAATGTAGGCACTCCACATTAATCTCAAATTATCCTATAGCATATAGAGCAAAAGGGAGCCTTCCTTTTACTCCTGTTCCCCAGCTTACATTTGCCTTTCCAGAGATAAAAGCTAAAATCAGTTCTTTATTTTTTTTATTGATTTCAGAGAAGAAGGGAGACATAGAAACATGAATGATAAGAGAGAAGCACTGATTGGCTGCCTCATGCATGCCCCCTACTAAGGATCAAGTTGGCACCTTGGGCGTGTGCCATAACTGGGAATCGAACTGTGACCTCTTGGTTCATAGGTTGATGCTCAACCACTGAGCATGCTGGCCAGGCTAAAATTAGTTCTTGTGTATTTTTGAAGAGAGTTTCTATGCATGTACAGCTCTCTGTGTGTGTGTGTGTGTGTGTGTGTGTGTGTGTGTGTGTGTGAAGCACCAATAATGGCTTCCTAGATACACTGCCTGACATTACCATTTTCATTTTACAATATACAATATATCTTGGAGAACTTTAATATCAGTCATGGAGATGCCTCCCTTATTTTAGCTGGTTTCACAATTTTCCCTTGTATAAATATTTCACAATACTTATGTCTAATTCCCAAATCCCAAAAGCTCCCAAAACGTAGTTTCCCCCCAATTTTGAAACCCAAACTTATTTGGCAGCAAAACTGACTTGAATGTCTATGAAAATATCCACCATAGTTTTCGGTGACCCAGCTTAGTGCTCATGGTGTTTGCTTCAGAAGCGCAAGTATATTTGATTGCAGGGTGTAGCTTAGGGTCTGCTGGAGGTGGGAGCATATATTACACATGGCTGTACTACTTTACTAAAATAAAAAGGGAAAATCTACCTTCTAAATCAAAACTGGCCCCAAGGGTTCTGGATAAGAGACTATGGGACTCTCTCCTGTTTTATTTAACCTACCCAACATTGATGGACATTTTCATTGCTTCCAACGTTGTTCTTAAAAACAATGCTAGTAATACATGCATGATTCCACACATGTGTGGATCATATGTGAGGAAAATTCTTCAAAGAGGAATGCCCTGTGTCTAAATGTTTGTAGATTTGTACTTTTGCCCAGTTTTACCAAACTGCTCGCATGCTCCCGCCAGTATTGTTTAGGAGTACAATTCTC